>NC_140955.1:137023210-137623210 GCF_014529385.1 Adiantum capillus-veneris | reverse complement strand
GTCGAGGCTCATCGCACTGATTGGGACCTAAAGCTTACATCAGCTTTATGGGCTTATCGTACTGCATATAAAGTTGCTATTAATTGCACACCGTTTAAGATGGTGTATGGCCAAGAAGCAGTTATGCCATGGGAGTTTGTCATTCCTAGTCTTCGAGTAGCTTCTCAAGAAGGTTGGGATGGTAACCCCTTAGTGGAGCGATTATATATCCTGGAAAGGCTAGATGAAGAGAGGCAATTAGCTGTGCGAAATGCTCTAGTGGAGAAGGATATGAGAAAGAAGTGGTTTGATAGCCATTTAAAGGATAAAGACATCAAGGTTGGTGATAAAGTTCTTATGTACGGGGTACGTAATGAAAAGAAGAAATTGAAATACGCTGGTAAGGGACCATATCGAGTGTGTGAAATTACCCCACAAGGTATCATTCATGTGGAGACTCTAGATGGAGTTGAAACCATTGGATTCCTTAATGGGAGTAAATTCAAAAGATATTATGATCCTCTAAGCCAGGAAGAGTTGCAAGCCATCCATCAAAAGAAGGCTGCCAAGGAACAAGCAGAGCTTAAAAAATCCAAGCAAGAGTTGAGGCTCGAGAACGACAACAACGTCTTAGATGCCAACGAGAGGCTAATCTGGGAATCACGCAAGAATTTTTCGAGGACACAGATGACGACTCATTAGAATCTGAGCCACCCCTACGATACCCAATTGAGCTAAGTAGCCCCTATGGGAAAGTACTATACAATGCCTTATTAGATACGGGAGCTAAACACAATTTGTTATCCTATGGAGTTTGGTGTCAATTAGGGAAACCGACCCTATCCCCGAGTACGATGCAAGTCAAGGGCATTAATAAAAAGAAAACTGCTATTCTTGGAGTCCTTCAGACCCTTGTTGTCTATGACAATGGAAGCATAGTGCAGAGGTTTCTAGTCATGCCCGCGGGAGCTATGGAAGGCAACGTAAACCTGGGACGCACGTGGATGTTGGCGACCAAATGCACTATTGATGTGGATACTGGTAGTGTCACGACGCGACCACCGACTCTTACCCCTATCATTCAAGCAAAGTCACCTACGTTGCAAACTCTAGCAAAGTTGAAGGATAGCCAACATTCACAAGCCAAGGTGGTTAACTCGTCTTTGCCGGCTACCCATGAACCTAGCACTTCAACACTTGTAGTTGCAGCAAGCAGTAATATTGCAAGTACTCAATCTGCACGACCTAAGAGTACATATCAATGTGTCCCCAAGGCCTTACTTCCAACTACCTCAACCCTCCCATCCATTCCAAGAAAAAATTTCCCCGAAAAACCAAGAGCGCGCCCAAGGAGAGTCAAGACCAAATCACGATGGATTCCAAAACAACTATTAGAAGCCCAAGGCTACTATGATGTAAATGAGCAAATTTGGGTACCTAAACGTAAAATGTGTCCTTCCCTATCGACAACAAACCCATATGAGTGAAACAGTGTAACGCTAAAGCCAATGGTAGACCGTGGGAAGGGAAAGATCACAGAATGCTACACACCTAGTCCAGAGCTAGTTTGGGCTCCAAGGCAAAACCAATTTATTCCACCTAGCTCACGAAGGGGGGAGTTCCATGAAGCTTCTAGATCCTCATGTAATACATCCATAGAGGTAAAAGCTTCTACACAGCCTCCACCTACAATAGTAAACCTCCATGAAGCTACAAAGGAATCCACACCTTCCAGTGTTCAAGAATCACCTAATGAACCACTTCAAGTTCGATCCTGGGAGAGTACCTTACCACCCTTACAACTCGACGAGGCACCTAAGGTAAGAGAAAACTACTGGCAAAAATCTTCACCTATAACAACTTGGAACAACTGGTTTCAAAGGGTGACGACATCATTTCAAACGATATGATCTACCCAAGGAAGGGGGGAGTGTTTGTGGACATGCATTATTCACTTGCTTCCCTCTCAACCTTTCTCCCTGACCTCTTAATCTCCAATCTTAGGGAATGTATATATAAAGCTTTATACTCACAAAAACAAGATAAAAAAGTAAAAGAGCAAGAGCCATAACACAAATCATAAAAACAAATTATGCACAAGAACACGACCCTTGTAATATTTGCACTCTAACCATCATCTATTTGCGTGTACAGATATGGCTAGTACGCTAGAGTCATCCACTCCTGCCTTGGGTGAGAGGTACCCTCGTTACTTTTCACAAATATTTCACATGGTCTTTCCAGTGCTTGCATGTGAATGGGATTTGATAGGTACGCTAGCATGTGAGAGGAATTTTGAGCAGTTAGAATGGCTGATACGTCTCTTGACCACGTCTGATCCATACTTAGTAGAGAGCGTTTCTCCCATTGCACAAGCCTACCCTTTTGACCAAGATGACTATAGGCGTCTAGTGACCTTCTTAGTAAACATGGGCACCTATGATGAAGAATAAAATTTACAGGACTACACGGATGGCACATATGGTCTCATGGATGATGACTTTGTTTATCTCGACGACGAGGATAGGGGTTTAGCCTTAGGGTTTTCCCCCAACCTCTACAATATCCTATTCCCTTGACTCTCTAGGGGAGTGCAAATAATTAGGTTAGGGTTCCTTATGTTTTTTGTTGTGTTCAATAAGTGTTGGTACCTTTTCCCACTAATGTGCCTCCTGGAGGTATTCCTTTTGTTTCCTAGTGTGTACAGGAGCGTGTTGCTATTGATAGGATTTGGACCTTCATGAAATCTTTATCTCGACTCACTCTTCAAATCAAGCACGACCATCGACACAAATAGGTGTTTCTTGTCCATTAGCATTGCCCCTTATCTTTTTTGCATCTATGATTGTCTGCTTTGATTGTGATTGGTAGGATAATATCCATCACATTTGCTTAGTAACAAACATTTAATTCAATGTAATTTTTTGTCATAATCACTTGTCTTGGTTTAAAAATCAACCAGTCCTACTAAGCTAGTTTGACCAAGTTAGGTGTTAGAGATCTTCTCTTAATACCATGGGGAATGCCTTCCTAATAATCAATGGTTACTTAGGTTCTTAATCCGATTTAGGCAGCATTGTGTGAAATGTACTAGGGATTTCTAGTGGGCTTGACCCTATTGACCTTTCGCTTAAGTATTATAAAGGGAGTTTACTAGTGTGATGAGCCTGGGGAGGTGTATCAGTGTTATATGACCCCCCAAAGTTACAAAATTAAAATGCTGAAAATGAACAAACAAAAAATCAAAGTGCCACAATGTAAAATCTTAAGCTGGAAGAGAAATCTCAGCTTGATTTGGTACTTCACTCACATGTATTGCCTATGGTACTAGACCCCTAGAGGTTCCCAGTGTGGGCACTTTTCCTTGAAAAGCAAAAAACCCAAGGCATACAAAATAAGCACACACATCAAATTGAATCATTGTGAAAACACTTTGGGGGGTCAAAGAAAAGGTAATCAGTCAGGCGATGATTTCATGAGAAATTCCTTTTATCGTAGCTTAACTACAAGGTCCTCTAGGTATAGCCTCTAGTCAGCCCTCGAACATGAAATACTTGGCTCTCGCGATTAAACAACTTAATTAACCAAAAAATATTAAGAAGCTTACCCATGGTATTAATAGTCGATCTCTAGTGCCTTTCGACCGTTAAATTAGCGACCCCAGACTTGTTTAATTTTTTACCTTTACATCTGTTTATGCATTTGATTACATTGCAATTTAATGCTTATTGCTGACAAATTGTTTAAAATTCTGTTACCAATCAATTGTCTGCCTAAAATTGCATATGCTTTTTAATCGCTTATGAAAATGGAATTACTGTGCAATGTTGTTTGATTTTGCAGTGACTAATGAAGGCTAAGGACATTCATCTCAAATGCTCTTCCACCTCGACCAACGAGCTTCAACTCAATAGCTTCCGAGGACGGAATCTACATCAGGAAGGGGGGCATGTTAACCCTCACGGCTCACGGACACCCTATCACCTACGAGACGGACGTTGTAACCTACGGTGGACATTGTATTATTTATTTGGTAGAGTCAGGTACCGGGCTTGTCGGTCCAATAGGAAAAGGGTAAGAGTGATCGCCGATGAGAGGCGCACTCTAACTGGGACATTCAAGGGATTAGTTGGCTAAGCATGGGCGCCCAAGAGTGTATGGGGTGAGCTCATATAAAAGCCAACTAAACGTAAAATTCACTCATTCTCTCATTTGTGCAATAGAAGAGTGCTCTTGCTCCATCTCCATCTCCATCTTCTTCTTCTTCACCTCCTTGTGTGTGTGTGTATGTGTGTGTGTGTGTGTGTGTGTGTGTGTGTGTGTGTGTGTGTGTGTGTGAGAGAGAGAGAGAGAGAGAGAGAGAGAGAGAGAGAGAGAGAGAGAGAGAGAGAGAACGATCGAGCATTGCAACGGCACGACGGCGGTGAAGCGGTTGAGCGTGACGTAGCAGAGTCTCCTTCTTCTTCGCGGCGAGGAATCCTCCATGGCAGGAGCATAGAGCGGTGAGTGACACACCATTGCCCTCTTTTGAGCTTACTAGTTAAACTAGTTGTGTGCTTGGAGCCGTCTATGACTCGCACACAGTGTTAGGCAAGGCCCTTGCTTCGACAGTGCGGTAAGGAGCGCACAGAGACATTCCCTTGAATATTGGAGCTAAGCCAAGAAGCAAGAGAACAACAAGAAAGACATTATCCATGTGCAGCTCTTGAATATATTAGCGTAAGATTGGCATAAGAAAACATGTCATTTACGAAAACGACACAATGTATGGTCAAAAGTCAACCTTTGTCGCATTCATTTTGTCTTGAGGCCATCATGTGTGCCACTTATGTACTTAGTAGGTGTCTTATAAAAGCTTTGCAGTCTATGACTCCATATGAAGTATGGCACGATAGAAAGCCTTCTATTGAGCATATGTGTGTTTTTGGTTGTTTGGCATATGCTTTGGTGCCACAAACACAACACAAAAAATTGGATGATAAAGCTGTCAAATGTATTTTTGTTGGTTATAGTGCTGAACAAAAAGTTTACAGGTTGTATCATCCGCAAAAAAAGCATATCTTGGAGGAACGACTGATGAGCTTGCTGCTGGTGTGCACCCCCCTTGCCTGCCTTTACCATCACCTAGCTTCCTCCCCCCCCCCCCCCCCCCCCCCCCCCCCCCCCCCAAGTCTCCACGCACCGTCCTCTCCTCACCCCAACCCTGCATGCTGTTGTATAGCCCCCTCGCCACATAGCCCTACCCATCCCCCCCGCCCCCCCTCTGTCTCCCTTCGTGCTACATCCCCCTGCCCCCCTGTTTGCTGCCCACCTATCCTCAGTGTGCAGTCTTGCTGGATATTTTTCCCATGCAGCCCTCTTGCCTGCCCACTTTTTCCCTGCTTTGTACATTTGCCCCCCCCCCCCCCCCCCCCCCCCCCCCCCCCCCCCCCCCCCCCCCCCCACACACACACACCCACCCACCCACCCACAATAGCCTTCAATTTGCCTCTACCTCGATAGTGATGGATTTTTGACATTGTTCACTGGAGCTTTCACAGAGGGTTTTCTTCACTTGGTCCCCCTTTCCTCTATAGCAACATACACAGAATGGCGGCCCTTCCTCCACCACAGAGGGACTCCTTAGAAGCCCCCTCACCCAATCCCGTGGAGTCGACCCTTTGACTTGCTCTTTTGCCAGAAGAGCAAGCAAGCCTCCTCAATTATCTGTAGATTATTGGCACTTGAACTAGCCATGGCAAGGTTTGGAATTTACTCCAGGTCCAACTCCTCTCCGATGTGTGGCAAGATCACCAATGTCCAGATTCTCACGCTAGGGTATTATGAGATAGAGTTCGAGTCTCCAGAGATGACGACCAAGGTGATATCAATGAGCTCGCTTTGTATTCGAGCAGCTGGAGCTTACTTTAGATGATGACATCATGGTTTGGACCCTACTACAGATGTCCTTGAGACGGAGGTCGACTTTCCTATCTCGGTCTTCTTCCCAGGCCTGAGAAGAGAGTACCTCCCTCTTTGTCCGAGGATTGGTTCCATGTTTGGGACAATTTTGGAGTCACCGCACACTGCAGCTTCACTTGAGGCCAAGGTCACAGGTTTACCTACTGTGCAGGTTCTTGTTTGAGACACACACTCCCTCCCAAAGGTGATACTGTTGCCTCATGTGAGTGGGGGTTGGATCAGACAGAGTGTGGAGTATTCGGGTCTCCTAAATCAGGGCTTCATTTGCAGGAAGATGGGACACTTAGCAAAGACCTGTCCTTGTCGGAGATCTTGATCGACAGAGCATGTGCATCATCCCAAGGTTGAGCATGCCTAGCAGATAGATACCCAAGACACAGAGGCTGGTACCTTGATAGAGGCCAATAATCAAGAAACTAATGGTTGGCAGTAGGTACCTGACCACAACCGGGACAGGGACGTGCTCACCACACTACTTCCCCTGGTGACTGACCTCCTATAGCTCAGCAACATTGGGTTCCAATAGGGAACCCTTTTGACCCCCTTCAATAGGACCCCCCCTGAAGAGGCTCCCTCCACCTCAACTCCATCACCTCCACCACCCCTCCCTCCCCCCCTCCCCCGCCTCAGACGTCACCGCTCCACCTCCCTCGCCTCCCCCTCCTCCCCCACCTTCATCCCCACCTCCCGCTCCTCCTCTCTCCCCGGTGGGTCCCTCAGCCTCATCTCCTGACCCATCCCACTCTCCTCCTCAAACATAGGGTACTAGACACACATCTGCAGCGAGGCAATCCCTTGGTAGCACTTTTTCTATGAGCTGCATGGCTCGGGAGGGACAACCCCATCTGAGGCCGCCACTTCTGATTCATAATTCTCCTTTTGCAGCAGTCCCTTGGGGTTTGACCAGCTTTGACATTCACAGATGATGGGACTTCTTTGCCTACAGCTTCACACGATTCCTAGGTGATTCTTTTCCCAACTTGGAGGAGGCTTGCTTTTGAGTCCAAGTCCTCTTTCTAGTAGCTCAAGGTACTGAGGCTCTGGATATAGCGACATGGATCCTACATAATGGACCTTGCACACAGTTCCTGACTAGCTCCAGGTCTAGGCCACTGAGTTCTCGTTACTTGGGAGTTTTTTGAGATAGTGGGGATACGCCATGCGCACACCAATGTTAGTCAGTTGAGTATACCTGCTGGATCAGTTGCTTTAGAGCCTGAGGATACGCGTGTAGTTGCTACTGACTTCTACCATGATTTGTTGTCAATCGAGACTCACTCAATGCTAGGATGCATGTAGAGAGCAGGTTTGGGCACAGATGTCTTGCCTTGTTACCAAGGAGACGCAACAAAGACTTGAGCTTCCCCTCTAGATAGAGGAGCTCCTTGAGGCCCTTACAACACTCCTTCGTGGTAGTTGTTTAGGGGAGGATGGTTTGACTCCCAAATTTTTCTTAGAGTGCTTGGTTTAGATCTTTGTAGTAGTACGTTTTTCACACTGCCAAGATGCCTGAAGGCATGAGTGAGGGCTTCATCTACCTGATTCCCAAGGAGGGAGGCTCCTTGGATGAGATATGGTAGTGGCGACGCTTTACCATCCTCAAATCATCCTACAAAATTCTAGCAAAGGATCTGAGCTTGAGGAGCATTATACATGGGACTTAGAAAGGTTTTGTCAAGGAGCATAGTATCCTTGACAACATCTTCACTTTTTGCGAGGCATCTGCCCTTGTGCATGTCCGAGGAGAGGATTTGGTGATACTCCTATTTTACTTTGAGAAGGCCTACGATAGAGTTGACTGGGACTTCCTGGAGGTCACTCTACGCACGATAGGTTTCATAGATGCTTAGATCAGAGGTGTGTCAGCTCTCTACAGGCATGCACATAGTCAAGTGCTTTTGGCAAGGGATGTGGGGAGTGTTTCTTTCTCACAAGCTCGGTTAGACAGGGTTGTCCTCATTCCCCCTTCCTCTTTCTATTCTATGCTGAGGTGATGAGCAGATTCTTGACTTCTCAGCAGGTTGGCATGCTTGGTCTTGAGCTCCCTATTAGGGCATATGAGCTTCTTGATACTGAGTTTACCAACGACTTAGCCTTGTACTTGGAGGGCCAAGAGGCCAATCTGCACAAGTGTGAACAAGCTCTTGATGTGTTCTGCTATGCGTCAGGTGCACTGATCAACTAGAGAAAGACAATTGCTTTCTGGGTTGGCAATGCTCCTATACCTGATTGGTCGTCAGGTGAGGGTCTCAGATGGATTCTCCCAAGGACTATAGTTTGCTACTTGGGTTGTCAAGTTGGCTTGGACTTGTCTCTTGAGCAACAAACTGCTCCCCTCCTCCTGCCCATCAGGAGGAAGTTGCTACATTGGAGTTGGGCATGGCTCTCTTTGGAAGGCAGAGTTGTTGTGGCCAACCAGGTGTTGCTGGCTACTATGTGGCACATTACATCTTGCTGGGTCTTCTCGATCTCTTGTATCATCCAATTAGAGAGGCTGAGATCAGAAACTTTCTTTGATCATGGCGCGACACTCAGTTAGCCCCGGGCCAAAGTAGCCTGGAAGGTCATCACTCTACCATGTTCTTAGGGGGGTTGGCAATCATAGACCGAACACAACAGAGCAAAGCCCTTCTTGGGAAGTTTGTCGTCAGTGGATGCTTCCAAGGGGGGAGCCCTGGAAGGAGTTGTTGCTTAGTGGCTTAGAGATTGACTGCCTCATGCACCAGGCCCTTAGAGCCCTTCCATCAGGTGGATCTTTACAGAAATACACAGAGTTGGTCTCACCAGGAGATTGGAGGATTGATTTGCTGCTGC
The DNA here is from genome assembly GCF_014529385.1 of Adiantum capillus-veneris. NCBI lineage: Eukaryota > Viridiplantae > Streptophyta > Polypodiopsida > Polypodiales > Pteridaceae > Adiantum > Adiantum capillus-veneris. Next base: position 137,614,456 of record NC_140955.1, on the reverse strand, counting down.
GAGCCTTCTTTGCTCTTGGGAGAAGCTACGGAGTGGCCTGGAGCAGCACTAGATCACTTGCACGGAGAAGTGCTTGAGACAATCCCTTGTTTAGAATCCCATGGTTAGCACTCAGAGAAGCCACTTGGTTGGTAGTAGAACTCATGTTTCTTGGGGTTCCATGGCAGAGGGCCCAACCCGCACTCTAGGCGATTGGCTTCAGTTTTTAGGTTTGCTAGAGGAGGTACTAAGCATCTAGCTACAAGGCATGAGAGGGGTGCAGAGCTTGTGCGAGTACATTACAAAGTCTTTACCAGCTGAGTGGCTCACCATCTAGAGATAGAAACTCCCAGATGGATGGGGGCCTTCATGTGATTGGAGGTCCTTATTGCAGTTCGTGCTTGCTTGGAGTACCTACCCCCATGTTCTTTGAGATCCAGGGTGAGGGTCGACTACATAGAGTCTGAATAGAGGCTCCACAAGTTGCAGAGTGCCGTTTTTAGAGGATACAAGTAGTGGGCATCTGTAGGAAGATCTATGTCACAGATCTTGACCTAGTAAGGCTTTGGGCTTGGGAGAGCTACCCTCTTGCACGAGTGCAGTGGGACCCTGGAGAGTGGTTTTAAAGAGACCCCTTCTCTTTAGTCAACCACCCTAGGATCCCTTTCTTTCAGAAAATTATTCGACTGGGGCGTCAAATATTGGCATCAAGGAGAGAGGCTCGTCAAGCTGCATCACTTCATTGGTAGGAGGGGGGTCTCACAGCTGAGTTCTTCTTAGGCTTTTGGTAGTGGTTGTGGGACTCTAGATAGCGAAGGCAAGTCACTTTGTTCCAATGGCTACTTGCACATAGAGCTACAACAGTCGGGAGCTAGTTGGTACATAGTGGCCTTTGGACAACCTGTGTAGCTTGCGACCATCCTTTGGAGAGTTAGCTTCCTTGTCTTTGGGACTGCCCCATAGCACAATAGGTTTGGCTTCAAGTTCTTTGGTTGGTGCCATCACTTTCCACCATGCGACAATACACTTGGAGTGTTGCTGCCTGGTCCACCGTCACGGGCCCTGCGCTCTAGTTTGAGCTATCTTCCACCAGCAGGATGATAGTGATCCAGGGGGGCCTACCTACACTTCAACCTGCTACAGAGCTTACCCCCCATGAGTGGTGTAGTAAGAGAGAGGTGTGTTGGGAGCTCGTCTGTGGCCTGATACTCTGGTTCATTTGGCGGGCCCGTTGCTTTTGCATCTTTGAAGCTCACCCTGTCCCACCGGTAGAGGCTATTTGTGACTTTTGGTCGGAGTTGATCCATACCCTCAAGGGTCAGTTCAAGAGACTTCAAGGCAGCTCCGACTAGGGTGCCCGACTAGGGCCCTTCTTGCGTCTCTGGTGCCCAGGGGCCTTCTTCACCTTGGACTAAGATGGCACTACCAGCCACCTGTGTGGCTCTTCCCTCCTCCCATTTTGTGATTTAGCCTCATTGTACATTTTTTTTTTCCACTGGGAGAGTCTCCCCACGTTTTTGATGTTGCCCTCTCTAGTAGAGGTGGTTTGTAGCCCTATGGGTAATTTTTTAACTAATGGAAGGATCTTTTTCTCAAAAAAATATATGAGTACAAACTCCCCTCCTTTCACTAAAGCCCTCTGATGTACATAGCTTATGTTGGATTCTTAGACGCTTGATTTTGTGTATTTCACTACCTCCCAAACGTGAAAAGAAAGCTTTTTTGGGCAATCTATTGCAGCATATCGCCCAAGGGAAAGAGATGAATCACTTAAATAGTCCAACTAGATGCACAAAGGGCTCTGTAATATTGACAAATTTTTTCACATTTCTCTAGAACATAGGAGAGTTCACAAGCTGAAAGCACTTTAAAGTGGCTGCGGGCTCATAGGGGGGATACTAGTCAATTCAAATATCCCATCTTCTATCTGAAATTGTTTCACAAAGGGCTGGCTTTACCTGTTCCAACGTATCAAGAACATAATATGCTATTGCAAATTGTGTTTCACAAAAGATTTGTAAATTCTTACCAGGTGATTTAGTTCTAAAAAGAGCATAAGTAAAGGCAGGCTCTCTAATGAACTTGACAACATGATTAGCATTTATTAAAGTGTGTCTCATTGACCACACTTTTCCAAAGTCTTTAAGAAGAAAATTCAAAGAGTGGATATCACATGGAACCTAGGTAAGCTTAGGATACTTTCTTTTGATTGCACTCCCTGCACCTTTATAGTTAGATGTATTGTCTGTGACAATGATAATAAGAGTTTTCGGCCCACCAGATTCAATGAAAAAGGATCCCCTAGGACAAATTAACATCACATTTATCAAGAGTTTTTTTGGACAATTTGTCCATCTATCAAGAGAAATTGTACATTCATTGTGCGCTTCAAAATACTCTCTGCTGAAGCTTTGACTTTATGTAAATATTCTATACGCTGTGCTCATCAAAGCATCTTTTGAAGATAGAATTACAGATTACGTTATAGGAGATTCTGCAAGCGACAAATCCACTTGAGATGTAGCTCAAGCAACCATTGCTTGTGAAATGCTTGATGTAAAGTAGAAGTACCATATGCCTATTGACCACCAACTGGCGCCACACCGCATCCTTTAAAATGGGAAGTGGTAGGTGTGGGGTTTGAACCACCACATGCTTGATTGTATCTAGTAGTAGCATGGAAGCATTGTTCACCCCCTTTTGCACACATGGGGAGCTTGCTTACTTTATCTTCAAAAGTCACCTCCACATCCCTCTCGCTGAATGAATTAAGTACTTTCGGATCAACCTTTTTTTGTCCTTCGGCAAGTATACTCTTTGCTTTGAGCGCCCATTTAGGAAATTTTTTAGCAATACCTTTTGGGGGATTTTTGCAAGCTACCACATTTCTAGGTATTTTCAACACGTGTTCTTTTATTCTATGTGCATTGCCGCTAAATTTGTGGCCACAAGACATAAACCTCAACCTCGTTGAGGTCTTTCCTGCTATCAATTCATCTACTTAGCTCCCCTCATATCATTTCACCATATTGCAAAGAGGTCTGTAAGCATAACAAAATTATTTATCAACATTATACCTCAAATTAGTTTCAATCTATACAAATCATTGCAACTCTATATAAAAGTCAAATCATCACCATTGCTTTCTTATTTAAAAATCAACAAGCATCTGCAATGTCAGAAACATAAACATTTCAATATGTATTGTTATTTACATCTTAAAAATCCTTTTTCAGAGTGAGCTTTCACTCTACACATGAAGAAGAACCGTTTAATTTATAATTAGATGCCCTTTAAGTGTGAGTAAACTCTACATATAACATGTAATTTTTTAAATCTACCCTAAATGACCTTCAAGTGTGAGTCAACCTCTACACATGAGGTAGAACTTTGTTACCCTACCTAAATCGCTTCCAAATGTGACTCAAACTCTACACAAGGTAAGCGATGACTATTCTATTTGCAACTACTCTACTTGCAAAAATCACCTCCAGTGTGAGTATTGCTCTACATTTGGCAGACAATCACTAGCTAACTTTAAGTTACTTTAAGTGTGAGCATGGCTCTACACAAAGAAGTAACTACAACATTAAATAAAATAAAATTACTTCCAAGTGTGAACTTTTCTACACACGATAAGCATTCACTAAATCTACTCTAACTGATTTATTTTACACAAAATATGTAATCCAATTTATATAAATATCAAAATTTAAGTCCAATTTTGTTTTTTTTAACTAAAAAAACCTTACTTCTAAATGAAAACTCAATCAATACAATTTTTTGTTTGGTTTTGATTTTTAGAGTTCACATTTAGGTCGAACTCAAGGCAATTAGTTCAATAAAGAAGCCTACAATGGAAAAGGTCTCGCGGTTCATGTAAATATAGAACAATTTATTTCGATCGAAATATAGTTCGATCGAACTACTAAGAAATTAAACGACGCGATGATTTTACTAACGTGGCACCGTATTATACGTTTATTTAATTGATGGTATTGTATAATCTATCATTTTAAAGCGTATTAACACCATATTAGAGAATTTGAGACTTTAGAGCCAATTTGGGAATCACCAATGTCTTAAAGATTTGGTTATATGGACAAATTCCAAATTATTTTTTAAGGTCAAATCCTTCCACAATGTACTACTTAAAAAGCTCTTTCAAGACATGCTCTAAAAACCTTGGCTAAGGTTTGGCCATGTGGTCAAATCTTGAGCTCATTTTGAAAGTGGAAATTGGAAAATTCTTAAATTCACTACTATGGTGTCGTATTATACGTACATCGTATAACGTACAATGCTGCTTAAGCTTCAATACCATGATAACTGGCATTAGTTTACAAAGCAGATGGTTTCAAAGGATCCATAATAGCCAAAATAAGAGATGTAGCTAATGCATCCTTGAGATCATCACAACTTTGCTACTAAGCTTCTCCCTATTGAAAGGTTTTTCCCTTGGCTTTCAGTTGGTCCGTCATCAAAACAACAATATGAGTATAGTTTTTGATGAATCTTTGATAAAAACTTGTAAATCCCAAGAAGATCTATAACTCTTCCATATTTATAGGAAAAGGCCACCTTCAAATGGCATCCACTTTGGATTTATCCATATGGATTTATCCTTGAGAAAATCACACTTGGATTCTTTGACATATGCTTATTTTCTCAGAACAATTCAAACACCTGCTTAAAATGTTGTAAGTGCTCTTCCTCAGAGGCACTATACACTAGAATGTCATCTTGAGAAAAATTATAACAAAATTTCCCAAATATAATTTCAAGGCACTGTCCATAAGCATCATGAAAGTTGCAGATGCATTGGTCAACCCAAAAGGCATAGCAAAAAATTCATAGTGTTCAAACCTTTGGAATGAAATTTTGGGTATATTAGAAATCCTAATGCATACATAATGATATCCTGACTGTAAGTCTATCTTTATAAAGATACGCCACATGGGTGAGCTTATCAAACAACTCATGCACTCTTGGCAATGGATACTTTTTCTTAAGTGTAAATCGCATTCAACCTAGGCTAATTATGCACATGCACATACTACTATCTTTTTTCTTACCAACAAGTGGGAGAGGCCCATGGTGAAGAACTAGGTTGTATAAAACCTCTCTTGAGATAGTTAACAAGCTGAGATTCCACCTTTGTAGCCTAATAAATGACTCATTTGATAGGGTGATTAACTTACGGACTTACGGCCTGCAACCATGTTTATGCCATGTTGCACATCATGTGTTGGTAGTAACCTTGGTGGCAAATTATTTGGGAATATATTTTTGTATTCCATTAACAAATATTTTAACTTATTAGCAACATTTTCTTGTTCTAAAGAGAGAGAAGTAGCCATAGGTGGAAGATAAGAGAGAGAAGCATGCGATGTTGAGGTATTGTCATTCATAACATTATCAACATTTGACAAAAAATGACACAGTGAGTAACAAAAAAGAGTTCTTCCACTCATCTTGAGAAGAGAGGTTCATAAGCTTAGTTGTACAAATGAGTGGCAAATAAGGAACATACTTTTCTCCCAACAACATCATGTGCATGCCATTGGATTCAAACATCAAACTATTGTGCTCATAGCTAAATTTAAGTGATGGTCCTAAACTATGTAACCACTCTCAACTAAGGACCACATCTGCTCGATCCATATTATGACTGGGAAAGTCAAAGATGTGTGATATCCTTGAATATTCATTAGTACATACTTCACCCAAGTATCTCACACCTCAGTGCCATGGCCATTAATCATTGCTACCTTATATCGGTGGGAACTCGGGGTCTGGAGCAACTTGAGCCATTTCACTAAGTTAGAGTTAATGAAATTGTATGAAGCACCATCATCCACCAAGATTTTCACCTTGTGACCTTGGATAGACCCATGCATATGCACCAACTCATGTGGATCAAAGGTTGGCTACCACATTGAAACCGTGATATAGCCTCATGCACCATTTTGATGTGTGATACCTCCACATTGGAGAAACAAGAGGAGGACTCAAGAGGCAATAGTTGCACCATGTGCATTGCTTTCTCCTTACCTTGGGCAACAGATTTCCCTTTGGGGTAATCCTTTTTGATGTGTTTCTCTAAACATGTAAAACATAATGTTTTGATTTTAGCATTCTCAAACTTTTTGCTAGCTAGAGGGTCCCTAGACCCCTTGGTCTTCTTAGACATCTCATATGCAGATACTATAAAATTTCTAATATTGTGTGCATGGATTTTCATGTACATTGTCAGGCGATTGAGTGTTATGAAATGATTTTTCATTGGAATCTTCATGTATATGCACTTGCATTATGTCCTCCTTAAGCGTCTTGGGGTCTTGGGTTTTGACATGCTTCTTAAGATGTGGTGTCAACCCACAGATAAACCCATGCACTTGGTGAAAGGTATCTAAACAATCTAGCTTGAGAACCACATCACAATAGTACAAGGTATACTCCAATGGTGTCTTATGCCGATGCATAGATCACTTGTCCCAAGCAGACCAATTTATGTCTGCTTCATTTGTGGGAAGAAATTCTTTCCTGAACACAGTCTCAAAACTGCCCAGGTCTGTGGTATGATGCCCTTCTCCTTGAGAGACATCCACCATTTGTAGGCCTTGCTTTCTAGTGTCAGACACATTTGCACTTCCTTGATTGCATATGGAGTTCATCTAAGATCTTTGATCCCCATCCTATTTGATTAGGAATATATTCACAGTATCTTTGTTGCATTCCCTTTTCTCTTCTCTAATAATTGGTGGCTTCGTATTCTTTAACAAGTCATCCACCTCTTTTTGAGAGAGAAGGTGAAACTCCTCTACATTGCAGCCTTGCTCCTATAGACCAGGTGTTCTCCCACTAGGCACGAGACATGTAAACCCGTGAGTCTGCCGCTTGGCCCTTGGCCGACTGCTGAAAGAATTGCACAAACATATTAGACATTTTGTGACATTCTCATTCAACTTTGCAAAATTAGACTCTAAAATAGTCAGATGTGTTTTCACTGCTCTAAACTCTTGGATGTCAAGCAATTCGTAGCTATCATTTGACCCTATTGTTGCACGGGTACCTTCTGTGAGAGTAGCTAACCACGAGACAGTAGCAAGTAGAACTAATGCAGGATTTTCAAAATCAACCATATGTTGTATGTCAATGTTCGAATCCGTGGAAATTTGGTGCTATGCTAGCAAGAGAAAAGATGTACCTTAGAGAAAATTACAGACTGAAAACAAATCAAAATTGAATATGAACCAACACAATCAAATTAAATTAGCCTTGCTACTTTAATTCCACCAAGTTGTAGAGAATTAGTGATGTCGATGTTGAGATTCTAGAAAGCATAATCCAAAAGCAAGCTTTGCTGATTTTAAACGCCCGTTGGAAAAGATCGTGTCTAATTCGAATACTCAAAATCATGAGCAATTCACAAAATATTATCGCCTTGTTGATTCAATGCGTGATCGATGAAAGTTCGCTTGAATCCTCCAAATTTGAGGAGTTCTCTTGGAATTTTTGAATATGCCAAGATTTGGTGATTCTGAATATATGTAAATGCTCAAAAATTTGTGTAATTTTTTAAATATGCCAAGATTTGGTGATTGTGAATGTATGTAAATGCTCAAAAATCTGTGTAAATTTTTAAAAAATTATAGATATTTGATTGTCTCCTTTGATGTCATTGCCTTGGTTGCCTTAAGTGCTTTGCCGAACCAACTAGAAGAAAGTGAGGGGAAAGGGGGGTGATGCCGGCCGTGGGCACCCTCCCTTGCTTCAACTTTTATTTTTTGAACTCTAAGTAAGCGTGCCTTGGGCACCCAAATGAGAACCATGTGCGCTTTGCTGATTCAAACGCAAAGATCGTGTTTAATTCGAATACTCAAAATCATGAGCAATTCACAAAATATTATCGCCTTGTTGATTCAATGCGTGATCGATGAAAGTTCGCTTGAATCCTCCAAATTTGAGGAGTTCTCTTGGAATTTTTGAATATGCCAAGATTTGGTGATTCTGAATATATGTAAATGCTCAAAAATTTGTGTAATTTTTTAAATATGCCAAGATTTGGTGATTGTGAATGTATGTAAATGCTCAAAAATCTGTGTAAATTTTTGAAAATTATAGATATTTGATTGTCTCCTTTGATGTCATTGCCTTGGTTGACTTAAGTGCTTTGCCGAACCAACTAGAAGAAAGTGAGGGGAAAGGGGGGTGATGCCGGCCGTGGGCACCCTCCCTTGCTTCAACTTTTATTTTTTGAACTCTAAGTAAGCGTGCCTTGGGCACCCAAATGAGAACCATGTGCGCTTTGCTGATTCAAACGCAAAGATCGTGTCTAATTCGAATACTCAAAATCATGAGCAATTCACAAAATATTATCGCCTTGTTGATTCAATGCGTGATTGATGAAAGTTCGCTTGAATCCTCCAAATTTGAGGAGTTCTCTTGGAATTTTTGAATATGCCAAGATTTGGTGATTCTGAATATATGTAAATGCTCAAAAATTTGTGTAATTTTTTAAATATGCCAAGATTTGGTGATTGTGAATGTATGTAAATGCTCAGAAATCTGTGTAAATTTTTGAAAATTATAGATATTTGATTGTCTCCTTTGATGTCATTGCCTTGGTTGCCTTAAGTGCTTTGCCGAACCAACTAGAAGAAAGTGAGGGGAAAGGGGGGTGATGCCGGCCGTGGGCACCCTCCCTTGCTTCAACTTTTATTTTTTGAACTCTAAGTAAGCGTGCCTTGGGCACCCAAATGAGAACCATGTGCGTTCTGTAGAGGTCGAGCGATGGCGAGCAGCTTGGCAAGAAAGGAAAGATCCCCCTACTTGGTACATGCACAAGGGCACTTATTACAATGTCAACTTTTCTCCCTCCCTACAGTGCGACCCCTCCAAGCCAATCCCCGTGTGATTTGGTGCTACTCATCGGCAGCTCCCCTTTTTTACTAAGTAGCCCTACACGCGTTCTCCTTTCTCAAGAGCTCCCAACTTAGCAACGCTTCATGCACGATCACTTTTCTAAAATTAGCTCCACGGATACCTTGCAAGGTTGAATCGAATGGGGAAAGCTAGGGTGATTGTGAATAGCTTTTGGACTCTTGGGAAACTCACAATTCCATGTGTGCTAAGCCATGTGCCCACACTGCTCATATGACGAGTGGACTGCTAACTATAGAAGAGATAATTCACACATCATTTGTTTGTATAGGCCAAAGGCCACAATCCCAACACTAGACCTTAGCGCATGACCTCTAGTCAGCTTCTTAATTGCTTTGTCTTTAGGTTATTCCCACATGCCTTCTCCAATTTGAATCTCTTTTAATGGGTCATACCCAATTTTCTTGGTGCCATTTCTGTAATGTATGTTATAGATAGATGCAACATTTGCATGCTTTTCACAAAGAAGCCATTGATGTTACTGCATGGTAACATGTGAGTGTAACATGGAGGATGTTATACAAGGAAAAAAAGGTTCATTTTATAAAAAACATTCTTGCATGTAGGAAGAAAAAGGGGACATTTGATGCACATAGGTGACATCTCCTTAAGAGAATGTTTAGACCACTGAGATACATTAGTGAACTCGACCCCTCTCTCACCCGACCTATTCACATTGCCCCGAGGAACTTTGGCCTGCTATGTTTGTAACCTTCTAATATATTTGTTGGGTCTTGATATCTATGTACAACCGTGAGTCATGCTAAAAAGGAGGTTGGAACCTTCATGCCAAAGGAGGCGAGGTCGTCCAACCTTCTACTAGGTCCAAAAAAGGCTCACCATTGTTTGGTCCAATGCAACAACACCACATCAGATAACCATAGTTCTTTGCCAAAAGCTACTATGTTATAGATAGATAGATGTTATTTCTGTAATGTTTGTTATAGATAGATGCAACATTTGCATGCTTTTCACAAAGAAGCCATTGCTGTTACTGCATGGTAACATGTGATTTGCAGTAACATGTGAGTGTAACATGGAGGATGTTAGCAAGAAAAAAGGGACATTTGATGCACATAGGTGACATCTACTTAAGAGTATGTTTAGACCACCAAGATACATTAGTGAACTCGACCCCTCTCTCACCCCACCTATTCACATTGCACCGAGGAACTTTGGCCTGCTATGTTTGTAACCTTCTAATATATTTGTTGGGTCTTGAGATCTATGTACAATTGTGAGTCATGCTAAAAAGGAGGTTGGAACCTTCATGCCAAAGGAGGTGAGGTCGTCCAACCTTCTACTAGGTCCAAAAAAGGCTCACCATTTTTTGGTCCAATGCAATAGCACCACATCGGATAACCATATTTCTTTGCCAAAAGACCCCACCTCATTATTACAATTGTTTTAGTTTTGGAGTTTTAAAGCATGCCTTGAGAACAAATTATGAAAGGTTGTGCCTAGTGTCCAACACTTGACTTGGTGGACACGTGTCCACCAACTCAACTTCAATCAATTAAAGACTAAAAGAAATTATGTAATTTAGGAAGGTTGCGGTCTTGATTTTAAGAGCTACCTCCCAAAGTTCCCTTACACGTGTCATAGTTTATTTTTTTGAAAGTTTTGCATTAGTAAAAGACCCTTTCTGAAATAACCTAACACTCCTTTAAGGTTTTTCCCTATAGAAAATTCAAGTTTTTAAGTATGTTCTTGGGAATTTTATTTTTTAAATTCACAAGTCGCATTCTCCCGTTGCTTAGATCTAGAGTGTTTGAAACACTATAAGCACACATTTTTTGAGAGCCCCATGTGATCTGCACCTTGTTTATTTCCCCTTTTGTTTATGCTTCTTTTACAATTCTTCTTTGGTGCAAATCAAGTTGGGGTGCCATCACACTTTTTGATACCGGGTCTTAATGACCCCAAGGCGGTGGAATCAACAGTGGAGCTTCTAGCGCACATATCTCGAGGTGAGGGAACTAGGCAAAAAAAGAAAAAGTGAATGGCTTGGCGACCACTAGAGATTAGAACCCATCACCTTGAGGATGGAAGCTCGTTGAATTAACCACGCAGGCGCATGTGGGTGGTTGCAACCTATGTGAGTTCACAGTATTATTAAGTTGGTCTCTGTCCTCCCCCCGATGGCTTTATTTACTTTTCGTGTCCTTGTTTACTTCTTTGTATCGGACGTCTTCAGGCACCTTTGTCTTTGTGCCCGAGCTTCTCTACCGCTTTAGCTTCTTTTAAACTGTGTTAGATAGTGCTGAGAATTAAGATGTGTTGGTGTGCTTTCCTAGCCTCATCATCAATGATGTCTTTCTAGTTAGGCTTCTTTGGCACCAGATTTGAGTGCTTCCTCAGGTTGATCAATTAGAGGGACTCATCTTCATCTCACTTTCCCACCATTAGCACTTCTTGAGTTAATGTGATACTTCTATCTGATCTCTTTTGGGATACCTCTTGCCTTGTGGTATGATCAGTGGTGCCAACATCTTATTCTCTATAGGAGAGGTTTTTTTCTTAGCTGATGTGAAGCATCTTGAATTGTATACAAATTATATTAGCTATCATACCCTATTTCTTTGCTCTTGGCCTTGGGGCTCAGTTGTATATAGCATTGCAATGCCCTTGGACAAACTTGATTTTGGACATTCTTATGAATATGTAGTGATAGAAATTCAATATTGTTTTTTTTTGGTTTGGAGAGAGAGAGAGAGAGAGAGAGAGAGAGAGAGAGAGAATAAACCAACGACCATAATCATCATCATTATTCTTTTTAAGAGAGGTTTTTTTTCCCTAGCCGATGTTAATCATTTAGAGTTGTATACAAACTATATCAACTATCATACCCTCTTTCTCTGCTCTTTTTTTTTGGTTTGGGGGGGGGGGGGGGGGAGGGGGGTGCGAGATTCGAAAGAGGAGAGCAATTATAAACTAGTGATCATAATCATCATCATGCAACAAAAAAGGGTAAGAATAGAGGCCTAATTTGAATGCCACTTTAAGTTGAAATGAAGCTCACAAGCAGCTAACTTACGTGTTGAAGCATTCAGAGGAGACGAGGTCAAAAACGAAATCCATGCTAACAAAGACATAATTGAGACTAATCAGTTGGCTCCAAGCTTGGGACATTCCCTCATTAAAAGTAGCCTATATCATACATGTGCGTCGAAGAAATTGTTAAAAATATCTCTACATACGCCCATGTGCATTTAAAAATCCCATCGTCTACGATATGCATTTAAAAATCTACTTTAAATATCTCTACGATGTGCATTTAAAAATCCCATCGTCTCTAATGTAAACATGTTTGGAGTATAGAATACCTCTCCAATTGACTATCTCTAGATGCATCCTATATTTAGACTGTGGTGTGCATGAAAAAACCCCCACCTTCTAATAATTATATAAAGTACACATATTTGGAATATAGATAATCCCATCCAATGAACTCACATGATATGATACACACACAACTTGAAAAGTAGGGTAGGGAGACAAAACTGATAAAACTTGCTAAGCAAGGCGGTTTGTTCCTTCGATGTGCTATTTGAAAATCTTAATTAAAAAGAGTATAACAAAGATCTCACGGTGCCAAATAGGTACATCACCCCTTGCGCCCTTTGTTTTGAGAACTATAGCATTTCTGCATTGGATTGGAACCAAACCAGAAAGTTGGCACTATGATAACAACCTTAGATTATCCTTCAATCTAATTAAATCGGTCCAAAAGCTATGATAATGAAGATATGCAACTTTACCATTGAGTCTGATCAAGAAACACATCTCTTACAAAATATGTGATTGCACTAGGAGTGAAGAGTACTCCGGCGCACTCGCAACAACGTGGTAGTGTGCAACAACTTGACCCCTATTTGGCGTCACCGAAACTCCATGCTCGAATCGTCCTTGAAGTCTTGCCACACTGTACCCAAAAAAGAGAATACTTCCTACAAAAAAAACAGACAGCAATTATTCAAAACAATTAGCCAAAATAGAGAATACTTCCTTTTATAAAAAAAAAACTCAGCAATTAGTCAAAACAATTAGCCATGGAGTAGAGAAAAACAAAACAGATTACTGCCAACCACACCACACCCTACAGAGCTGGTAGTAGGCTACTTGGTAAAGAGCATAGAAAGCTCACCACCCACGAAAAGGAGACCGGCAAAAATCAGAATTCCCGGAATTATATCGCTTTCTCCTTCTTCCTCGATTGGTGGCGACGGGTTCCGTCTCCGTCTGCCGCCCAATACTGACCCATCCCGCTTTCTCCCACGCTCCATTAATTAGAAGTGCACACATGCAAGCGACCATAGGAGCCCAATCGAATCTGTAAAGGAGAGAGCTCCAGTGAATGTATCTGAACCCTCAAGAGCTCCGTATCATAATTCTTCCGCTCAGGCCTAATCGCGCTACTGCAGAGAGCTCACTGCAGCCCTTTATAGCAAATTTCGCAAAGCTTTAAAACTTACCGCCGATACAGCAAGCTAGGGTTCAACCCCTGCGACATGCGGCTGTGGGGTTGAACACGCTTACAGAAAAAGTGAAAGGGTGACGATGGCTTTCTAAAACAATAAGAAAGTGATAAAATCATTAGGTTGAGCTTAACAAGAATTATATACGGTGAAGTAGTGTTCGAGAATGTCTCTTTTATTAAGTGATCGAGTGTCCTCCTTGCAAAGAAGTAAACAAAAAATACTAGCAAAGTTTTTGAAATTTGTAAAATTTTTGAGCTAAGTTTTGACATCATTGCACCGATTTTTCTTCTCTTTACCATGGTTTGCTCATATATATATATATATATATATATATATATATATATATATATATATATATATATATATATATATATATATATATATATATATATACACACACACACACACACACACACACACACACACATACATACAGAAACAAAATATAAATAAGTAAATATATAATATATGTTAATGAGTTCTTATATGTAAATTTTATTTATTTATTTATATATATATGCGCGCGCACACACGCACACACACATGAGAGAGAGAGAGAGAGAGAGAGAGAGAGAGAGAGAGGGGGGGGGGGGGGGGAAGAAGAAAGAAAACCCAAAGAGAAACAACATGTGTGTGTCTCTGTCTAATGACAATTGCTTTTATCTCCTTACAACCTTTTGAAATACCTATATTCTACTCGCCAATATTGACTCTCACTCTCCGAGTCTCGTCAAGCTTCATCGTGAGCATACAGACGGTCGATTATATTCTCTCACAAGAACATGAAGAGAGAGAGAGAGAGAGAGAGAGAGAGAGAGAGAGAGCTTTTCTATTGGTTTGGCCTAGATCTTGTGCACAACTGGCGTGGGTTCTCCAAAGGCTAGGCAGCAGACATGGTCATGTGTTAGGCTGTGTGTTTTCTCAAGCAAGATCTTGTGGCCAATAAAATTAACGTTTAATGAGCGGCGTGTGAGAGGGAACTAGTCTTGCTTGGTGGGCCTTGCTATATAACATCTATAGAATACAATAGGATATATGCAAATTGACATTTAACATCGTGCAATGAAGGAAACAAGAGAATGACTAATTTGGAAAGGACGAGACTGTGTGAAAGAGATATATGTTTGAAAAATTCTATAATGTTTATGGAAGGAGAGACAGTTAAGTGCATCAATTACTAGAGATCATAGGGATGGTTACATTTGAGATTATATCCAAGCAAGGTTGTACTACTATGTCTATTGATGAATGTTTTTTCTAGTATACGTGCTACATGTAATTAATTCTTGCAAAATGGAAAGTATTTCAGAAAGAAATTTTTCATTGAATGGTTGGTAGTGCAGAATGTCGGCTCACATTTTTGAAGGTGGATGTCGAATGTGTTGTCTTTAATACATGCACCCAAGGTACAATTGATCTCATCTACGGATAGTTTTCTTTCACGAATAATGGTCAAGAACTGAAGCAATTTAGGGTTCGTTGCATGTCTTACAGATCTTGTACAAAGTTGCATGTAGCCAGTGGACCGAGCTTGTGATATGGCATGTGTTACAAAGCTCCCGTGCATGACTACAAACTGGGTTAGTTTGGCAAGATCACCGAGCAAGAGAACACATTTGTTGTTGAAGGGATCTACTAGTGTACTACTTGTTACGTTGACATTTTGTCTTACAATAAGGTCAAAAGTCATGGATAGCTCGTCTATAATTATAATATTTGCCTCTTTTATGTCCAAATATCTCTCATCGGTCTCATGAATAGAGAGGGGATATTGTTGATTCATGGTTGTTGGTATCTTGAACTTGTAATGGACTGTAGATACAATGCTGTTAAGTCTTGTTGCTAGCGCTCCAATGGCAAAGCGCCCAACAATAATACAAAAGTGAGGGCCGCAGGAGTGTCTATGTCATTTGTCTATCGACCTTGTTTATCGCTATATATGTGAGATATGCCGCCATGTAGGAGGGACATATTTCTATATTGTGAGCAAAGATGGCACATTGCATGCTCCAATCTTTATACAATATAGTAATTTCAAACCATGACCTAGCATATGGACGATAAGCTAGTTTCAAGTTGGTTGCAATTTTCTCCCTAGCTTATTGACGCGCACTTGGATTGTAATCTTCTAGGTCTTGAGAACTTCATATTGATACCTAGTACAGGAGAAACGAGGACATATATAATATGGCATTAATTATTTAGACACCTAGCATGCTATCAATTATTCACAGCTAAAGTAAAGATGCACAAAGTGAATTCACTATTGCTATACACCACATGCATTCACTAAGTCTTGTGTATTCACTATTGTAGTACATCACATGCATTGGCTAGCAACCGTATGCAAAGAGTTGCATGTGTAACTAACATGTGCAGATGTTGATCGACATTGAGTGTATAGTTCTAAAAACGAGATCCAAATAAACCGAAGCAAAGCAAGCAATGCAAAAAATTCTAAAACAAGCAAATAGATAAAGCATGAATGAACTACAACAATAAATGAGGTGCTTTACTAACCTCCAATCTACAGATCCATATTTGAGTCAAGCTACAAAAAAGCAATGTGAATAGTTAAACATATATGAAACGTCATAGATTGAAAGTGCAATTGTATATAGTGCACTTCATACAGAGGTGCCATACAAAAGTATGGCGGAGAATTGGCACTGTGGTCTCTCCAAAAAATTATAAGAAATGGAAGTCGTACCCTGCCTCGTAGAGTTTATGTGTTGCGCCAAGTAAACACATGCGCATGGAAAATTGGATGCAGATAACGGACCTTGCAAAACTGTTGTCGAGCTAGAGTCGCGCTTGTGCAATTGAAACGTGCAGTGTTGCAAATATTGTCCCCCCTGCCATACACAAAACAGTAGATGTAACTTCATGTTCTATGTCCTTTGATGAGTATTACTTTCTCTCTCTCTCTCTCTATTATAAGCTGCTTTGGTCAGCAATTATGTCTTCTTGCCTCCTTGTTGACTAACCTGGGTTATGTATTGTGCTTCCTAACTGCACATGATAATGGGCATCCTGAGGTCGGCATCCCCATAGCAGAAGGCACTATATTCAATCCGCTCATCAATAATCCAAATGCACGTCTAGCGAACTACTATTACGTGACGCTCATGGGCATTAGTACGTGTGGCATTCCGCTCGATATCATTCACCCTCAAAACAGAGCCAAAAAGTGGCAAGGATGTTGTCATATTTAGCAATTATGAATCCCATACTACCTTGCAGTCAGCTGCCTACTAGGCATTGTGGCAAGCTATGACCAACTAGAACTTGTAAATGCCCCATGTTAGACTTCTCAACACATCAACCTGCGGTTCACGGAAACACGACATCGAATTTTTCAGTCCGTTTGACGTATGTTATTTCCAAGGGGTTTTAATCAAGGTCTCAATCAAGTAGCAATTCTCTTCAACACCGCCCGAAGGTCAGGGTGTAATGAGTGTGTTTTTGTGGACATAGAGACGGTATACTCAAGTTCATCACCAACAACTGTAAAAGATCTATTGATGCCTTTGACAACGATCTCGCTTTCAAGAGCAATATATTTGTTTCTTGCGTTGAGCGTCCCCTTTTGAACATTCGTGAGTCTCGTGATTTGAGCATTAATGAGCATAAAACAACTCTAAAGATCCATCGATTTTGGGCCTCCCAATAACCACTTTCCGTGTGCAGGAGATGCAACAGCCATCCATTAGAAAAGATGCAACTTGAAGGCTGTCAAGGTGCGATCCCTCCAAAAGATGCAGCTTACAATAGAGGTAATAGTAGTTATGTTAATGATGCAATTGAGGTGGCGGCTTGAAGCCTACAAGAAATCTAGCCCTATTTTGCATACAACCAGATTCCATATGTCTAGCTCAATCGATGTTCTCACCACCACCCCATGCGCCCAACTCTCCTTCTCAAGCCCTGGTGGCCCTCCAATTCGCAACACCCCAGCTAACCCCTCTGTCCAGACAACCTTCCTAGAATTTTTGCCAATGTAATGGATCTTATATGCTAAGCCAGTAAGAGATGCAAAGAAAGTTGACTCATCTCTTAAATAAAATCAAGATAAGATGCAGCATCATGACAATTGTATTTTCACAAGAGGGCGCTTGGCACCCATTATATATGATACATTGATAACTAAATAAAATAATTTTTGAATCTTGAGGTTGCAAAATGCATGCAACAATAGATCACAAAGTCTGTCCCCTTGATGCTAAAATTGGTTTCACACTCAGACAATATATTAACAACAACATGCCCTGCACTTTGGAATGTTAAGTCGTTGTTGGGGATAATTGCACTCGGCCTGTTCGGCATACTATAGCTACTATATGGATTTTCTACCTCGACTGCCTGCTACACAAAAGACCTTTGAGAATATGTGAATAGATTATCCTTGCCCGCCTTGGAGTAGCTTTCCTCAAAGGGAAAATGAGGGTTGTGTTGTCTACTATACCAAACTGATGTCTGCCATCTGCAGCCACCTGAACTTGATCCGATAGATGTTGCATACATGGACCTTTGCTCATAGGATCCACCACCGAATCGTGGTTATTGACAAGAAGAGAGCTCCGAAACAGTAACTGCTCGGCGTTCAAATCCACACCACCAGCATTCCCTGCTTCGCATGCAGCTGCTCAAGAGAATCTCTTACAGACCGCAATATTGGCCATATTGTATGTAAGTTCTTACTATCCCATCCGGTTGTTGAATGGCTAGCAGTGCGCTGCTGCTGGAGACTAATAGGTGCTGACATATTGGTATGCCTGTCTCCAGAAATGCCATTACTCCACAGTCCATGTTCTTTGGCATCTCTAGCTTCAAATCTCTTTGTGTGGAAAAAAGAATTAGCTTCCTCTTCTGCTCTTTGAATATTCTTTTGATTCTAGTCGGCAGCATAGGCACCTGCATGATTGACTACTTGACTTTTGTTGCAATGTTGCTGCATCTCTTTGGAGCTACACATTAACCAACTCCCGCGGACACCATATTCTACGTTGAATTGATCATGAGAGATGTTTCTGTTTGTCTACAGATCGTTCCGAAATGCTTGCCTCATCAAATTTTCAAATAGGCTATCAATAGAGTTGGAAGAGGAGTGCCCCTGAAGCCAATATCTCATCAAACCATGACTTGCACTAGTGGAAATATTCCCCAATGCCTATCCCTTGACATTGAGCTGTGTGCCACTAATCCCCTCACACTCTCTACTAAAAATGCAAGCAACTAGCACTGAAGTCGCTGGCTTAAGTACTTGAGGATAACCACCATAAGCTTCGGTGTGATCAATCCTGCTAAGTTTTTTTGCCCTCATGCCCACTTTGACGTTTACTCTTTCCATTTCTTTGGCCTCTACAGTCTGCATCGCCAACAACCCGACAACATGAACATAAAAATGTGTTGAACGGGCCTGTGATGGCAATGAGTTTTGGTGATTCGACTCTAGATTAGGTCAAATGATCATCGATTGAAATCTAACATCTTCTATTTCCATAGCACTAGAACAAACCTCTGCCATGGGTTGATCACACACAATATCTAATCTTTGAGAGTGCTCATCACGTTGGCAAGCATCTAAAGTACCCTCCAACTTGATGCTCTACAAAATATAACTAGGGTTTGAAATATCTCCGGTACTCCTTTTTGGTTATGCCCGGCTTGCTACTGCACTCGCAAACAACATGGAAAAGAATTGGTGTGAATCTTGAAAATTAGTCATGGGGACCTACTGCATAGCATTTCCATGAACAATGAAGGATGGCCGAGGGCACAGGGTTGTTGAATCTACATGAGCTATACTTGGAGCGGTATAATGTTGGCCATAACTAGTTGCACTTGCAGAAATGAGCTGAGTAAGGTAGTTGAAGCTAGACATCCTGTTCAGCTGGCCACTGGGTCTTGTTGCACACAAAGCTCCTATGATCGCTACATGAGGATGGTGCAAGTAGTCTTATAATTAGGTATTGAGGCTTCATTGCAAAAGAAGGCCAATTTGACTATGTCGATGGGGCAAACAATGACATTTTTGACCTTGTAGCGCTGGAATGAATTGGGAGGAGTTTGAGCTACATACTCTATGTTACTGAAGAATGCTCTTATGTCAACGAGGTAGTCGTTTCTTCATGGCTCTTTGCTTTCATGTGAACAGGAGTTTGACCTACAGACTCTATGTTACTGAAGAATGCTCTCATGTCGACGAGGTAGTATTTTCTTCATGGATCTTTGCTTTCATGTGAACATGTATAAGGTGCCAGTACAGCTAGCTGGGCATTGCCACTTCGAACATCATAGATGGGCGTTTCCACTTCTAACACCATAGGGTCCACGTTTGATGGTTCCATTAAAGCTCATGCACAAGCAAAGCCATCATCGCCTACTAGCGTCATAACTAACTCTCTCTCTCTCTCTCTCTCTCTCTCTCTCTCTCTCTCTCTCTCTCTCTCTCTCTCTCTCAAAGAGTGGACAGAGACAAACCTGCAGACAAAGCTACGAGAAGCAAGACAAAGCTCCAAGCTACTTCTGGGGAACTTGCGAGCTGCTACTTGTGGAGAAGATTGAACTGTTTTTGAGAGAAATTGAGCAACGCAGAGTGATTTTTTATTTTTATTCACTTGGTAGATTTTCACGCGGAGTTTTTTTTATTTAGAGCCTTTCATGGCAGCAATGTCTTTTTTATAGTTTAAATTTAATGCCACGTGGTGGCTTCTGCGTTTAGATACTAGAAAAACAGCCTTTGGCTCACCCAGTAAAGAAGCACCTACAAAGACATTGAGAAGGAACTTGTCTTGCTTGGTAAGCATTGCTATAGAACCTAACAAGATTGACATCAAACCTCTAACACTGAAGTAAACGAAGTACAAAGGGCATTGATATTTTTTTAAAAATAAATAAATATATGATGACTAATTATCTACATAATTGTTTGTAAAATGGTCCAATTTCATGGTGTTAAAAAATGAACTTTTGAAAATGAAATGTATGTGTATTTTTCTCCAAACGAAGCATAGTCGATTTTCTCTTATTTCTGATAAAACCAGAGAGAGAGAGAGAGAGAGAGAGAGAGAGAGAGAGAGAGAGAGAGAGAGAGAGAGAGAGAGAGAGAGAGAGAGAGAGAGAGAGAGAGTGTAACATGCTGTCCTAGCCAGAGGGAGCAAAGAGTTTTGGATGTCAATCCCATAGCATAGTGCAAAACGCTAGGACAAAGGGTTGTCCTCATGCTACAAAACTATTATGCAAAGGAGAACATTGGGCTGCTGCAATATATAAGATGCATTGCTAAACAAGGACATACGTAGATTCACATCAACCACCTAGGAATAAATTAAACATGTGCAGAGTGCACTGAGTACTGTAGTACATAACTTGAATTGCAAAACTGTGAGAAAAGAAGTGTGTCTCTACTTGATAAATAGATTCAATGATTGAGCATGCATAAGTGGGGAACACATGTGGCTTAACTAAACTTAAGGAGGCATTGACAAACTCGAAAAATACAAAAAATTTCAACACAATAACAATTGAAATGCACTATCGACTTGGTAATCGTGTACAGATGTCGTCCAAACGTGCAAGCCAGAGGACATTTGAATCAAGCTACATAAAATCAATGTGAATACTTAAACATTTCGTCTTGCAATGAAGCGTCATAGAGTGAAAATGCTAAATATACAATGCATGTTGGAGAGGGGGAATGGGGGAACACACCAGCCACAATAACAAAGGCCTCTCTATAGCTCAGGGTATCCACAACACCCCTATCCTCTCAGAAAACACCTTCAAAACCACACTTTACACTAGCATACCACCACCTGCTCTTTTCCTAATGCTTACACCCTCCACAAGACCACCACACAATGCACACCTAATGCCACGGTCTGTCTCCACCCTTGCACATGCACACAGCCACACAATCTCAGTACTCTCTCACACAAAATACCACCGATCCGGGGGGGCACACACATCCACACTGTCAGCACCACGAGAGGACACAAGAGAAGGAGAAAGAGAAGGGGGGAAGGGGAAACAACAACAGAATTGGGCAATAGTGGCTCGGTAACACTTCAAGAGGCATGTACAAAGGTTGCAATGCCATTACAAAGGCCATTTTCAAGAAAAGTTTCAAAGGGGATTGATAGGCACACTCCTCTGCCAAGAAATTCCACTTTGTATGCTTCAAACAACACATAAAAAAGCCCCCATTTCATTAAAAAAATGGCTTTTATAATGGGGGGTCTTCAACTTTGGAAACTGCTTTCTAATTGGTCCATCTGGCACCTTAATTTGGTATTTTTGGAAGGGGTGAGCCGCCTCTTTTTCATATGCTCTCTAACTGCCCTCTTTGGCTTGTGCTTGAAAGGGGGGGGTGCACTAGCGATGTCGCTAGTGCCCCTAGTTTTTTTCTTAATAAAAAAACTCCTCATTTGACCTCTCTCTCCCTCCTTTGATCGGTTTGTTGGCCTTGCATTGCTCATTTGACGACCCTTGTCCGACTGGGTTTGGACCCTCTCTTTCCTTGTCTCTATTCTTGGACCACCCTTGACTTGGGGGCCTTTTACTTCACCCGGCCACCTCCTGCTCCCTCGGCCTTGGAGCGGCCCCGCCTCGCATTGTCCACTCTCCCTTTTCCATGTGGCAGCCCCCTTGGGCGGCCTTTGAATTATCTCTCACACTCTCTCTCTCTCTCTCTCTCTCTCTCTCTCACACACACACACACACACACACACACACACACACACACACACACACACACACACACACACACACACACACACACACACACACACACACACACACACACACACACACACACACACACACACACACACACACACACACACACACACACACACACACACACACGAACTGCCCCTTACCACTAGCAGTGAGGCTTGACTTGCTTCCAAAAGGGTTCGGGGCCAACTGGCCATGTGATCGAGCACCACAACCGCCCCCTGCCATGTCATCACCACGCACATGCCAATACAACGCCACCACCACCAATGGGCTTTGCCCTTGACCGCCAGCCACCCCCAAAACGACGCCAACCACCGCCCCTGCGTCATCAACCACAACACACAACGCCTCAAGAGGCCTGCCATCGCCAAAAAGTGGGAAGAGCTCTGCCTCTCTCCCATATACAATACATGAAAGGCCATGGCCTCGGAGATATACCCTACCGGTAGGATTCAAAACCCTGCATTTGGGCTCTTTGCAGGTGCCACATGGTGGCCCCTCGTCAACCTTACTCCAAATGCCTTCAAAAGCTTCATGTTATGAGAGAAAACCCCATTTTGGGGTGCCAACTTCATCCCAACTCCCTCCCCTGCTCACAGATCCAATATCGGAGCTAAAAAGCCCGATCGTAAGCCCATATCCCTAGCTTTTTTGTATGCAATTTCCATCGCATTTTGACTTTTTTGAGCCCCCTATCTGAGGCCGCAAAACCTGGCAAAATCATCCGGATGCACTCCCCTGCCAAGTGCCCTAGGCTTTACCAGGGCGTAGCTCGACGCTCGTGTATTTGTTTTCCAAGCCGTTTGGACCGGCTAGCTCCATGAATCACCCACTATCTTCTTGAACTTTGTTGAGATAAAAAAAATGCTAGATGGCATGATTTCCAGCGCGATCAACCTGGCCCATAATTAGACCTCAAAAAATCTTCTTATGGCCATAACTTGCAATCCGGAACTTCAATCTGCAATCTGAAAAGACGTGCATGCTCCAAAATTTGAGCGCTAAAACTTTATCTGGTGACACCCGCTCTGGCCATCTATCCCCAATTGCCCTATTCGTCTCAGATTTGCTAAACCTTCCAACTCCACCCCGTGGATCCGTTTGACAAGTTGTTTGGACTGACTTGCACATCACCTCAAAAATCTACACTCTAGAGCGCGAACATAGCATTTTGGGCACCTTTACCTATCATCCTAAGTGGACCATCCTCGAGCCTTTTTTGTTGGAATTAGGGTTGCAGAGAAATGCACACAGCTTGGAGAAGACGAAGGAAGCTCAAGGCACACAACAGAGAGTGTATTACTTAGTGTGCAATAGAAAGATAGACAGCCCTAGAGTGATGGGTGTATATACAATGCACGGGGGGAAAAACCTCCTAAAGAGGGAAAAAATGCCCCGACGGTCCTAGTGTGTTCACACACATCACTACCACATGTATATGGTAACAAATCCCCCCTGGAGTGATGCGGTGAACAAGAGCTGGCACATGAGTAAAGGGAAGTGCCATGCCCTAAGGACATGATCAGTCCACAAAGCGGAGTAAGCCCAAAGCTTTGTGGAAAGCTTCAAGCTTCTCACGAGACAATGCCTTTGTGAAAAGATCTGCAAGGTTGTCCTGTGTTGGCACATAAGCCAAGCTGATCTCTCTTGCTGAGAGCCTCTCCCTGACATAGTGGTAATGCACCTCAATGTGCTTTGTGCGAGCATGAAAAACTGGGTTCCTTGCAACTACCAATGCGCTCTGACTGTCAGTGTAGATAGTGTTGGCAGTGTCCTGTCCAACACCCAAATCAACCATAAGGCGTCTGAGCCATACACACTCAACCGTACCTGTGAAGATTGCCCTGTACTCAGCCTCAATACTCGAAGTGGCCACAGTAGGTTGCTTCTTGCTCAACCATGATATACATGAACTGCTAAGCATGAACAAAAACCACTTGTGAACACTCGCGTTTCAAAACAACCAGCCCAATCTGAGTCCGAAAAAGGATGTAAGTCTGGCGGCAATGATCCCCCCTTGGGATAAAACAAGCCAAGGTGTAAAGTGCCACTAAGGTAGCGGAAAATCCTCTTGACAGTCTGCCAATGCTTAGACCCTGGGCTATGCATGAATCTGCTGACCTGTGAGACTGCAAACTGAATATCTGGTCTCGTGTTGCATACATAAATGAGGCAGCCAACAACAGTTTGGTAAAGAGTGACATCAGTAGGATCGCCATCATCATGTAGACTCAACTTCAAACCTATTTCCATGGGAGTGGCAATAGGTTTGCAATCCTCAAGTCCAAACTTACATAGCAATGTCTCTATGTAACTTTTCTGACACAAGGCAATACCACCATCACATTGCTTAAATTGTATACCCAAGTAATGATGCAACAACCCCAAATCTTTCATCTTGAAAGTAGCATTCAAATCAGCCTTAAATTCAGCAATATGTCTCTCATTTGGTTCAGTGATCAACAAATCATCAACATAAAGAACCACAATGAGAAGGACATCACCCTCACGCTTTACATACAATGTGCTTTCTGTTGGACTGCTACGAAAGCCTTGTTTAACCAAATGAGTGTCAGCTTTCTCATACCAAGCACGAGGAGATTGCTTCAACCCATACAAAGCCTTCTTACATCTGCACACTTTGTCCTCTTGTCCTTTTATGACAAAACCGCGAGGCTGTGTTACATAAACTTCCTCAAATATGTCACCATTCAAGAAAGCAGTAACAATGTCTGATTGATGTACATCCCAATCAAAATTAGCTGCCAATGCACATAGAAAATGCACAGTAGTCATACGACAAGTGGGAGAAATGTCTCTTCATAATCAATGCCCTTTTACTGTGCATAACCCTTTGCAACAAGTAGAGCCTTATGGCGATCAATCTCACCATCCGGCTTGCGTTTCAACTTGTAAACCCGCTTCGTACCAATGGCCTTTTTGCCAGAAGGAAAATCACATAAAGTCCATGTGTCATTTTCTATAAGTGCGTCATATTCTGATTGCATGGCAGCCATCCAATTTTTTGAATTCTGTGCTTCATCAAAAGATAGAGGCTCCTCAACTTCATGTAAACTAGACACAACCAAAGCATAACAATCTGATGCATAAGATGCATGGCAAGAGCCTGAACGAGTACGCCTAGACAAAGGTGCATCCAATTTACTGTCATGCAAAGTGTGCACCTGCCATTTTGGCATACCTCTAGCCTGTTCATTTTCAGTCTTTTCCTCATCAAGTACATCATGTACATTTGCATCAGTAATAGGCTGATCCGTAACATTTTCAAAAAACCCCATAGGCTGTACATTTGCCTCATTGGAAATTACATTTGTATGCCTCTTTTCCACCACTGAAAAGAGGCAACAAAGTGTCATAAATGTCCCGCTAGCTTACATTACTGTCTCTAGTACATGACAGCAAGGGCTGAACAAAATCTTCCAGAAACACTACATCCCGTGAAACCAGAATACGTTTTGTTTGTGGATGATACAACCTGTAACAATTTTATCACCAAAACTAAGATCATGAAATGTACATCTGTCATCCACAAATTTGACTACAAGTCCAAGTCTAGCAAGTGCGGATACAGACAAGAGATTCTTCTTGATCCCAGGTACATAAAGTGCATCAACAAGTGTGAAAGCACTGCCATTACCAGTAGTAAGCACAATCTTTCAAACTCTCTGAACTGGATAAGAGGCATTGTTGGCACAAGTGACTGAATTCCCATGAGGGACATACTCGAGAGAGGTAAACAATTCACGATGTGAGGTAATGTGCTTTGTAGCACCACTGTCAAAATACCACACATGTGAATCTGTAGCAACTGACAAGCATGCATCATGGACAGTAGGATTGTAAGTGCACTCTGCGCTAAAAGCCCATTCTGCATCAACATCAGCATTACAATCTCCTTTCACAGAAGACTCAACAATGGCTGCATTTGTAGTGGAACCAACATTTGCAGTGGAACCACCCTCTTTCTTCTTAGCCTCTTTGGCCTTCAACTTAGGACACGACTTGATCAAGTGATCATTGGCTTTACAATAATGGAAACGCATATTCTTTTTGCCCTTATCACCAGAATTGCTAGACGAAGTGTTGCCAGCAGAAGCATTAGGAACAAAAGTTTTGCCACTCGCAGCAGAACCATAAGAAGTGGCTGCATTGTTGTTACCACCCTTTCTTTGAGAAGCAATAAAAGCCCGTTCAACTGCACACTGTCTAGTCCTATTTTTCTGGAAAGTGGCTCTTGCAATAGCAATGTGCATAATGCATCAAAATTGACAACTTCAGGATTTCCTTGGGTCATAAGTCTCCAAGTACTAGCAAAAGTCTGTAAGAATCTGGTAAGGCATCAAGAACAGTCTGCACAAGGGAACTATCTAAAATGACTTCACCTGTAGAAATAAGTTGCTCATTGATATCCTTGACACTAGCAAGAAAAGTGTCCATATCATCTTCCTCATGCATAATCTTCAACTCCAGCTCTTTACGCAGCAAAGCAATTTTAGCCTCATTGCGGCTTGCATAAAGACCTGCTAGAATATCCCAAGCTTGTTTTGCAGATTTTGCTGAACGGATGTGAGGAACAATGGTGCGCTTCACAGACAACGCAATCAATGCATGAGCCTGCGCATCCTTAACATCCCAAGGAGCTTGTTCTGCCATAGGCAAAACAACTCTAATAGAAGCAATCCTTGCAGCAAGACCTGCAACATCCTCAACATTGCCTACATCCTCAGAACCAGGACGTACATCAATGCCCTGCACAATGTTCTAGACGCCCTTTGACACAAGAACATGTTGCATTATATAAGCCCACATAGGCTAGTTGTCCCCATCCAACCTGTCCTCAACAACAAACATCTTGAACACATTTGTGTTGTTGTTGTCAGCCATGGTAAATGCTGCACCTGATGTGAAACCTGCCCGAAAATAGGAGAATTGGAGCGGGAACAACTTGCGCTATATACCACAAACCGTAGAAGACTATAAGGAACCTGTTATGGAGAAAACGACACTGACAAAAATTCTGCACAAAATGACAAAATAGCCTGTGCAGTACTGCCTTTAGTGGAAATGGAGGCTGAAATGAGCCCAAATCAAAAATCTGAGCAGATCAAGCTCTACGAGTTTTCCCAAAATATTTGTCGATCTGTGAACGCTCGCCAAAGCTCACTGAAATCGGAGAAAGTGAGCAGGCGTGTACTGGAGCAGCTGGCGACTAAGCCGGGGAGGACGCAACCTGCTCTGATACCAATTGTTGGAATTAGGGTTGCAGAGAAACGCACACAGCCTGGAGAAGATGAAGGAAGCTCAAGGAACACAACAGAGAGTGTAACACTTAGTGTGCAATAGAAAGATAGATAGCCCTAGAGTGATGGGCGTCATATACAATGCACGGGGGTAAAAAGAGGGAAAAAATGCCCCGTCTGTCCTGGCGTGTTCACACACATCACTACCACATGTATATGGTAACATTTTTGTCCTAAAAAGCCACATTTAGCATACATTCCCACTTCCACTAGTCTGCCCAGGGATTTCATACCTTCTCTAGCCTTCTGCGTTGCCCCTGCCTGTAGCTTTAACCTGGCATTGTACACTTTCCAGCTTGGACCAACTTTGGCTGCACCATCATTGCCCATCCCCCTCGTCAAACATTTATGTTTGAACAAAAGCATATTTACAGAACTTTAGAAACTGGCTCACCAAACTTTCAACTAAAAGAACTTGTAAAACCACAACCCTACGTATAGGCTATGTACAAAAGCTTCCCCTCCTTCGCACACTGCATAATTTAGGTGGGTTGCCGACCCCCCTTGGCTACAATCACTAGACTTCTTCCAAATTATAGCTTGGGCCGCACACCATTCACCCTGTTCCTAAGAAGTTTCCCATTTGCTCTTACCACCTGATAGGTCCCATTCGGAAAGGCCTTTTGCACTTTGTATGGACCCATCCACTTCTTCTTGAACTTCTTTTGGAACATGAAATCCAAGTAACTCTTGTACTTCATGACCAGGTCTGCTTCCCCTATCTTCTTGTCTGGAAAGTTCTGATTGAACTTGGCAATCTTCTTCTCTCTCTACTTCACATAGTAGTCCGCTGCTGCCTCCCTCTCCATTTGCAAAGCCTCCAAATTGGCATCCAATCATGTAGAACCTCGTATTGAGTGGCATTGACATGCCACATACCTTTCAAAGCACTTAACCATGCATGCACTAGCAATACTTCCTCCTTACCTCAGACTAGCTCGAATGGAGTGAAACTTGTAGCCACTTTATAGGACGTCCTATACGCCCACAAACACTTTTCTAGATTTGTTCTCCACTCAGTCTCCGGCTTATACACATACTTAGTCAACATTTTGACGATTTGACCATTAGCACTCTCAACTAAACCATTGCATTAGGGGCGAAAGGGTGAGAAAAATCGATGTTGAATCTTTAACTTCTCCACTAATGCACGCGTTAGCTTGCTTCTAAACCCATGACCCCTATCAGAAACTAGCACCCACGGAACCCCAAAATGGCAACAAATGTTATCGAACACAAACTGAGTTACCACGTTAGCATTCACTTCCTTCACATCCTTGGCCTTGACCCACCTTGTAAGGTAGTCAATGGATACTACCACGTATTTATTACCACTTGCAGACTGCAAGAGTGGGCCTATGGCATCCAGACCTGCTTCTCAAAAGCACTTTGTGTGATGATGGCACCTTGCAACTCCGCTGTCAATCGTCTTTCACCTTTAGTATTAAAATCATGGCATGTTTTGCACCAGTAGTGCATGTCCTTCACTATGGATGGCCACCAAAAGCCTGCTCTCAGCACTCAAAACAGAAAAAATTGTTCTTTGCGCTGATGTCCACTTTCTTCATGGCATTGCTCCAACACCATATCTATCTCTTCTTTATACATCACCCTCCTTACCACTCCATCGCGCCCATAGTTCATCAGATCTTCACCTACTAGGATGAATTTGCGAGCTTTTTGCACCACTCTTCTTCTCTGCAACTTGGAAAACCCCTCTAGACACTGTCTTGCACTAAAAAAACCTTCAATCTCCTTTAGATTCTCTCTACCTACATAAGTGGTGTTAGGAAATATGACATAGCTAAGTAGATAATTGAGTAGATTACTTAATGGAGAGAGATAATTTTCACACACAAGAGATTATAGAATAGAGAGAGAGAGAGAGAGAGAGAGAGAGAGAGAGAGAGAGAGAGAGAGAGAGAGAGCGTACACACAATATACGTGGTTCACCCAATGTGGGCTACATCCACGGGAAAGCAGCGACTTAATGACTTTAGTACTTCAAATAAGAAGTAGGTTACAAAGGGATTATACCCTTAATAGAGCTCCCGCCTTGCTTCACTCTCACCACCTCACACCCACCTTGTTGCATCAACTTCACACTGTGAAATGTGTGTAGAAATGGCCTCGTTTTATAGGCCAAAAGGGCTTCCCTCTATCATGAGAGGCAGCCATGTGTAGCCTCCCTTGTGTGGATAAGTCCAAATCGGACCCTCCAATCCGTCCATGTGTGGCTGCCCTTGAGAAGACAAGTCCTCCTTTGAAATCAGCCACTGGCCATTGACTTTCAACCATCGGCCATTGACTACCGGCCACCAGCCAACTGCCAAACGACCGACAGTTTTCCGACCACTTTCCGGCCGCCGTCCGACCATAATATTCTGGCAAAGCCAGTCTCGAGCTTTGCTCGAGAGTGGTCGTGAAAATTTTGGTTTTCGGTGAGTGATTTTGTTTTTTGGCGAGTGATTTTTCTTCACGCACGATGGCTTCTCCTCATAATGGAGGCCTTACAAATGTGAGTTTTGAAACA
This sequence comes from Adiantum capillus-veneris, assembly GCF_014529385.1. Lineage (NCBI taxonomy): Eukaryota > Viridiplantae > Streptophyta > Polypodiopsida > Polypodiales > Pteridaceae > Adiantum > Adiantum capillus-veneris. Next base: position 137,584,454 of record NC_140955.1, on the reverse strand, counting down.
GAAAATTACAAGGGGTATCAGGCTCCATACTTAACAAGTGGCTGGGGCCACATATAGGCCTACAATATGCACCTGCACTTTGCTACTTGCTAACTGGTCCAGCTCTTGGTTCTGCTCTCTCCTCACATGCTTGAATTGACCTTCTTCAAAAGACTTTAGCATCTTCTTAATGGAAAAAAACCAGTGATTCAAAGAATCCCTCTTTACCTGCCATTGGCCTAGCAATTGCTTGATGACTAACAATGCATCTCCCTTCACCACCAACCTGGAAATGCCAAACTCTATAGACTGCTTCAAACCCAACTGGAGAGTGAGATACTTTTCCTCATTATTGGTGTGGACATCCTCCAAATCATATGCCTTGAAAAATATAGCTTTTCCATGTGGGCCGTGTATTAGCCTTTTGGACTAATCTTTGATTCGCTTTGTCAAACCACATTGTAAATGCATTCTCCAAATTTTGCTCCTCTTTACCTTCATCTTGCACCACCCTTGGATAGGCTGGAAAATTGATGGCCTTGTTGACAAGAACGTCTGCCAAGTAAGACTGATTCATGTGGTCTACCTTGAACTCGAACTCGAACTCGAACTCTTGCAGCTCTAACACCCACTTCATAATTCTCCTCCTTGGCTTCAAATGTAGCACTACCTCTGGAAACAGATTGTTAGCCGTCAACACAAAAGATTTGGGCACAATTAAATGCACTTTAAACTTCCTGCAAGCGAAGACCAAAGCCATCATGCATTGGTCTGCTTCGGTGTCGGTGCTTTACTAACAAACGAGGTCCATGGTGTGTTTCTTGGCATGCCCATCATTGGGGTAGGCATGGTAGCCGTGGTGTCATCAAGGGAAAGATGAGCTAGACTTGGAAAGGTGAAGCTATCACTTGTGAGCTCAGATTGCACTGAGACCCCTGGCGAAACAACATATGGGGGATCGATGGGACTCACTGGGGGAGTCTCCATTTGTGATAGAGTGGGTTGTTTCCCTTTGCCCGTGTCTAAAAATTGCATAGGACCCGTCGAAGGTATGTTTATTCCTCGATTTTGCCTCTCAGACTGGATAATCCTATGGATGACATTGCAGATCATGTGTTGTTGTTCCTCTAGACTAGTGGCACTAGATGTGGATTGTACAACTTCTAACCAACCCACATGGTATGTGTAGCCCATGTATAGGTCGGTCAAAGTCTCCGTGTGTAGGTCATATTCCCAATTTTCGTTGAGAAATACCCCGTCCAAACTTGGTGTACTAGAGGGTTGCCGTGAGGTGGATGCAATGTTGCTTCCCGTGTTTTGACTTTTAGTCACCGTTACCTTAGAGGTGACTTTGGAAGGTGGTAGCTCGGTAGGTCCCTCATTAAATGAGGTAGGTAGAATGTCCACGTGGACACTCTGAGGGAGTGTGGGGTCTACAGGAGATGTGAATGGTGATTCTACTTCCCCACCCCCTTCGTTTACTTCACTAGCCGTAGGTTCAGAGCGCGTAGCTCTACTAAAAGTTTCCATCAAACGGCTAAAAACACTAGTTCCAGGTTGTTGGACCCAGCTAGGTACGGTTTCATTTGTTCCCCCGGGGCTTTGTGTAAGATGCTCTTCCATAATATCGTAGTCAGAGGAAGAGTCGCTAGCCGCTATATTTGGGTCTTGGGTTGCACTACCTTGGGTCCCCGCCGAGGGCGTAGACCCTAGCGTGGAAGGATGTGAGTACCCCCATAAATCGAAGCACTAGCTAGATGTTCGGACTCTAGCACACGACCAAAGCGTAGATACATGTGCTTTGGGTGCCCTACAAGTGTCAGCAAGTACCCTCAAAGGTTCCTTGCTTTGTTTTGTGGGTGTTTTGCACCCCGTTTTCTACTTGATTTTTTTTTGTTTTTGATGTTTTTTGAATGTTTTTTAATGTTTGATTTTTTTGATTAAAGTGTGTGATAGCTCGAAACGAGCGTATCACTTAGAGGGTCTCTGAGTGCTGTACATCACAATTTTCGGGCATCTAACGTTCCGTTAGTCCTTAAAAAATCGATTTTTAGCTACGTGTGAAGCTAAATTCGTTTTTTTTAAAAGGCAACTGAGACCTAGGCTAAAGCGTGAGCTTGGGCTTGGGTCTGGGCTTGGATCTGGGAGATAATCCCGATCCCGGTCCTACCTTTTTAAAAAAAAATTTCTTTTTAATTTTTTAATTTTTTTTTTAAAAAAAGGATAAGGTCGCCGCGGCCTGCGCGAGAGCACACACACACTCTATCTACCTACTTCTAACTAATGCACCTACTCTTACACACTAACACACTCTATTAACTCTCACTAATCTACTTCCTACTTACTGTACACACAAAACTAACTACCTTAATACAAAGAGAATAAACACAGAACCTTTGAAAACTCCATTAACAAAAAAAACACACAGTATAACAACAAATCCCTCTTCTCAACACACACACACTCCTTCCCTACCTTTCTTATGATTGAAATTGCACCACGGAGAAGCATAGAGTGCTACTCGAGCTTAATGCACGGCATTCCCCGGCAACGGCGCCAAAAATGTGCGCGTATGTCACACGTGTCAATGCAAGGAACTTGCCGATACACCGTGTGCGAGCCACAAATGGCTCCAAGCACACAACAAGCCTAAACTAGTAAGCTCAAAGAAGGCGATGGTGTGTCACTCACCGCTCTACGCTTGCTTCGTGGAGGATTCCTCGCCGCGAAGAAGAAGGAGCCGCCGCTTCGCCCCGCTCAACCGCTTCGCCGCCGTCGTGCCTTCGTAATGCTCGATCGCCCACACACACTCTCTCTCTCTCTCTCTCTCTCTCTCACACATACACACACACACAAGGATGTGAAGAAGAAGAAGAAGAAGATGGAGATGGAGATGGAGCAAGAGCACTCTTCTATTGCACAAATGAGAGAATGAGTGAATTTTAGGTTTAGTTGACTTTTATATGAGCTCGCCCCATTCACACTTGGGAGCCCATGCTTAGCCAACTAATCCCTTGAATGTTCCAGTTAGAGTGCGCCTCTCATTGGTGATCACTCTTACCCTTTTCCTATTGGACCGACAAGCCCGGTACCTGACTCTACCAAATATATAATACAATGTCTGCCGTAGGTTACAACGTCCGTCGTAGGTAATAGGGTGTCCGTGAGCCGTGAGGGTTAACAGGAAACTTGAAAATGCTTGCCACCAAAACCATGGACGAATATAACCAAAGGTTTCTCGATGTGTCCCTTCCAGTGTCCTTTAGATCTGTTCCCTTGGAGGTCCAATGCGAGCGATACACCATTGGACTACCATCACCATTGCAGGAATATTGACTATCCAAGCAACTCTCCACCATGCAAGAACTTATGGACCATGCCGTAGTCGGCTACAAAATGATGAAGGGAAAGCTGAAGTTTACCACATAAGAATCTCTGGCCACTTATCACAACTCTTGCCAACAAAGAATAAATTCTCGAGTTTCGTGAAAGTCAACCACAAAGGCCTTGTTTGACACCTAAACAATGAGACACCTTACTACAAGAAGGCCAATGTTTTGGATGCTTTGAAACAGGACATAACTATTTTGGTTGTCCCCAATGCACTGACAGACCCACGGAGCCGACTCCCACGTCGACCGTCGACAGAAACCAAGGACCATCTCTAGCCAAACAAGCTAAACCTGCTATTGGATTAGTACCTGACATCTTTGGCATGTGAGTTGAAAGTACAAATGAATTTTGTTGAGCATATGGCAAAGTAAATGGCTTCAAAAGGCTTTTCATGTAGAACTGCTTTTGGGGCCTAGGGCCTTTAAATATGAGATTAGGGCTCATTCCCTGGCATGCTTCCTGGAGAAGGTGCAGAGTTTGGAGTACCAGCTTGTACTATGTTGATGCAATATAAAGAAATACCGAAAGGGGCACCAAGGTTTGGGGCCAATACTCTCTGGGGTGGAATTTCGTCACTTTGTGTCGCGTGTTGTCTCTCTCTTTCAGTTCAGTTGTTATTGAAGTGCTAAAACTCTGTTCAGTCTGTTCTTTTCTATTTTCTATTGGCACGTGGTGCCCATCTTGTGACACAAAATGTTGCATACATTTCATCTTTCCAATTTATACTCTAACAATACGCACATGAAAGAGCACATGTAAACAAGTGCAATCTAGGAAATTTCCAATTCAATGTACATCTTTTTCTAAAGTCATTCCGTAGAGTAGAGTACTGTAAGCCTATGAATACCCCTAAAATCTCATGGAGAAATTAGTGACTTTATTCAATCTAGGCAATTTGTGACAAGGAGCATGCACCGCACTAAATTCAACCCACTCGGGGTTATCCATGTGCACTTAAGTGATAAATACTACTAAAAATCCAAAAGCCTCAAGATACATCTCGAGAATCTGCTAGGTCCTCCTCCTTCATCTCCTTTACATCAAGTGTCACAAACTGATGACATGGTAGAGTGGTGCGGACCTGATGATGTGGACAACTATACGGAACCCCGCACTGACATGCTGACATGGCAACAATATGGATTTCTATGTTTTACGGTGGTAGGTGCTGACGTGGCAGGTTGTACGGATTTTTGAAAATTATGCTAGCTTCTTCTGGGAGTCCCCAACACTAAATAATGCCACAAAAACGCCATACAGCCAAGACGAGTCACTTTGTTCCAGTGGCTGGTTGCACACAGAGCTACAACAGCTCGGAGCTTGCTTGTACATATCGGTCTCTCGGCCGCATGTGCAACTTGTGACCATCTTGTGGAGAGCCAACGTCACTGTCTTTGGGACTATCCTTTGGCAGAGCAGGTGTGGCTTCATGTCCTTCGGCTTATGCCAGCTCTTTCCACAACTCGATATTACACTTGGGGGGCAGCTTCTTGGTCCAATCTCAGGGGGCCAACACTTCAGTTTGAGCCATCTTCCACTAGCAGGATGATAGTGATGCAGGGGGGTCGACCTACACTCCAGCCTACTAAAGAGCTTACACCACAGGAGTGGTGCAGTGAGAGAGAGGAGTGTTGGGAGCTCATCAGTGGCCTGATACTCTGGCTTATTTGGCAGGCTTCTTCCTCATCTTCCCCTGTACCACCAACAGAGACTGTTTGGGATCTTTGGCTAGAGCTGATCCATACTCTCAGAGGACATTTCGAGAGACTCTAGGGGAGTTCCGACCGCATGTGGGAGTGCAGAGAGGCTTTCCTTCGACTCTGGCGTCCAAGGCCTTTTTTCACCATGGTCTAGGGTGTGCTCCGATAGCACTACCATCCACCTGTGTGGCTTTTTCCTGCTCCCATCCTTTGAATTAGCCTCATTGTATATATGTTGTTTTTTCATTGGGAGAGTCTCCCCATCATGATTGTTGTATCCCTCTCTTGTAGAGGTGGTTGTAGCCCTATGGGCAGTTTCATTAACTAATAGAAGGATCTTTTCCTTGGGAAAAAAAAATAATGCCACAAAAAAAACTCATAAGATGCTTTTGGGTTTAGTGCTTTTGAACTAAATGCTTTTGGGGCTCTGCTTTTGGGCATCCCTTCCTGCTGTTTATAAGAGCCCCTGGGCCTCTCTGAGAGCATATGGACACAGAGTCTGAGAGTAGAGTTCTCGCGGGAGTTGTAACTTTGCTCAAGCATTAATATAAAAATAAATACGGAAAGGGGCGCCAGGTTTTGGGACCAATACAATCTTGGCACGGAACTACACCGCGCCGTGTCAACTCTAATTTTTCAAGTGTGATAAAGTTGTGAAGTATTTTAAGTGATTCTCTTGTGTGTCGTGTCAGATTCCCAACTTGGGGTGTCCAAGTCTGTAACAATGGTATCAGAGCTTTTGGCGTGTGCTTTTCTCAAAGTGTACCGGTCCTACTAAAGAGCAGATAGAGCACTTTGGCGCTTCCAAAGTTTACCGAGAATTTTTTTAAAGAATCTTCGTGTCCCGACCCCAGACTTATTAGCCACTCCCACCCTTACTTCATTGCGCATTGGGCGCGCTCCCGTCATTCATGCTCTGTCTGATAGGGCATAAGCAATAAGAAATTCAAGATCACTTGCAAGAGGAAAAGGAGTTTGTTTTTGACCTAAAAATTCTTTTTGACGCTTTTCCTGTGTTGCAGAGACTTTTATAAATCTTTTCGATGGTTGAGAATTTGGACATGCGATACAAGGCAAAGTTAATCCTCTCAACAAGCTCTGTGCTTTGATGTAATGTGCAGCGGAAGTGAATGATGGTGTGAGCTTAGGATGAGTGATCAGTGAGTGCTCAAGGTTCCAATTTAATGTGATTCTAGTACAGCAAGATGTGTATTTGGATGACTGGATATCGTTGAGTGTATCAAAAGTTCCGAAACAGTGAGATGACTTCATAGTGATCTAGGTGCATCAAGAGTTTTAGATGGAATGAGATGGTTAGATTGAATGATTGAAACACAATTTTCAACGTGAACTTAGTGTCTAATTTTGTGAATTGCATGCTGTCGATGTAGTGTCTTGCCATGGGCATGGTTTGCGTGATTGAGAAATACAAGATTGGTTATGAATCTGATAGTAACAAGATTTAGGAGATCAAGGCATCCGTGAAAAGATTAGTGTAGTATGGATGTGATGGCTACAATGATCAGGATTCGTATCTAAGATCCTCGACAGAAATGTCATTGATCAGTGAATGTTGTCTTTGTAGAAGTGTTGGATTGTTGGAGTCTGGTGCATGAGTACATAGAGTTAGTGTCTATTGAAGAAAGTTTTTGTTTGTTGGTTTGTTTTATAGGTGTAATTGAGGGTGATTACAATTCTTTCAAGAGGGGGAAATGTCACAAAGTGATGATGTGGCATGCCCATTAGGAAGACGAATGACCGAGTGTAAAAGAGAAACTGAACCGACCAACTTAAAGAACTTTTGAGCACCGGACGAGCAGCCTAAACCTAAAATTCCCAAAGCTTGAAGTGTAATAGACTTGGTGAACCCGGCCCGTAGACTCGCTAGAGGGCGGTAGACTTTACCCTTTCACCCGATCTTTACACTGTTAAATCTTACAACACGGTGGAACTTGACGAATAAGCCTGTGATTGGAAACTACACTTCAAACAAAACACAGCCTGAGATTTAGAGTGCTTTCAAGTAGGTAGTGACACCGTGTTGGCCCCAAAGGTTGGCGCCCCTCTCGGTATTTCTTTATTCAATCAAAATTTCAGAGAAAACTTGTAAATTCCTACAAAATGTCACACTTTTATTGGGCTGAAAATGACCCACTCTAGTGTCATGTGCGCACTGCACTTGCACCATGTGGACAATCTTCTGCTATAGTCTAGCGCCAGTCTTACTTTGTGAGCCTCTAGTAGGACGTGCATGTTCAGGCAGGTCGTAGTTTCATACCCTCTCTTGCACTGTATAATCATTTCAACATATAGGCATATGGACAGTCTCTTAAGTCAATTTAATTACAAGTGACATAGTAGCATTATTTGGTAGGGTTGTGAGGGGTCATTTTTGACATTGCTGGACCTAGCATGATTGGGGCTATATAAGTGACCCTAGGGGGTCAACCCAAAAGGAGTGTTTTTAGTATCAGCCTCAGTTCAACGTTTTTCACCACCTTATCCCTCAGTACTAGCAGCATTTTTCAGGGCTACAGCCAACCAGCGTTTTCAGCCCTTTCGGCCAGCATTCTCAGCCATCAGACTTTATCGTCAGCACCATGCAGATCAAGACCAACATTAGCGGTTTCAGCCATGGCAGTTTCAGTCCCGTAACACCATCAAGTTGCAGATTCTAGTAAAGCACTAGCAACATTTTCAGTTCTTAGCATTTAGCATCTAGTATCTACCGCAGTACCCCTCAACATCTACAACAGTACCCATCAGCATTGTCGCAATACCAAGTATCTCTAGCAAGTACCCATCAACATCTCAATATCTAGGATCATTGTAATGATGTTGTGCAAGTCAATAAAGCAAGCACTTGCGCTGGCAACAAAGCAAGGGATCCCTTGAGGGTGGTTAGGACCCAACATGCAGTATCATCTATGTGTGTGTGTGTGTGTATGTCTCTCTCTCTCCCCTCTTCATTGTCTTCAGTTCAGTTTTTCTTTTCAAGTGAACTAAAGTAACCTTGTGTTTGTGCAAAATACTAGATCTGAGATTAATCATTAAACACTTCCCTTGCGCTTGACATTGGTATCAGAGCTCTATGCGAGCTTCGGTTTTGCAAACTCAAAGCAAGAACCAAGAACCCAAAGAACCTCTCTTAGGTTTTTTCCTCAAAGAAGCTTTGCGTCCCGACCGCAAATTTATTAGCCACTCCCGTGTAGGCCTCCCTTCTCACAAGCTTGGAGTAGGTGATAAACCAGAGAGTTCTAGAGCAGTAGAGGAACGTTGCAGAAAAGGCAAGATGAAAGCAGGATTGGTACCGGATTGCATGGGAACCGACCCAAGCCAGATAGATGAAAGTACAGAACTTTGTCGAGCTTGGGGCAAAGTGAAAGATCAAGAAGCCCTTACCTTTTTCGATGGAGGAGCCAAGGTCAACTTCATTTCACTTGAATTGGCAGCGCGGCTCGAGATGACGCCCGACAGGATGGGGCCACCGACAGAGGTAGTTCTAGCAACGCCTGGACGAGATGTAGCCATCATGCCTGTCATTGGAAAAATTTGTTTGCATTGTCAGGGGTATTTAGGGCATAAGGAATTTTACATCATGCCTTTGGAAGGGTGTGACGTCCTCCTAGGAGTCCCTTGGTACCATAAGAACAACTCCATGGTGGACTATTGGGCCAAGAAAGAAACTTTGCCAAATGAAAAGGGCAAAAATATTGTACTAGATGTAAAATTGAAGGGCGAGTCCGTCCCTATTGTATCGGCTTAGGCCATTTTAAAATTAATGAAATCCAGTCTTTTCGTTTACTTGAACTATTTGAAAGAGTTGAATGATGAACATCGAACGAACATTTTTGAACTAGACAAAGAACGCAAAGATTTTCTCCACACAGATGCTGGTTGTTTCTCTGAAGGCCTTCCAGGCGAGTTACCCCCATCTCATCCTGAGGATCATACCATTGATCTGATTTGTGGAAGCACACCACTGAACCGGCCACCTTACCGTGTTAGCCGAGCCCAGAATGTAGAAATGAAGAAATTATAAACCAAGTGAAAGACCTTGTTAAAAATCGTATTATCTACCCGAGGACTTCACTCTACTGTTCTCCGGTTTTGTTGGTGTTAAAGAAAGATGGATCTTGGAGAATGTGCATTGATTATAGAGCTCTCAATAAAATCACTATCAAGAACCGATTTTTGATTCCAAGGATTGATGATATTCTTGACCGACTTTAGGGATCCTCTTGTTTCAGTAGGATTTTTTTGAAAAGCAGACATCATCATATTAGAATCACTTCAGGAGATGTCTACAAGACAACCTTTCGGACAAGTTTTTGCTTATACGAATTTTTGGTGATGCCTTTTGGACTTATCAATGCTCCAACAACTTTCAACCGAATGATGGATAGGATTTTCCGAGAGCATCGATCTTTTGTGGGCACTTTCTTTGATGATATTATAGTTTTCTTCAAGGATGAAGCAGAACATCGACAATATCTGCTACAAGTCTTTCAGGCATTGTGTAATCACATATTAGTTATCGCCATTGTCCACCTTTTACGGGTCACTGTGGCATCGACACCACCTTGAAAGGTGTGGAGCGTTATTTCTTTTGGCCAAGACTCAAGAAGGATGTGGATGACTTTGTTCGAGTTGTTTAGTATGTCAAAAGGTCAAGCTTGGCAGGCATAAGGCATAAAGATTACTACAGCCTTTACCCATTTACACCCGCCCCTGGGAAAGTATTGCAATGGATTTCATCTTTGATCTCCTGAAGACACAGAGTGGGCATGATGGCACTTGGACTGTCATTGACAAATTTAGCAAGCAAGCTCACTTCATTCCAGTGAAGAAAACAGTCAAGCCAGACCATTTAGCGAGACTGTTCATTGCATAGATATTTTGATTACATGGCATGCCTGAGACAATAGTCTCCGACAGAGATCCCCGATGCACGAGTTTGTTTTGGAGGGCTGTTTGGGAGAACATTGGCACACGGTTGCAGTTCTTGTCATCATTCCACTGGCAAACAAATGGGCAATCTGAGATTGCAAATTCAGTTGTGCTCGATTTATTGAAGTCTTACATCTCTGATCAAAAGAATCAATGGTAAATAAATTTGCCTTTGGTGGAATTTTCCTACAACAATACAGTTCACTCTTTGACAAGGAAGGCACCATTTTAGATAATTAAAGGTGCTCCAAAGGTTCCACCCTTTCTCAACACTAAAGACAAGATTTTTGAAGCCGACCAGTACACAAGGGACTTGGACACTGCCTTTGCCAAGGTCTAGGAGGCTTTAGAGAATTCTCAAGAATGACATAAGAAGGCAGTTGATCAACATCGACGATATTTGAAATTAAAGAAAGACGATTGGGTGCTCTTACGTTTTGAGAAGGCACGCCCAATGAAACAAAAGGGAAAGGAGCGGCTTTTTCCAAAGCTTAGCATGAGGTATTATGGACATTCCAAATTAAAGAAAAGATAAATGATGTCTCCTTTTGACTCAAGCTGTCCAATACTTCAAAGATTCACAATGCATTCCATGTGAGTTTCTTGAAACCTTTTAAAGGTGATGGGGAGCTTGATGAGCAACCTGAAGTGGAAGAGAGGGGAGGGGGCGGCAAGAAGGGGAATTGGGGGGGGGGGGGGGGGGGGGGTCCTGTGGTGGGTGGCTCGGGGGGAGGAGGGGCTATCGATGGTGAAGTTGAGATGGAGGGTGGACCTGTGGCCTCGTCTTGCTTTAAGGGGTCAAAATGGTTCCTTGTGGGAACCCACTACTGCTGGCCTGGTGTAGGGTGACTACTAGGGGGATCAAATTGGTGTGGTGGTCCATGGCGGCGATGACCACAGATTTGCTGCCATCCCTCCTTTGCCTGGCACCAAGCGAGGAGGAGGGGTCTGCTTGAGCTCCCCGTGTCTTTGTCTGCTGTGTCTTGCCAGCCGTAAGAGGTTGGGTCTGGGTCTGGGTCTATGCCAAAGGTCTGAGCATAGGCCTTTGCTACGTGGCCCATCTATCGACAAATGAAGCACTGGTTTGGGAGGCTTGAATACTCCAGGTTTTGATGGAGCCAACCACCACTTACCCAAGGGAGAAGGAAAACCTTCAGGAGGTTGTGGGTGTCCCGAACCAGAATGTGTACTGAAGGTATCCCAGTTGCCTTGGCAACTACAAAAGATACCGTGCAAGGTGTCTCCAGGACAATCCCAATCTCTAAGCAAGTCCTGGAAAGGAGCGGGAGGTACTCTCTCCTCAAACTGGGAAGCGGATTGAGATGGGGAGGTTTGCCTCCTCAACCAGAACATTGTTAGTAGGATATAGTCCATGGTGCCATTGTCAAAAGTGAGCTCTAGCTGCTCGGATGGCTAGGAGGCTCATCGCAATGACCTTGGATGCCATCTTGAAAGACTCAAACTCTATCCAATAGTAGCCACGCCCGAGAAGTTGAACGTCAATGATCTTGCCCACCTCTGATAAAAGGCGGACTTGGAAGAGATATCACATCTCCCCTTTGCTAGGTTTGGTGCCGATAATCTTGCAGATAACATAGGTGGCTTGAAGGCACGCCACCTCTGCCTCGAAGCTCGCTTACTCTGTCGGCGAGAGAGCGAGTCGGATGGTGGGGTTCTGCGAGGTTTGGCGAGGGGGCTTCCATCGAGTCCCTCTTTCGCGATGCAGAGCCCTCCCTCAGTGTCTTCTGCTAAAATGACAACGACGAAAGGAGCGGGGCAAAGCGAGAATGATGAAGACGAAGTCGACGCCAAAGCCAAAAATTGCCCACATTGGGAGCTGGGTTGGGGCGGGGGATAAACAGGCAATGTGGGTGGGTAGGTAGGGGCAACAAGGGTTGGGAATGGGCAGCGAGGGCTCACTGCAAGGGGCCATAGGGACGCAGGTGCATGTGCAGGAGGCAGTGGGGGGGAGGAGCAGCAATGTCGAGGTTAGCAACAACGAGCAAGAGGACCAATCCACCAGGTCGTGGGTTATGGATGACAAATGGGGATTTCTTTTCTCCAAGAAGTAGACGATGATTTGTGATTTTTTTCTTTTCCATCCAAGGATAGGACTTGTGACTCTTATTCATCCGGTATGGACCAGACCAAGTGCATGTTCTTGTGAGTTGTCTTAGGACAGGTAGAGGGGGATTCTTCTATTTCTAGTACCACTTCTTATATGATCATCCAACTTCAGAGGATAAGATCTAGATGCTTAGCTAACTATGACGATAGTTCGATGAGGTTTCGTTAGTGTGGAGGACTCCTATCTTCATGTTCTCTCTTCACCAAGGGCAGTGTGGCCCTACATATTTGGTCATTCCTACACCCTTTTATGAGCTTGTATCAATTGTAGGTCACATTTGCAACCTTTTATGGGAGGAATTCTTGATGTCCAAATGCAAATTTGTCGAGACCCTTTGGGCGACAGGTTTGCACATAGTGTCAGAACTTGGAGGGGACATCTAGTTCCTACTTTTGCAATCAACAACATATGGAGGCTTCTACCAAACATTCCTGTGGGGAGCTCCAATCTTGGAGCAACCCATTCCAATTATTGCGCGCATATTGCGGAGCATTGGTGTTATGTTGTGTATTGGATATTGATTGCACAGATGTGTGGTAACATTTCTAAAAGACAAGTGGAAAGGTGTCACAAAAGCCATGACATGGTACTTGAACCCACTAGGACAGACAAAAAGTGATCCCAGAACCTGATGAGTGGCTATCCGTATAATGCTGACATGGCACCTTCGCCTTTTGTGAATTGCCACATGCCAGATTGGCTTATCGTTATTTTGGACTTGCTTTTGGAGACCCTGTTTTCAACGCTTATGCTTTTCATGAGCACATTGTTTTTAGGGCTTTTGGTGCCTATACAAGAAGGCCTAGGGGGCCACTCTTGTCAGGTGCAACGGAAGTATTTAAGGATTTAGCTCAGATCTAGTACTCCGCACAAACACAAGGTTACTTTACTTCACTTGAAAAGAGAAACTGAACTGAACACAATGAACGAGAAAGACAAAGAGAGAAAAAAGAGAGATGACACGGCATGTCGGGTCCCAACCACCGTGAAGGGCCCCCTTGCTTTGTTGCCAGATCAAGTACTTGCTTTAATTTACTTGCAAAAAATGCCGATACAATGGTGATAGGTACTTGTTGTAGATGCTTGGTACTGCTAGAGTGTTGATGGGTACTTGCTAGGGATGCATGATAATGCGAGGCTAAGGCTTGTTAAGTATGGAGCCTTGATTTACCCTTGTAATTTTCTGTGGTAAAAGCGCACATTTGTAAGGCCCCCATTATGAGGAGAAGCCATCGTGCGTGAAGGAAAATCACTCACCAGAAACCAAAATTTTCACGGACAAGAATCAGGGCCAACTTTAAAGGCCTCGGGGGCGGAGGCCCCCGAGATTTTTTTTTTGCTGGAATATTCTTTTTCGCCGGAATATTATGGCCGGACGGCGGCCGGAAAGTGGTCGGAAAACAACCGGTCGGTTGGCCGGTGGCCGGTAGTCAATGGCCGATGGCCGGTGGTCGGAAATCAATGACCGGTGGCCGGTGGCCGAATTCAAAAGCGGACTTGTCTTCTCAAGGGCGGCCACACATGGGCGGATTGGAGGGTCCGATTTGGACTTATTCGCACAAGGGCGGCTACACATGGCTGTCTCTCATAAGAGAGGGCAGCCCTTTTGGCCTATAAAAGGAGGCCATTTCTACACACATTTCATAGTGTGAAGTTGATGCAACAAGGTGAGTGTGAGGTGGTGAGAGTGAAGCAAGGCGGGAGCTCCATTAAGGGTATAATCCCTTTGTAAACTACTTCTTGTTTTGAAGTACTAAAGCCATTGAGTGGCTGCTTTCCCGTGGACGTAGCCCACATTGGGTGAACCACGTATATCGTGTGTACTCTCTCTCTCTCTACTCTATAATCTCGTGTATATAAATCTATCTCTCTCCATTAAGTAATCTACTCAATTATCTATTTAGCTACGTCTTATTTCCTAACAACTGGTATCAGAGCAAGGTTTGCTCGTAGCTAAATTATCTCAAGGAAAGGATTCCTTGAATTGAGTGGGAGTTATGGCGGAGGAAGGGAAGCTCAAGATTCAGAAGTTCAACGGTAAAAACTACCAACATTGGAAGATGCAAATTGAAGACTATCTCTACTAGAAGGACCTCTATTTGCCACTAGGCGGTCTTGCGAAGAAGCCCGCAACAATGGCAGATGAAGCATGGATTGTCCTTGATCGAAAGGCACTGGGAACAATCCGGTTAAGCTTGGCGTCAACGGTGGCCTTCAATGTTTCGTAGATGAAGACCACGGAGGACTTGATGAAGTCACTTGATGACTTCTACGAGAAACCATCGGCATCCAATAAGGTATTTCTTATGAAGCGCTTGTTCAATCTAAAGATGGCAGAGAATGGTTCAGTTGCAGAACACCTAAATGACTTTAACACAATTATAAGTCAACTACGATCAGTGAAACTCAATTTCGATGACGAAGTGCGAGCTCTCCTTATACTATCATCTCTACCGGATAGTTGGGACAGCCTTGTGATGGCTGTAAGTAATTCTATCTTTGGCACAAATACTCTTAAGTTTGATGATGTTGTGGGTGTTCTCCTAAGCAAGGAAATGTGAAGGAGAAGCACAGGAGAATCATCAAGTGCTGCACTATCAGTGGAAACAAGAGGAAGGTTTAAGAAGAGGTTCAAAAACCAAAAGGGTCATGATCGCTCAAGGCGGAGCAAGTCACGCACAAAGTCAGTTCTTGAATGTTGGAACTGCGGCAAGAAGGGCCACGTCAAGAAGGATTGCTGGTCCAAGAAGAAGAAGGAGACAGAGTCTCAAGACAACAAGCCAACATCGGAGGCCAATGTGGCAGGTAAAGTAGAGCAAGATGCTCTAATTCTCTCATTAGGCAATGTGTCTAATTCCTGGATAGTAGATTCCGGGGCTTCATTCCATGCGACACCACACAAGCAACATTTCCAAGACTACACCAAAGGTAATTTTGGGTATGTATACTTGGGAGATGATGAAGCTTGTGAGATTGTCGGCAAAGGTACAGTTTCTGTCAAAATTGCTAACGAAAATGAATGGAAGCTTAAAGATGTTAGGAATGTTCCTTCTCTTCGCAAAAATTTGATCTCTATAGGACAATTGGACGATGAAGGTCACAACATTGCATTCGGAAACAAACGGTGGAAGATCTCAAAGGGATCTTTGGTGGTTGCCAAGGGTGAAAAAGTCGGTACACTTTACTTGTGTACTGTTAGCACGCAACCTTCAGCTTGTGCAACAACTACAGAAGTTGACAGTGCGGTGTGGCACTACCGACTTGGGCATATGAGTGCCAAAGGAATGCAAATCCTTCAAACAAAGAAGCTTCTACCAGGTTTGAAAGAAGTGGACTTAGAGTTCTGTGAAGATTGTGTTTATGGTAAACAAAAGAGGGTAAAATTTCAAAAATCAGGAAATGAAAGAAAAAATAAAAAACTTGAGTTGGTTCATTCTGATGTTTGGGGTCCTGCAAGTACACCATCACTTGGTGGCTCATTGTACTATGTAACATTCATAGACGATGCGACTAGAAAAACATGGGTTTATGTCATGAAGAATAAATCCGATGTATTTTCCATATTTCAAAGGCAGAAAGCCTTTGTGGAGAATGAAACAGGTACCAAGGTTAAATGCCTTAGATCCGACAATGGAGGCGAATATTGCAGCCAAACTTTTGAAAGATTTTGTGCTAGCAATGGCATTCGGAGGCAAAGGACAACCCCAAGGACACCTCAACAAAATGGGATTTCGGAAAGGATGAACAGGAGAATCATGGAACGAGCACGAAGCATGTGGCTACATGTAGGCCTACCGCTTGAGCTTTGGGTGGAAGCTGTAAGTACGTCTGTGTACTTAATCAATCGGTCACCCTCAACGGCATTGGATGGGGGAGTTCCAGAAGAGGCATGGACAGGTAAACCGGTGAATTATGCATTTCTCAAAGTGTTTGGGTGTGAGGCTTTCATGCGCATAGATAGAAGCCTAAGATCAAAGTTAGATGCAAAGTCCAAAAAGTGTTTCTTCATTAGCTATGGAGAAGGAGACTTTGGGTATCGCCTATGGAATCCTGAAGATGGTAAAACCTTAAGGAGTAGGGATGTAATTTTTAACAAACAAAATATGTACAAAGATTACTTGGAAAGAAAACAAACAAAAGAAACAGGTGATGAGTACATAGAGCTTGAGGATGGTGAAGACTCAAGGACTACAAACGGTGACAATGTGCAACAACGTCAACCAAATGAGGAGCCTCAACCTATTCCCCGAAGATCTACAAGAGCAAGTAGACCTCCAGAAAGGTTTGTTCCTTCCTTCAACCATCTGTTGATCTCAGATTCTGGAGAGCCGGAATCATATGAAGAAGATATGCAACATGAATCCAAAGAAGAATGGACGAAGAGCATGCAAGTGGAGATGGACTCACTACATCGCAACCAAACATGGGAGTTGGTTGAGTTGCCTAAAGGTAAGCGGGCACTTCAAAACAAATGGGTGTACAAGCTAAAGGAAGAAGAAGGTGGGAAGAAAAGGTACAAGTCTAGGCTTGTGGTAAAAGGTTTTTCTCAAAAGAAAGGTATTGACTTCAATGAAATATTTTCTCCTATTGTAAAAATGAACTCAATTAGGCTTGTCTTAAGCCTTGTGGCTGCTCATGATCTAAATCTCGAGCAAATGGATGTAAATACGGCATTTCCTCACGGTGACTTAGAGGAGGAAATCTACATGCTTCAACCAAAGAGGTATGAAGTAAAAGGTAAGGAGAAAATGGTTTGCAGATTATAGAAGATCTTGTATGGTTTAAAGCAAGCATCAAGACAATGGTACTTGAAGTTTGATCGATGGATGTTGGATCATGGATTCACAAGATGCAAATCGGATCACTGCGTCTACACGGAGAATTTGGGAGATGGGAAATTCATCATCCTAATGTTGTATGTTGATGACATGTTGATTGCAAGTGCTAACATGCAGGACATCAAAGACCTAAAAGAGGAGTTGTCCAAATCTTTTTCAATGAAAGATTTAGGTGCTGCAAAGAGGATACTTGGTATGAAAATATCAAGGGACAGGACGAAGAAGACAATAAAGCTATCTCAAGAAGATTACATCAAGAAGGTACTAGAAAGATTTGCAATGCAAAATGCAAAACTAGTTTCTACACCTTTGGCTGGTCATTTTAAACTAACGAGGGATATGTGTCCAAAGACACAAGAGGAGATAGCCTATATGTCTAAAGTTCCATATGCTGCAGCGGTAGGTTCTCTAATGTATGCTATGGTCTGGACAAGGCCAGACATTGCACATGCAGTGGGAGTTGTGAGAAGGTTCATGGACAACCCAGGTAAAGAGCATTGGCAAGCTGTGAAGTGGATACTTAGGTATCTAAAAGGGGCAACAACAAATGCTTTGTATTTTGGAGGAGTTGATATTTTTCTAGAAGGGTATGCTGATGTAGATATGGCAGGTGACAAAGATACTCGAAGGAGCACTACTGGCTATGTGTTCACGGTTGGAGGCACAGCAGTAAGCCGGGCTTCAAAGCTGCAGAAAGTGGTTTCACTTTCTACAACAGAAGCAGAGTATGTAGCAATGACGGAGGCAAGCAAAGAAATTCTGTGGCTTCACAGATTCTTAGAAGAGCTTGGATTCAAACAAGACAATTGTGTCTTGTACAGTGATAGCCAAATCGCTATCCATCTTGCGAAGAACTCAGCCTTTCATTCAAGGACAAAGCACATTGAGGTGAGATATCACTTCATACGCACTCTTTTGGAAGAGGGACAACTAAAGCTAGGAAAGGTGCATACAAGTGAAAATCCTGCAGACATGTTTACAAAGGTGGTCAACAAGGAGAACTTGAGCTTTTGCTCATCTTCAATCGGCATTCAAGGATAAGAAGCC
The DNA here is from genome assembly GCF_014529385.1 of Adiantum capillus-veneris. NCBI lineage: Eukaryota > Viridiplantae > Streptophyta > Polypodiopsida > Polypodiales > Pteridaceae > Adiantum > Adiantum capillus-veneris. The sequence goes on along the minus strand of NC_140955.1, from coordinate 137,566,419 downwards.
AAAATGGAAAGCAGTCACAAGTTTGGTTTGGAGATCAGTCTCCAAGTGGGAGATTGTTAAGTATGGAGCCTTGATTTATCCTTGTAATTTTCTGTGGTAAAAGCGCACATTTGTAAGGCCCCCATTATGAGGAGAAGCCATCGTACGTGAAGGAAAATCACTCACCGGAAACCAAAATTTTCACGGACAAGAATCAGGGGCAACTTTAAAGGCCTGGGAATATTCTTTTTCGCCGGAATATTATGGCCGGACGGCGGCAAGAAAGTGGTCGGAAAACAACCGGTCGGTTGGCCGGTGGTCGGAAGTCAATGGCCGGTGGCCGGTGGCCGAATTCAAAAGTGGACTTGTCTTCTCAAGGGCGGCCACACATGGGCGGATTGGAGGGTCCGATTTGGACTTATTCGCACAAGGGCAGCTACACATGGCTGTCTCTCATAAGAGAGGGCAGCCCTTTTGGCCTATAAAAGGAGGCCATTTCTACACACATTTCATAGTGTGAAGTTGATGCAACAAGGTGAGTGTGAGGTGGTGAGAGTGAAGCAAGGCGGGAGCTCCATTAAGGGTATAATCCCTTTGTAAACTACTTCTTGTTTTGAAGTACTAAAGCCATTGAGTGGCTGCTTTCCCATGGACGTAGCCCACATTGGGTGAACCACGTATATCGTGTGTACTCTCTCTCTCTCTCTCTACTCTATAATCTCGTGTATATAAATCTGTCTCTCTCCATTAAGTAATCTACTCAATTATCTATTTATCTACGTCTTATTTCCTAACAAGGCTGAGTACTGAAAACGCTAATGGTCTTGCGATTGTGTAAGGTGTAGCGGAACTGAATGTTGATATTGCTCAAGATGAGTGCTTCAAACTGTGCTCAAGGGTTCCTTTTACTTACAGAAGGGGGAGCCTTCTGTTCCTTTAGAGAGAGAGTGCAATGATCACAAACAAAGTGAATGCTAATGTGAATGAAAGTGATGAGATTGAGAGAAAGAGAGAGAGAAGATTACGACACCAGACGGTTCTCAAACCCTCCTCCAAGGGCCCCCCTCTATATGGTGAGAGAGGTCTATGATGTAGATTGCACAATGGGCTAAAAATGTTGGTAGTGATGGGCTTAAAACACTGGTACTTATGGGCCGAAAACGTTGGTACTGGTACTGCAGGTATTACTGGTGCTAGTATTGCTTGCCTATGGAGGTGACCCCCCATGTCCCTTATTTACCAAGGAAAAGCTGGGCCGAGCAGTGCTAAAAATGTCCCGACGACCTTGGGAATAAAATGTTGAAAACTCACTTGTTAATAAGTTGTTGAATCACTAATAAGAGGTGCTTCGTATGCCTACATGCCAAACCAACTGTTTTGTGCAAGAGAGGATATGCAACTATGACCTGCCTGGGCATGCACGTCCTACTAGAGGCTCACAAAGTGCAAGGTTAGGTCCTAAGATAGACTACGATTGATGCAGAACTGTAGCAGAACCTTGTCCACAAAAGGTGAGACACAACTGTTGAACATCTACATGTGGATACCTTCTGTACTTCTGATGCTGAATGCTTCTAATACTTGTGGATGCATAAGCTGATGAAAAATCCTCCAAGCTTGTGGATACTGCGAATGTAGGTATTGTTGCGATGCAAACACCAACCAATCGAGTTACTAGGTAGCCTTACTACTCTCACAGAATACCAGCCTTGATGTTGACTCTGTCTTGCGAGCAAGTAGTACCACTTGAATAGTCCTATCATGAAAACATTGGGGTAAAGATGGAAGGTAAGAGATGTAACAAATTGCTGATGTGTCAAAGCCTAAAGAATGGAGCCAACTTACAGATGCCATTCAAGGGGCCTAAACCCTAAGAAGAACAAGTAACAGAAGAAGAAGTCCACCCAACTTATGGGGACTCCGTCCGATGGGGCCCTAAGGGCCATAAGGATTAAAATAAAGCAGGACCCGCACACACGCAAAAACTGATGATGTGGCAGATTTCCAAAAATTGCACTGGCATGATGACATGGCATGATGTATGGATTTTTGTGTTTTGTGTTGGCTGATGATATGGCAGGCTGTACGGATTTCTGTAAATTACGTTGGCAGCTTTTTGGATTTGCTTTTGGACCAGATGATTTTGAGTTAGAAGGCTTTTCACTGTAATTGCTTTTTAGGCCAAGGGCCTATAAATATGAGGTTAGGGCTCATTCTCTGGCATGATTCCTGGAGAAGTTGCAGAGTCTAGAGAATTGGCTTGTACTTTGATGATGAAATATAAAGAATTACTAAAAGGGGCGCCAAGGTTTGGGGCCAATACTCTCTGGGGTGGAATTCCGCTACTTCGTGTCACCGTGTCGTCTCTCTCTCTCTCTCTCTCTCTCTCTCTCTCTCTGTCTCTCTCTCTCTCTCTTTCAGTTCAACTGTTATTGAAGTGCTAAAAGTGTGTTCAATCTGTTCTTTTCTATTGGCACGTGGTCCCTGTCTTGTGACAGTGGCATCAGAGCATCAGGAGTGTGCTTTTCTGAAAGCATACCGGTCCTACAAAAGAGCAGACAGAGCTATTGGAATTTTTATTTGAGGGATCTTTGCCCTCCAACCTGAACTTATTAGCCACTCCCACCCTTACTTCATCGCGCATCGGGCGAGCTCCCGTCTTCCCCGCTCATGTCTTACAGGGCATAAGCCAATTAATTTCACTTGCAAGAGAAGGATCTAGATTTGTTTCAAGTCATTGTGTTTTCTTAGAAGCAGTGCCATGCAGATGTTGATGTCTATAGCTACCAAAAAGCATACTCCAAGTACTTGGCAAGCTTTCAAGAAAAAAAATTTCCTGAAGTTATATGGTTTCTGACATCTTCCTTCGGAGTGAAACTTCTGGTAGAGTGGGGTATCCTGAAATGCTTGCCATGGAAACTCTAGCAGATTATATCTTGAAATTTCTCGACATCTCTCAGTAGATGTCTCTTCTCGAGTTGATAACCTTGGAAGTTCGGTGCGATTGCTATCTTGGGACTACGATCGCCACCAAAGAAACATTGTTTGTCCAAGAGCTAATGGACCATGCTGTGCTTGACTACAACCTTACAGAATGAACCTAACCCTAATTTTTGGTGTAGCTCGACTGATGTCGAGATTGCTTTTAAAGTTTGAAATCTGTTTGACAACTTGTTTGGTGATCCCGTTTGGAATTTGTTTGAAATGGATGGTATCTGTTTTAAACCTGTCTTGGTGCTGATTTGAATTGTTTGACTCTGGTTTTAAATACTAGTTTCAATGATTGGTGATTTTACTCCCAGGTGGAGAAGTGAGAAGTATTGTTTAGGTTGTTTGAAAACCTCGAAACGACGCAGGCCTGGGGAGCGTTTGGTTGTATGCTTCAACCTCCAAGCAGCACAGATTGCGGTTTGGGGAGCGTTTGGTTGTACAGTCCTCTAAGCTTATGGCCCGGGCCTTATTAGGTTATTTGCGGGGGGGGGGGGGGGGTGACAAGGTAGTCATTGAGTAGCTTCATACCGCAGACCGTTTGTCTTGGGGGAGTGCTCAGCAGCGCTGTTTGTTGTGTCTTGTAACATGCATATGCGAGTATTTGTGTTGCATTGTGATGTGCCAACTACTGAATATTATTGATTGGATGAGATTTCCCGGGTATGTAATTTTAGTGCATCAAGACACTCGTGGAAGATCAGTACGGTCTGGGTGTGATGGCTAATTTTACTATGCCGAAATATCAAGAGTTACGATCTGAACGAAAGGAGAAGCTAACTCCTTGATCAAAAGAGCAGAAAGGAGAAGCTAACTCCTTGATCAAAACAGCCAAAAGGAGAAGAGAACTCCTTGATCAGAAGAGCAGAAAGGAGAAGCTAACTCCTTAATTAAAACAGTTGAAAGGAGAAGATAACTCCTTGATCAAAAGAGCAGAAAGGAGAAGCTAACTCCTTGATCAAAACAGCCAAAAGGAGAAGCTAACTCCTTGATAAAAAGAGCAAACTGATTGTCCCTCGGAAATTTTTTGAGTTAACTTGAGTTGTTTTGCAGATGTGCTGCAATTGCGGACGATTAATCTCTTTCAAGAAGGGGAGATGTAACAAATTGCTGACGTGTCAAAGACTAAAGAATGGAGCCAACTTATAGATGTCGACCGAGGGGCCTAAACCCTAAGAAGAACAAGTAAAAGAAGAAATCCACCCAACTTATGGGGACTCCGTCCGATGGGGCCCCAAGTGACATAAAGGATTAAAATAAAGCAGGACCCGCACACACGCAAAAACTGATGACGTGGTAGATTTTTGAAAATTGCACTGGCATGATGACGTGGCATGTTGTACGGATTTCCTTAAATTACGCTCGTAGCTTTTTGGCTTTGCCTTTGGACCAGATGCTTTTGAGTTTGAAGGATTTTCACTGTAATTGCTTATTAGGCCAAGGGCCATTAAATATGAGGTTAGGGCTCATTCTCTGGCATGCTTCTTGGAGAAGATGCAGAGTCTGAAGTACCAGCTTGTACTTTGATGATGCAATATAAAGAAATACCGAAAGGGACGCGAAGGTTTGGGGCCAATACTCTCTGGGGTGGAATTTTGCCACTCCGTGTCGCGTGTCGTCTCTCTCTTTCAGTTCAGTTGTTATTGAAGTGCTAAAAGTGTGTTCAGTCTGTTCTTTTCTATTGGCACGTGGTGCCCGTCTTGTGACAAGAGTGCTCAGAGGTATTCCAAGGGTTGCTTGTTGACAAAAGTGGAAGCACAATATATGCAAATGCGAATGCAAAAGAGGGTTAGGGATCCTTGCACCAACTCCTAGATCTGCATATGAGGCAAGCAAATCTTAGTATTCAAGATCTGGATTTTCGTGTATTCGATGTCAATCTTCGTTCAAAGACATAGCAATGAAGACGAGCACGCCCGATGCGTGGTTCTTTGGGTTCTTGGTTCTACCTGGGTTCTTGGTTCTTCCCTTGAGTTTGCAAAACCGAAGCACGCACATAGCTTTGATACCAATATTAGGTGCAACAAAAGGGTTTAAAGATTTAGCTCGGATTTAGTACGATGTACAAACACAAGGTTACTTTACTTTACTTGAAAAGAGAAACTCAACTAAATAGAATGAACGAGAGAGAGAGAGAGAGAGAGAGAGAGAGAGAGAGAGAGAGAGAGAGAGAGAGAGAGAGAGAGAGAGAGAGAGAGAGAGAGAGAGAGAGAGAGAGAGAGAGAGAGAGAGAGAGAGAGAGAGAGAGAGAGAGAGAACATGGCATGTCAATTTCTCAAGGGCCCCCTTGATTTGTTGCCAGAGCAAGTATTTGCTTTAGATTACTTGCACAAAATGTTGATACAATGATGCTAATACCGAGATGCCGATAGGAACTTGCTGTAGATGCTTGGTACTTCTAGGATGCTGGCTGCCCACTTTTGTCCAGGCATCCACATATATCATATATCATTTTTCTGTTGGGTCGTGGGGATTTTTATCAGGCCTTGCCCTACCTCCCTTTGGGCACCTATTTATGGATCGATGGGGTACCAACTTCCACATATCATAGAGATCACACATCTGATTGTATTAGGTCTTCTACTCATGGTAGTCATGGGGGGCTGGTTGCCCCCTCTTCACCATCTCTAGCGTTTGTGTCTACTCTCTCTCTCTCTCTCTCTCTCTCTCTCTCTCTCTCTCTCTCTCTCTCTCTCTCTCTCTCTCTCTCTCTCTGTCCCCCCCCCCCCTCGCGTGCGCGCTTCCGCACACGTGCACTCTCACATGGCATCAGAGCTCAGACATCACATGGTATCTGCAACTTCAGGCTCTACCTATTTTGAGGTACTAAACGCATCAGGTTCTTCTTCCAAGGGCTAGATCAAGTCAAAATTTTTGCATCAGGCTGCTAGTGCTTCACTTCTGGGATCATTCATCGCCAGAAACCTCCTCTGCTCCATTCATGTTTTTCAGCCAGGACTGTGTTTTTGGGTTTGAAGCCCATTTCCAGCGGTTATATTGGTCACTTTGTGTCGTAGACACCTTCCACAAGCTGCTGGGCACCTAGGGTTCTTTGTTTTTTCAGCAATCATAAGATTTTTGGTGCCAAAAAGTGCAGCAAAATTGGACTGCAAATTGACCTACGTTCTTGCAGCAGGAGGGCAACGCTCAGCTTTTGAACCCTAGACCTCGCCACCACCCACCGGACTTTGCATCTGGTGCACTGCCGGAGAGTATCCTCTCTGTCTTCATCAGATTTCAGCCATTTTCCCTTGTTGTTTTCTCTGTTTTCAGCCCGTTTGGGACAGTGAGTGATTCACCACCCTTCCCTACACCCTCTGCACCGCTCTGGACTCTGCTCGGAGCACACGCACGCTGAAAATCACTCGACAACAGCGTTTTCATCACCTCGTAGTTGCATTTTTGGGTGGACAACAAACATATGGCTTGTGTTTTTCACAGAGGATGAAGTTACCTCCTGCCAGGACACCATCCAATGGTGGTCCGTGCGGTCTCTTAGTGACTGCTGCAGTACACGGTATCTTGGACATCGGCTTGATCATTTACAAATGTATGATCCTTGGGAGATCCATTCATTCCAGCCATCATTCGGTGGTTGCGCACTCCAGAGGGGGTGGTGACTTGTGGTTTGCTATGGACACATCTATGCACTCATCAAAGGAGTTCAAACAAGATATGGCCATGCTCATGGCCTATGAGATTTGGACATTCCCAAAGAAGACACCACCATCTTGGGTGGACAGACAATTACCACTTGATCTCGACACATCAGATCACTTGCTTACACAGGAGCATCTACATGGACTTAGGGAGAGGATCTTGGATCCCTTCTTGGACAGGTTCATTGCTTGGATCTACAGAGTGGAGTGGGACTTTAGTGATTTGGACTCTCTTGGAGAGTTTACCCACGAGATGCGGGTGATCAAGCATCATCCTGTGACTACATCCGGAGTCACCCACAGCTTGGCTTGGATGGTAGTGCAGTTGCTCTTCTACACTCCTGATCATTTGGATTGCTACCTTCAGAGTTGCTTACACTCACTCTCGGTAACATCATCCTACGACTACATCCGAAGTCACCCAGAGCTTGGCTTGGATGGTAGTGCAATTGCTCTTCTACACTCATGATCATTTGGATTGCTACCTTCAGAGTTGCTTACACTCACTCTCAGTAACCTTACAACAAACTTATCCCCCGACCTGGGTAGTAGGCCACTCCCAGGTCATTCACATTGAGAGCCACATTGAGTTGCGGTCTGGTGGCGTTGTTGGCGCATATTCTATTTTGGTTGACACCGGAGGATTGGCGGTAGGAGATGCAGGCAAGAGGGCGCAAACATCTCGGTCTGGCCTTTCCTCTTCTTAGAGGATCTTCACAGTGCAGAATTCTCAGTCTGGCTTCGCTTCTTCATACAAGATGATTACGATGCAGACAGCTTGGTCTGACCACACCTCTTCTCAAAGGCCCTTCACAGCGCAGACTGTTGAATCTTGCTTTCCCCTCATCTTGATGCAGGTCATAGTTGCATACCTTCTCTTGCACAACATAGTCAGTCCGGCATATAGGCATTTGGAGCACCTCTTATTAGTGAGTCAATGACTATTATTAAGTGAATTTTCAACATTTTATTCCTAGGCTCGTGGGGGCACTGTCAGCACTGCTTAGTCAAACCGTTTGGAGAAAATGCGAAAGCCCAAGAACCATCATGAGAATAACGGGAAGCCTGTCAATGCATGAACCTGCAACCAAGTGTTGCCAAGTGGCTAAGTTGTGTAAAACTCCAGGAAGGCCAAATGTAGTAATCTGTGCCATACACGTTTGAGGAGACTATTCGCTCTAAACCTATTGAGTCGATACAAGAATTTTTCCACATAATGCCAGATTCCGAAGAAGGGATGGAGGCAATTCCACATGGAGACAAAGATTGTTCGACACAACCTTGGGAAAAGGTCAAGGGAGAAAACCAAGAATATCTAGGTAAACAATCAGCTCCTTTTGAGGAAATTTTCTTGGATCAACCTCCATGAGAGGTAGATCTATGCAATCTTTGTATGGGGATTCAGGAACCAAACCTTCAAAAGGTTCCAAAGTGAACACCCTTAGAATGACAGAAAGAGATTGTGGGTGGTAGCGGTTTGCGTAAGCACAACACCATACCGACCAAGGCAGCACAACATTATTTTTTAGCATTAGGAAGGAAAATGGAATAGGGTTTCACTTTGGACCTATCCTCATACATGGGCAAGAATGAATAAAAGTCAGTAGTCTGCAAGACTACCAAGCTGAAAATAACAAAGAAAAATTTGGATATGAATAACTTAAATTCCATTCTATCAATGCCCAACAATTTCATACACATTGGAGGAATTACTGAGGATGCAACCACAACTGTGGACTTATCTAGGAAATAGTCTTGAGAAAATGAGAATCAAGGGGTTGACAAAAGAACGGATTCAACACTTAAAGCAAGAGAAGGAATCAAGCAAATTAGGCAAACCTATACATATAAACAAAGTCAAAAGACTATTGTCAAGGGGAACATGGAAATACAATGCTTCCTGTTGGCTAGGATTTCCATTGCAACTAAGTGGGTTTGGGAAGCCTGGGGAAAGCCAAGATAAAAAAAACTTGAATGAAACTACAACTTGCAAACAGACACGAAGAAAGACCCCTTGGGGATATTGGAAGGAATAATGGTCACCTTTTGTGGGCTATGAACACACCTTTGCAATTGTGGACTTCGAAACCGAATCAAATTAATAAATCGTATTGGGAAGACCATTCATGAGACAACTCCAAAATGATACAAGATTGGGGCCATGAACCAAATTCTTAGCCTCTAGCAGCACCAAGTTACACTCCACTCCTGGCTAAAATACGATACTCCTATGTGGATATATGCAGCATTGAAGCATAATAGCTATCCAACACGAGGATTGAATCTTAGAAAGAGACGTGACGGACAATGCTTGTGTTCTCGAAGTTTTTTGAGATCATCTGTTCAAGCCATTTGGATGGATGGATATACTAGCAACCATGGATGCGTGTGAATGAATCCCTACAAACCAAATTTTGTGATCAAAATGGGAATGGCCATGCCAATCGAGATGATTCAAAATGGGAATGGACGTGCCAATCCAAATGATTTCTTTGGTTAGGAAAATAGAAACAGAAAAAGGGAAAAACAATGACTCCATGATAATTAATGATAAATTAATAGAGGAGATACCTATAATAAAGAAACTTTATGATATCTCCAGTAGAGATGTGACACACGAGCAAGAGGAAGAGGCTTACTACAATGCCATTAATGAGATGAAAGATGATGAGATCACTATAAGGGATTTTGATTCTGATAAAGAAAGTTTGAGGTCTAGAACATTGAGCAGAATTAGGGAGGACGAATTTTTTGACTTTGCAACCAATGTCCTAGTTGACAAAAGAGGTATTAGAGACAAAGGAAAAAAAAGAACACAAGAAACCATGCCCCTCCTTGTAAGCAACAAATAATACCTTACAAAGGTAGGATTGGAGGATTGCATAAATGGCAAGAGAATTGGCTATTATTTGATGCAACTAGTAATTTCATAACGACCTAAGAAAGAGGAAACGGCTAAAACAAAACCAAAACCAACGTGTGAGAAGAAGGGGAAAAATATCAAACTATCCAAAACAAAGAGAAACACAAGGTATAAAGAGCTAAAACATGTGCTCTAGGAAGTTTGGACAATAGAGATGGAATCAAGAACTGACAATGGAAGTGATTTCTACCAGTATTCCAAGAAGGAAACACAAACAGAGAAAGGGGCTACTTAGTCTGTATCGCCTCAGGAAGAGGCAACCACCACATCACCTACAAGGGTAAAGGGTCAAATTTCTACCTCCTCAAAATATGCCACATAGCAGATAACACTTTCACAACTCAGTCAAGGGAGATTTCAAGTGGCTACTCCAACTTAGATTCTACTAGAACAAGAGGTAGGTAAAGTGAAATCTTAGAACAATGTTGACCCAAGGGAAAATCCAAAATACAAAATATGAGGAAGGGGAAACCACAACATCTCAATTTTCTCACTAGATAACACTAATAAGTATGAAAAAATTGGCGATCAACCTTTAAAAAAACATGAAAATGGAGATCTACCCATGCCAAGGCCGAGTCCATATGGAACACTGGTGAGGGTGGGGTATCATATGCCTTCCTTGAGGAGTATTACAAGCTACATGAGAGCCAACAAGAAGAGATTATAAGTATGAATAAATTGCTAGACTATGTCTTTGTAGGTACAGAGGCACAAGAACAATACTCCTTAGTAGGTTGACAACCAATCCCACTATCCTTACACACTACCAGCATGTTGTATCTCCTTGCATAGCTAACTGTATGAAGCCTTTCAAGATATGAAAAAGAAGACCAAGGACCTAGAAATGGAGGTAAAGTTGGAGCAAATGCAACAACAAGAACTCTCACTAGGATTGATGCAAAAGGAAGAAGATTACCTCAAAGAAATATCCTAGTTGAAAGAAGCTTTGCAGAAAACATATGAGATGAATAAAGGTAAATGGCTAGCTACTAACAAACATAGAATAGATCCTACCATGTAGGACGCAGACACCCTATAATTCTTACAATGCATGGAGGAGATTGGGGGGCATACTCTCTCCCAGAGATAGATCCATTGTAAATGGAAGCTCATCATTTAGGATCACTATAAAATTTATCCATAGAAGCAAAAAGAGCTTTGAAAGCAAACATAGCACAAGAGATAGAAGAAATCTTGAAAGGAGTCTATGGTATGGGGAAGAGCGTGTTTTACAGTCCGTGCATAATTTCGTGTACCCTGGGTCTATCCATTGAGACATGTCAAATCTGGACCACCCTTGGTTACTAAGTAGATTGTTATCAGCATGGAAAGCCTTTCCCAGAACACACTCTCTCTCTCTCTCTCTCTCTCTCATTTCAAATGTCATGTCACTTTCTACCTCAATGATCTCTCTTCTCCATAGTTGTCTTGTTCATGTATGTGGCATTGCAAGTGTTCTCTTGTGCCATGGTAGAGTCAAGGTGTCCACAGGATTGGAGGCCAATTCTTGCCTTCATTGCATCTTCCATTGCCTATTTTGACAAGAATACTTTGTGTTTTTCCATGTCATTGAGCAATTCCTAGTGAAGGACAAAAGCTATCAACATTGGAGTATGTGTCTCGAGGTGGTTCAAACATTGATATGTAAAGATTTCATATGCGATACGAAGTAATTGCATATGGATAGGAACTAATTGCGATGCATTTTTGCAAGAAAATGTTAAGCTAAAGCCAATAATTTATGGCAACAATTGGAGAACATGTACATGCATGAAAAGAAGTGTATGGTTGTTGGGTTTTGGAGCCTTTTTTATGCTTTGAGGGAGATGTGCATCTAGTCAGTTCTACAGTATAAGGTTATGATGAGAGAGAAAATTTTCTTGAAAGGGTACTAATTTTTTGCAAGTCTTCTTAGGTATGTATCTTTTGCAAGAGCCCTTTAAAAGAAATTCCTAGTTGGAAAAGCCTTGCACTATGCATGAGATACTAAATATTGCTTGCAAAAAGAAGAGAAAAATGCATCTATTGAGAGGTTTGGAAAAAACTCAACCTATTGTAGGTATGGACAGGGTCGAATTCCTTTATGTGTCCACTTGTCAAAGAGAACATGTTAGAGTGAAGAGCACTAAGAGGTAGCTTGTTTGCCTTTCCTCAGGTTGAGAATCATCTGTACATTTTCCTTACTCCTTGTGATGACACGTGCTTTTTACATGCTAAATGTGGTGATTTTGTGGTGCCAAATGATATTACAAGTAGCTAGGGGCTTGCACAACCTTCTTGTTTTCATAATGTGCCAACATCTAAGTAGGTATAGGTAGCTCTCAATTCCATCTTGAGGCTATGGATACAAGTTAATCTCTTGGAGGCTTATTTTGTAGGTTTTGGATGATTTTGGGTATGCCCTTGGATATGCAATGCTAGGTCTTATGGAAAGTCTCATATTATGCATGGCTTTTTTTTATGTTTTGTGGTGTATTTCCGAGCCCTAAGAGGTTTCATAAGCTTATACTAGTGTTATCCATGTGGAGTCTCTTTTGGTCACACATGTCTTAATGATGAAATTGATTGGGGGTTCTATGGCCCAATGGTCGATGTGTATGAGTAATCATAGGTACTTGTTGATAAAGCTTTATCTAGGATATAGGTTACACAAGGGATTTTCTCTTGTCAAATGTAGAATTATGTTAGTGAGTAGTTGCCACCTACTATGGTTATCCACGTAGAGACATTTGTTGAGATAGAGAGAGTATATATTAAGATAGGAAATTGTTTGGAAATATGCTTGGAAGGGACGATCGAGTATTTTTGTTTCTTGTTCTAGCTGATATACTGATTGAAGAAAGCTAGAAGATATAGGTCGATGCTTGGATGAGGTAGTACAAGATGATAGATTGTGACTAGAGCTACTTGTTTGATCCAAGAGCTGGTATATGTTACTTGTTGCAAGTAGTGACATCATTTGCTTTTGATCAAGGTGGATGGAAACAAGTAATGTAAGGCGTAAAGGCAACCCACTTAATATAGGCTTCTTTAGCTAGGAATAAGAATATTTTACATATGCTTGGTGTTTTTTTCTTTCTCTGTAGGTGTTTTTCAAGATAATCATGGTTCTAGTTGAGCATAAATGCTCAATTTAGGGATGGTTAATGATGTTGATTTCAACACTAGGGAAGGGCAAAACTAGGTGTCTGTATTCTGAGTATGGGAGGGTGTTGTGCCTGGACAAGAGTTGGATACAGGTTTGAACAAGTGGATTTACTGCCTGCTGGTTGGGATGGGAGGAAAGTGAAAACATTTTTTATTTTTCACGCATTAGGTGGTCCTTAACATATTCTCCTAGCTTGTCTTTACACCTTTCAATTTGAAGTTTGTTTCTTTAAGTTATAGACAACTGAAGATTTTGTAGGATCCACTTTTGTGGCCTCTAGATCATCTTTGGGATGCATCTTGTAAGCTCGCTTGTTGCCAAGACTCACTATCTTATAGTAGGGATAGTGAGAATCACATACATAAATCTCATACTATGGAATAGAGTCAACTCGACTAGTGCATAGAGGCTACAAGAGGTTTTCAAGCTCTTGGGAAACACACTCAATTTTGATTTACCTAAAGCTACACTCAACTACCTGTCATGTAGCAAAAACTAACCGAAACATCCGTGAGAAAATCTTGTTGATTCACCAAACACATGAAGTCAAAACGTGACCAAACTGATAGGATGGATGGGAAATTTCTAAAGACACATGCCTATGACCTCAATTCTTCCTTTTGATCACTTGCCAAGGTCACAATTATTATCTACAGGGCATATTTGACCTAGCTATCTTTGGTCCCAAATGCACTCTATAGCTTAGTAATGTTGTCCTAATACCCTCCTATGCAAAAAATGCGATTTAGATATATAAAACTTGAGTTATGAGCATATTAAGAAAAAGGATTAGCCATAAATAAATCACAAAATTATTACAAGTTTTTCAATTTCAAGATTTCAATGGAATAGATGATGGTCTAAATAGACCATTCATGAGAGAGTTTTCAACTTATGAAGAAAGAGAAGAATACACAGGGTCTAAGTTAGGTAAGGTGGCCCATTTTGTGTTGTCCATGGACATGCACTAGAAAATTAGTAAATAGCAAAAGAAGTCATGAAAAGTTATTTGCGTAGGACAAGCGGAAAGCGGTATTTTTTTTTTGATCAAGAAAGTTTATCACGTGTGTACATTTCTTGTTCAAAATCTTGGAGTTGCATGGGTACTCCTCAGCCCAACGAGATCCTCAGACAATGATCGTGTCTAGGAATCCCTAGTACACACAAAAACACACACATGAAAAGTCTCTCTCCATTTTTCATACACGATAACCCCCCCCCCCCCCCCCCCCCCCCCCCCCAACACACACACACAAACATTGGGAGTGTGTCTTTGCTTCTATGAAAATCTTAAGATGGTTATCATTAGAGAGGAGACCAGGTGCCCATTAGTGAAAGCAACAATGTGCAATAACCTATCAGTTCAAGTAGTTGGGTACAATGATGTGGAAACAATAGTTATGCCAACCCTACGTTCGTGAAGTATGAGGATGAGAAGAAGCATTCTTACAAAGGTAAAATGAAGGAGAGATAATTTGACATTCATTCATGAAAGAAGGAAATATAGCTAGCAATAGCAAGGATTGTGATCTAGTTTGTGTCACAAACAACTAGGTTTTTAGGAAGAGTTTTGGAGACTTCCAAAATTGCAAGGTTCATGGAGAACATACAAGCAAAGTCCTCCCCTTATGCTGCCAACACTTTGGAGCTCCATCTTGAGTGTAAAATTCACAAGATCAATGACCAATTGATTATGAAGCATAGCATCTTAGCATTGCCAGTAAATGCAATGCAAGATTAAAATGGCCCAAGTTTGTGAAAGGTTGCAAAGATGTTGGATGTGCACAAGAGAGACTTGTATGCAATAAAGAAAACATTGGCTAATGTGGATGTTGGAAGAGTGTGTTTCTTTGGCTATGTTTAAATGAAGGCCGCATTGCTATGCACTCTCAAGTATGTTGAGGGGCATAATTGATGAGTTTTGGGCAGCCCATACTCGTGTCTCACCCAATAACAAGGATGCCAAGAAATTGAGAATTAGTCCAAAATATTACAACGTTGAACATCCAATCCACTATCAGGATGAAACACCAGTGCAGATTCAAACTATTAAAACCAAGATTTCAATCTCTATTTTTTAAAGTGCTATCTTCCATCTTTTTGTGAACACTGTACAATTCTATCACCTTCATGCTTGGTTGATTTTGGAATTGCAATTCACACCAATTGGGAGGTTTGGGTTCTAGGCATGGTTCAACATTAGTAATTGAGTAAGCTTTCCAATAAGTGCCTTTAGAAGGTGGAAGCCATTGCTTTGACTATAGGATATTATGCCTACAAGTAGGATACTATACTCCCTTTATTTACATTCATAGGTTAAGAAGCATCATCCAATGCACCCTCTTGTCGAGGTATACTATGTAAGAGTTGAGGACAAGGTAATGCTTATTGTATTGTTATTGGTATTCTTTCTTTACCATTTATATTGCTATATATACCAATAGCTTAAGGTTGGTAACATTGATTACACCTGAGTAGCATTTATTAGTATTCTTTCTTTACCATTTATACTGCTATATATACCAATAACTTAAGGTTGGTAACATGATTGAACTTGAGTAGCATTTTGTAGGACTATACACATACTAATGTTGACTGCTAAAGGTACTATTACTACTATGTAAGCCAAGAGAAGATAAGTTGTTCATCTAGTCTTAGACTATGTATTATATCTATTGTACCGTCAATCTATATGCATTTGATAGCCTTTGTACTACTTTGAATGGGCATATTCACCACACATATCTCCTTTTTTACCTTGAGGAACACCAACTCATGTGAACGGTACCATGTAGTGCTACAAAATTCCATAAAGTATTTCCTAAACTCTTAATTATATTGTATCTAGTGCTACTCTGTTAAAAACGCTTCTTTCTTCTACATAGTGCATTTCATAGCTCTAATATATTGTTGGGTCGTGCAAAAACACCTCTATTTATACCTATGGATTGTTCCTTAGGACAACATAGCTTTTAGGTACAATGCATCACTTTGCAATGGTCAATACTTTAGGGAAACTTCTAGTATTGTGGAGTAATACATGCTGTCATGAATTGCTATATGGCACTAGAAAATTTGTAACAATAGTTTTGTATACATACTATGTGCAAAGATTATTGTTATGAAGATGGTTAGTGGTGCCAAGTGCTACATAATTCTACATACTACTATAAACCTATGAAATATTTATTATTAGGGATCCAAAGTTTTCATAGATCTCTAACATGCTATATGTATTTGCACTCATTTATACCTTATCATATAGAGATATAAAGATTTTATATAAGTATATATCTTATATGAAGATATATAGCACTTATATAAGTATATAGCACTACATTGTGCTATAGAGGTATATAGCTTTGCAATGTTTTATATCCTATTGTACATATATAGTGATAGCCGTTTTTCGGCTCTTTGTAATTGTCACAGTGAGTTACCTCACCCTACCAAAATCACCCAAACACTGTGGCTATCCCTACCATTTCACTATATATAGGCGTATGTGAGTTAGGGAACTTTTCCCATATTTTCTTTAAAACCCTCAGCTAGCTAGTCACTGGGCTAGTTGAGCCAAAAAAATAAAAAAAATAAAAATTATAAGTATATTATGGCCCATTTGTGTGTAAATATTTCATTGTATATAGGGCCTAAATAAAAGGATTTTTTTCATAATTATTTTGGTATTTATTTAAATATTTCTACCTAGGTGTGTGTTATTTATGCTCTGTACATTGCCTCACCATTACCACAATTTTTCTTACCATTTTTCATACTCTTTATTCCATATAGAAATATTTTCATGTAAGCTTCTCTTATTTTTGGTGTAACTCCATCCCAACAAAAATCCAAAAAAACTAGTTTTATTTATGTGTATATTTTTTCACTATTGTGATTTTTCCCTTCCTACATCTATTTTGTTTTTTTTTAGAACACCAAAAATATTTATCTTTTTATGGTAGCCTCATAATGAGAGAGATTTCTTTTGACCCCTTTATATTTTTTCCACTTATATTATTTATATTTGACATGTACATATTTTTTAGACCCCTCAATATTTGATTTTCTTAGTTGTACTATTCACTTATATCATAATCTCAACAATATCTTCAATTATAGACCTACCAAATAAGGTCAAGGGTAGGTGGCATGCATACATGCACTATGGAGGGCTCACTCTTGGAGGTATTCAAAAGAATCATCCAAAGAAGGACCCCACAAGGACCTTGTGCAGTGGAAAAAAACGGTCGGTTTTGCTGAATTTTTAAAGTTCACTTGCTCTCCGAATTTGAAAAGGTGATTCAAACAAAAGTTGTAGCTCCTGGGCTGAACTTTTGCCTCAAATTTTTTCATATTTTTTTGAGCTACGAGCTGTGAGCTATGATTTTATTAGTGGACCCCAGTTTTCCCATGCTATGCAGCCACACTCTCTCTTCCACTTTATCATTTTCCTCTTTCACACACACTTCTCCACTCATCATCCCCACCTCTCTCACCACTCCTCTCTGCACCCTACTCACCTTCTCCTCAACCTTGAAGAATAAGAGAAACCATGGTGAACTCATACCTCCCACACACAATTCCATTCCAAAATTGACCACCTAGTCTCATTTTTCCTCCTCCAATTTACCCATATCTATCAAAAAAAACCACAAAATTCAGCCTCTTCTCTTAAAAGACAGCATCATGGTGGTTGATTACTCAGCTTCAATTACCTTGTCTCTCAAGGAAGGTCAAGAGTGGAGAAAAAATGTACCGTCAAAGCTAGTGGACCGTCAACAAGCGTCAAAATTGGCCCTACTCAAGACACTTGGAGCATTAACCTTGTAAGAAATCCACCTTTTCTTACCTCTTAAGAGTTTTTCTTCCTTATTTGTATCCTACATGGATACTCCCATTGTAAATATCCAATTCCATTTGTAAATTAATACTAACTCTACTAACACTAACCCACTATGAAAAGTCCTATCACCTCCATTTCTCTCCTCTCTCTTTCCCCACCAACTTCTTGATAATTCCAAGCAAAAGAAATTAGATAAATGGCTGAAAATCTAACCCAACCATGGTTAGAGGAGTAACCCTAGCCTTCAAAATTGCTATAAAAGGAGGGTGTGGCTAGCACAAAAGGGGGAGCCATAAGCAAGAGCACTATGCTATAGCTTGAGAAGCCAAGCTCAACCTCTCTAGAAGGAGCTCTTGAGTGGAAGCTCATTGTCTTATGCATGTACATTTGTTGTAATAGGGGATTAGCAAGGGAACTCTATGCCATTGTAAGAGAGAGAGTGATCATTCAATTGAGAGTAGGAAATCTATCATTTCTCCTACTAGTGTAAGCCCAACATTTGCTGAATCAAGGAGGGTGGATTTGGACTAAGCTTGGATATTTTGTCTCCCTTCCAACGTGAAGTAATGGACAACAATGATGCGTAAGTGTCTTGGTGTTTTTTGTTAAGTTCTTGATAGCTTGTCTCTGGTGTTGTCATCAATCTAGCCATAAATCCCACATACTGTAAGAGGGCGACAGGGTGGAGAGGACTCCCCTGGCTTTAAGACAGTGATTGGGGTGGCTTTTCTTGTGATGTGTTGTGGTGAAATTTACGCAAGCTATGTTGAACAAATACTAATTTCACTTTGATTTGTCATGACAGATTTGTAAGAAGGTATTAATGCAACAAGCACCCCCTCCCCCTTTCTCTCTCTTTCTTAAATATATAGTTGTGTTTGCTTGATCATTGCCGATACGTTTCAAAGCAGCCCGAGCACTATCTCTCTCTCTCTCTCTCTCTCTCTCTCTCTCTCTCTCTCTCTCTCTCTCTCTCTCTCTCTCTCTCTCTCTCTCTCTCTCTCGTGTTTTAGTGTGTGAGAGTGTTCCATTGGTGTTAGGGTTAGTGTAAATTCCTTGCTTGTTTGTGGGTTGCTCTAACGATTCTCCTCTTTTGCGTCCTAGTTCGCTCTTAAACTAGGTGGTGCCCCTTGTGTAGTTGGGATTTGGCTGTGGGTTTGTTGTTTTGGTTTGTGTTGTGTTGTGCCCCAGCCCCATTGAGCAGCACGGGAGCCTTGAAGGGTGTCTAGAGGTTGCTCTTCTTGTTGCCCGCCCCGGACCGCTTCAAATTGGTGCCCCCACTGAGGACGGCTTGTGTATTTTTGTGTAGAATCAACCTTTAGCATAGTCAAGTAGTTTGCATGAATCACGAAAATTTGCATGATCCCTTCATTCCCATTGCAAGGCAAAAGGTACACATAATTGTTAGTACTAAGTTGCAATTTCAACGTGTCATTCGTAGAATTTTAGGTCCTCTTAGGTTGGCCGAGATAAACGCTTCAGTAAATCCTTTTATTTTGCCTCTCATTAGGTACGACCTTAGTTTGGACGTCTATATTTTTGTTTTGTTTTAAGCATTAGGTCATGCATAGACCATGGATAATGGCCCAGGAATAGAGGTTTTCCCCTTCCATTTCACTCCACACATTAGAATAAACATTGCAATTAGTAGGAAAATCCATTTTCAACAACGTATGGTGTTTATGTTTGGTGCCCAAAGAGTAGGAGAAATTCTCGCATCACCAAACCCTGTCATCCTACCTCTTATTGATTATCATAGGTCGTTTGATGTGAATATCTTTATTTTGTTGTAGAATAGATTGCAAGCTAGATACATTATTGTGTAAATCTTTTTAAGAAAGAAAAACAAAAACAGGTGGCACTTTGAAATCAATTCAATGGAAAGCCAAAGCCAAATGTCTGGGTATCCTCTTTTCTTTGGAGAGCGTGGAGAGGATGCTGAATTATTTTTAGCGAATTTCAAGATGTCTTGCCGTATCAAGAGGATAATAACTGATCAAGAACGTGTAGAAATGTTTGAGGTGGTCCTTAGGAAAGATGCTAGCACTTGGTTTGACTCTTTGCCTGAGGAAGTTAAGGGGAATTACACAGAAGTTTTGAATCGTTTTAAGAGATACTTCTTTGATCCCCAAAACACTCAAAAACTATGGCAAGACATTGTTTCTCATAAGCAAAAAGACTTAGATAACTACTACTTGTACAAGCAAGAGTTTCTACGTCTTTGGGCTCTATGGATACGAAATGTTGCTAACCCTGGTGATGGTGCAGAATTTCTAAAGAAGGAGAGGTTCATAGCCGGACTCTTTCCTGACCTTAAGGTAAAAGTTGAGGCGGGTGCACCTGCTACCTTTGATGCAGCTGAAACTAGGGCTGCTGAGAAATATAGGAAACTCAAGTGCTTAAGGGGAGAGGTTCCAATAGAAGGTCTTAGACCCAAAGGTAAGTCACAAGCATCAACATCGAGGGAGCTTCCTGAGGTAACGGCGGAAGTAATTGAGAAGTTAAACGAATCTTTAAGCAGCCTGTCAATTCACCTTGCACAAGCTGTAGGTCCAAAGGGACCAGCAAAGAAGTCTGAAGAGCGAGATCCACGACCTAGGAGAGTCTTGCAATGTTGGAATTGCGGAGAGTCTGGACATGGGATGTATAATTGTCCTTGGCCCCGTGGGGAGCCAGGGAGACCTAACTTGAATTACCCAGTGATGAATGCAGGAGAAGGAGCTGGTCAACAACCAAGGCTTCTACAAAGACCAAATGGACCAAGACCACCTCCACAAGGGGTAGAAGGAGTTCCACCTTTGCCAGATCCAAATGTGCATGTGGTAGAGGTGAAAAACTCAAATGAGGTTGACATGGAAGCAAATGGCATTAAGCGTGGCCGAGGAAAAGGTAAAGAGAAAGAGGGTGTCCCATCACAGAGTGACCATGGACAAGGCAAGAAGGCAAAGGAGACCAAGGAAGCTAAGAGAACTCGACGTCGTATCAATTTCCAAGACTTCCCTCTTGGACATGGTATGGCTCCATACAACCTGTTGGAAGACATGCGAGGTAAGGGTCCTGATATCTCATGGCCTCAGTTTCTTGCATTATGCCCACAAGTTAGGAGGGATTTAACAAAGGCAGTTAGCACTAGGAGAAAGGTAAAAGAGAGTTTTCCTGTTGTAAAAATTGCACATGATGAAATGAATGAGGATATTACACCTGTGCTAGATTGTTACATAAAAGGAAGATTGGTTAGGAAAGGTCTAGTGGATGGGGGTGCACAAATTTGCATCATGACAGAAGGGCTCATGCAAAGACTAGGCATACACATCCATGAGACACCTGAAATCAAAGTGAAAATGGCAAACAATAGCAAGGCTAGGTGCATAGGCATTTGTAAAAATGTTTTTGTGGAGGCCTTTGGCATTAAGAAGGCAGTGGATTTCTATGTCATGTCTACCAAGGGAAATGGTTACCCATTTATCCTAGGAAGACCATGGCTAATGAAAATGCGAGCTTTGCAGGATTGGGAGAGTGGAAAGCTAATTTGCAAGAATGACAATCACAAGAAGGTTGTCTTTGACATGAAGGAGCAACGCCAAGAGGAGTTCCATGAAGAATCATCTCAAAGTGAGACGGAAGAAGGTTGGACCGATAGCACTTCAGAAGAAGAAAGTAGCGGCAGCATTACTGAAGAGGAGTCTTCCATCGAAGTCATGGGGGTAAGGTTTAAGCCAAGCAACCAAGAGACCTCTTGTCAAGGTTTGGAAGAGGTAGGTTCCCAAGAGAACCAAAAGGTGGAAGATGAAGGAATGTTAGAAGGTATGTTGTCTACAACACTTACAAAGGATGAAAGAGAGGAGTTCAAATGTGTGCTAAGGAAATTTCCGAGGCTTTTTGCTAAAGACTACACCGATGTGCATGGAGTAGATGTTGTTCAACACAAGATTGAGTTGAAGCCAGAGGCCACACCTAAGGCTCAAAAGCTACGAAGGCTAGGAGTCATTAAGGAGCAGGCTCTACTCAAGGAGGTAAGAAAGCTTCTAGCAGCAGGTTTCATTTATCCAGTGGAGAATTCAGAGTGGGTCTCTCCCGTTGTTGTCACTCCTAAGAAAAACGGCAAGTGGAGGGTGTGTGTGGATTATCGTCCACTTAATGAGGCAACAAAAAGAGATCACTTTCCCCTCCCATTTCAGGATGAGATACTAAATGAAGTAGCTGGTCATGAGAAGTACACTGTGTGTGATGGCTACTCGGGTTACTTTCAAATAGGTATCGCATTGGAGGATCAATTGAAAACAATTTTTATCACTCCTTGGGGTTGTTATGCTTTTAGAGTCATGCCATTTGGCCTGACAAAAGCTCCTGCAACTTTCCAACGCTTCATGAACATGGTGTTTCAAGCATTCTTTGGAAAGTCCATTAGGGTTTTTATTGATGATTTTTGCATTTATAGCTCAAAATCATTGCATCTACAAAGGGTAGAAGAAGGTTTAAAGAAGCTCTATGACATGGGAGGTCAACTCAACCCCGACAAGTGTCACATAGCTGAGGATGAAGTGATCTTGCTTGGTCACAAGGTTTCCTGTAAAGGCATTGAGGTGGATCCTTCAAAGGCAAAGGCTCTTATTGAGCTCCCATCACCGAAGAGTCTTAAGGAGGTCATCTCTTTCATTCAGAAGGTGAAGTATATGTCACGCTTCATTCACTTAGCCTCGGAGTTGCTTCATCCTTTGCAAAAGTTGACACAACAAGTAGAATTTGCATGGTCTGATGAGCTTGAAGAGTATTTTTGTAACATTAAAGTCATTTTGTCAGAGATACCAACACTCATGCCTCCTTGTTGGGAGTACACATTCTTTGTTAGCTCTAGTGTTGGAAGGGAAACAATTGGTGTTGTGTTGCTACAACAAGATCCCCACAGTACAAGGATGCGACCCATCTACTTTGCTAGTAGGGTCATGAATGCTTTGGAGAGAGACTACACAGAAGCACAACTCATGATGCTTTCTCTCATGTTTGTGGTGAGAAAGTTTAGATCCTACCTGCTACCAAAACCTTTTGTAATTCTCACTGCAGAAAATTTGTTCCCTTGGGTGTCATCTCAAATGAATCTTAGTACTAGGATCTCAAAGTGGATTATGGAGTTGCAAGAGTTTCAATACTCTTTCAAGGTAGAGGATAGTGTGCGTGCACAATTGGCAGGGATTATCACTTATAGGGTGCATGAAAAGGAGATTAAGGTGCCTGAAGTAAAGACCCTACCATTGCCACCACCAAAAAGTATTCCTAATGCTTTTACCTTGTTCTTTGATGGATCTTTTCGTCGAGCCACAGGAAAAGCAGGGGGAGGGCTAGTGTTGCACAACCCAAGTGGAGAGGTGGTCATGAAAGAGAAGTTCAATCTACCAAGTTCAGCTAGCAACAATGAAGCAGAATACGACACACTAATTCATGGTTTGAAGATGTGCATTGGCCAAGGGATACAACGCCTCATGGTAAAGGGAGATGCACTTCTCATTGTTAAACAGATTTTAGGTATTTGGGCATGCAAGAATGAAAGCTTACGAAAAAAAGTTCATGCCATTCGTAGATTGTTTAATCAATTTGAAGAAGTGCAACTATATCATATTCCTAGGAAACAGAATGAAGATGCCGATTTACTTGCACAGCAAGTAGTTACATGTGTTGAGAAAGAAGTGCAGGTCATCATGGTGGCAGCAACTGTCAAGCAACCGAGATACCAGGGATTGGAGTCATTGACTCCCATTATTAGCTACATTTTGGAGGGCGAGTTTCCACAAGACTTCACGAAGGCTCAGAAGAGGAGACTCATGAAGAAGGCAAGCGCATATCTCTTCCTAGAAGGCTCCCTCTATCAAAGAGGGAGGGATCAAGTATGCAGAAGAGTACCAACTATTGAGGAAATTCCAGCCATTCTAAAAGGTTTGCATGAAGAAGCATGTGGTGGTCATTTTGCCCAAGAATTAACTGTGAAGAAGATTTTGCTTGCGGGGTATGTTTGGCCAAGTCTGCATGTGGATGTCCAACATTGGTGTAAAAGTTGTCACAATTGTCAGGTAAATGGGAATAGAAGATTGGTTTATGGTCCAAGGAAAATCGTGCTTGCAAATGGACCGTTTGAAAAGTGGGGCATTGATGCTATGGGTCCTCTGCCTAGGACAAAAAATGGTAAACTCTACATTCTAGTGGCTGTAGACTATATGACTAGGTGGGTGGAAGCACAAAGTGTGGCAAAGGTAAATGAGAAGACAGTGAGCAAATTCGTCTACACTCACATTTCTTGTAGATTTGGCACACCTTTGGAGATTGTTTCTGATAATGGTCCAGGGTTTAGAAAGGGATTGCTCACAGAAGTCTGTGAAGAACTTCACATTCTACATCGTCACAGTACACCCTACTATCCCCAATCAAATGGTTTGGTAGAAAAAGCTAATGGTGTCATTGCAGGCATCATTAGAAAGATGGTGAAAAACAAGACAAAGTTGTGGGATGACTTCTTGGATGGTGCCTTGTGGGCATATCGAACCAGATATAGGGAAGCCACGGAGTTCACACCATTTCACTTGGTCTATGGTCAAGAGGCTTTGCAGCCTATCGAGCTCAACATTCCAACAATGCGACTTCATGGCAAAGGAGCACAAGATGATCAAGAGGTATAGATGGATCGACTGCTTACCTTAGCTGAGCTTGAGTGGAAAAGAGAAGCAGCATACGAGTGCTATAAGAGGAAAGCCACACAGACAAAGGAGAAGCTTGACAAGAAACTGAAGGACAAAGGCATCAATGAAGGAGATCTTGTGCTAAGGTATGACAATCGACTCGATAATCGTTTTGATGCCAAATTTGAAACAAGATGGCAAGGGCCATACATAGTCAAGAAGGTTTTCAATTCTAGTTACTATCAGCTTATGGACTTGAATGGTAAAGAGCACTCTAGGAAGGTAAACGAGTATCGCTTGAAGCCCTATTTGAATCGCCTTCTACCAAAGGATCTACCAAAGATCTGTCCAAAGGCCACTGTCTCATGTAAGTATTGTTACATGAAGCATGAGTGTAACTCTAGCCAAAATTCTGAGGGGCCAAACAATAAAGATCTCGTCAAGGACTCTGAAGCACTCTCTTTGGAAAAGATGCTCTATGATGGTACATGAATATACCATCATCCAGGGGGAGGGCTAATGTTAGCCGTTTTTCGGCTCTTTGTAATTGTCACAGTGAGTTACCTCACCCTACCAAAATCACCCAAACACTGTGGCTATCCCTACCATTTCACTATATATAGGCGTATGTGAGTTAGGGAACTTTCCCCATATTTTCTTTAAAACCCTCAGCTAGCTAGTCACTGGGCTAGTTGAGCCAAAAGAATAAAAAAAATAAAAATTATAAGTATATTATGGCCCATTTGTGTGTAAATATTTCATTGTATATAGGGCCTAAATAAAAGGATTTTTTTCATAATTATTTTGGTATTTATTTAAATATTTCTACCTAGGTGTGTGTTATTTATGCTCTGTACATTGCCTCACCATTACCACAATTTTTCTTACCATTTTTCATACTCTTTATTCCATATAGAAATATTTTCATGTAAGCTTCTCTTATTTTTGGTGTAACTCCATCCCAACAAAAATCCAAAAAAACTAGTTTTATTTATGTGTATATTTTTTCACTATTGTGATTTTTCCCTTCCTACATCTATTTTGTTTTTTTTTAGAACACCAAAAATATTTATCTTTTTATGGTAGCCTCATAATGAGAGAGATTTCTTTTGACCCCTTTATATTTTTTCCACTTATATTATTTATATTTGACATGTACATATTTTTTAGACCCCTCAATATTTGATTTTCTTAGTTGTACTATTCACTTATATCATAATCTCAACAATATCTTCAATTATAGACCTACCAAATAAGGTCAAGGGTAGGTGGCATGCATACATGCACTATGGAGGGCTCACTCTTGGAGGTATTCAAAAGAATCATCCAAAGAAGGACCCCACAAGGACCTTGTGCAGTGGAAAAAAACGGTCGGTTTTGCTGAATTTTTAAAGTTCACTTGCTCTCCGAATTTGAAAAGGTGATTCAAACAAAAGTTGTAGCTCCTGGGCTGAACTTTTGCCTCAAATTTTTTCATATTTTTTTGAGCTACGAGCTGTGAGCTATGATTTTATTAGTGGACCCCAGTTTTCCCATGCTATGCAGCCACACTCTCTCTTCCACTTTATCATTTTCCTCTTTCACACACACTTCTCCACTCATCATCCCCACCTCTCTCACCACTCCTCTCTGCACCCTACTCACCTTCTCCTCAACCTTGAAGAATAAGAGAAACCATGGTGAACTCATACCTCCCACACACAATTCCATTCCAAAATTGACCACCTAGTCTCATTTTTCCTCCTCCAATTTACCCATATCTATCAAAAAAACCACAAAATTCAGCCTCTTCTCTTAAAAGACAGCATCATGGTGGTTGATTACTCAGCTTCAATTACCTTGTCTCTCAAGGAAGGTCAAGAGTGGAGAAAAAATGTACCGTCAAAGCTAGTGGACCGTCAACAAGCGTCAAAATTGGCCCTACTCAAGACACTTGGAGCATTAACCTTGTAAGAAATCCACCTTTTCTTACCTCTTAAGAGTTTTTCTTCCTTATTTGTATCCTACATGGATACTCCCATTGTAAATATCCAATTCCATTTGTAAATTAATACTAACTCTACTAACACTAACCCACTATGAAAAGTCCTATCACCTCCATTTCTCTCCTCTCTCTTTCCCCACCAACTTCTTGATAATTCCAAGCAAAAGAAATTAGATAAATGGCTGAAAATCTAACCCAACCATGGTTAGAGGAGTAACCCTAGCCTTCAAAATTACTATAAAAGGAGGGTGTGGCTAGCACAAAAGGGGGAGCCATAAGCAAGAGCACTATGCTATAGCTTGAGAAGCCAAGCTCAACCTCTCTAGAAGGAGCTCTTGAGTGGAAGCTCATTGT
The DNA here is from genome assembly GCF_014529385.1 of Adiantum capillus-veneris. Taxonomy (NCBI): domain Eukaryota; kingdom Viridiplantae; phylum Streptophyta; class Polypodiopsida; order Polypodiales; family Pteridaceae; genus Adiantum; species Adiantum capillus-veneris. The sequence continues at coordinate 137,539,873 of NC_140955.1, read as the reverse complement.
CTTATGCATGTACATTTGTTGTAATAGGGGATTAGCAAGGGAACTCTATGCCATTGTAAGAGAGAGAGTGATCATTCAATTGAGAGTAGGAAATCTATCATTTCTCCTACTAGTGTAAGCCCAACATTTGCTGAATCAAGGAGGGTGGATTTGGACTAAGCTTGGATATTTTGTCTCCCTTCCAACGTGAAGTAATGGACAACAATGATGCGTAAGTGTCTTGGTGTTTTTTGTTAAGTTCTTGATAGCTTGTCTCTGGTGTTGTCATCAATCTAGCCATAAATCCCACATACTGTAAGAGGGCGACAGGGTGGAGAGGACTCCCCTGGCTTTAAGACAGTGATTGGGGTGGCTTTTCTTGTGATGTGTTGTGGTGAAATTTACGCAAGCTATGTTGAACAAATACTAATTTCACTTTGATTTGTCATGACAGATTTGTAAGAAGGTATTAATGCAACAAGCACCCCCTCCCCCTTTCTCTCTCTTTCTTAAATATATAGTTGTGTTTGCTTGATCATTGCCGATACGTTTCAAAGCAGCCCGAGCACTATCTCTCTCTCTCTCTCTCTCTCTCTCTCTCTCTCTCTCTCTCTCTCTCTCTCTCTCTCTCTCTCTCTCGTGTTTTAGTGTGTGAGAGTGTTCCATTGGTGTTAGGGTTAGTGTAAATTCCTTGCTTGTTTGTGGGTTGCTCTAACGATTCTCCTCTTTTGCGTCCTAGTTCGCTCTTAAACTAGGGGGTGCCCCTTGTGTAGTTGGGATTTGGCTGTGGGTTTGTTGTTTTAGTTTGTGTTGTGTTGTGCCCCAGCCCCATTGAGCAGCACGGGAGCCTTGAAGGGTGTCTAGAGGTTGCTCTTCTTGTTGCCCGCCCCGGACCGCTTCAATAGTATATATGGGACTATCTAATGCTACAAAACTTTATAAATAGAGCAATATACCTTTGCGTTTCTATATAGTGTGTTGTACATATATAGCAGTAGTATGGAGCTATTTAGTAAAACATTGAGCTATATAGCTTGACTCTCTACTACAAAGCAATATAGATTTTGCACCCGTATATAGTTTACTATAAATATATATAAAAGTATATGGAGCTACATAGTACAAGATAGAGCTATATAGATTTAAATTGTGCTATAAAGCTATATATCTCTACATTGTTATCTAGTCTACTATACACGTGTACTATTGTATAGTTCTATACATCTATATATCTAGCTATAAGTCTAAAGGACTACAAATAGTTGAGAGATGTATAACATAGTCCCATTCAACATTGGCGAGAGCTAGATGGTACTATGTGGTGGTATATAGTGCAGTCTATGAATCACTTATAATATAGAGATATATGCAGTGTCTTAGGACTTATTTAGTGCTTTTTGAACTTAAAGTTTAGATATCTCCATAATTATGTTGTGCTATTTTCCACAAAGACTGAACTTTATTTCAAATTTAAAGCATCTCGCCCCGATTTGCAATTGGCACAATGTACCTCTAAGAAGTTGATTATATTTTTTGTGAAGTAAATGCAAGACTTTCACGTTTTTTTTTTGTGGCCAAGCTCGTGATCAAATGTTGTACTTGAAAGAGGCAATTAACTATGTTAAGGCACAGGTATTTGGCTACCATGGTCTTGCTTGTAATTGTACTAGAGGATGCAAGGTTTGTTATACAATAGATGGAGGTGAACAATGCTAAAAAAGAACACACCTATATAAAGGAATATCAAATATGTGGGAAGGATTCCTGTGTCAGAAGCCTAATGGTAAGCTTTATCATAAACAAGCCTAGTTAAATGGCTCTTGTAGGTCATGCGTCACAAACAGGTGGAAGGTGTGTTTTAGAGAAAAACAAGGTGAGAAAGCTATACCCTATCGAAGTATTTCAATATGTGGACATGGTGACAAGAAAGGGAAGGTGGGAAAGCATCTAGAGTTAAAGCATCAATTGTTACCAGTGAGGGAGATGTTACAACTTCTTAAAACACATACAAAGTAGTTAATTCAATATAATTCTAGATACTTATGTTGCATCTAATGATTTTATTGTCTTGATTATTGACTTCGTTGAAAATTACTCTTTTAAAGAGAAAAATGAAGTACAATCCCAACATTGGCATACCAAGCAATGCTCTATCTTGGTGCACATAACTTATCATCACAACAAAGAGAATGGATAGCTTTTAAAGAAGTGACATTTCTACATTTCTGATGATACCATACATGATACATTATTTGTCCAACATTGCTTCACGCTTCACTATAGGGGGATGGGTGATGAAGGCATCAATGTTTGTAGGCATTGGGTATGGTCAAATGGTTCTACATAAAAATTCAAAGTAGCAAGGCCATTCTACTTCGTGGACAAGTGAATGTGTTATGTATGAGAAAATAAAGCTACAAATACAAGTCTGTAGTTTGACATTTCCATGATCGTAGGTTCCTTGGGTTGACAAACATGCAAATGACTTGGAACTTATTTGGGTTTGGACACAAAAAAGGTGAACATGATTGTACAAGGGTAGTGGTAAAGCATACCTTATCACAAGAATAGGCAAAGCCTAGTGGTGTTGTGCTTAAGAATGCAAAGGATTTTGTGTCCTTTCTCTTGGATAGACTTAACAACATCACATCAAGGCAAACAAAACTACAAAAAGACAAGATAAGGGAAAACAAGTTTTTTTGGGAGACCAAGGTTGGTGATGTTAAGAAAACTTGTCTAATGGCTTGAACATGACCTATTTGGAGGTTTTGGGAAGAAGTATGTCAATTTGTAGCAAGCACTCCTCCTGGACAAGCACATCCTTGATTTGCAAGCTTGTGTGGGGAAGAAATGATGGAGCAACTGCATTGCATTTTCTTTTCTAGAACGAGTCCACGGAAAGACGTGGAAGTACTAAAATGCCCACTCCAAGGATTCCCATGCCCCTTTGCACATAAACATGTTGTGGCATGCCCACTTGCCTTGCATGTTCACCATGTATTGATGAATGTAATCGGGAGTTTCTTCTTTTTCATGCATGATTTTTGACAAGCTCAAGGACAAGTGCTCTTGGTTCTTCTTCCAAAAGTGGTAGGTCCTTCAATGTTGGTGAAGGCAAAACACTATGACACATGTTGAGCTCTTCATTTTCTTCAGCCTCAACCTCCATCAAGTTCACTTCTTCCTTACCAGAATCTAGCATATCACCGTCAACATCAATGGTGACCTTATCTAATTTCGCCATGTCCTCACATGCATGGCATGGATGCATTAGATCCACTTGATGCATCCATGCCTACTTTGAAACCATTCCACAACTTGGAACAACACATTGAAAAGAATAGAAGCAATAAAGAAGGGATGGAAGAGATGCATCATGAAACAAACATGGAACACAACAAGACAAAACTCATCAAAAGTCTACAATAAAAATGATTTTTATTTGTGACAAAAACTGCTAGTTGTTGGAATGAATACATTATCAACAAGATGTGGATTGGAAGAAGACCAAATTGATAGGGGAGTTCAATAGAATGGGATGGTTTTCAAGAAATACTTTTTACCTCATCATTCTTTTTCTTGTACATCATTTTGCTTAAGAGAAAGTTTTTCTCTTCTTTGTCATCCTATATGGCTATAGATGCATTCTCCTTGGCGTATTTCTCCTCATTTTTACTGTAGTTCACCACTTGTGAGTGCTCTACCTAGGAGTGGTCCTCACCTTGGGGAGTTGACCCCCATCTTTGGCACTTTGTGTATGTTTTGATTCAATAAAGTATTATTTGTGGACAAAATGAACAAAGATGCAATTTACTTTCCAACTAGGTATACAAAGTGGTGAACATACCTTTGTTGGTTTACACTTTTCATTCTTGTATAGGTTCAACTATGTAGGAATGGATTCCATTTGGTGCGCTCTCCATGACCGCAACACGACACTGTCCACTGGTTCCTTTGAATAGTCAGCCACTGTATGATCAACACCATTTCTAGCTTTTCTTGGCCTTATCAAAGATAAATGGTGGATGCAAGATTCAGAGCTGCTAACTCAAATGCTAGTATGTTGGAATATTATTTAAGAACTGGGGAGTTAAAGTTTTCAATAGATATGTTGTCCACATAACTTGTGGGAAACGATCTATTCACAAAAGGTTCTTTCTCCACAACTTTTGCCTTCTCACTTGTGACGACATGTGCAAAGGACTTAACCACATCCAAGAGCCCATTAAAAGTTCATACACACACATAGACACACCATTTTAAACATGTGTATTGAACTCTCATCAAAAGTATCCATACATTTTTTAAAAAAATCCCTTTAAATAAACTACTTTGCATTACAGCATAGGTAGAAGGAACTCTCCATGTTGCAAGTAGGCTATGGCTTCTCCCTACTAGAGGAGGGGATATAATTCATTGATCCAACACCAATGCATAGATAGGCACCCTATCTAGGGATTGGAACAAGAATTCCATTCCAAGGGGACCAAGAGGGTTTTGGACATTATGTGGGCATTGATCTAAAATATGAAGCGACATGAATCTAGTGCCTCTCACACACATCCAGAAATGCACCCACAACATTGGTCATATATTAGTATGAAATTGCTAGCATTTCTTGTGTCTTTTGTGCAAGGTTTCCTTGGATGGAAAAAAGGGATGGCTGCTATGCCAAAAGTGTCTCCAAGGAATTGCAAAATCCAAGTGAGGATAGGGCACTATAGTGCTTAGCCTCTGCCTCCTTCAGGTCAAACTACCCATCCAAGCAACCAGATAGGTATGAATCCATTAGTGAAGAATAATAAATTACTACTTGGCTACCTAGTAAGGACTATTTCCACCTCTGTTGTAGTGAATACTATATGTAGTGAGGATAGGGCACTATAGTGCTTAGCCTCTGCCTCCTTCAGGTCAAACTACCCATCCAAGCAACCAGATAGGTATGAATCCATTAGTGAAGAATAATAAATTACTACTTGGCTACCTAGTAAGGACTATTTCCACCTCTGTTGTAGTGAATACTATATGTAGTACAGTGGGTTGTATTACTGCATAATTGACTTTGCACCTTTATGAGTGCATAAGCTTTCTAAACCAAGTGCAACACACTATTTTGTGAATTAAATAGTGCTATTTAGTGATTGTAAATAAAGGTATATAGTACCATATAGTTTTATATGAAACCAAATTTAGTGAATTGAATAGTGCCCAACAAGTAAATAATACTATATAGAATCACAGAGTACTATATACTAATATTGACCTGAACTGCTATTTAGAAAATCCTTGTTACTTCATTACTATATAATACTATATCTCATATATAGCAAAAAGGTTAAATGGACCATTTAGCATCGAAGTAGTACTATTGAATTCTTAGTGCAATGTAGTACTATATAGTTCTAAGCATACAATAATACATTTTATATGGTTATGTCTTGCTATGTAGTGATATATAATTATGCTATGAAAACATAAAAGTGCAGTGTACCTCTTGATAATCAACATTTCTATATGGTGTATACAAACACACAACAATATAGTGTAGCATAACTATGCCTTGCCATGTTATAGTAAAACATTTTGCCTCTACAAGGCACTCTAAATCTTTAAGTATTAACACAAAAAACTTAATAGTACATCGTAACTACCTCAATTGTTGCACTACAAATGTTCTTTTATACATCACTTTAGGTGACTTACAACTCTATACATCACTATCACTATGTGCACACACTCTTATATAGATATGAAGTTATGTAGATCACTATGACTACACTTCCCCACATATAGCTATGAATTGCCAACACCATAGCAACTACCAAGTACAACTTATCCATCCCTATCCATACACACACTAGCCACTACATTAGTACAAGTGAGTTACAACTCTATAGATCACTATCACTATGTGCACACACTTTCATATAGCAATGAAGTTCTACAAGCCACTATGGCTGCACTTCTACACATATAGCTATGAATGATTATGTAGAGCGTAACAACCGATGTTCTCACCTTGGCAACTTCTAGAGAGTTTCTTAGTGATGCAATGCTAGATCTTCCAATTTCAACCTTCGCAAACACCTCATGTAACTTCTAATATCTCAAATCATCCAGATCCATGAATGCAAGGACATTAAGGATGGCCTTGGAAAATATTGTGAGCTCAGTCATGCCCTCCTCTTTGAGTATCTTTCACTTCACCTTGAATTGTACACGTTCTTCTCGAGAATGCCTTCAAGCCTCTTCAACCTTTCCTCGACTCTTTCATGTAAATCCCCTAGGACTATCTTCTCACGGTCATCAAACTGTAGGTGAGTAGGGACACCCTTTCCTTGGATGATGTAGCATTTACAACACTACATTGGGCAGCAAATTCCATCTTTGAGAATGCACTCAAGAATCTACCTCTCTTTGCTTCAACCTCTTCTTTGGCCTCACAAGCATGCATGCTGATATCTGCCTCTTGTGACCAATTCACCCTTTGACAAATAATGTTGTGAGCACTTTTAGAGCGCACCCAAGAATCTTCCTCTCTTTGCTTCACCCTCTTCTTTGGCCTCACAAGCATGCATGTTGATATCTGCCTCTTGTGACCAATTCACCCTTTGACAACTAATGCTGTGAGCACTTTTGGAGTGCTCCTAGACAAAGCCCCTTGCAAATAAGTTGGAAAGATCTTTATTGAAGGGCATCTCTTGGTACACACTCAAGTGAAATTATATCATCTGCAAATATAAGCGTCATTGTACCCAATAGCACTTTTTCTCTGTGCCCGCTTCAGGGTAGCCATAAGCAAATATAGATGTCTAATCCTCATCTAAAATGTCATCGGCCCACAATGCCTGTGGCTTGGACCTGCCCTCATGCCAACCATGGACCTCTTTGAACTTAGCCTCGGTGAATTTCCATGGCTAACTAAAGTGGAGGTTAGGACGGTTTAAAACCTTGAAGGACATTGTGATGCCTTCAGGTACAAGGGAATGGTTGTTTTGCTTGATGAAGATTTTGCAGGCTTTGTTGGCATGCATCGATTCTTATTTGGTGACATTCTGCAAAGTAGACAACATATTAGGAATAGAATGAACCACCTTCTTATAACTTGTGTGTGTGTGTATGTGTGTGTGCTCATATAATCTATGATGATACACAAAAACCCAGGAACTATGCATGGCAACTACCTGCTCTGTGTGTGTGTGTGTGTGTGTATGCTCATGCACCTTGTGATAATGCACAAAAGCCTAGGAACTGCCCATGACAGTTACCTGTTCTCTCTCTCTCTCTCTCTCTCTCTCTCTCTCTCTCTCTCTCTCTCTCTCTCTCTCTCTCTCTCTCTCTCTCTCTCTCTCTCTCTCTCTCTCTCTCTCTCTCTCTCTCTCTCTCTCTCAACAAATTATGCATTGACTATGTATTTCAATGAAGATAGTGATTTGGAAAGAAAGGTTTGGCTCAATTACCTTGAGGATAATGTTCTTTGTCAATGTGGAGGTAGCGACTACCTTTGTGTGCTACAAGAGGGTGGAGGGAAATTGAATGGTAATAAAATTTTGGCTAGAGGATGTGAGGTGAAGCAGATGAGTGTGAGTGCGGGTGTGTAGAGTGCAGTGTGTAGGAGAGTGTACGCTCGATGTGGGGGGTGGAGCTGATGTGGATAATACACCATCGCTCCTCATTGCTTTATGTATTAAAGACTAAGGTTAAAGTTAAAAGATGGCCGATGCCCAGCACCCGTGACCAGGATGTCATGCACCCTTACAATCTCCCACTTGAAGGCCATAGTGGACCAAGTGACCTATGTTAGTACAAAACTATACAAATGTGAAGCATCATGATGCTTCACCCTACACCCATCATCTAATGCAATGTGTGAACTGCTATGTGGCTAAGTTCTTCATAAGAACATTTGCAAGGTTGTCATCCGTGTGAACTTTGGCTAACTCAATGTGTTTGCTAGCAAAAATATCCCGTATCACATGATACCTACCTTGACATGTTTTGACTTGGAATGAAACATGGGGTTCTTTGCTAACGCAATTGCACTCTGGTTGTCACAATGTGACACTAGAGTTTGGTGTATACCAAGGTCTCCCACTAGATGAGATAACCACACAGCTTCCTTGCTAGCACTAGAAACTGCAACAAACTAAGCCTCAATGGTGGAAGATGAAATGCAATTTTGGAGACATCATCTCCAACAAACTGTCGCTCTAAGAAATTTTTTGAATTTTAAAGGCCTTTGGGCCCTTAAATTACAAGATGATTATTTGCCTCATTCTTTTCCTCCAAAAGAGTTCGCTATAAATCACAAGGGACTTTTCCTCTTTATAAATAAAAAGTGGGACACCTTACCCAACTTCCACCCCATAGTGCTTAGTAAACGCTTCGCATGCTTTTTATCCAAAAAAATTACAAATCGTTTACAAAAATTGGCTTTTACATGTTAGCCATAAGGTTTTACATCAAAAATGAATAATTTGCTAACTTTTTTATAGCCCCGGGATTCACTGATACAATTTGGAAGCATTTAACCCCGTTTAGTTTGGCTCATAATTACATAATCACAATGCTTGACTCAAGAATCAGAAAAGTACAAAAGTGTGTAGCTATAAACCTTCAGATTGTTATAAAAATTGGAGAATTAAAATGTAGGCTGGTACAAAGGCTCATAGGTTAGCTTTATAGCTAGCTTCCCCCCCCCCCTTCCCAGATTTTGGGTCATCTATGACACAGCTAGCCAATGGCTAGGTAGCGCTTTGGCTGTTGTGCTTCTTGTGATGATGTTTTTGAAGGTCCTCCAAAGATTTGCAGTATTGGATGTGAAGATATTTTCCTATTGTGGTTATAAATTGCATGGTGATTTTGTTCATTTCCACAAATATTGCACAAAGATTTTGTACAATAGGGCCAAAGGTTTTGGGCTGAAAAGTGAAGAACTCGATGTAAAATGCGTCTTTGAATTTTTTTTTAAAGGTATAAAGGCAAAAACACAAGTTTGGCATAAAATCCATAAAGTACTTCACTAGAGGGTTGGCTAGATAATGTTAAAGTTTTGGCATCTCAAGTGAACTGCCCAATGTGATTCCATTATTTAGTTTGGCTTTTAGGTATTTATTTTACTTATTTGTCAAAGTCTTGGGTAGGGCAATTTACTGGGATTGCTGTATAAGCAACCCCTTGCCTCCATTGTATACAAATTCAGCTATTCACTTCTCCAAAAGTTGCTAAGGTTGCGCCAGGCAAAATCCCGAGTATATATTTACCCGAGGGAAACTCTTCATCAAGCGCAAAAACCCTCTAGTATGCGGTGCAAGATTGAGAGAGAAGGGATTCCCGTCAGCAATTTCACTACTCGATCTGATATCGGGCTTGCCTGTGCTGCCCCTGATGTGCCTGATAGATCGGTCACTATGATTGGGAATGCCATTGCATCTTCAGGTAGGCAGAGGATAAGGGTTATGGTGAAAACTAGAAGTTTGATGAGTTTGAGGGGAATGATGTGGGTTTGTTTGCCACTGCTGAATATGATGAAGATGATAAAGAAGCAGATGAGATTTTGGGGGGTATTGACAAGAGGATGGACTCGAGAAGGAAGGACCACAGAGAAGAGCGCTTGAAGAAAGAGATCAAGAAGTACATAGCTTCAAACTCAAAAATTACCGACCAGTTTTCCCACCCATGAGTGTAGAATAATGGGATAGCATTCCCAAGATTGGAGACTATTCTCTTCACAATAAGAAGAAGAGGTTTGAGAGCTATATACCTGTCCTTGACACTAGCCTACTTGAGAAAGCTAAGCAAGAAAAGGAACACGTGTCAGCATAGACCCGAAGAGCAGGACAACTGGTGATGCTGAAAATCCTTGGGCCGGTTTGACGGCTGTTGGGCAAGGAAGAGAGATTGTTCTTTCTTTAAAACTTGACAAACTTTCTGACTTGGTTGCAAGAAAACATCAGACTGCAAGAAATTTCATTGAGACAGGTTGTAAAGAATGCCCCAAAAATGAAGATGTTTGGGCTGGAGCCTTGCCGCTCATAAGCTTTGGATGTTAAAGAGAAGGCCGAAATTTTGGCCAGGGGAGTTAAAGAAATCCCCAATGGATCTGTAAAGCTTCGGATGCAAGCGGCTAAGCTTGACAATGGTGATGTAAAAAAAGTAGGGTTTTTAGCAAAGCACTTGAGCACATTCCAGATTCTGTAAGGTTGTGGAAAGTTGTTGTTGAATTAGAGAATGAGGACGATGGAAGAGTGTTACTCGCTCGTGCCACCGTGTGCTGCCTTCTCATGCACGAGTTGCTTTGGCTAGATCTTGCTGGATTGGAATCTTATGACCGAGCTAAGAAAGCTTTAAATAGGGCCCGAGAAATGCTTTGTACAGAGCCTTATATTTGGATTACTGGAGCCAAGCTTGAGGAGGCAAATGGAAACATCAAAATGTTGTGCAAAGTTATAGAAAGGGCAATCAAATCTTTGCAGAGGGAGGGTGTTGACATAGACCGAGAAGCATGGATGAAAGAGGCAGATGCAGCTGAAAGAGCTGGTTCTACTGCTACAATATGTCTGGCTATAGTAAGGACTACTATTGGAATAGGTGTGGAGGAAGAAGACCGCAAACATACATGGGTTGCTGATGCAGATGAATGTAAAAAGAGGAGATCGATCAAGACTGCAAGAGCACTTTTAGTATTTAAAGGCCAAAAGAGTGTATGGCTAAAATTAGCTGCCCAGTTTGGGAAAAGTCACGGGATAGTTTCCTAGAAAGAGCATAAGTGTTGTCATGGGAGCAAAAGAGAAGTGGCTGCCTGCGGAAGTTCAAACGGCTAGAGGTATCTTATGTGAATCCTTTGCAGCAGTGGCAAACTCTGAGGAGATTATTCTTGCAGCAATTAACTAGCTGGATTTTGAAAATAATGAATGAGAGAGGGCTTAATAAGCTCTAATGCAAAAGCAATACAAAGTGGTGGAACTGAATGTTGGTGGATGAAGTCTTGCATTATAGAGCCAATGCCACCATGTGGCGCATCTACAACAACACGTAAAACAGCGGAATAAGCGCGATGAAAAGTAGTTGTGATAACAAGTAAACCAATTAACGCCATCAAAAGCTCGTACATTCTGTATAAAGGGTTGTGCGCTCCTTGTCGCACTGTCGAAGCAAGGGACTTGCCGATACACCGTGTGCGAGCCACAAATGGCTCCAAGCACACAACAAGACTAATCTAGCAAGCTCAAAAGAGGGCAATGGTGTGTCACTCACCGCTCTATGCTCCTGCCGTGGAGGATTCCTCGCCGCGATGAAGAAGAAGCTGCAGTCGTGCCGTGCTCAACCGCTTCGCCGCCGTCGTGCCTTCGTAATGCTCGATCGCACACACACTCTCCCTCTCTCTCTCTCACACATACACACACACACGAGGAGGTGAAGAAGAAGAAGATGGAGATGGAGATGGAGCAAGAGCACTCTTCTATTGCACAAATGAGAGAATGAGTGAATTTTAGGTTTAGTTGGCTTTTATATGAGCACACCCCATTCACACTTGGGCGCCCATGCTTAGCCAACTAATCCCTTGAATGTCACAGTTAGAGTGCGCCTCTCATCGGCGATCACTCTTACCCTTTTCCTATTGGTCCGACAAGCCCGGTACCTGACTCTACCAAATACATAATACACGTCCGTCGTAGGTGATGGGGTGTCCGTGAGCCCTGAGGGTTAACATGCCCCCCTTCCTGATGTAGATTCCGTCCTCGAAAGCTATTGAGTTGAAGCTCGTTCGTCGAGGTGGAAGAGCATTTGAGATGAATGTCCTTAGCCTTCTTCAGTCACTGCAAAATCAAACAACATTGGCACAATAATTGCATTCTCATAAGTGATTAAAAAGCATATGCAGTTTTAGGTAGACAAATTGATTGGTAAAAGAATTTCAAACAATTTGTCAGCAATGAACATTAAATTGCAATGTAATCAAATGCATAAACAGATGTAAAGGTAAAAAATTAAACAAGTCTGGGGTCACTAATTTGATGGTCGAAAGGCACTAGAGATCGAATACTAATACCATGGGTAAGCTTCTTAATTATCTGTGGTCAATTAAGTTGTTTAATCGCGAGAGCCAAGTATTCATGTTCGAGGGCTGACTAGAGGCTATATCTAGAAGACCTTGTAGTTAAGCTACCATAAAAGTAATTTCTCATGAAATCATCGCCTGAATGATTACTTTTTCTTTGACCCCCCAAAGTCTTTTCATAGTGATTCAATTTTGATGTGTGTGTTTATTTTGTATGCCTTGGGTTTTTTGCTTTTCAAGTAAAAGCACCCATACTGGGAACCTCTAGGGCTCTAGTACCATAGGCAATACATGTGAGTGAAGTACCAAATCAAGCTGAGATCTCTTCCAGCTTAAGATTTTACAGTGTGGCACTTTAATTTTTTGTTTGTTCATTTTCAGCATTTTAATTTTGTAACTTTGGGGGGTCATATAACACTCATACACCTCCCCAGGCTCATCACACCAGTAAACTCCCTTTATAATACTTAAGCTAAAGGTCAATAGGGTCAAGCCCACTAGAAAGCCCTAGTACATTTCACACAATGCTGCCTAAATCGGATTAAGAACCTAAGTAACCATTAATTATTAGGAAGGCATTCCCCATGGTATTAAGAGAATATTTCTAACACCTAACTTGGTTAAACTAGTTTGTCGGACTCCTTGATTTTTAAACCTAGACAAGTGATTATGACAAAAAATTACATTGAATTAAATGTTTGATACTAAGAAAATGCGGTGAATATTAGGCTACCAATCACAATTGAAGCTGACAATCATAGATGCAAAAAAGATAAGGGGCAATGCTAATGGACAAGAAACACCTGTTTGTGTCGATGGTCGCGCTTGATTTGAAGAGTGAGTCGAGATAAAGATTCCATGAAGGTCCAAATCCTACCAATAGCAACACGCTCCTGTACACACTAGGAAACAAAAGGAATACCTCCAGGAGGCACATTAGTGGAAAAAGGTACCAACACTTATTGAACACAACAAAAAAACATAAGGAACCCTAACCTAATTATTTGCACTCCCCCTAGAGAGTCAAGGGAATAGGATATTGTAGAGGTTGGGGGGAAACCCTAAGGCTAAACCCCTATCCTCGTCGTCGAGATAAACAAAGTCATCATCCATGAGACCATATGTGCCATCTGTGTAGTCGTGTAAATTTTCTTCTTCATCATAGGTGCCCATGTTTACTAAGAAGGTCACTAGACGCATATAGTCATCTTGGTCAAAAGGGTAGGCTTGTGCAATGGGAGAAACGCTCTCTACTAAGTATGGATCAGACGTGATCAAGAGACGTATCAGCCATTCTAACTCCTCAAAATTCCTCTCACATGCTAGCGTACCTATCAAATCCCATTCACATACAAGCACTGGAAAGACCATGTGAAATATTTGTGAAAAGTAACGAGGGTACCTCTCACCCAAGGCAGGAGTGGATGACTCTAGCGTACTAGCCATATCTGTACACGCAAATAGATGATGGTTAGAGTGCAAATATTACAAGGGTCGTGTTCTTGTGCATAATTTGTTTTTATGATTTGTGTTATGGCTCTTGCTCTTTTACTTTTTTATCTTGTTTTTTTGTGAGTATAAGGCTTTATATATACATTCCCTAAGATCGGAGATTAAGAGGTCAGGGAGAAAGGTTGAGAGGGAAGCAAGTGAATGATGGATGTCCACAAACACTCCCCCCTTCCTTGGGTAGATCATACCCTTTGAAATGATTTCGTCACCCTTTGAAACCAATTGTTCCAGTTGGTAATAGGTGAGGATTTTTGCCAGTAGTTTTCTATTACCCTAGGTGCCTCGTCAAGTTGCAAGGGTGGTAAGGTACTCTCCCAGGATCGAACTTGAAGTGGTTCATCAGGTGATTCTTGAACACTGGGAGGTGTGGATTCTTTTGTAGCTTCATGGAGGTCCATTACTATAGATGGAGGCTGTGTAGAAGCTTTTACCTCTATGGATGTATTACATGAGGAGCTAGAAGCTTCATGGAACTCCCCCCTTCCTGAGCTAGGTGGAATAAATTGGTTTTGCCCTGGAGCCCAAACTAGCTCTGGATTAGGTGTGTAGCATGCTGTGATCTTTCCCTTCCCACGGTCTGCCATTGGCTTTAGCGTTACACTGTTTGACTCATATGGGTTTGTTGTCGATAGGGAAGGACACATTTTACGTTTAGGTACCCAAATTTGCTCATTTCCATCATAGTAGCCTTGGGCTTCTAATAGTTGTTTTGGAATCCATCATGATTTGGTCTTGACTCTCCTAGGGCGCGCTCTTGGTTTTCCCAGGAAATTTTTTCTTGGAATTGATGGGAGGGTTGAGGTAGTTGGAAGTAAGGCCTTGGGGACCCATTGATATGTACTCTTAGGTCGTGGATGCGTACTTGCAATATTACTGCTTGCTGCAACTACAAGTGTTGAAGTGCTAGGTTCATGGGTAGCAGGCAAAGACGAGTTAACCACCTTGGCTTGTGAATGTTGGCTATCCTTCAACTTTGCTAGAGTTTGCAACGTAGGTGACTTTGCTTGAATGATAGGGGTAAGAGTTGGTGGTCACGTCGTGACACTAACAGTATCCCAATCAATAGTGCATTTGGTTGCCAACATCCATGTGGGTCCCAGGTTTACGTTGCCTTCCATAGCTCCCGCGGGCATGACTAGAAACCTCTGCACTATGCTTCCATTGTCATAGACAACAGGGGTCTGAAGGACTCTAAGAATATCAGCTTTCTTTTTATTAATGCCCTTGACTTGCATCGTACTTGGGGATAGGGTCGGTTTCCCTAATTGACACCAAACTCCATAGGATAACAAATTGTGTTTAGCTCCCGTATCTAATAAGGCATTGTATAGTACTTTCCCATAGGGGCTATTTAGCTCAATTGGGTATATTAGGGGTGGCTCAGATTCTAATGAGTCGTCATCTGTGTCCTCAAAAAATTCTTGCGTGATTCCCAGATTAGCCTCTCGTTGGCGTCTAAGACGTTGTTGTCGTTCTCGAGCCTCAACTCTTGCTTGGATTTTTTTAAGCTCTGCTTGTTCCTTGGCAGCCTTCTTTTGATGGATGGCTTGCAACTCTTCCTGGCTTAGAGGATCATAATATCTTTTGAATTTACTCCCATTAAGGAATCCACTGGTTTCAACTCCATCTAGAGTCTCCACACGAATGGTACCTTGCGGGGTAATTTCACACACTCGATATGGCCCCTTACCAGCGTATTTCAATATCTTTTTTTCATTACGTACCCCATACATAAGAACTTTATCACCAACCTTGATGTCTTTATCCTTTAAATGGCTATCAAACCACTTCTTTCTCCTATCCTTCTCCACTAGAGCATTTCACACAGCTAATTGCCTCTCTTCATCTAGCCTTTCCACGATATATAATCGCTCCACTAAGGGGTTACCATCCCAACCTTCTTGAGAAGCTACTCGAAGACTAGGAATGACAAACTCCCATGGCATAACTGCTTCTTGGCCATACACCATCTTAAACGGTGTGCAATTAATAGCAACTTTATACGCAGTACGATAAGCCCATAAAGCTGATGTAAGCTTTAGGTCCCAATCAGTGCGATGAGCCTCAATTGTCTTTGTCAAAATGGAGATGAGAGTTTTGTTGGTACTCTCAGCTTGGCCATTTGCTTGGGGATAATAGGGTGTAGACTTGTGGTGTGATATCATGAAGTTTGACGTGAGTTCTTTTATTACTTCATTTATAAAATGAGTTCCATTGTCACTCACAAGTTCAAAGGGGCATCCAAAACGTGTGATAATGTTCTCAAAGAGGAACTTAGCTGTTGTTTTTGCATCCGCCTTCCGTGTTGCTTTTGCTTCAGCCCATTTGGTTACATAGTCGGTAGCCACAATGATATATCGTGATTGTGTGTTACGTGCAGCCGGACTAATCGGTCCTACAAAGTCTAAGCCCCACTTTTCAAATGGTTGGGTTACCTTGATGGGATGTAGAGGCATCCTATCACTTCTTTGTGGCTTCTTGAAGCGTTGGCATTCATCACATCCCTTTGCAAAAAGTGATGCATCCTTAAACAGAGTGGGCCACCAATAGCCTGATTGTAAGATCTTTCGGGCAGTCAAGTTTCCTGAAAAGTGACCACCAGCTACGTCCATGTGTACCTCTTGTAGAATATATAAATACTCATTCTCGCGGGCACAGCGTCTAAGAACATCATCTTTTCCTCTCTTATAGAGAGTTCCAGCCAATAAGCAATAGGGTTCGCATTCCTTGATTAATTTTCGGGCTATATCTTTTCGCAGTTCTTTGGGTGGAAAACCATTAACTAAGAAGTTAACAATCTTTTCACTCCATTCAGGCATTGTCTCAACAATGAACAAAGGAGTATCAGGCAATTCATCATCAACCCCCGTAGGAGCTTCGCCATTAGGGATACGAGATAAATGATCCGCCATGAC
Organism: Adiantum capillus-veneris; assembly: GCF_014529385.1. Classification (NCBI taxonomy): domain Eukaryota; kingdom Viridiplantae; phylum Streptophyta; class Polypodiopsida; order Polypodiales; family Pteridaceae; genus Adiantum; species Adiantum capillus-veneris. The sequence goes on along the minus strand of NC_140955.1, from coordinate 137,523,406 downwards.
ATGTTTCCTCCCAGGCCTCACAACAATGGTGAAGTCAAACTCAAAAAGAATTAACAACCATTGTGGAATTCGACCTGTGCAACACGGCTTGTTTACCAAATATAGCAATGCTTGATGATCAACATAAAACACAAACTTGGTAGCAAGAAGGTAATAGCGAAATTTCTTTACTGCGTAAATCATAGCTAGACCTTCGCGCTTTGTAGTAGTGTAGTTCATCTCGGCATCATTTAATTGGCGACTTGCAAAGCTAATAGGGTAGTCCAATTTATGTTCTCCTGGTTGAGTTAGAACACACCCAATAGCAAAATTTGATGCATCAATATGCACATGAAAAGGTACATTCCAATCGGGTGTTCGCAAGATTGGATCACTTGTTAGGGCCTTCTTTAATAACTCATAAGATTGATGACATTCTTCCGTCCAGTGAAACTCGATAAGAAGCTTGTACAATGGACGCGCTATCTCGGCAAAGTTTAAAATAAACCTTCGATAATAACCAACATGGCCCATAAATCTTTGAACTCCTTTATAGTTCGTAGGTGGTGGCAAATCGGCAATGGCTTTAATCTTACTCTCATCTGTGGATATCCCGTTCTTGGACACTATATGCCCTAGAATGACTCCATGCTTAACCCAAAATTGGCATCTGAAAGGGTTCAATGAGATGCGATAAAATCTGCACCTTTCAAATATTGTTCGTAGATATAACAAATGCTTCTCCCAAGAAGAATAAACACAAAGGTCGTCTAGGAAAGCTTCACAAAACTCCCTTAGAAATTCTTTAAACGCAGTGTTTATTAATCGTTGGAATGTAGCAGGGGCATTCGTTAAGCCAAAAGCCATAACACGAAATGCAAACACTCCAAACTCTGTGATAAAAGCAGTTTTAGCTTGGTCCTCTAATGCAATTGTGATTTGATTGTAACCAGAGTACCCATCTAAAAAGCTATAAGCTTCCTTGCCCGCAACTCTTTCAAGCACATGTTCTGAATATGGCAAGGGATAATGATCTCTCCTAGTAGCTGCATTAACTTTCTTGAGGTCCACGTACACTCTTAGTTTCCCATTCTTTTTTGGCACAATGACTATTGGAGAAACCCATTCTGAGTGCTCAATAGGGTATATGAATCCACATTGGATAAGTTTTTCAATCTCCTCTTGAACAATTTTGGCGTACTTAGGATTCATTGGATAGGGTCATTGCTGGACGGGTTTAGCAGTGTTGATCATGGGAATTGTATGTTGCACCACAGAAGGTGGAACGCCCTTCATGTCATGATATGTCCAAGCAAAGATATCCTTGTATTCCTTAAGTACAGCCTTCTGTTTTGGTAAGGTCTTGAGCAATAAAGACTGGTTTAGACTCCTCACCTGGTTCTGCTAATTCTATCTCTTTAACTACCGCTGGACCATCATAGACTCCACTGTTTCCAATGGTAGGTATTCGTTGGGCTTTGGCATACACAACCTTTCGCTCCCCCGTGGTATAAGATTTAAAATGTTCAGGAGCTGTATGTAAGTCAGCAGGCTCTTGTCCTGACGGAGATCTTTCTTTTAGTTCTGCCTCCTTTTGTTGTTGTGCTAACTCTCGGTTTTGACGTCTTCTTATAGTTCGACTCAATTTCGGCTCTGTAACCTCCAATTGAGCGAGGTCAATGGGTCGCGGGCTGCTCCACATGACACTCTGGAGATGTTCACCCCAATTGTCTACTAGCTTTCGATGAGCATCACATGCCCCTAGATAGCTAAGCCATTCTGCAGTAGATCTTTCCTTGTTTATCCTAGCTCTCACATTTGCTCGATATCGTCGTCTCTTATATGACCTTTGTTTCTTGTTAAGGTTTTGATTTTGGTAAATGTTTGAACTCGACTCGCTTGATAGGTCTTCGCTTGTATCTTCTTCACTCTCATATAAATTACCATAGATGGTCGTACTAGACCTTGAGTGTTCAGTTTCTATACTTGGCTCACTCGATGTTTCCTCAGGTTCTGAATCCATTTCTCCTTGAGATTCCGTTTCTGATGTGTATTGGCCTGAAGCCTTTGAGGAATCATCGGTTTCACTCTCAGGTAGGTGTGCCTCTTTCTTATCATCGGATGTTAGATGCGCTACACCTAACATGTTTACTGGTGCAATGTGTGGTATCTCTTCCCCATCTGGTGTTACCCAGGTTGTTCCTCTAGCTCCCCATGTATCTATAGTTGAGGCTAGGTGTACCCAATCGACATTGTCTGACTCAACCATTCCGGGTAGGATATCCATATAAGGAGAGTTCTTCCCAATATCCGTGTTTTCGTTACACGTGTAACAATACTGTAATGGAGCTGAGTGAATTGTTGTGTCTGATAGATTATCAATGATGAATTTATTTCCTAGGATGCGTTCGACCACTTAAAAGATCAATTCGAATGACAGAGTCTTGGAACTGTAAGTAGACGTGGTTTTTGGACCAGTCATGCACCATTTTTGCTTCCCTCATGAATGGACGCCCTAAGATCATCTCAAATGACATAGGATGCTTGGAAAAATCCATAACAATGAAAGTTTGCCTTACCTTGTGTCCCAAGACCTTGATTCTGAGATCCTTTAGCATTCCAATAGGCGTAACAATAGATCCATTAGCCATTTTTACCACTACACTTGTGGCTTCAAGGTGAGGTCGCCCCATAGACTCCCAACAACTCTTTGTCACCATGCTGACTCCCACACCACCGTCAAGGACCCCCTTTATAGTTAATCCTTTAGTAGTGATTGGTAGAGTAGCATTAGATTCATCACCTTCAAAGTATTGCCCCAACTTGTTAACGGGTACTTCAATTACAGATTCATGTCCCGCTAGGTCAGATGGTGGTGCTAAATGTTCCTCATCATTCATTACCGAGTCAGGTTTGTTCATATGTGCAAACTGTGGTAATCCGGCCTGTAATTCTCCATTGAGGAAGGATCTAAGAGCTGAGACTAGCTCGGGGTCTTTATATAGTTTGGACATGATGGTGGTTCTAACTTCTGAAGACATGAAATCCATCAATTTGGCAACATTTAATGGCATCTTGTGGGACGTAGGACCCTGACAAGAGAATGGTGAAGATGGAATCTCCACTTCCTCAAGGGGGTCGGGCATTCCCTCACCAAACATTCTCTCTAGTAGGAAAGGTGTGTGTCCACTTTCAGATGTCCTACCCTCACTCTCTTCCCGAATGATACTGGGTATAGCTAACGGCCTGTAGTTCTTGTGAGGTTGAACTTGTGTGGGAAACACTGTGTCCGACATCTAGATATGTTTGGGTTCAGGTTCTAATGTTCGTTGAGTTTCTTCCACCAAACCCCTCAGTTGTTGGACTCGTTCAATTTCCACTGTTGGGTTTGGATAGGTTCCAATCTTTCTCTTGCAATCCTCATTTTTTGTCTCTCATGGCTTATCTTGGGGGTTCTCAACTGGGTAGTTTAACTTTGAATACTCTTTTGGTGTTCGTCGTACTTCCCTCCCGTGATCCTCCTCACTGGCTTTTTCCTTTGTAGTAACAGTTTTGGTCTCCATGGTCTCTATCGAATCTGAGTCATCCTCAGGGTCATTCATATACACGGGATCCTCTCCTGTCCCTATGTTAGTCTTTGAACTAGGTTTTGAGCTAGAAGCATTAAGGGATTTCTTTCTTCGTGTTTTCTTCTTTCTCGCTCGGCCAATGGATGCAGCATCTCTCTCTTTGAGGATGTAATTTTGCTTTTGGAGCATCGACCGTGTGAGTGCATTCACTGGTGCTATGTTTATAGTTGGTGGTGTCCCATCAACAATCTCTATTATGTTCAATGGTGTGATTTTCGGTGCGTTTGGATTGTTAGGACACTGTGCGATCAAATGATCTATGCCACAACGATTACAAGTGAGTATTGGCATTGCCAATGCACTCCCTTGACTGGTTTGCATTAGTGCGGCATTCTTTTGTATTCTAATGGGGCACTCAGCTACTGGAAAAACTATTAATGTTTTGGCCTCTTGCTGCTAGCGCAGTAGCTTGATACACCGGTTTGATTTGCCCCCAATGGTCTTCCATATAGTACATGGGACACTCCTCAAGCATGTCGACTCCATAGGTGATACTAGAGTCTATGTCCTCTTCGCAATCTACATAAGTACTAGATGACTCGCAACCTATTTGGTTCATAGGTGTAACTCTTGGATGAGGGGGTTGCGGTCCTAGCACTGGAGGTGGCAACGGTGTGGTTTGGACCACATTTTGGGTTCTAGGGACCATGTGTTGTAATGGCAACTGTTGCTCCATGGGTGGGGTAGGCATCAATGCAGGAACTCGAGGTGAGTCTGCCCAAGCTATAGGCGGTCTATTTTCCATGATGCGTTTAAGCATTAGGCAATCCTTTGCTTGATGGCCATACCTACCACACGCGTTACAAGTCCCGTTAAACTTTACTCTGAAAGTAGGGCATTCACTCGTAGTATGTGGTCCCAAGCAAATTGAGCACCATTGTTGCTCCCTTCTTGGATATATATGAGTGTTCTGTGGAGCACGATTACCCCTAAGGCTTTCTTGGATGGCCTTTGTGAGATCTTCCAAAGTCATCTTAGATATCTTTTGCTCTTTCACGATTGGCTTTATCTTCATTGGCTCATGCCCTGATGCTTGCGAGCTACTAGACTTCGGCTCGGCAGACACTCTTTCTCCTGTAATCATTAAATTATCCTCCAATTGGATTGCATTCATGGTGACTGCTTCCCAAGTAGTGATACCTCTAATGACTAGGCCATTATAGATACTTTCATGTCGTAGTCCCCTAATGAATCTATCGAGCAATTGGTTGTTGTTGAATCGCTTGTTTGGATTGCATCGAGAGTTCAAATTCTTTAGGCGACTAATGAAGTCTCTCACGGATTCACCTTCTTCTCGTTGGGCTTTCTGGAGCTGAGAGGCTACACCCCAAAGTACTCCCTCTCGTATGTATTATTTTAAGAACAGTCTCCTAAGAGTAGAGTAGATCGTTTTTTCTTCTACTCTTAAGGTTCTATACCAATCTCCAGCCTTTTCGCTTAGTGTCAAACTCAAAGCCTTACACTTATGTAGCTCATTGTGCTCTTCCAAGGAATCGCACACATGCTCAAAGACTTCCATATGCTTTCTAGCATCTCCGTCTCCATGGAATTTTTGTGTGAGCTTAGCTACTTGAACTGCCTTGCTCCTAGGCTCTCTATCAGGTGCACTACACATGTTTTCCGCAATAGAGCGACCGATAGTTTGAGCAAATGCTGCCAAATCTCCTATTTGAGCAGGTATAATGGGTGTATGTGCTCCTGGAACCACATGTGAGATGGGAGTTGGCCTTGGCCTTGGCATACGCGCGGCTCTTGGGTCCCATATTTCGTATGGTGGTGTACCAGACGGTGGTCCAAAGTTTACAGGCGTGGCCCTAGGCATAGGGGGTGCCTGATATGGCATGTTATTATTAAATGGCATGGCTCCACTTGTATAAGAGCTTGGATAATTCCATTGTGGATTGTAAGCTCTTGGAATAATCGGAGATGTAGGAGCTACATGAGGCTAAGGTACGACAGGTGCACATGATTGATACATACATGTAGGTATAGTTGGGGGCACTGTGCTACTAGGCATCGACGCAGTATTAACAAATGAACTCCATGGTGTACTTCTTGTCATGCTCACCACTGGGATATGCATGGTAGCCGTAGTGTCATTAAGAGAAAGATGAGCTAGATCTGGGAAGGTAAATCTGCCACTTGTAGGCTCAGATTGTACTGAGGCTCTTCGCGAAACAACATATGGAGGATCAATGGGGCTCACTGAGGGAGTCTCCATTTGTGACAGGGTTGGTTGGTTGGCCTTTCCCGTATCCAAGAATCTCATTAGGCCTGTTGAAGGCATGTTGATCCGTGTGTTCTGTCTTTCTAACTCGACAAGCCTATGGAGGACATCACAGACTTTCTGTTGTTGCTCATCTATGCTAGTAGCACCCGATGTGGATTGTAGAACATCTAACCAACCCACATGATAGGTGTGTCCTGTGTACCGATCAGTTAAAGCTTCTGCTTGTAGGTCATACTCCCAATTTTTGTTTAGGAATATCCTATCTAGGCCTGGCGTGCTGGAGGTTTCCCTTGAAGTGGAAGCATTATTGTTCCCCATAGCTTGCCCCTCCGTGACTGCTACCTTGGGAGCACTCGGTTGCTCGGCTGGCATGATTGTTGTCATAGGAGCCTTTGCTTTCAGGGCTCGACTTTGTTCTAGCCTTCGTAGGTTCTCAATTTCCCTCTCCCTTGTTGCTTGCATATAGCGTTCGATCTCTTGTACTTCGGCAAGACTCCTACCATCGGGTAGTAAAACCTCAGAGGGAGATAGTCCTAAAGGATCAGGAGATGCAGTGGATGGAACATTCACATGCACACTCTCAAGAAGAATAGGGTCCATTTTAGGCATGAATGACGAATTTACTTCCCCACTCCCTTCATTTATTTCATTAACCGCATGTTCGGAGCGAGTAGCTCTACTAAGGGTCTCTTTTAAGCGGCTAAACACGCTGGACCCGGGCCGTGGGCCCATGGCATGCATGTCTTGACTTGAACTATGAGGATTTGGTGTAGGATACCCCTCCATGACTTCGTAGTCAGAGGAAGAATCACTAGACGCGATATGAGGATCTTGGGTCGCGCTACCTTGAATCCCGGCCGAAGGTCCAAAACCTAGGGTGGAGGAATAATGGGTGCCCACATAAATCGAGGCACTAACAATATGCTCGTGCTCTAACACTCGTCCAAAGCATAGGTTCATATGACTTGGATCCCCTAGAAGTGTCAGTGAGGGTCCGTGAAGGCTGCTCACCTAGTAATTTTGGGTGTTTTGCAACCCAAGTCTTTTCTTATTTTTTGATTTTTTGGTCCTTTTTTTCTGACCCAGCTATAGAATAGAACGTATGATAGCTCAAAATGAGCGTCTCGGTCAGAGGGACGTGCCGTGCTTTACAGCCCTCCGTTTGGTCACTGTATGCCCTCGAAATCCCTAAAACTGTCAATTTCTAGTAGGGAACTAGGCCCGAATTAGAAAGTCTAAGGGTGCAAGTGGGAAGAGAAGGGAGGAGAGTGGAGGACTTGCCCCACATGCTCTCATTCCCTCTTGAGGGAGTAGGGTATATATATAAGAGTGAGTCTAGTGTATATCATAAGATTGAGGACTGAGGCCTGGGCCTGGACTTGGGCTTGGGCAAGAGATCCCGATCCCGATCAAAATTTTAGTATAGCCCCCCAGTCACTCATGCTTAAATATTTTCGGTTTTTTTTTTAATAAATTTATTTTTTATTTTTATTTTATTTTTTTGGGCGACGACCGCGCGCGGATTTGGTGACCTTTTCTTAGCCACACACACTCTCACCTACCTAACCTCCCAGTCAACAGCTCATAGACAACTCACTACATTATCTACTTACTAACAGTGCTGCTAACCACTAACTAATATGTTAACTACTTACTGACAGTGAGCCAACTGTCCACCTACTTCCTCTCTCACTACCTGTTGTGCAAACACTGTGTGCAGCCAAACCTTGATAGAAAACTGTGTGCAGAACTGTGTGCAAATAGAAATTGCTAACTGCCTTCCTGCTTATTCATTCACTGCAACCAAGCTAACGACTACTAATTGTGCAAAGACTGTGTGCAAATAGAAAACACAACATTATGCAGAAATCACAGAACTTGCAGACAACACAGAAATTAACAACATACAGAAAAACAACTCATTCCTCTTCCTCTTCCTCTTCCTTCCTACTACAAACAACTCATAGGAGAAGCACAAAGTGCCTCTTGGGCTTAGTGCAGGGCGATTCCACGGCAGCGGCGCCAAAAATGTGCACTCCTTGCCGCACTGTCGAAGCAAGGGACTTGCCGATACACCGTGTGCGAGCCACAAATGGCTCCAAGTACACAACAAGACTAATCTAGCAAGCTCAAAAGAGGGCAATGGTGTGTCACTCACCGCTCTATGCTCCTGCCGTGGAGGATTCCTCGCCGCGATGAAGAAGAAGCTGCACTCGTGCCACGCTCAACCGCTTCGCCGTCGTCGTGCCTTCGTAATGCTCGATCGCACACACACTCTCCCTCTCTCTCTCTCTCACACACACATACACACACACACGAGGAGGTGAAGAAGAAGAAGATGGAGATGGAGATGGAGCAAGAGCACTCTTCTATTGCACAAATGAGAGAATGAGTGAATTTTAGGTTTAGTTGGCTTTTATACGAGCACACCCCATTCACACTTGGGCGCCCATGCTTAGCCAACTAATCCCTTGAAGGTCCCAGTTAGAGTGTGCCTCTCATCGGCGATCACTCTTACCCTTTTCCTATTGGTCCGACAAGCCCGGTACCTGACTCTACCAAATACATAATACACGTCCGTCGTAGGTGATGGGGTGTCCGTGAGCCGTGAGGGTTAGTTAACAAGGGTATGCAGTCACACAATTACATTCAAGAGAGCTTCATGAATGTTCCAAAACGCTCTGCAACAAGCCGGTCGATCAAACACATGCCTTGTGGGTGCAATGCCCAATTGCCTAGTTATGAAACATCACCACAGTTATTATACAGCTTATGTGTAAGGTATGAACTTAAGGTATTCAATGTTTACTTGCAAATGTGCTTTTGTGGTTTCTTGAGCCGAGAGCTGGCATGATCTAGGCCACCACTCTAGACCCAAATCGACGGCAACGAGCCTCATGTAAAAACAACTCACGCTGCATTTAATATTAGCCTATCACTGCTTTTTTGTTAAACTTGCCTACATTGAAAAGGCTTTCTCGTTGCACATGTGGAACACACCTATAACATTTCTACTTTGATATCCATTATCATCTCTTTTGCGACCCCGCATGTCAATTGTCGCACTCCTTGCAAGCACACGTTTAGCATGAGAGTGAAGTCCGTGAAAAATGGCAAGTAAAATCTACGTATGATAGCATGCTACTGTATGGCGACGAGTTGCATAATTGAGGAGAAGCCCTACTTGGTCTATAAGGAAAGCATGCACTCGCAACTGCAAATAGGAAATTGGCTACAACATAAGGCAAGAGAAAGAGTTGACGGTCAAGGAGAGAGAGATAGTGCAATTTTAACAAGGGGAAATCTATCGAAAAGCACCATAACTCTTTATGTAACGAACCTTCGACATAGATTATAAAATTAGATCATCCTCTCTTTAAGCTCAATCATTATGTCCAATCTCCTAGATTTGTCTAATTGCATATTTTGTGTCTGGCAGGGAGGACATATATGCACAACACTGGACGTTTCAATTGCACAAGTGCGACTCCATCTTGACAACTCTACAAGGTTTATTATCTGTATCCATCACCCCATGACAATGTGTTTGCTTGGTGCAACACATAAACGCTACAGGGCAAGGCACGGCTTTTGTTTCATATAATATTTGGAGAGACCACAATGCCAGGTCTCCACCATACTTTTGTATGGCACCTCTATATGAAGTGCACTATATACTTTGCAGTTTTAGTCTGTGACATTTTATTGCAAGACGATATGTTTAACTATTTACATTGCTTTTTTGTAGCTTGACTCAAACATTGTCCTCCGGCTTGCACAATTGGATGACATTCGTACACGATTATCAGGTCGGTAGCGTAGTTCAATTTTTTAAATATATTTATGTTCTCTGTATTTTTTAGTTTGTCAAAGATTACTTAAGTTTAGTTTGGCCACATGTTTTCATCACCAGTGCATGCTCAATTTTGATCATCGTGTCTATATATCAAATAGACATTCATTTCTTTTCTCACAGTTTGGCAATTCAACCCATATATTAAAATAAAGGAAAATTGACTGCGCTTGATTGAGAATAAGATGAGTGTTTCAAAGATGGTTCCACGATTTAGAGACTAAATGGTCTATATTACTAGGTTGAATGGTGCAATCTGCAAACAACTACCAAACTAGGTTAAGTTGCAACCCTTTTGCTTGATTCAATTACTCTCTTTAGTAGCTCTTTGTCATATATGGAGCACTATGGGACAAAACTTGCTTCTTTCCAATGCTCATCAAGTCCCAAGCTGAGCTATTATTTTGCCTATCAATTGGTTCTACTCATTTTCTTGTGTCACAACAAAACCCAAGGCGACAGTAATTACAATCAGCTAACAAAGTAGCCAACTGCTCTCCAAAATCTATTAGATTATGTACACCAAAGACCCACCAAGCAAGACTAGTTTGATAGTGGTGCTACAAAGCACATTAACTCACATCGTAATTTTTTCACCTCTCTTGAGTGTGTCCCTCATGGGAATTCCATTACTTGTGCCAACAATGCCTCTTATCCGGTTCAGGGGGTTGAAAAGATTGTGTTTACTACTGCAAATGGTAGTTCTTGCACACTTTTCGATTCACTTTATGTACCTAAGATCAAGAAGAATCTTTTGTCTATATTTGCACTTGCTAGGCTTGGTCTTGTAGTCAAATTTGTGGATGATAGATGTATAGTACATGATCTCAGTTTTGGTGATGAAATTGTTGCATTTGGCATTTTATGACGCGGGTTGTATAAGATCACTTTGTATGACAAGTGTGGGCAAAATTTTGCAAATGCAGTTGTGCACTCAAAGGCTATTTCACATGCAAAACTTTGGTATGCATGTTTTGGTCATCTGAATTTTTCCAGTTTGCTGCATTTGCAAAAATCTGATATGGTTGCTTCTTTGCTGCCTCTTGCACCTGTCAAACATGTTTGTGGAGGCTATATTTTGGGTAAGATGCAACATTCTAAGTTTCCAAAGGATGGTTCAAATCGGCCCACATGCAGGTTGCAGCTTGTGCATAGTGATGTTTGTGGGCCAAAGCAAACTCCGTCCTTGGGAAATTACCTTTACTTCATGAATTTTATTGATGATTACTCCAGGCATGCATGGGTATATTTGCTTAAAGCAAAGTCCAAAGTATTTATGTGCTTCAAACAATTTTTGGCTATGGCTGAAAATGTCTCAAAATGTACTATGGGCACCTTCCATTCTAATCGAGGGGGGGAGTATATGTCTAATGAATTTAATGCATTTTTGGATAGTCGTGGGATAAAACACCAATGTACAGTACGTTATATGCCTCAACAAAATGATGTTGCTGAGAGGAAAAACATGTCACTTACGGAAATGGCACGATGTATGATCAAAAGTCAAGCTTTTTCGCATTCATTTTGGATTGAGGCCATCATGTGTGCCACTTAAGTACTTATTAGGTGTCCTACAAAAGCTTTGCATTCTATGACTCCATATGAAGCATGGCATGATAAAAGCCTTCTATTGAGCACATGCGTGTTTTTAGTTGTTTGGCATATGCTTTGGTGCCACAAACACAGCGCAGAAAATTGGATGAATAGGTTGTCAAATGTATTTTTGTTTGTTAAAGCAAAGGTTACATGATGTATCATCCACAAACAAAGTGTATTCTGGTTTCACGGGATGTTGTCTTTGTGGAAGATTCTATTCAACCCTTGTTGTCATGTACTAGAGACAGTAATGTAAGCTCACATAACATTTATGACACTTTGTTGCCTCTTTTCAGTGTTGGAAGTTCAAATGTAAATCCAATGAGGAAAATATACAGCATAGCCTATGCGGGTTTTTGAAAATGTTACAGATCAGCCTATTACTGATGCAGATGTACATGATGTACTTGATAAGGAAAGGGTTGAAAATAAGCAAGCTAGAGGTATGCCAAAATGGCTGGTGCATACATTGCGTGACAGTAAATTGGATGCACCTTTGTCTGGTCGCACTCGTTCAGGCTCTTGCCATGCATCTTATGCATCATATTGTTATGCTTTGACTGTGTCTAGCTTAGATAATGTTGAGGAACCTCTATCTTTTGATGAAGCACATAATGTAGAAAATTGGGTGGTTGCCATGCAACCATCCAATGTAGATATTCTTATGCTTTGATTGTGTCTAGCTTACATGATGGTGAGGAAACTATGTCTTTTGATGAAGCACATAATGTAGAAAATTGGATGGTTTCCATGCAGTCAAAATATGATGTACTTGTAGAAAATAACACAAGGACTTTATGTGATTTGCCTCCTGGCAAAAAGGCCATTGGTATGAAGTGTGTTTACAAGTTGAAACGCAAGCCGGATGGTAAGATTGATCGCTATAAAGCTCAACTTGTTGCAAAGGGCTATGCACAACAAAAAGGCAAAGATTATGAAGAGACTTTTGCTCCCACTTGTTGTATGACACTGTGCATTTTCTATGTGCATTGGCAAATCATTTTGGTTGGGATGTACATCAATCAAACTTTGTTACTACTTTCTTGAATGGTGACATATTTGAGGAAGTTTATGTAGCGCAACCTCGCGGTCTTGTGAAGAAAGGACAAGAAGATAAGGTGTGCAAATGTAACAAAGATTTCTATGGGTTGAAGCAATCTCCTCGTGCTTGGTATGAGAAGGTTGATACTCATTTGTTCAAACGAGGCTTTCATAACAGTCCAACAAAAAGCACATTGTATGTAAAGCATGAGAGTAATGTACTTCTCATTGTGGTTCTGTATGTGGATGATTTGCTGATCATTGGACCAAATGAGAGACATATTTTTGAATTTGAGGCTGATTTGAATGCTACTTTCAAGATAAAAGATTTGGGGTTGTTGCATCATTACTTGGGTATAGAGTTTAAATAGTGTGATGGTGGTATTGCCTTGTGTAAGAAAAGTTACATAGAGACATTGCTATGTAAGTTTGGACTTGAGGATTGCAAACCTATTTCCATTCCCATGGAAATAGGTTTAAAATTGAGTCTTCATGATGCTGGTGATCCTGTAGATGTTACTCTTTATCAAATTATTGTTGGATGCCTCATTTATGTATGTAACTCAAGGCCGTATATTCGGTTTGCAGTCTCACAGGTCAATGAATTTATGCATAGCCTAGGGTCTAAGCATTTGCAGGCTATCAAGAGGATTTTTTGCCAGTTGAGTGGCACTTTACATCTTGGCTTGTTTTATTCCCAGGGGGGATCATTGTCATTAGACTTACATGTTTTTTTGGACTCAGATTGGGCTGATTGTTTTGACACGCGAGTGTCCAAAAGTGGTTTTTGTTTCATGCTTTGCAGTTCATGTATATCATCATGGTTGTTCAAGAAGCAACCTATTGTGGCCACTTCTAGTTGTGAGGCTGAGTACATGGAAGTCTTCATACTACAATTGAGTGTGTATGGCTCAGACACCTTATGGCTGATTTGGGTGTTGGACACGACACTGCCAACACTATCTACACTGACAGTCAGAGCTCATTGACAGTTTCAAGGAACCCAATTTTTCATGCTCGCACAAAGCACATTGAGGTGCATTACCACTATGTCAGGAAAAGGCTCTCAGCAGGGGAGATTAGCTTGGCTTATGTGCCAACACAGGACAACCTTGCAGATCTTTTCACAAAGCCATCTTCTCGTGAGAAGTTCGAAGCTTTCCGCAAAGATTTGGTCTTATTCCCCTTTGTGGACTGACCATGACCTCAGAGAATGGAACTTCCCTTTACTCTATGTGCCAGCTCTTGTTCACCGCATCACTCCAGGAGGGATTTGTTACCATATACATGTGGTAGTGGTGTGTGAATACACTTAGGACCGTCGAGGCATTTTTTCCCTCACTAGGAGGTTTTCCCCCCCGTGCACTGTTATACGCCCATCACTCTAGGGCTATCTATCTTTCCATTGCACAATAAGTAATAGACTCTCCGTTGTATGCATTGAGCTTCCTTTGTCTTATCCAAGCTGCGTGTGTTTTCCTGCAACCCTAATTTCAATAGTAGACTCTCTATTGTGTGCCTTGAGCTTCCTTCATCTTCTCCAAGCCGCGTGTGTTTTCCTGCAACCCAAATTCCAACATTCCCATCCTGCTGTTTGATTAAAAAAAATTAAAAAGCTTGCAAATTAAAGTGGGAATGTGTAAATTGGGAAACTTTCCATTACACTTATTACATGGTTTGTGTGGGTTACTCTAAATCCTCAGGATCTTAAACCTTTTCCCCCTAGATCATTTGGAGAAGGTGGAGATGGTGGTGTGAGGAATGACAGGTGGTGGTTGCAAATTTACATAATTTGTGTGGGTTACTCTAACTTCTCGGATCTTCAACCTTCCCCCCCTTACTCATTTGATGAAGGTGGAGAATGTGGTGTGAGGAATGATAGGTGGTGGTTGCAAATTTACCTTGATCTGCTGAGCTTGTAGAGGAAAAGATGCCAAATGCAATGGTGCTATGCAATTCTCTAGAAATAGCCAAATTCTCTTCCAATATCTTAGATTTGGCATGGTCACATTGTGCACAAGAATGACATGACATAATTCTTTCAAGTATTTTGTTGATGTTGTAAACAATGACCTTCCAAATGGAAATGTGTACTTGTTGTCAAAGAATCTAATACTTTTATGTGATTACAAGGAATTAATTCATGAAAGGGGAGTTTTCCCTTGAGAGGATTCTTTAGAGGATAGTTGAAGATTGTGCAAGGCTAATTTAATAACATCATTTATGCATTAAAACATCAAATCATGCACATAACTTTTAGCAAAGAACACATTAACATTGACAACTTGTTGAGGACTAGATTTTCTTGGAGCCAATCCTCCCTCCAAAAGGGCTTTGTATAATAATTTTTTCAATGAAAAATTTGATTACAATACAAGATTGTGCTCTGGTGGAGCTTCCTTAAGCCAATGAAGATAATGGCTTCATGATTCCATGGTGTAACCCTCTCTGCCAAGCTCTAAACACCTATGTGGGGAGAAAGAACTACAGGGTTATAGGTCGATGAGGGTGAAAATAAGTGTTTCTTAAGCAAAAAAGTAGAATTTTCATATATGCTTACTCCATGAGCCAACTCTTAGCATAGCTAGAATAGTAGAGGACAACAACAAGAAGAATAATAGCTTGTAATTAGTGGTAAGCTATCAAATAGATTGTAATTAGTAGTAAGGTGTATTAGTAACCAATAGCTGTATTAGGTACAGCTATGAGTTAGCTATTTGATAGCTATTGACTATTAATAGAACTTACTGTCCAATTGCCAATAGCTACTTATCACGAGCGTTTAAAAATCTATTAGATATAGCTTTAAACCAGCTATTAGTTTGCCAATGGCTTCCATAAGTAGTGGGTGATAGCTATTTTCTAGGTTTAGAGAGAGCTACTAGCTGGTAATAGCTACCTGGCTCTTGTTAAATAGCTCCAGAATAACTCTTAATTGTGTGAGTGTTAGAAGCGGCTAACAGCTACACCAATTATGCACCAAGTTGTGGATATGTTATAGATGTACACAATATTTACTTTTCATTGTATAGGGCTTGGGCTCATTTAGGAGTTCCAAAGTTGTATGAGTCTAGGCTAGAGAGCTCACTTTATCCCATAGTTGAAGGGTTTGAGGCCCAAAACTATAAAAGAGCCCTATGCTTAATGAGAGGTCATTCTTGAGTGGTCCTTTTGAGAACTCTCTCCCTAGAGGAGGTCTTGATGGCCTAGCCTTCGAGCTTAATGCCCATGCTTAGAAGTCTAGTGCTAATCACATGTAATTAGTGTAATCCTCTTTAATTAATCTAGTCTTCATTATGTTGTGAATCATGTTTCTCTACTTTCCTTCATTGTTTTGAAGTGTTGATCTTCTCTAATCTAACTCTTACTTATGCTAAGCTTCTCTGATTAGTGGAGTCCTTATCTAACTCTCTCGATTAAGCGGAGTGGGTGTACTCGTGATTGAGGGATTAGAGTTGCCCTCTAATGGTGTGCTTGTGTGTGTGTAGGTTTAAGAAGCCTTGAGCTTAATTTGATTATGTGTGACTTGATTTGGACACCATGATGGTCATGGTTGGGGTGGCCGACTTGAATGCGATCTTGTGTGCTTAATAGTCAATGCATGTAATTAGAGTTGTGCTTGAGAGATTCCAAGATTAGTGTGTTTCATTTCGTTGCTTGATGTGTGTAGATGATTGCTTGAAATTGATGCTTGATGTGCGATTAGCATTAGTTGATTTGGGATGATTTCTATTTGCATTGGAGGATGCACGCTCTTGAATCCTCTCAATCTTTGCATCCGATGACGCTCTCGTACATTCTTTGTGTGATGCCTCCAAGCCCTAGCCGGGTCATTCTCTCTCTCTCCGGATTGATAGATTTGTGGGAGATTGCCTATGCTATGGCGAGCCTCCAACATTGGCGCCGCTGCCGGGGACGGGTTACCTACGCTAGTGGAGTTGAGGTTGCAAAAGATAAGAGTAATTTGATTACCGATTTCTTGTAATTAAGTAGGATTTGATTTGTGTGTAGTGTAATTAGGTTTAATTGGATATGTATAGAGTCATTTCACCCCAAAAACCCCTAAATTCTCTTTTGATTTTGCTAATTTTTCACTAACCTTCACTAATTTTGCATCCCATTCATGCTAATTTCGTGCTAATTGTACTAATTCCATGATAATTGTGCTAACCTAACCACTAATTTTAATTTGGAATGTATGCTAAATCCCCTTAATTGAGGAGGATCATCACTCTTAATTGCTCTAATCTATGCCTAATCATGTGATTGAGTTTTGATTTTGGTCAATTTTTTGATCAATTTTGGACGGAATCGGAGTTGCACACATGTGTATGCATGATGGAATCGTCACATGGAGCAAGGATTAGCTTGGATGCAATCAATTTTAAGTGGATTGACCTACTCCGTTCAATTTTTGATTGATTAAGTTGATCCCATTGAGTTGCTAAATCATTGCTAAAATTAGGTGTGTGTGCCTAATTGATGGAATTTATGCCTAATTTGATGAAATTGGAATCAAATTAAACACCTAAATGCTTGTAGATTGATGATTTTGCAAGAAATGTGTGTGCAAACATTAGGAATTGGCCTATTTTTGTTGCTAATTGAGCAAAATTTGGATTTGTGCACCTAATTTTTGTGTGTGTGCAATGCTAAATTGAGTTAAAATTTGATCAATTTTTTATTAAAGTTGAGTTAATTTAGCATGTATATACTCATGTATGGGTGATCAAGTGTGCAATTAATGAAATTCAATGAGTGTTTAATGAAATTTTTGCACAAATCGACGGCCTAAATTTAGGTGTGTGTGCCTAATTAATGGCCAATTATGCCTAAATCGTGGATGATTAATTGGTATTTTTTATGATGATTAATTTGGCCCAAAAGATCGGTGTGTATTTGATTGATTGACTTTGGATGATTCAATTGGTACTCAATTGAAGATGATTTATGTGATTACAATTATGATCGGTGTGCCAATTTGATTGAAAATATCCAAAAATTCAATGATTTGTGCATGTGCAAATGCCGTAATCAATTGTGTGTAACCGTACAAACCAAATGACAAAGCCGATTGGGTTTGGATGATTGACATGGGATATGAGCAATGAAAATTGCGATGATTGAATTCGGATACAAATTGGCATTTGAGAAGTAATGTACTACATACATGTGTGTATGCAATGATTGATGTAAAACGCCTTTTTTGCATGATGAATCAATTGAGGAATGTATGACCTAATTGAATATATACACTATACTTTGGATCAGTAAACTTAATTTTCGGACGAGTCATTAAAATTCATGCTCAAATCGATTGAACATGAAGAAATCAAGAAGGTTTGCGTACACAATTGTGATGAACCAGTCAATTGACCAAACTGTAGTGCATATGTCCAAGCGCAAAAAGACATCCTCATCAAAGTTACTTTAGAAAGTGTGTGGGAACGGATCCGTAAATGAGCTTTTTTCAAAAACATATAAAATCCACAAGGGATGCAGTAGCAGGTTTAGGTGTATTGTATTGCCAATGATAAAAAGAGCTCACAACACAATAACACACACAATGCATGTTGGTAATAGCTTTTTTCCCCATGGGAGACCCCTCTTATAAAGAGGTATTTGAAAAATATTTAAAAAAAAGAATAAGCCCGTTTGGCTCATCCTCACACACACACACACACTTCGTTTTGGACGTTGCTGAGAACTGGCTCGCAACCTTCTCTACCTAGATTTGCGGCAGAACTCATGCACACACACACACACACACACACACACACCCATTTTTGGCCTGATTCGGCGCTCAAACAAACACTCACACACACCCAACTGAGTCCCGCCTTGACTCGCAAAAAGACACACACTCTAGTAGTAGCCCACTGGCTTGCACACTGGCTATCTGGAATGGCGCGCATTAAACACACACACTGTTTTTTAAATAACGCCAAAGCAGACTCTCCACAGCTCGAGTTTTCGCCATGCAAGTTCGGCTGTAGCTCAATACATAGGCACACAGACGATCCTTTTTTCTCCTAGATCAAGCCTGCTCTCAGAAGAGACACACACACACGCGCTCGCAGCTGCTCATTAAGACACACACACACCAAATCCTAGATTCCCTCTCGCCATTACTTGTTCTTCGGGGCCCCAGTCCCGTGTTGACAGTTGCACCAAACACACAGGGGCTGTTTTGTCTCGCACTATGGATGTTTTTTTCCGCATGCCTGGCTATTTTACATCAACACCAAATAATCACACCCAGTTGACGATCAATGCTCGACCCCGAGCACCTGCGGTTAACCAGGACACAATGCATACATGAGCTGGCTTCCCTGCAAGGACGTCAACTCGCACCTTCACACATGTCAATGCATACACAATCTGCTGATACTGTGTTGTCATTCGCTGTAGTGGCTGCCCATGCACCCATGCTCCACTTGCCCATTTCTGTATTGCTTGCCTTGGTCTTGCTGCTATCGGGCTCGTGAATCCTAGCGCGCCACACCCCGCTGAGGCTTTGCCACAGTGCAGTCCCGCTGCCATAAACTCACACACACACACACACTGCCCTGGCTTGCAGCCCTGTCGGGATTTATCCTGGAGCACAACACACACACACTCTTGCTCAGATGCAGCCCGGCATGCACGCTCGGCTGATCTCCCGCCTTGATTGTAGCTACTGACCTACGCAACCGATAATGGCGTATCAGCAGCAAATCACAAAACACACACACACACACGTTGTTTTTTCGATAGCGCCAGGCAGCCTGACTCTAACCGAACACAGGCTCGAATCCCGCCTTGCTCGCACACACCAAGCTCTACACACAGTCTCTCCAAATCTCTCTCTCTCTCTCTCTCTCTCTCTCTCTCTCTCTCTCTCTCTCTCTCTCTCTCTCTCTCTCTCTCTCTCTCTCTCTCTCTCTTGCAGTAACTCCAAAGCCGAGCTCCCCGCATTCCCTGGTTTGTCATGTCGCCTGCACACGATACTGCCAGAGTGATAAAAAAATAATAAATTGAAAATAAAATAAAAGACAAAAGCCTATTAAAAGGCTGTTCCCACTCCATTCCGCAAAGATCTCCTCGTCGGTCCAATCATTCAAAGCAAGGATGAAATTTCGAGTCAAACAATAAGGGAGTTGTCTATTGTCTGGATGCATGTCATTGCAATAAAATTTTGATTTTGATTATTTAGTGCCTTAAAGACCTTCGTTAGCACTAAAAGACGAATTTTGAATGGATTTGTGATATGAGAGCACTAGCAATGATGTTCTCTCTTTTGCTTTGTGTGCATGATGTATTCTTGAAACACTTCTATGCATCAATGAACTTCATTTCATAAATGAAGATTTGCTTTGCACTAAAAGGCAAGCTCATTTTGGCTTGGCGTATGAGCTTCATTTCAAAAGGTGTCTTGATTAATTGCTCCTATTGTCTAATTTGAATGCAAAATCTTTGAAATTGACCTTTTTTTGAAGGGGCAACACCATGAAATTGGGTTTTGATCATTTCAAGAGATCTACGGTTCATCTCATCATACATTTTTGCTCTCTTGCTATGATTGATTTTGGTTCTTTATAAGCAAGGGATGAGGCTTTGATTGAGTGTTTGTTATGATTGTGTGGTCATTGCACCAAAATTCTTTGCTTGTGCATGCTTTGGTACTCGATATTCATTGGCATTTTCATGGAACTACATGACCAATCCTATTTAACATGCATGTGAGCTTCATGTGAGAGTTGCACTAAATGATGAGTTGTGATTGCTTGGTCGTACTTTGTGCTAAAACTTAACATTGCATGTACAATTTGGTGCTTGAACATAAAAAATCATTGGAAAGCACTAAAATGAAGCTTATTTGAATGGCCATGGGTGGCATTGAAATTTGGATTGTGGTTGATCATGTATTTTCAGTGCTTGTATTGGATGTTCAAATGCTTAGAAGCACTAATGATTGAGCTTTATTTTGAAGGGATGTGGTAGGTGTGTGATTCCAAATGATCCAAGAAGGGGTCATCATTGCAATCTATTGCAAAATTTGGCTAATTAGAGCCATTCCAAATGTTTGGATTAAAGTTGTAATGCTAGCTCATAGCTTGGTAAAAAGTTAATTTTTTTTCATTTGAGCTAGTATTTACCCAAAATTTTTGAGCTTTCAAGTACATAATTTGGCTAGTGAGAGCCATTCATTTTCATTTCATCAAGTTGAAGTCATCTCTAGCTCATAGATTGCTCTTAAAATTGAAAATTTCATGTGAGCTAGTTGTTAGCCAGCTTTTTGAAAAGCTTTAAAATGTAAAATTCGGCTTCGAGAGCCATTTCATTTCATCAAAGTTGCATTATGTTTTAGCTCTTGGCCTGTTTTAAATTCCATACTTCAAGAGAGTTAGAAACTAGTCAACTTTGAATCATGCATGAGAGATGATAAAAATTGCACTATTTGCTTATGTAGAAGCATTTTATCTCTCTCATTGTTGTTGTGTATGCATAAATTTGCTACATTAGAGCGTCATGTGCATAACCAAAGGCATTTTTTTCCCTTGGGTTTTTCCCTTTGGCAAATTCGGGTATGCAAGGCCCTAGCTTTAGGTTTTCATTAATGATTTTTGTGTGGCTTTTCAATAATTGGCTTTTGTAGCTTGTGTTTACACTTAGCTTCAAAAGGCTTCTTTTTGCAAATAAAATGGATCAAGAGACTTCTCTACACAAAGGATGCTTACTCAAGGGTGCTCAAAGAGCATGAATAGGTGTAATCCTTCCATGATTTTGCTCTTTGTTCATCTCTCCACTCTCTTGCTTGGTTTAAATTTTTCTTCTAAGCTATGGTTTTTTCAGGTTAGAAGCTAGGCATCGTAAAGTTTCGTAAAGTTTCAACACCCTACTTTGTGAAAATTAACTCACAAAAAATTAGGTTTTATGTATGTTAATCATAGGTAATTAGCCTTGACCTTAGGTTAATGTAGGTTTATTTCTTGCTAGTCCTAGATTCTTAGTGATAGTCGTAATATCCCATTAACTTTTGTCATGACCTAGGGCTATGATTAGGCTTTAATCTTTTTTATTCCAATTGCCATAAACATCTCATAAAGGAAGCAATAAAAATGTGCAGAAAAAGGAACCATGAAGCAAAGAAGTGTCCAAAAAAGTAGCAAAAATGCTACTAAGGCACATGAAAATAAAAATTCTATGTTATGATGTGTCTTTGTGAGGCCTAGCGCTTTATTGGCACTTGGTAGGCAAGGGGAATCACCTTGGCTTGCTTGGTCAAGGCCCTAAACCGATGCCCTGGGCTGATAGGGGTTAGCCGTCGCCTTGGTAAGCTAGTAGGCTTTTGGAACACCTTCTTGAGGGTTCAAAGAGCCGAGAGTCGCACCTAGACTTGCCTTGGGGTGGTAGCCTTGTGATTGTGCTTTAATTTTTCAATGAATGACTAAATCAAAACTTCCATGAGCTTCAAAAAGCTTTGACAATGTACTAATAGATTAGGAGCTTTTTTATAGCCCATAGACATGATAGACTTGAATGATTTATTAAGATTGTTCACATAGTTTTTAGGCTAGTAGGTTTATGAACTTGCATTAGCCTAGGGTCATAATTAAATGCTTGTGTTTCATGCATAAAACTGAAATTTCAAGTGGTTTAATCTTCACAATAGTTTGAGTATTTTTTTGCTTTATGTTGTCTAGTTTTTGACTATGATTGACCCATCTTTTAGAAGCAAAAAATCACTTTGCATGATTGTTCATTTGTGCTTTATGTTATATTCATTCTTGGTAGCTTTTGTTCTCATTACTTGTTCTTATGTTTTGCAGCTCAACATTTCTTCCTTGGACTTGCTTTCTGCCATGTCACTGTGTCTTGCTTCACCGGCACACGAGGACGTGCGCCAAATTAGGAAGGGGGGAATGTTAGAAGCGGCTAACGGCTACACCTATTATGCACCAAGTTGTGGATATATTATGGATGTACACAATATTTACTTTTCATTGTATAGGGCTTGGGCTCATTTAGGAGTTTCAAAGTTGTATGAGTCTATGCTAGAGAGCTCACTTTATCCCATAGTTGAAGGGTTTGAGGCCCAAAACTATAAAAGAGCCCTATGCTTAATGAGAGGTCATTCTTGAGTGGTCCTTTTGAGAACTCTCTCCCTAGAGGAGGTCTTGATGGCCTAGCCTTTGAGCTTAATGCCCATGATTAGAAGTCTATTGCTAATCACATGTAATTAGTGTAAATCCTCTTTAATTAATCTAGTCTTCATTATGTTGTCAATCATGTTTCTCTACTTTCCTTCATTGTTTTGAAGTGTTGATCTTCTCTAATCTAACTCTTACTTATGCTAAGCTTCCTCGATTAGTGGAGTCCTTATCTAACTCTCTCGATTAAGCGGAGTGGGTGTACTCGTGATTGAGGGATTAAAGTTGCCCTCTAATGGTGTGCTTGTGTGTGTGTAGGTTTAAGAAGCCTTGAGCTTAATTTGATTATGTGTGACTTGATTTGGACACCATGATGGGCATGGTTGGGGTGGCCGACTTGAATGCGATCTTGTGTGCTTAATCGTCAATGCGTGTAATTAGAGTTGTGCTTGAGAGATTCCAAGATTAGTGTGTTTCATTTCGTTGCTTGATGTGTGTAGATGATTGCTTGAAATTGATGCTTGATGTGCGATTAGCAATAGTTGATTTGGGATGATTTCTATTTTCATTGGAGGATGCACGCTCTTGAATCCTCTCAATCTTTGCATCCGATGACGCTCTCGCACATTCTTTGTGTGATGCCTCCAAGCCCTAGCCGGGTCATGCTCTCTCTCTCTCTCTCTCTCTCTCTCTCTCTCTCTCTCTCTCTCTCTCTCTCTCTCTCTCTCTCTCCAGATTGATAGATTTGTGGGAGATTGCCTATGTTATGGCGAGCCTCCAACATTTATTTTTTCAGACTGAAGTGTCCCTGATGCTTCCTTATGCTCTCAGCAAGTGCAAGTATGCATCACAATTGCAAGAACATGCAAAAATCACTCAATTTAAGCCTTTTCTGAAATTTTGCGTTTTTTGACTCCGCCTTTTTGGCTTTTGGTCAACAAAAATAGGGAAAAACACTCAAGTCAATATGTTACTAGAGTAAAACCTACCCTCTGAACACACTAGTCAACTCAGAATTTCAAAATTTGGTCTCCAGAACCCCCTTGAGACATCCTACGCGTAGGATGTCTATGTTTACAGAATTGCAGGTTTTCTTCACAGAACCCTTGCAAATGCTCTTTTATATGCACATCATCAGTCAGTCATACAAAAATATCCACAAAAGCTTGTTGTGCGCTCCTTGCCGCACTGTCGAAGCAAGGGACTTGCCAATACACCGTATGCGAGCCACAAACGGCTCCAAGCACACAACAAGCCTAAACTAGCAAGCTCAAGAAAACAAAGGGTGTGTCACTCACCGCTCTACGCTCGCCTTCGTGGTGGATTCCTCGCCGCGATGAAGAAGAAGCTGCAGTCGTGCCGCGCTCAACCGCTTCGCCGCCGTCGTGCCTTCGTAATGCTCGATCGCACACACACTCTCCCTCTCTCTCTCTCTCTCACACACACACACAAGGAGGTGAAGAAGAAGAAGAAGATGGAGATGGAGCAAGAGCACTCTTCAATTGCACAAATGAGAGAATGAGTAAAAATTAGGTTTAGTTGGCTTTTATAGGAGCTCACCCCATTCACACTTGGGCGCCCATGCTTAACCAACTAATCCCTTGAATGTCCAAGTTAAAGTGCGCCTCTCATCGGCGATCACTCTACCTTTCCCTATTGGTCCGACAAGCCCTGTACCTGACTCTACCAAATACATAATACATGTCCGTCGTAGGTGATCAGGTGTCCGTGTGCCGTGAGGGTTAACATGCCCCCCTTCCTGATGTAGATTCCGTCCTCGGAAGCTATTGAGTTGAAGCTGGTTCGTCGAGGTGGAAGAGCATTTGAGATGAATGTCCTTAGCCTTCTTCAGTCACTGCAAAATCAAACAACATTGGCACAGTAATTGCATTCTCTTAAAAAGCATATGCAGTTTTAGGTAGACACATTGATTGGTAAAAGAATTTCAAACAATTTGTTAGCAATGAACATTAAATTGCAATGTAATCAAAGGCATAAACTGATGTAAAGGCAAAAAATTAAACAAGTCTGGGGTCGCTAATTTGACGGTCGAAAAGCACTAGAGATCGAATATTAATACCATGGGTAAGCTTCTTAATTTTCTGTGGTCAATTAAGTTGTTTAATCGCGAGAGCCAAGTATTCATGTTCAAGGGCTGACTAGAGGCTATATCTAGAAAACCTTGTAGTTAAGCTACCATAAAAGGAATTTCTCATGAAATCATCGCCTGACTGATTACTTTTTCTTTGACCCCCCAAGGTCTTTTCACAATGATTCAATTATGATGTGTGTGCTTATTTTGTATGCCTTGGGTTTTTTGCTTTTCAAGGAAAAGCGCCCACACTGGGAACCTCTAGGGCTCTAGTACCATAGGCAATACATGTGAGTGAAGTACCAAATCAAGCTGAGATTTCTCTTCCAGCTTAAAATTTTACATTGTGGCACTTTGATTTTTTGCTTGTTCATTTTCATCATTTTAATTTTGTAACTTTGGGAGGTCATATAACACTGTTACATTCCCCAGGCTCATCACATTAGTAAACTCCCTTTATAATACTTACGCTAAAGGTCAATAGGGTTAAGCCCACTAGAAAGCCCTAGTACATTTCATACAATGCTGCCTAAATCGGATTAAGAACCTAAGTAACCATTGTTTATTAGGAAGGCATTCCCCATGGTATTAAGAGAAGATTTCTAATACCTAGCTTGGTCAAACTAGCTTAGTCGGACTGCTTGATTTTTACACCTAAACAAGTGATTATGACAAAAGATTACATTGAATTAAATGTTGGATACTAAGCAAATGCGCTGAATATTATGCTACCAATCACAATCAAAGCAGACAAACATGGATGCAAAAAAGATAAGGGCAATGCTAATGGACAAGAAACACCTGTTTGTGTCCATGGTCGTGCTTGATTTGAAGGTTCCATGAAGGTCCAAATCCTATCAATAGCAACACGCTCCTGTACACACTAGGAAACAAAAGGAAGACCTCCAGGAGGCACATTAGTGGGAAAAGAGAACTTCGCTAATCACGTAACTCTAAAACAGAAACACTCCTATCGTACCAATCTTACCTACCCTCCATCACTCAAGTGATGAGGATCAAAGGTGTTTTATGGCATAGGTTTCTGTTTCACTGTACCAGATGTGACATGTGTAGGTCTGAGTCAATGTTTTGACTTTTATTGTGCATACTCGTTTGCTAATTGCTCTTGCTCTTTTTTTTTTTTTTTTGTGAGTATAAAGCTTTATATGTACATTCCCTAAGATTGGAATTGAGAGGTCAGGGAAAAAGGTTGAGAGGGAAACAAGTGAATGATGACTGTCAGCAAACGCTCCCCCCTTCCTTGGGTAGATCATACCGTTTGAAATGAGCTTGTCACCCTTTGAAACCAATTGTTCCAGTTGGTAATAGGTGAGGATTTTTGCCAGTAGTTTTCTATTACCCTAGGTGCCTCGTCAAGTTGCAAGGGTGGTAAGGTACTCTCCCAGGATCGAACTTGAAGTGGTTCATCAGGTGATTCTTGAACACTGGGAGGTGTGGATTCTTTTGTAGCTTCATGGAGGTCCACTACTATAGATGGAGGCTGTGTAGAAGCTTTTACCTCTATGGATGTATTACATGAGGAGCTAGAATCTTCATGGGACTCCCCCCTTCCTGAGCTAGGTGGAACAAATCATTCTTTCTTTGGTACCCAAACTAGCTCTAGAACGGGTGTGTAACATTCCATGATTTTTTCCTTTCCGCGATTTTCAATTTGTTTTGGAGCCACAGGATTGGGTTTACATGGGCCAGGTGACAGGTAAGAGTACACTTTACGTTTGGGCACCCAGATTTGATCATTTCCTTGATAGTAGCCTTGGGCTTCCAATAGTCGTTTAGGGATCCATCGCAACATTTTCTTACTTTTCTTGGAGCGAGTGGTACGGTTCTTGCTAGGTTTCCGTTTTTTTGCATCAACCATGCTCACTACAGAGGTTTTAGGGACCCAATTGTATGTTTTCTCTGTTATATTAGGATGGTTCTTGTGTGTCTCAAGCTTTCTTTCAACTACATTAGTTGAAGCTCTAGAGAGTTGGGCTATGGGGACGTATGGTTCAACCTCCTGGACATGCAATGTCTTGGGTTTTATTTCCTTGGGCAATATCTGAGGGACTATGGATTGAGTGGTAGGGCTAAGAGTTGGTTTTTGCGTTGTAACACCCCCAGTCCCCCAATCAATAGTGCATTTGGTGGCTATCATCCACGTGCGGCCTAGGTTTATATTACCCTCCATAGTTCCAGTAGGCATGACCAAAAAGTCTTGAGCTACCACCCCATTGTCATAACTGACAGAAGTGTGCCAGATTCCAAAAACCGCAGTTTTTTTCTTGTTGACACCCTTGACTTGGATAATACTCTCAGATAGAGGTGGCTTCCCTAACTGACACCACACCCCATAGGATAGCAGATTGTATTTAGCACCCGTGTCCAATAAGGCGTTATATAGCACTTTTCCATAGGCACTATTTAACTCAATGGGGTATCGTAGAGGTGTGTCAGAGTCCAACCCATCCTCTTCGTGTGCTTCATTTGCATCAGGTTCCGAGCGAGTAGCTCTACCTAATGTTTCCATCAAACGGCTAAACATACTAGTACTAGGCTGTGGAGCTTCGGGAGGTGCATGGCCTTCTCTCACAGTGTTTTGGGTAGGGTATGCTTCCATGATTTCTGAGTCGGAGGAGGAATCACTAGCGGCTAGTTTAGGGTCTTGGGTGGTGCTACCTTGTGTCCTCGCTGAGGGTCTAGAGCTTATCGTGGATGGGTAATGGGTATCCGTATGAACAGAGGCACTCTCAATATGCTCGTGTTCTAGCACCCGCCCAGAGCGTAAGTGCATGTGCTTTTGATACCCTAAGGTGTCAAAAAGCTGCTCTAGGAAGCCTTGTGACTAGTTTTTAGCGTGTTTTTTGTTTGTTTTTTTGCTAGATTTTTTTGAGCGTGTCGTGGAATGGGCCGTGTGATAGCTCAAAACGAGCGTATCGGTCAGAGGGTCGTGCCGTGCTTTACAGCCCTCCGTTTGGTCACTCTATGCCCTCGGAATCCCTAAAACTGTCAATTTCGAGTAGGGAACTAGGCCCAAACTAGAAAGTCTAAGGGTGCAAGTGGGAAGAGAAAGGAGGAGAGTGGAGGACTTGTCCCACATGCTCTCATTCTCTCTTGAGGGAGTAGGGTATATATATAAGAGTGAGTCTAGTATATATCATAAGACTGAGGACTGAGGCCTGGGCATGGGCTTGGGCTTGGGCTTGGGCTTGGGAAAATGATCCCGATCTACCTTTTATACAAACCAACCCGTACGTTTTAAGAGTCGTGTTTTTTATTTTCGAAAAATATCGCCGCCCACTCGCTCGCGGAAATTGAAAAACGCAGAAAATACAGAAATTGCAGAAAAAGCACAGAAATTGCTGAAAATGCAGGAAAAACGCAGAAAATGCAGAAAAAACGCGGAAATTGCAGAACTTGCCAGAAATTGAAAACGCCGAACTTGAAATTGCAGAAATTGAAAAACGCAGACAATAGCAGAAATTGAAACTTGACAGCAAATGTAGAAAACGCAAAAAACAGAAATCTCCACACACCCCTTCCCTGCCTTTCCTATGATACAAATTGCACCACAAGGAAGCGTAAAGTGCTAACCGAGCTTAGTGTAGGGCATATCCCCGGCAGCGGCGCCAAAAATGTGCGCTCCTTGCCGCACTGTCGAAGCAAGGGACTTGCCAATACACCGTATGCGAGCCACAAACGGCTCCAAGCACACAACAAGCCTAAACTAGCAAGCTCAAGAAAACAAAGGGTGTGTCACTCACCGCTCTACGCTCGCCTTCGTGGTGGATTCCTCGCCGCGATGAAGAAGAAGCTGCAGTCGTGCCGCGCTCAACCGCTTCGCCGCCGTCGTGCCTTCGTAATGCTCGATCGCACACACACTCTCCCTCTCTCTCTCTCTCTCACACACACACACAAGGAGGTGAAGAAGAAGAAGAAGATGGAGATGGAGCAAGAGCACTCTTCAATTGCACAAATGAGAGAATGAGTAAAAATTAGGTTTAGTTGGCTTTTATAGGAGCTCACCCCATTCACACTTGGGCGCCCATGCTTAACCAACTAATCCCTTGAATGTCCAAGTTAAAGTGCGCCTCTCATCGGCGATCACTCTACCTTTCCCTATTGGTCCGACAAGCCCGGTACCTGACTCTACCAAATACATAATACATGTCCGTCGTAGGTGATCAGGTGTCCGTGTGCCGTGAGGGTTAACACTTGTTTAATGCATTTTTACCCTCAAAAGCACACTTTTTCGTGATTTCAAATGCAATCAAGCACTTTAGCAAATAATTCAGTGTTGAATAGCTCTAGATCATAATCGGATCAATTACCTAAAGCTACCCCTACAAATCATATGGGGTTTTGCATCTATGAGTAGAAAAACGCTTCACTGCCACACACGGACTAGTAAACGCTTTTATCACCTCACAAATCACTCGACCACCAACAACTACTCTAATCCATAGATCCTAACTAAACCTATCTAGTCGCAGACCCTCGGCAAGACACACGCTTCCTGGCTATCCACTTGATCGCGGAATATCCTCTTCCGGATCCACTTAAGAAAAACACTTTCTTTAGCCGAAACTAAATCAAGCAACCATCACATGAGTGTTAGTAGGAAACCTACTTAGGTCCTTGTGTCCCCGGCAACGGCGCCAATGTTGGACGGGAGCGACTCACACACCCATGAAGTGCATGCAAACACTACCTAGATCAACATAATGTCAATCGAGGACACAGATGACACGATAGGCACACGGAGGAAATCTCTTTAGCTTGTCAAGCTGAGACCATCCTACACATACAACACTCTAGAAGACCAACTAAACCACAATCAAGAACCTCACTGCTCTCAACTACACCACCTAGCCACATACACACATACGGAAGGTAACTCACCTAATCATGCCAGATTCGTACGAAACTTAAGGAACACCATCCCCTCACTAGGATACACATGTCCCTAAGCTTCTACACTCAAAACCCTTATTCTAAACCCATCTGTAGAAAACGCGTAGGATGACAGAGCAGAATTTTGAAAGCCCGAAACTGAAATTTATGAGTACCTATGCGTAGCTTATGTCGCTACGATTCTATAGACTACTAGCATGCAGAAAACAGACATCGTTTGATACACTTACGGCCACAAATAGCTTGTAGATGCGTCGGCGTGTGCGCTTCGTCTCGTGAGGAATGCTTGGCGTTGTCACGTAGCTCTCCTCTAGCCTACAGCAATGGTGCAGTCGGATCTCCAATGTGTCGAGCGAGCCAGGCGTAGCGAGAGGATAAAGCTCACGCTCACTCTCTTTCTCTCTCACACACAGTAGACGGCAGCGCTAAAGTTTAGATTATGAAAAGTCTCCTTACAAAATGACCTAGGTACCTTATATACTAAGGCTACCTTAGGTTTAACCAAAAATGGCTTTGTATTTACAATCTGGAAGTGCCATTGCACCCCGACTTCTGAAACTAGAATAACTACTCAATAGAAATGACGTTTATAGCCATAATCCGCAGCATTTCATAACTCGCAAAAGATAAGACTTTGGTACGAAACTTGAGTTATGTTGTGTTGTTGACCCAGCGGTCAACAGTGAGTAAATACTTTCTCATTCACTAGTGGCCAGTATTACTAGCTATTAGAATTTAATAGCTCTCTAATAGCAGGGTACTAGCTATTACATATCTGCTGGTCCCGAAGCTTTTGACTAGCTATGAGGTAGCTATTGACTTTCGTAGCTGTACAATAGCTATTGATAGTGTGTAGATATACACACTCAATCACCATGTGGCCACTATTTCTAGTTAGCAACAAGAAATAGTTGTTTAATAGCTTGCAAGTAGATATTATAGACCCAAACTTGGCTAAAGTTGCTTCTCAGATAGCTTTTCATCAACTATTAGGTAGCTATCGTCTGCCATAGCTAGTGCGTGATGGCCTATTAGCTGGCAGTACCTGTTTGACCTATTATTAATATTTGTGTGGCAGAGCTTTTAATCAGCTATGAGTTAGCTATTGGCTTCCATAGCTAGTAGATGATAGCTATTTTCCACAGCTAGTGGGTGATAGCTATTTTGCAGGGTTGGAGAGCTATTAGCTGGAAGTAGCTATTGATCATAGCTACTGTCTTCCACAGCTAGTGGGTTATAACTTTTTGCCAATTTTGGAGAGCTATTAGCTGGAAGTAGCCATCTGAAGCTGTTATTAATAGCTGCTTGATAGTGCTTATAACCAACTATTAGGTAGCTATTGCTTGCCATAGCTATTAGGTCAAATCTATTTGCCTGATTTAGAGAGCTATCAGCTTCTAGTAGCTATCTGGCCAGCTATCAATAGCTACTTGACAGACATCTTAAAACCAGCTATCAGGTAGCTATTGTCTTCCATAGCTATTGGGTTGGATAATAGCTATTTGGAATGTTTTGAGAGCTATTAGCTGGAAGTAGCTATCTCATCAGCTATTAAGAAGCTATTGTCTTCCACAGCTAGTGGGTAATAGCTATTTGCCAGGTTTTGAGAGCTTTTAGCTATTTTAACCAGCTATTAGGTGCTATTGTGTAGGTATTAACTAGCTATTGGGTAGCTATTGTTTTTCATAGCTAGTGGGTGATAGCTACCTATTGTGTAGGTATTAACCAACTATTGGGTAGCTATTGTTTTTCATAGCTAGTGGGTGATAGCTACCTGCTAGGTTTAGAGAGCTACTGGCTAGTAAAAGCTACTTTATGCTTGTTAAATAGCTCCACATTAGCTGTTGATTGTGTGGTATATACTCTTATTGACTATGTGGCCAGTATTGCCTAGTTATTTACAACCAATTGCTGCTCAATATCTTGCAAGCAGATAGGCTATAACTGCGTCTCAAAAAGCTTTTTACCAGTTATTAATAGATGCCTAATAGATAGCTCTAACCAGCTAGTGGGTGATAGCCATTTGCTAGGTTTAGAGAGCTAGTAGCAGGCAAATGCTACTTGATGCTTGTTAATCAGCTCCCTAACAGTTTTCGACTGTGTGTGGTAAATATTTTCTTGTTCACTATGCAACAAGTATTTCTAGTTGTTAACAACCAAAAGTTGTCCAATAATTTGTTGAAAAGTTTGACTTTGTTTCCAAAAGGTTGACTTCCTTTTTTAATTGCTGCTTGGTATCTTTTTGTAACACCAGCTGATTGTGTTCCAACCACATGTATGTTCACACTAGCAAAGACATTTGGTGGAGATACAATGTAGTCAATGAAGACATCTGGTGGAGATACAATGTAGTCAGCAGGATTCACAGTCGGCTCTGATTGTTGGGGAGAATCCCCGGCAAAGTATTCTTGCAGCCCCTTCAAGAATTCACAGCACCAGTAATCAGAAAAAGTATTACTTGTGATGTTGTTGCGGGCTGCTCCACAAGTCCAAAAGATGGTCTTCAAAGCAAAGGTGAGGTCCAAGAGTTTCTTGCTAAGTTTCAAGTTGTGTACCTCTCCAGCCATGGTATGGCTACATGTTGTTGGCAAAGTATTACAGATTTTTAGGTGGTGGATGACAACTATTAGCCAATTAATATTATTTTACTAACCAACTTCTAGATAGCTATTAAGTAGCTTTGAAGGTACTTCTAGTTTAATCACATATTCCATTGCAGCTCCAGGGATCTCTGAGACACCTGATGATGTTCCAGAGGCAACAGTTGGAGACATAGAGGACAAGGTAAAACAGGGAAAGCTTGCAAGAGGTGGCAAGCATGGGCAAAGTATGTTTAGGAGGTTGACAAGAATGTCTGTAATTGCACATGGAGCTGATGATGAAGAAACAAATAGCGATACATTGATGCAGGAAGGTATGCCTTAATAAGTTTTGTGTCAGCCCACTTACACATGGTTGAGTTTTTTTGTCTTTTTGGAGCACTTACTGATGGCATAGCAACATGTAGAATCTCCTGTCAATAAAGATTGTGGAGACACTCTGGAGAACATGTTGGCAGAAGCTAAAAGAAAGAGGCAAGGGTCAGCAAAGCCACCATCCAAGAGGATGAAGAAAACTTTGTTCAACAAAACTCTTCTAGATGTTAGGAGTGGCGGTGAAATCCCTTGCCCAGATGTTGAAATAGAAAGGCATGCAAAGGATGCTGGTGAAGACCCTACTCTACCTCGCGTAATTGACCTAACAATGGTTGGTGCTGAAGGCCCTACTCCTGATACAGTTGTTGATGCAAGCCTAAACAGTGAATTCCCTGTTCATTGTGTGAGCATTGATGGTACCATGCTTGCTCCTGATACAGTTGCTGATGCAAGCCTAAACAATGAAGTCCCTGCTCATCGTGTGAGCATTGATGGTAGTGTTGATGGCGCTGTGCCTGCTCCACAGCAAGTTCATCAAGCAAGCCCTTTGGCTGATCACCCTAATAGCACGAGCCAAGATCATGGTGCTGGTCTATTGTCCCCTGATGCATCTTTGTAAACTTTTCTATTTCAAGGACATAATATGAATGCTATTCCAAGCTGTTTTTGCAAATATTTTGTTGTTTTTCCTTGCAATTAGTCAACTTATGTAGACAGTCTTGTGTATGCAGTAATTCATAAGGAATTGATATTGATGCTAGTAGTATGTCCACCGTCAGAAACGAAGCCCAAGTCAAGGCCAAAAAAGCTCGTGATAGATCACCCGTTTAAAAGGTGGAGACGGTACGTGGTGCTCAAGCGGATGTACCACATCAGGTTGGCACATGTGTATGCATCCAGCTCATGTTCATCGGCTTTCCCAAATTGCAACGATCCGAGCAGGATGCTTGCATTAGCTAAGGAGGATTATCATGTTGTCCCAGAAAGTGTGTAGAATGATCCTCGAGCTCTTATTTTGGATATGAATGGTCTTTTGATTCATAAAGTGGATCTAGAAGAAGGTATGTTTTTCCCTACATGGAATCTACAATATGACCAGATAATGGAGGAGAGACCAAGAAGGATATACTTCCTTGTGCGGCCCGATGCAATGTTAGGAAATAAGACGTAGCTAAATAGATAATTGAGTAGATTACTTAATGGAGAGAGACAAATTTATATACATGAGATTATAGTGTAGAGAGAGAGAAAGAGAGAGTACACACGATATACGTGGTTCACCCAATGTGGGCTACGTCCATGGGAAAGCAGCCACTCAATGGCTTTGGTACTTCAAAACAAGAAGTAGTTTACAAAGGGATTATACCCTTAATGGAGCTCCCGCCTTGCTTCACTCTCACCACCTCACACTCACCTTGTTGCATCAACTTCACACTATGAAATGTGTGTAGAAATGGCCTCCTTTTATAGGCCAAAAGGGCTGCCCTCTCTTATGAGAGACAGCCATGTGTAGCCGCCCTTGTGCGAATAAGTCCAAATCGGACCCTCCAATCCGCCCATGTGTGGCCGCCCTTGAGAAGACAAGTCCGCTTCTGAATTCGGCCACCGGCCACCGGCCATTGACTTCCGACCCCCGGCCACCGGCCACCGGCCATTGACTTCCGACCACCGGCCATTGGCCATTGACTACCGGCCACCGGCCAACCGACCGGTTGTTTTCCGACCACTTTCCGACCGCCGTCCGGCCATAATATTCCGGCGAAAAGGAATATTCCGGCGAAAAAAAAAAGTCTCGGGGGCCTCCGTCCCCGAGGCCTTTAAAGTTGCCCCTGATTCTTGTCCGTGAAAATTTTGGTTTCCGGTGAGTGATTTTCCTTCACGCACGATGGCTTCTCCTCATAATGGGGGCCTTACAAATGTGCGCTTTTACCACAGAAAATTACAAGGGTAAATCAGGCTCCATACTTAACAATCTCCCACTTGGAGACTGATCTCCAAACCAAACCTGTGACTGCTTTCCATTCTGGCTTTTTATCCTTGAATGCCGATTGAAGATGAGCAAAAGCTCAACTTCTCCTTGTTGACCACCTTTGTAAACATGTCTGCAGGATTTTCACTTGTATGCACCTTTCCTAGCTTTAGTTGTCCCTCTTCCAAAAGAGTGCGTATGAAGTGATATCTCACCTCAATGTGCTTTGTCCTTGAATGAAAGGCTGAGTTCTTCGCAAGATGGATAGCGCTTTGGCTATCACTGTATAAGACACAATTGTCTTGTTTGAATCCAAGCTCTTCTAAGAATCTGTGAAGCCACAGAATTTCTTTGCTTGCCTCCGTCATTGCTACATACTCTGCTTCCGTGGTAGAAAGTGAAACCACTTTCTGCAGCTTTGAAGCCCAGCTTACTGCTGTGCCTCCAACCGTGAACACATAGCCAGTAGTGCTCCTTCGAGTATCTTTGTCACCTGCCATATCTGCAGCAGCATACCCTTCTAGAAAAATATCAGTTCCTCCAAAATACAAAGCATTTATTGTTGTCCCTTTTAGATACCTAAGTATCCACTTCACAGCTTGCCAATGCTCTTTACCTGGGTTGTCCATGAACCTACTCACAACTCCCACTGCATGTGCAATGTCTGGCCTTGTCCAGACCATAGCATACATTAGAGAACCTACCGCTGCAGCATATGGAACTTTAGACATATAGGCTATCTCCTCTTGTGTCTTTGGACACATATCCTTCGTTAGTTTAAAATGACCAGCCAAAGGTGTAGAAACTGGTTTTGCATTTTGCATTGCAAACCTTTCTAGTACCTTCTTGATGTAATCTTCTTGAGATAGCTTTATTGTCTTCTTCGTCCTGTCCCTTGATATTTTCATACCAAGTATTCTCTTTGCAGCACCTAAATCTTTCATTGAAAAAGATTTGGACAGCTCCTCTTTTAGGTCTTTGATGTCCTGCATGTTAGCACTTGCAATCAACATGTCATCAACATACAACATTAGGATGATGAATTTCCCATCTCCCAAATTCTTCGTGTAGACGCAGTGATCCGAGTTGCATCTTGTGAATCCATGATCCAACATCCATCCATCAAACTTCAAGTACCATTGTCTTGATGCTTGCTTTAAACCATACAAGCTCTTCTTTAATCTGCAAACCATTTTCTCCTTACCTTTTACTTCATAACCCTTTGGTTGAAGCATGTAGATTTCCTCCTCTAAGTCACCGTGAGGGAATGCCATATTTACATCCATTTGCTCGAGATTTAGATCATGAGCAGCCACAAGGCTTAAGACAAGACTAATTGAGTTCATTTTTACAACAGGAGAAAATATTTCATTGAAGTCAATACCTTTCTTTTGAGAAAAACCTTTTACCACAAGCCTAGATTTGTACCTTTTCTTCCCACCTTCTTCTTCCTTTATCTTGTACACCCATTTGTTTTGAAGTGCCGCTTACCTTTAGGCAACTCAACCAACTCCCATGTTTGGTTCTGATGTAGTGAGTCCATCTCCACTTGCATGCTCTTCGTCCATTCTTCTTTGGATTCATGTTGCATAGCTTCTTCATATGATTCCGGCTCTCCAGAATCTGAGATCAAGAGATGGTTGAAGGAAGGAACAAACCTTTCTGGAGGTCTACTTGCTCTTGTAGATCTTCGGGGAATAGGTTGAGGCTCCTCATTTGGTTGATGTTGTTGCACATTGTCACCGTTTGCAGTCCTTGAGTCTTCACCGTCCTCAAGCTCCATGTACTCATCACCTGTTTCTTTTGTTTGTTTTCTTTCCAAGTAATCTTTGTACATATTTTGTTCATTAAAAATTACATCCCTACTCCTTAAGATTTTACCATCTTCAGGATTCCATAGGCGATACCCAAAGTCTCCTTCTCCATAGCCAATGAAGAAACACTTTTTGGACTTTGCATCTAACTTTGATCTTAGGCTTCTATCTATGTGCATGAAAGCCTCACACCCAAACACTTTGAGAAATGCATAATTCACCGGTTTACCTGTCCATGCCTCTTCTGGAACTCCCCCATCCAATGCCGTTGAGGGTGACCGATTGATTAAGTACACAGACGTACTTACAGCTTCCGCCCAAAGTTCAAGCAGTAGGCCTGCATGTAGCCGCATGCTTCGTGCTCGTTCCATAATTGTCCTGTTCATCCTTTCCGAAATCCCATTTTGTTGAGGTGTCCTTGGGGTTGTCCTTTGCCTCCGAATTCCATTGCTAGCACAAAAGCTTTCAAAAGCTTGGCTGCAATATTCACCTCCATTGTCGGATCTGAGGCATTTAACCTTGGTACCTGTTTCATTCTCCACAAAGGCTTTCCACCTTTGAAATATGGAAAATACATCGGATTTATTCTTCATGACATAAACCCATGTTTTTCTAGTCGCATCGTCTATGAATGTTACATAGTACAATGAGCCACCAAGTGATGGTGTACTTGCAGGACCCCAAACATCAGAATGAACCAACTCAAGTTTTTTATTTTTTCTTTCATTTCTTGATTTTTGAAATTTTACCCTCTTTTGTTTACCATAAACACAATCTTCACAGAACTCTAAGTCCACTTCTTTCAAACCTGGTAGAAGCTTCTTTGTTTGAAGGATTTGCATTCCTTTGGCACTCATATGCCCAAGTCGGTAGTGCCACACCGCACTGTCAACTTCTGTAGTTGCTGCACAAGCTGAAGGTTGCGTGCTAACAGCACACAAGTAAAGTGTACTGACTTTTTCACCCTTGGCAACCACCAAAGATCCCTTTGAGATCTTCCACCGTTTGTTTTCGAATGCAATGTTGTGACCTTCATCGTCCAATTGTCCTGTAGAGATCAAATTTTTGCGAAGAGAAGGAACATGCCTAACATCTTTAAGCTTCCATTCATTTCCGTTAGCAGTTTTGATAGAAACTGTACCTTTGCCGACAATATCACAAGCTTCATCATCTCCCAAGTATACATACCCAAAATTACCTTTGGTGTAGTCTTGGAAATGTTGCTTGTGTGGTGTCGCATGGAATGAAGCCCCGGAATCTACTATCCAGGAATTAGACACATTGTCTAATGAGAGAATTAGAGCATCTTGCTCTACTTTACCTGCCACATTGGCCTCCGATGTTGGCTTGTTGTCTTGAGACTCTGTCTCCTTCTTCTTCTTGGACCAACAATCCTTCTTGACGTGGCCCTTCTTGCCGCAGTTCCAACATTCAAGAACTGACTTTGTTCGTGATTTGCTCCGTCTTGAGCGATCACGACCCTTTTGGTTTTTGAACCTCTCCTTAGGCCTTCCTCTTGTTTCCACTGATAGTGCAGCACTTGATGATTCTCCTGTGCTTCTCCTTCGCATTTCCTCGCTTAGAAGAACACCCACAACATCATCAAACTTAAGAGTATTTGTGCCAGAGATAGAATTACTTACAGCCATCACAAGGCTGTCCCAACTATCCGGTAGAGATGATAGTATAAGGAGAGCTCGCACTTCGTCATCGAAATTGATTTTCACTGATCGAAGTTGACTTATGTTTGTGTTAAAGTCATTTAGGTGTTCTGCAACTGAACCATTCTCTGCCATCTTTAGATTGAACAAGCGCTTCATAAGAAATACCTTATTGGATGCCGATGGTTTCTCGTAGAAGTCGTCAAGTGACTTCATCAAGTCCTCCGTGGTCTTCATCTCCGAAACATTGAAGGCCACCGTTGACGCCAAGCTTAACCGGATTGTTCCCAGTGCCTTTCGATCAAGGACAATCCATGCTTCATCTGCCATTGTTGCGGGCTTCTTCGCAAGACCGCCTAGTGGCAAATAGAGGTCCTTCTGGTAGAGATAGTCTTCAATCTGCATCTTCCAATGTTGGTAGTTTTTGCCGTTGAACTTCTCAATCTTGAGCTTCCCCTCCTCCGCCATAACTCCCACTCAATTCAAGGAATCCTTTCCTTGAGATAATTTAGCTACGAGCAAACCTTGCTCTTATACCAGTTGTTAGGAAATAAGACGTAGCTAAATAGATAATTGAGTAGATTACTTAATGGAGAGAGACAAATTTATATACACGAGATTATAGTGTAGAGAGAGAGAAAGAGAGAGTACACACGATATACGTGGTTCACCCAATGTGGGCTACGTCCACGGGAAAGCAGCCACTCAATGGCTTTGGTACTTCAAAACAAGAAGTAGTTTACAAAGGGATTATGCCCTTAATGGAGCTCCCGCCTTGCTTCACTCTCACCACCTCACACTCACCTTGTTGCATCAACTTCACACTATGAAATGTGTGTAGAAATGGCCTCCTTTTATAGGCCAAAAGGGCTGCCCTCTCTTATGAGAGACAGCCATGTGTAGCCGTCCTTGTGCGAATAAGTCCAAATCGGACCCTCCAATCCGCCCATGTGTGGCCGCCCTTGAGAAGACAAGTCCGCTTCTGAATTCGGCCACCGGCCATTGAATTCGGCCACCGGCCACTGGCCATTGACTTCCGACCACCGGCCATTGGCCATTGACTACCGGCCACCGGCCAACCGACCGGTTGTTTTCCGACCACTTTCCGACCGCCGTCCGGCCATAATATTCCGGCGAAAAAAAAAGTCTCAGGGGCGGAGTAAAGTTGCCCCTGATTCTTGTCCGTGAAAATTTTGGTTTCCGGTGAGTGATTTTCCTTCATGCACGATGGCTTCTCCTCATAATGGGGGCCTTACAAATGTGCGCTTTTACCACAGAAAATTACAAGGGTAAATCAGGCTCCATACTTAACATGCAAGGCAATTCTTATTATGGGCAGCAACTCATTTCAATGTCTTCATTTGGAGCTCAGTCATGGAACACAATGTTGTAAAGTGTTTACGAGGACTTGTAGCAGGGTTCATTGCACAGACTTCCTATGATGTGCTTCATAATCACAAAATCAAGGGCAAAAAACCCATTTTCTTCAAGCACCTCAATGATTTCTGAAACAGGTGGAATGGTCAGTTTGGTCCACACAATACGCTACTGGTTGATGACATTTTGTACAAGTGCATATGTAATTTTTCTGGCAATTGCTGCATTGTGCCAGCGTTTGGATCGCCTAACGATACAACTCGAAGGCCATTCCTTACACATAAGCTTGCCCCATGGCTGTACAAGCACCTGAAGGTAGGGGATAGAACGCAATTTGTTATCGGAGGAGGAGATGTGTTTGGCACCTGGGGTAGTGAAGAGGACTTGATTGTTAAGGATCTTATAGAGTTGAATGGACAGAGAAGCCTAGAGTGCTGCCATAGTATTAGATGGGGAAAAATCGAAAAGAAGACCTCCGAGGAGATTCAGCGGGAGGCATATGACAAGGTGGGGGATTGCCCAAAGCAAAAGGAGGCCTACAAGGTGGTGTGGGATACGGTTTCTCATAAACGGCGTGGACAGACACGCTTGGGCACATTGGTGGATTGCCTTTGATGTTTGGACAACTTGATTTTTGTAATAGCTAGTGGATGTAGCTTCTATGCAGATTTAGAGAATCCCCTCTGGTCATCCTATTTGTAACACCATACTTTTTGATGGTTCTTTCTCATTGCAAAAATCTGTAATATAATTCATCGCTCAAAGCGACTATGTACTGTTTTTTTCCTAAGAAGGTTATTAAGTTCCACTCTTATGTTGAGTACATTATACAAAATCTGGCTTTATGCAACATTGCACTGTTTACTTTCGTGCGAAGCTTATTAAGTTTCGGTCTTAAGTTCGAGTACATAAACATCATCTGTTTAGGATTTGCTCAATTTCCATGTTTTGGTGCCATGAGAGTTGTATTGATAGAAATAGGCAAATTACTTGTAGATTTGGCAGCGAATGGTAAAAAATTGTACCTGTTAACCTTGCATAACTGACTAGCAACGCATGTAGACCATATGAGTAGAATGACAAGATTTGTTTGCTCATATAAAAACCAAACGATTAAAATTACATCTCCCATGGCATGTTGTTGTATACAATCCCCTAGCACCTTGGACTACTGTCAGTGGGATTTTTATACACCTGACAAGATGGGAGTACATGAAGACCGTGTTTCTGCCCAAAAGCTTGTAACAATAATCATCGA
This sequence comes from Adiantum capillus-veneris, assembly GCF_014529385.1. Classification (NCBI taxonomy): domain Eukaryota; kingdom Viridiplantae; phylum Streptophyta; class Polypodiopsida; order Polypodiales; family Pteridaceae; genus Adiantum; species Adiantum capillus-veneris. The sequence goes on along the minus strand of NC_140955.1, from coordinate 137,482,945 downwards.
CCTGATTATAATAGAGGCCTTTCAAGATGTGCGAACCTGCTTCAAACACACTGCCCCAACTGTCGACGTCGTGTGTTTTGAGATTATCCAATGTGCTTGTGCACTTGATCAAGTAAAAGTGGACACCTTCTTCGTTCCCCTCCTTGGCATTGACAGCAAAGTTGTCACCTACCTAAATCGCATCACTCAATTCTTCATAGTGCCCTTCATAGATAGGCTCCTCAGATTCGTCATCACTATTTCCACCATCACCTTGAGCAATTTTGTGGAAACTCCAACTAAACACGTGTGTTTTGTTGCTACAATTCTTCCACTTGTTGTGCATGCATGCACTACAATAGCAAGATAGCTGCCTATGTGCGATGGAGGAGCCATCTTGTTTTGAGTAGCCCCAAATAGAATGTATGAAGCGTGCATTAGGGAGAGCTTCACAATCACATATGTTCTCTCGGGACACTTCTCCAAGCTTGACCTCCCAAAACACACGCTCTACCTGCCTATGCTTGGAAGGGTAGTGAGCAATGGACTGATCGGACAAATGCTGGTGAAAAAATTGCACAACATCAGCTGCACATTTGAGCGTAGCTCCATTTCTCTTCAGTTGCTCGTGTGTAAGTGCCCTTTTCACAACTTCTCCTACCCCATCATGTTATCCTTTCCCGTGGCCACTTCCAAAGAAGTTCCACACCATCACTTTCCCTGTCAAAGCAACATATCTACCAACAAAATAGAAAGGCCTTTTTGCCTTGAACTGCGATTGGTGCCCCATCTGACCAAACCCAGTGCTGGCTAACATCCAAGCCTCTATCTTTTATCCATTGCCAATGTAGCATAAAGCAGAGTTGGACAAACAAAGTGTCGTGATTTTTATCATAAAAAATGAACAAGTGCAAAGTCTTTTTTATCTCAGGTCCAACACGATAGTAGGTAATGTGTACAAAAATGGTGACCTGAATGGAATACCAATGCATCGATTGGATCTCATTCTGCTCCTTGAATGAATAATTCTCAACAAAATCCACCACAGATACAACAACATCTTCAGGAAAATGTGTGATGTATGCTTTGAATTGCTCAGCCTACCATCGATACACAAAGTCATGTTTGATGAAAAATTGGAGATCTTTTTTGAATACCTGTAGCAAATCAGCAGTGATCATCTCCTCGCATATAAGTTCCTTTCTTTTCTTCTTCTTTCCACCTTCACATTTGCCTATTTCCACATCCTTAAATACTTGGACTTTGATGGTTCTTGCATCCTTTAGCAGCTCCAGTGGACATCATACAAATTTCTCTTCCCCACATTTTGTACATTGACCCATGTGGCATTTTAGACCATGGTAGGTAGAGCCAGCTTGTTTGGGACACAATAGAGAATCTATAAGCTTTGAAATGCTCTTCACAATGTATTTTGTAGCAACACATGTTCTTGCAAGTGATGAATCATTGCACACAGTGCATGCACATTTGTACAACCCACCATGCATTCCAAATGCTTGACTATGTATATGATTCACAGCCTCCTTCAAATATGAAATTTTCACATGGTAAATACAACAATATGTCAGCCTATCCTTTAGCTTTTGCACAAAGTAGGGCTTCTCTGATTCAAAAGCACGAAGCTAGATTGGTACATCCGGATTGGCATCCTTGAAATGTTGGTAGAGCTCAGCCTGCATTCCACAACAAGAAAGCTTGAATGACGAAGAAATCATGTGTCAAAGCTACCCATTAGCCATCAATAGCTATCAATAGTAAGCTGTAGCTATTAATAGCTATCAAAAGCTATGAAATAAAAATCACTAGCTATAAATATCTATAGAAAAAATCTATCATTATCTATCAAATACCCATAAAGTAGAAATCACTAGCTATAAATAGCTATCAGAAGCTATCAAACAGCTACTAGTAGCTTCCGTATACAATCACTAACTATAAATTACCTTTCACCTAAAGCAAACACCTGATCATTCACTATCAATAGCTATTACTATCAATAGCTATTAGAGAGCTACCAATAGCTATCAAATGGTAGTTATCAAAATCTATAGCTTTAACTAGCTATGAAATATCTAAGAACCGCTATCAATAGTTGAGAGGTAGTTATCACCAGCTATAAACAACTATTAAAGATCTGTCAATAGCTATCAAAGAGCTACCAGTAGAAACCACATAGCAATCATTAAAACAATAGCTATGAAATAGAAATCACTAGCTATGAAAAGCTATTATAGTTATCAAGGAGCTATTATTAGCTATCGATCGAGTAGCAATCACTAGCGATAAAGTAGCCTTGGCTAAAATAGCAAACACCAGCTATGAGATACCTATCAAAAATCTATCAATAACTATAAAACAAGCACTATCTATGAATAGCTTCCAATAGCAGTCAATAGCTATGAAACGACCACTAGGTGGGAAAATCTATCAAATAGCAGTTACCAAAGAGCTATTAATAGCTATCAAATAGTAGTTATGAACATCAATAGCTATCTCACAGCAATTACTATCTATAAAATAGCTATCAAATAGTAAACACTAGCTATGAAATAGCTATCATTAGCTATTATAGTTATCAAAGAGTTGTTCTAGTAGCTATCGTGTAGCAATCACTAGCTATGGTATAGCTTTGTCTATGAAACAGCAGCAAACACTAGCTATGAGATATCTATCAAATAGCTATCAATAGCTATGAAACAAGAAGCGCTAGCTATGAACATCTATCAATAGCTATCAAACAGCAATCACTAGCTATGGAATAGCTTTAGCTAAAGAAAATACTTGATTATTAGCTATTGATAACGATCACTAGCTATAAAATGGCAATCATTGGCTATGAAATATCTATTATCTAGCTATCAATTACCAATAAATGGCTATAAAATAGCAATTGCTAGCTATGAATAGCTATCGATAGCTATCAAATAGCAATTACTACATATAAAATATCTTTCAAATAGCAAACACTAGCTATGAAATAGGAATCACTAGCCATGAATAGCTATCAAATAGCTCTAACTAGCTATGAAATACCTCATCCTAAAGAAAATACTTGATTATTAGCTATCAATAGTCATCACTAGCTATAGAATGTCATTGACTAGCTATAAAATATATATTGATTACCTATTAAAAAGAAAATTTTGGCTATGAAATAGCAATCACAAGCCATGAACAACTTTCAATTGCTATCAAAGAGCTATCAAGAGATATTTTACAGAAATCACTAGCTATAAAATAGTTTCACCTAAGGCAAATACCTGATCAATAGCTATTACACAACTGCTAATAACATAACAGTTATTAGTATCTATCACTATCAACAAGTAGGTAATTACAAAAATAGTTATTATTGGCTATCAATATCAATACCAATCAGATAGCCTAGCAGAAGTTATGTAACAACACATAACTACCGGTCAAAATTTGACGGCTATCAACTGGCCAATATAGTGAACAACTACGACATGTATTTGACTAGTTATAAGATGGTAGAAATAGCTAGTGGGTGGCTATGAAGTAAACTGCATTTGATAGCTATTAGTGTGGCAAGAGTTATTTGTAAAACACGGATAGCTACCAGCCAAAATTTGACAACTATTAACTAGCCATTGCCAAAGAATAACTATAACGAAAGGCCATGAAACACATAATTGGCAGCAAAACAGATAGATAATGGTCAATAATTAGCAGCTAAACCTTGGCAATAGTTATGTAAATAATTCAAATAGCTGTGCAGTCAAAAAGCTTCTACTCGGCAAGAGTATCTAACAAATACAAAAAGCCACTACATGGCATACACTTTCCTCTAAACCTGTGATACTTCCAATAAATGGATGGGATGTTTGATATACTCCTTTCGACCAATTCTCTTTCGACATATGTCTTTTTTGTTGGGGGATACACGAGTCTCAAGCATCTAAAAGTTGACTATTAGCTCCTTTACCTCTTCAGGTATGCGACTTTTTTGAAGACTCCAATGACATGTGGCAAAGGACAAAAAGGTCTTCTTAGTTTGTTGGAGTAGCCGATTCTTGGCTCCATACAAGTTCCTTCTATGAATAAAAGTAGCTTGGAGACAACATTAACATTAAGGCCTTGTGCCTGCTTTGGGTTTTTTGAGTTCAGAAGCATCATCATGGTAGACCTCTTGAGGAACATCTCATCTTCAGTTTGTGGCCTCTTCAAGTCTTGAAGTGTGTTCCGAATATTTCCTATCAGTATATCTGCAAAACAAGGTGTTGATGCTTTGTCATTCTGGATATCTTTCAGTGTAGGGTGCTGAATCATCCGATTGAAGATGTCTTTCTTGGTTTCCATGTCCATTCCACTTGTGCTTTGAAGTACATATCGTGCCATCCCTTTCGCTATCTTTGCTCTTTTTTCATTCTCGATGATTTTTGCACAGTCTTGTGCCTTTGTTAAGTCTTCTATTCCTTCGGTTGCTTCATTCCCTTCTCTTTCAACAACCAAACCTACATCTGCTCTTCTCTTCAATCGGGCTCTTTGTTCTCTCTTGCGAAAAGCTTCATATTCCCTGATCACCATTGCCTGCTTGAAGTCCTGGAATGAACCAACCATAAAAAACATAACACAGTGACTTATTTACAATCATCAGCTAAGCTACAAGGAGCTTTAGATAGTGCAATCATAATCAAAAAGAGACTTCAGGGCAACAACCCACCAAGGCATCTTGAGATTCACGTAAAAAAGTGATGCAAAAGCAAGTAGGAAAATGTTCGGATGAAATAATGAGCTATCATGACATAAACAGCAGGTATTGCCAGGATCAAATCATCACGGGGAATGCAGGGAATGGGAACCCCGAACAGAGAAACTGACATCTAAAGGATTCTCACTTCTACAGCTATTTGTGTCATTTCATTGTGTTGATGTCATGAATGCTGCTCTAGACCACCATGTGGTGTTCTACGCTTACTATCTACATTGAGTGCCTCCTTCCTAGCAATACAATACAATGTAACAACCGTAGATAAATTAAAGACAGTGATAATATCCTTGGTCATGTAGATAATAACCACCGATTGTGTGACTAACCATATGTACATACCTCCCTAGATTTTACAATACAAGGCAACAATTGTGAATAAATTAGAGACTACAGATCGTGTGAGTGACCATATGTACATATCTCCTTGAATTCTGCCCTCACTCCCACCTTAAACATAACAAGTGTATTTAAAACAAACCTACCCAAAGCACAACAGTTAAAAAGAGAGGGAGAGAAACAAATATAATGGCAAGGCACCAGCTCCTTATCCTCCCCTTCCAAAGATGCAAGATCCACCATGAGTTCTACTCACCTACAAAATAGAAGAAAGACGCTTGGAGAGAGTGAGAGAGCAATACACAAAGATGGAGAGAGAGAGAAAGAGAGAGAGAGAGAGAGAGAGAGAGAGAGAGAGAGAGAGAGAGAGAGAGAGAGAGAGAGAGAGAGAGAGAGAGAGAGAGCAATACACAGAGCTGTAGAGAGAGAGAGAGAGAGAGAGAGAGAGAGAGAGAGAGAGAGAGAGAGAGAGAGAGAGAGCAATGTTCCATAGCTGCGAGAACACAAACGCTACAGAGTGCGGGATGGTCGTTACGTCACCACGTTCAAAAAATTCACTTGCCATAATGAAATTGTACTTCGTGAGTCTGACCACATTTTAAAAAATAGCAGTCCCAAAAAATAGATTTTAATGTTTCAAAGGACGAGAATTACTAGCTTCCTCACTCTCCTAAAAGTGATGTCCCGGACACAGCTATTCTGTCCACCCACTCATGCTTCCACCCTACAGCTTCTCAAGTTTTTGGCCTAATTACCTGACATATTTCACTTTGATTAATGGCATGCCTGATGATTGCATGAATTTCTTCCTTAAACTAGGAGTGAGGGTTGGTGTTCCTTTTCACTAGTAATCAAGTCTGTCTGCATGGACATTGTGAAAAAACCAATTATTACTTAGGTTCTTTTTAACTAACTTTCTCTTTTGCAAGGTATCCTAATGCCGTGTTTTAATGGTGTCAAAAATCTCTCGCCCTTTTGAATATGCTAAATCACTATTTATATTGGACAGTTGATTGTCTATTCTGACAGTTGATTAAATGGTTTTTGAACTAACATAAATGGATCAATGGCTAATTGAGAATTAGGTTCTTCTGATATATTTTTAAAAACCTAGGCAAAAACTTATGGGTGAATGCTTGGCCTTGATGATATTAGGTAATGACTTCTACAATAACTGGTGTGAGGATTAATGGAAATTTTTCTTGGAAGGATGGCGGGATAAAATGTACAAGTAGGTTTGATATTTAATCTACAATTAGGCTGCTGCTTTTTCAATAATCCAATGTAATGTCAACCCTTGCATTGGGGAAGAAATAAGAACCATTCACCTTGCACGATAGTTATCTTCTCCATGGCAATAGGCTATATATTACCCACTCCCTTCGTGAGAAGATCATGTATGAATCCCATGCTACTTAAAGTACATGGGAAGATCTTCGTTGCCCGATGAGTATAGTTGTGACCTACAAGAATCTTTCCAAAAGATTAAGGAGGCTATATCCATCTCTCAACAAAGGAAAAAAGCTGTTGTCTGCTGATAAGCATAGAAAGGCCTTAACGTTCAAAGGAAATGATTGGGTCTTACTCAAGTTTCCCAAGGCTCGATTGAGGCAAACGACGAGGAAAAATCCTGCGGGCCATCAAAAGTATTATGCTAAACTAGCAAAAAGATACTATGGTCCTTTTCAAATCTTGAAGCCAATCAATGACATGACTTATCAACTCAAGTTTCCCAACCATTGGCTCATACAAAATGCTTTTCATGTGAGCCTACTTAAGCCCTACAAAGGAGAGCCACCAAGTGAACCAATTATTGAAGACCCCCCAAAAAGCGAAAACCAAAGAGGTGCTACAACTTGAATCTACCCATCGGCATGAAGACAAGGTACTACAACATGGTACGATTATCCATTTGTATCTTAGTAAGCTCAAAAAATATCCTTTTGAAGATGCTAGATGGATGCAAGGAATACAACTTAAGGATAATATGAACCTTGTCAATACTTACAATGCTACCTTAAAATAAGAAAATGTACATGTTTCTTATAAATGATCAATGTTTTTGTATTATAAGACTAATTATCTTTTTCTTGTGCACAAATTTAAGTAGTATGCATGCTTAGAATCCTGTTTGTGTTGACGACGTCTCTCAAACGCGAAGACCTCCAAATGATGGCTGGAATGAATGGATCTCCCAAGGATCCTATACCCGTGGGTGATCAAGTTGTTGTCGAAGCTACCGTGTGTAGAAGTTGTCACTCTACTTTGGAACTATGATATGGACTAAAGGCTTGCGGCAACTAAGTCTCCCAAGCCCTAAATGGATTAGTCATCCATCTTGGAATGATGTCATAGGGTATAAAGGGATCCTCTACCTGCATCTCCTTGCAGCTCACGATTTAAAATCAGTCCCAATGGGTAGGATTTGACCTCGTCACATAGAGATATATAAAGCTCAACCTTAACCACTAAGCTATATGCTTGCGCTGGCCTATGGGGTCCCTTTAAGCATTAAAAAAAAAACAATAAACCCCCTCCCCCCCCTTCTCCTTTCCCTTTTTCCCCCCACCCTTCCCTTGTCCAATCTTCCCCCCAATACTAATTAATGGTTTTCCCTAAAAAAGTCGTTTTGGACACCTACTACATGGATGCTTGCGTTAAAAAAAACCGCAGCTCTAGGCTATTTTTGCGCTTTTAAGGCAGAGTGCATCGGATGCGTGCGCTAAAAAAAACCGCAGCGCACATCGTTGTAAAGACAACGAAGCTTAATAGCTGCGCGTCTCCGTCTCCATCTCCACCTCCTCCTCCTCCTCCTCCTGCTGCCGCCGCCGCCGCTGCCATGGGCTGCCCCCTCATCAACTGCCGGTTACTGGTTGATACGTGCGTCTGTCTTTTCATTGCAGGCCGCTTGTCTTTGCGCACCTTTTCCTTGTATTCTTTAGTTTTCACATGAAACTTCTGTTGTATTGTCTTTTTAAATTAAACCATGTTGGATTTCAGGGGCGATAGTTTATATTGCTAGGGAGATTACGGGAATAAAGAATGTGCTGGCCAATGGAGCTTCCTTAACTCCCCTTAAAAAAAAAAAAAAGTCAAACCATGCTCACTCAGGGGTCAGAACTTTTGGTGATGTATTTAGAACTTTTCCAATTTCTAGTGCTTTTGTAATCTGTCACGTACAGTAAATTCTGCCCCTAACTCGCTCTTGTTATCTGAATTGTAAGTCTTTTTTGGATTTCCTTCTTGTCTCATAGAGAGTAAATTCTTGATGTTGTCAACAGTAATTTGCTCTTGCTTTGTGAATAGTAAAAAAAAAATTCTTAACTACACAAGAAACATCCATCTAAGTGTGAGGCACCTGAGAACAGAAGAGAAGAGAAGTGTCTTCTCAATTCCTCGCATTCCTATCTAGATTTATATGCAATTTTCTCCTTCCGCTTGGAGCTTTATGTGAAATGGAAGGTGCGTCCGAAATGAAGACATGACAACAAAATTCGTTTTGTCCTTGGTGTTGTCAAATGGGAGATAATTATAGAGAAGGTAGATTGAGCTTTTGCTTCACACCCAAGAAGCTTAAGACTGCTGAGCCTATGGTTGGTTCGATTGAAAACCCCGAAGGAGAGGAGGGCAGCGAGCAAGGGAGTTCACACTACTGTGAATGCGTGATTGATGTTGACTAGGAACTCTAACTAGAGAAAGCTCAAAGCTTTGGCAACTCTATCAGGAATTTTCAAAGAAAGGAGTATGTCGTCTTGGACTGACTTCAAGAAAAGCAAAGATATGGAGAAACACGATGTCACAAAGAGGCAATGTTTAACTATAATAACCAGGCTGGATGATAGGGGTGGCAGGTATTCAAGGGTTCTGCAAAACCTCTTAACACTAAGTGGTCTTGCCATGCCCAAATCAACGATAAATGTCTTTGATGTAATGGTTTTCCATTACCCGGTTGTTGTAGCTTCATGCACACTCAAAAGTTTTCCTTGAAGTGGAAAACGCCATACAGGTTTCTATCGAGCAAATTAATCTCATGAGGCAAAAGCCATCGAGATGGCATTAAATTGATAGCTGGGTTAGAATAGGCAGTGGAAGATGCAATGAAGACACAGACTGCCTCCTATTTGGTGGACACCTTGATTCCAATCTAATTCGATTTTGAAAAGATCCTCTGACATAAGAACACCTGCAATGTCACATACATATATAAGGAAACTGTGAGTGAGGACATCTGAGAATGAGAATGAGAATAAGAGGGAAAGCTCTCCACGTTGATAATTGACGTTAGAGAGAGAGAGAGAGAGAGAGAGAGAGAGAGAGAGAGAGAGAGAGAGAGAGAGAGAGATGCATTGTTGTAAGGTGCAACACAAGTGAATGATGGTGTATGCCCAAGATGAATGATTAGTGAGTGCTCACTGGGAGAGAGTGTTGAGAGAGAGAGAGAGAGAGAGAGAGAGAGAGAGAGAGAGACGATACCAAATGGGGTTCCAAACCTCCTTCCAAGGGTCCCCCTCTCTATTGCCAGAGAGGTATTTGCTTTAAATTGCACAAAGTCTAGTACAATGGTTCTAAATGCTCATGACGAGACGATGAAGATGACGATGTCGATGACGATATCGAAGCTAGTGGGCTGAAATCTGAAAACGCTAGGGATGCCGATGGACTTCTGCTAGTGCGGCGAGGCTACGGGTTGATTTATTGATGTCGGCAACGACGATGGCTCAAAATTGAAAAACGCTAACTGGTTTGCTGGCTGACAGTGAAAGCTGAAAATGGTGTCTTGGCTGCAATGGGAATGGTGATTGCAACGAGGGTAAGATTGAGCAGTGAAACCGGCCCATTGGGCGGTAGACTTTAGCTCTCAACTTGAAAAACTTTACTCGAACTTTACGACATTGAGGAACTTCACGAATAAACCTGGGACTTGAACTAACACTTCAAACAAACCACGGCGTGGCAGCTAGAGTGCTACCAAGCAGACAGCGACACTGTATAGGCCCCAAAGAGTGGCACCCCTTTCGGTATTTCTTTACTCTTATTGCAAATAGACGATTCGAACACTTTCACCTAACTCTCACCAAGCTGTCCAAACCTGTCCATGTCATAATTGCAAGCTTTTGACCCAAATTCATAATGGTGCAAAAACCTCTATAGATCAAAAGTACACGCAAAGGACACTTTCCCTTGCTATTTGGAAGCTTTCCGGTGAGTTGCAGGTCAATTGTAGCGTGCTGTAATTCCCTGTTTTATCATTGTCAGGTGTCCAAAACCCTGTTTAAGCATCCCAAGGCTTTCTCGAGGCTCCTCTCGCGTTGTCCAGCAATTTAGGTCCGAAACCCTAAACCTGCAGATAATCACAGCAGGCTGTAATTTTCTGGTTTGGATCGTTTTGGGCGGAGCGAGCACGTCTACACGTGTCTCAGGTGCTCCCGTACGCAATGGGACAATTCCCCTTTGAAAGGGACGAGTTTTCATGCGAGAAAACTCTCCATTTTCACAATCCTTGTGATGGAACTGTGTGTACCTTTGGGGCATTAGCAATTAGCTAATCCAGTTCCTGTACAGAAGGCTCTTGCCTTGGGAAACGTGCATAAAACTCCGAGAACTATACATGGTCATCTGAGAAACCTGTGATGATAAAAGGATGCTAATCACACTAAATCATCTATGGCATGTATATCTAGCATGCAATCGAGGTCGTCTGCGATTTCAAGAGTGGGGTATGTAACGAGGCCGTGGCAACCACCAATCTTAGTTGTTGGTTTCTTCCCTTGATTTTTATTTAATTTTTGGGACTCTCTTTTTGAAGTCACTAATGGCCGGACATTGTGTGGCCAGTGTGAAACGACTGACTGTCGAGAGTTTCACCCGTAGTCGAGAAGAGCAGGTCGCCACGAGATGGTCGGGCTGGTCGGCTCTGAAAATTGAGCAGTGAAAAGGGTGTCTAGGCTCAGTTCAAAGTCATTTAGGCCCCTTGCTACTCGTTATAAGTTGGTGGGTACTAGGAAATTACCACGAGGCAAATTGGACACATGGAAGTAGAAGAGCAATCTGCAAGCCACACAGACTCTCTAGAAGCCTCATCCATGAGGGGGCGCCCAAAACTGAGGAAGGAGGTTGATTTTTAAATTGTGAGCCTACAATCTGTGTGTGAGTAATGGGTGCAGGTGATCCCAGCTTTAATAGAAAGCTTGTCTTCTCCCTTGTCTCATGTAGCACGACGATCTGCTCTCGCGCATGTCTCTCTCCCCTTTGCACATATGGTAATGCCCCATCAAAGCCTTGTTTAAGCATCCCAAGGCTTTCTTGAGGCTTCCCTAGTAATGTCATGCAGGTTAGTTGCGAAATCCTAAAGCTGCAGAAAAACACAGTAGGCTGTAATTTTCTGTTTTGGATCGTTTTGGGTGGAGCGAGCACGTCTACGTGTGTTTCAGGTGCTTCCCCACGCAATGGGGCAGTTCCCCTTTGAAACGGATGAGTTTTTATGCGAGAAAACTCTCCGTTTTCGCAATCCTTTGCGATGGAACTGTGCATACCTGTGGGGGATTAGCAATTAGCCAATCCGGTTCCTGTACAGAAGGCTCTTGCCTTTGTAAGGATTCTAGTTACCAATCCTTCATTAAGTATCTAAACTCATGATTAAGACTTAAGAAACTTGAATTGAACTCAGAGACAAGACTCAGAAGACTTTGTGTTCGATTGATTGAATGATTGCTTGAAATGTGTTACAAGGGTGTTCTTATATAGAAACTGAAGAGACACAACGAAAAGACATGACCATAGGTCAAGAGACATGACTCTAAGCCAATAGTCGTGTCCTGCTGTAACCCTTCGGCGTAAAGGTGTAGCTGTTTGCTGAAGAGGCATGGCTATTCGTCGAACAGGTGCGACTCTTGGGCAAAGGGATGCATCCTTCGGAGAATCAGGGGTCTTGGATTTGGTACGTCTTTGTATCTGCAAAAGAATCAAGCAAGAAGGTAATACCATTTAAAATAAAACCGAGGGTAGTAGAAGAAACTCCGGGAGAAGGAAAATGTATTTCTGCTTGCTTCTGCATCCAAAGCTCTAACTGTCAAGTCCCATGTCATGGCACTGTTATTGACCATAACTATTTTGCCAAATTGAAAATTGATCATATCTGCAACTTGTCTCATCTTTTTCAAAAGTATCAGTATCACATCTGCAACTTGATTAGTGCTTTTGTCAAAGTCATTTATAACTTCGAGCTTTGTCCAATAAAAGATTGAATCTTTATTTGCTTCGAGTGAAATTATTGGTAAACTGACTTGAGTTTTTTGTTGAGTGAAGACCACTGGTTTGAAATTTGTAAGGTATTCCATTTGTTTGTCTGGAACATTAAAATTCTCCTAAAGGGATGCTAGATTGAGATAAAGTAGTATTTGGAGGTACATCCATCTGCAAAGGTTTATCACTGGAACAAGTTGTGTGTCGTGCTGCAAGAGTCTGCATCTGATTTATCCTTTGCACCGATTGGAACCTTCAAGTTTGAAAATTATCATTCACCACTGTATTTGTTATCTGTTCAGAGACAAACACTTTGTTTTGCAAGGGCGGTGACGAGGTGACTTTTTCTGCATGGAACACAGCCAAAGAAGGGGGTATGTGCCTATTGGTTGTTACACAAGAACCAAAATCTTCTGAATGGTAAGCTTTCTCAACGGCTCTATTAAGGCTTCCAGGGAGAGGTTGAGGAAGTTGTTGCCTCTTAGACCTTTGAAGAATCCTCTTGCACAAGGAAAGGATGAATAAATCTTCGACTTTAGCACCTTAAGATAAGAAAGAGTTAAATATAGGGCATGGCTCGCGAGGGGGAACTTGTCCAACGTCACGGCATTCACGATCGAGTACTTGACTAGGGTCAAATATATGTGCCACTAAGTAAGCCCATCTTAATATCGTTGATGATCCTTTGGAAGCTTCATGTTGCTGCTTTTGTTGCTGATGATTTCGATAAGAAGTTGGTTGCTTAGAACTGTAGCATTTCCAAGAATATTCATGCTGAGACTTTTGCTGCTCGCACGAAGGTATTTTGTGTTTAGTTGTCTCTCGGAAACCATGCTTTGGGTGAGAGAATTTGAGTTCCGAAGGCTTTTGTTTGAGTGGTTCTTCTTGATCGACCACTGAAGCCAATGATGGAGGCAAGGGTAGGAGCAGCATGCGTAAATTTGAATCATTGTCTGGTAGGTATGGTGATTTTTACGTAAGTTCAATGCTTTTGTAAGAGGTGATCTTAAAAGGGGTTTTGACACTGGGAATTATTTAGGGGTTGTCCGGTTATTGTGAAGCATTCAAATTATGTAAATCAAAGGCCTGGCATTGCTTATTTGCGTACGTAAAAATACTCCAGTGAAAGGATTCAGCCAATGCTTCAGTAATTCAGCCCTGCAGTTTAGAAATCCAGCGCTTTGCATAAGGGCACAATATTTCTCCGAAGAGGTGCGAGCACCGATGAAGGGGCGCGTGATTTCAGCCCATCGTTTCAGCAATTCAGCCAACGAATTCAGCAATTTAACCCAGCAATTCGTCCCAACGCAGAAATCCAGTGTTTCAACGATTATAGGCTAGCGCTTTGCAAAAGAGCATGGCTCTCCACGAAGAGGCGCGAGCACCGGCGGAGGGGTGCGTGAAAATTTCAGCCAAGCAGACCATCGATTTGCACAAAGGGATACATCTCATGGAGGGGAAGGGGTGTGAGCACGGGAACATGGGGCATGTTTCCTGCTGGTTCAATACCTTATTACGTGAAGGGGCACCAACGAAGGGGTACATCCCAATGAAAGGGCACGCAAAGGGGCACCAACACAACGATCCCAAAATTCATTGGGTACGCCACACACACAACTATATTGCTATCCTTTATTTTTATAATTGGAGCAGAATAAATTTAAGTTACCTCATGCTCGTTTGGGTGCGTGTACCACCTTTCTTCTGCTTCCATGCAACTCCGGGAAGGGGGTAGAGTGTAGCGGCGAGCGTGAGAGGCTCACAACTTTCGGATCCCGGGAAAAAATTTGCTCTGATACCACTGTCAGGATTCTAGTTACTAATCCTTCATTAAGTATTTAAACTCATGATTAAGACTTTAGAAACTTGAAGTCTTGAACTGAACTCAGAGCCAAGACTCAAAAGACACTGAGTTCGATCGATTGAATGATTGCTTGAAATGTGTTACAAGGGTGTTCTTTTATAGAAACTGAAGAGAACGATGAAATGTAAGGTGCAGCGGAAGTGAATGTTGAACTTTGCTCAAGATGAGTGCTCCGAACTGTGCTCAAGGTTCCTTTTACTTACGGAAGGGAGAGCCTTCCGTTCCTTTAATGAGAGAGTGCAAGTGATCACAAACAAGTGGATAAACATTGTGAATGAAGGTACATGAGACTGAGAGATAGAGAGAGAAGAATACGACACCAGAATGTTGTCAAACCCTCCTCCGAAGGCCCCACTCTCTGTGGCGAGAGTGGTCTACTTATGATTGCACAAATCTCTACAATGGTGAGACTTGCCGACGATGTCGACGATGGTCAGGACAACGACAAGATGGGCTGAAATCTGCAAATTTTTATCTGCTGAATTCTGACTCTATGTCGATGACGACGGCGATGACGACGATGCAACGACGACGCGCTGAAAACGCAGATGCTGAAATCTGCGTTTTCCGGGCTGAATCTGCAAACTTCGCGGGATCTGACCGTGCAATGAGGATCTGTTGCGGGAAGGTGAGATCTGCGAGGTTTGAGACTTCTTCTGCGGGTTCTAATTGCTGAAAACTGAAAACGCTGGTCTATGTGCTGATTCTGTCGCGAAGATCTGCAAAACACTGAGGTTGATCTGCAAACCAAAAACGCTAGGGGTTGAAATCTGTCTTGCGGAGGAAACTGCTAACGCTAGGGCTGATCTGCTGTTCTGGGGATCTGCTATCGCTAGGGCTGATCTGCTGTGTCTTGTGGTCCCCGAGTCTGATCTGCAATGCAAAAATGCCAAGGCTGATCTGGGAATGAAAACGGTAGGCTCTGCTGTTGGGCAAAAACGCTAGGTTGGTCTTGGGGGGTCTTGTTGAGAAGGTGCCGGTTGAACCGGAGCTCCTGCTGCCTCTTCTTCTACAATGCTTGGACTTGCCGACGATGTCGACGACGATGAGGACAACGACGAGACGGGCTGAAATCTGAAAACGCTAATGGCTGAAATGTGTAAATCTTTATCTGCTGAATTTTGACTCTATGTCGGTGACGATGTCGATGGCGACGGCGACGATGCGACGACGACACGCTGAAAACACAGATGCTGAAATCTGCGTTATTTGGGCTGAAACTGCAAACTACGCTGGATCTGACTGTGCGGAGAGGATCTGCTGCGGAAAGGTGAGATCTGCAAGGTTCGGGACTTCTTCTGCGATGTCTGACTGCTACAAACTGAAAACGCTGGTTCCTCTTGTGGTTCTGTCAGGAAGATCTGCACAAACGCTGAAATGCAAGGTTGATGCAAAAACGCTAGGCTGAAAATTGATCTTGCGGTGGAAATCTGCTAACGCTAGGAAAATTTGCTGTCTGCTGTGGACTCTGCTAACGCTAGGGCTGATCTGCTGTGTCGTGTTGTCGTCGGGGTTGTTCTGCTGTGCAAAAATGTAGGGCTTTTGTCTTGTTGAAAAACGCTAGCTTTGCATCTGCAAAAACGCTAGGTCTTCTGTCTTGGGAGGTCTTGCTGAGAAGTTGCCTGATGAACACCGGGTTCCTGCTGCCTCTTCTGCCAGAAAGTGCTAGCGCTAGTTTGCTTATGTACTTGCTTAGTGAATTTTCCCTACCCAGTTTCCAACAAAAGTCACCTAAAAATAATAAGTGAAAAATGTCAAAAATAGGTCTATGCACTATAAAAATGCTCCTGATGGGTTCTGACTGAAATTTGATGATCATGCTGTGTGCAACCAGAGGATATGCATCTAATCTAAGTGTCTGGACATGCACGGTCTGCGAACAGACTCACAAAAGTGCCAGATCACTTTCTATTCTAGACTGACTGAGCTGAACTAAACCCTTGTCATAAAGTAGCTTGTCCACGTACATATAAGGTTAGATGTGCACGTGACATCCCCTCCTTTTCAAAGTGAGGTACAGGTACCGAACTGTATGGCGTCGAGGGAGATCGCCAACAGCGTCTGGAATCTTGGAAAGGACTCTTCGTCGGCCCACCCTGATGCGTGGGTCATGCGATACTTGAACTTCATAAAGGTCTGCAACGCTTGCTTCTTTGGGCCGCGCCGAAAGCGACACAAAGTCATCTGTGGCTCCTTCAATGCTTCAACTTCGTCTATAGTCATGCGTCTACCTTCTTCAAGAATCTCCGAGGCTGAAAATCCCTGACTTCCAACACAAAAATATGAACATACCCATTCCATGTAAAGTGACTAGAAAAATTCTAGTCTTTCGAACAAACTGTGCATGCAATGCAGATGAACAAAGTGATGGAGTGCCAAACTGTTCATCAAACACAAGCAAACAATGAGCTCGAAACTTGTCTTTCTGATCTAAATCAATCAATTGTGGCAAATCACAATGAAAATACCTATGCTTGATGCTCAATCCTTCTTGTGCTCTTTCGGATACTGTGTTGTCACGTGACATCCCAACCCTATGTGTCCGTGGACAAGCTACACAACAGCATGGTTCGGTCAGTTTAGATTAACAGTGATCTGGCACTTTTGTGAGTCTATTCATAGACCGTGCATGCCCAGTCACTTAGCATAGATGCATATCCTCCGGTTGCACACATCATGATCATCGGAATTCCCATCAGAATCCTTTAGCATTAGTTAGGGGAATTTTCCAGTGCATTTAGCCTATTTTCCTATTTATTGGGATTTTCACTTATTATTTTTAAGTGACTTTCCTACAAAAGTAGGTAGGGCAATTTTGCTAAGTTAATATATAAGCAAACCCAAGTTAGCACTTTCTGGCAGAAGAGGCAGCAGGAGCACCTTGCTCAACAGGCAACTTCTCAGCAAGACCAACCGCCGCGACTACTCTGGCGTTTTCTCCACAGAAGACCTAGCGTTTTTGCATCAGATCAGCCTTGGCGATTTGTGCACAGCAGATCAGCCTAGGCGTCATCACGACACAACAGATCAGCCTAGCGTTTTTGCATTTGCAGAACCCCGGCGACAGAAGGACCAATTTCAGCCCTTGGCGTTTTCGGATTTCAGCAGCAAATTAAGACCGGCATCATTCACCTAAAGTGTAGCAGATTCAGCCCATAAAGACCATCAATTTTCAGCCCTAAGAAACCTCATTTTTCAGCCAAGAAAACGTAGCCAAAACAGTCATTTTCAGCCACCGAAACAGTCCTGAAATTCAGCGATTAGAAGATCTCAGATTTCAGCCATCGTCGTGGTCATCGTCGTCGTCGTTGTCGCCATCGTCGTCATCGTCGTCGTCGTCACCGTCATCGTCTTCGGCATAGACCAAGTTGCCTAGTCCATTGCATACGCATTGTACACCTTTGTGCAATCCAAGAATAGACCACTCTCGCCGACGAGAGTGGGGCCTTCGGAGGAGGGTTTTACAAACCTCTCGGTGTCGTTTCTCTTCTCTCTCCTTCTCTCAGTCTCATTCACTTGCACGCACAATATCCACTCACTTTGTTCGTGACCACAACACTCTACAAGACGGAAAGCTCTCTCTAAGAACTAAAAGGAACCTCGAGCAATAAAGATCACTAATCTTGAGAAAATACAACATTCATTCTAAATGTGTCATGTCAAGGAAGAGACACGGAATGTGAATTCCTTGAATGCAAACATTTCATCTTTTCATGAGTAATCTGCATACATTCGTGATCATTCATGAGTGAATCGTGTTCAGCGTACAATATGTCATGCCTATGAAAAGGGATCACATAAGGACGGTGACTAAAATACATGAAAGCATCACGAATGAAACACTCGAACAATGCGTACTGGCTAATCATGCGCATACACAATACTTCCTGTGGGAGTTCTTTGGACCTCGACTCCGAGAGCCAAGATCGGTTCTTCGTGATTGATCGAATCTTCCTGTGGGGGTTCTTTGGACCTTGACTCGAGAGCCAAGATCGGTTCTTCATGATTGATCGAATCTGCAATGAGGTTAGCTTTACTAGAAAAAGTATCCACTAAACCATCATTCTTGTGAACAATCATAGTTTCTTCTTGCAATCATCATGCTTGTGAGAAATCACATCTTGATCATGCAAATCATCATGCTTATCATTATCATGCAAATTTTTGTGTGTCATGCTTTGGAAAAGAAGAGATTGAGAGAGTCTCCTTCTCTTGATCCTTTGCAATCTATGCCTGCACATTAGAAAAGAGTCGGAACAACTCTTCCATGTGTTGGTCGTTCATCGCTTTCCTTGCTTTGTTCTCGCGATCCATTTCTGCTTTTCTTTCTTCGTGCTCACGTGCTATGGCTGCCATTCTTTCTTCGTATTCACGCTCTATGGCTGCCCTTCTTTCTGTTGTTCTTGCTTTGCGTTCTAACTTCCTGTCCATCATCATCTTGTCGAAAGCTTCCAGAGGAGTTAGTGCAATCCTTGGCGTAGATGGGGAAGGGGGAGGGTCGGAAAAACCTCCTGGTGGGGAAAACTCTTCTTTGCCACTCCCATGCTCACCACCTCTATGCGAAGTATCCATTCCGCTTTAGGTGATGACCATCCGCTGAAGTCTTGGGTTCTTAAGTTCACGAGGAACTTGGGTTCTTGTGGTTCTTGGGTTCTTGAGGTTCTTGAGGGTCTTCTTTCGCTTGCAATCTGTGTTAGAGAAGGATCTTCTCTTTATGCGAGCTCTACTCTTTTCCGCGGGCGCACCCCTTGGCGGCCTTGCGCTCACACCAAGGTTGCTTTTTCCCACCTCACATCGATTGGCCGGCCGCTAAGTGCACGGTCCGCTCTCAATGAGTGAAAAGAGGCACAAGGGGAGGTTGGACAAACCCTTCTTTCTTGGGTTTCTTGTCACTCTTCAAAAACACGATTAGGAATCGACACGCCCAAGAGAACTTGGGTTACGTGCGACCGCAACAAGCAAAAAAGATTCTGTGGTTCTTTTCTTGAGTGATACAAAACATTGCCAAAGCTTTGATACCAATGTAAGATGCAGCGGAAGTGAATGTTGAAATTTGCTTAAGATGAGTGCTCCGAACTGTGCTCAAGGGTTCTTTTTACTTACGAAAGGGAGAGCCTTCCGTTCCTTTAGTGAGAGAGTGCAATGGACACAAACAAAGTGGTGAACACTGTGAATGAAGGTGCATGAGACTGAGAGATAGAGAGAGAAGAATACGACACCAGAATGTTGTCAAACCCTCCTCCGAAGGCCCCACTCTCTATGGCGAGAGCGGTCTACTATTGATTGCACAAATCTCTACAATGCTTGGACTTGCCGACGATGTCGACGACGATGAGACGGTTGAAATCTGAAAACGCTAATGGCTGAAATGTGCAAATCTTTATCTGCTGAATTCTGACTCTATGTCGGTGAGGATGTCGATGGCGACGATGCGATGACGACACGCTGAAAATGCAGATGCTGAAATCTGCGTTTTCCGGGCTGAAACTGCAAACTATGCTGGATCTGACTGTGCGGCGAGGATTTGCCGCGAAGGTGAGATCTACAAGGTTCGGGACTTCTTCTGCGATGTCTGACTGCTACAAACTGGAAAGGCTGGTTCCTCTTGTGGTTTTGTCACGAAGATCTGCAAAAACGCTGAAATGCCAGGTTGATGCAAAAATGCTAGGCTGAAAACTGATCTTGCGGTGGAAATTTGCTAATGCTAGGGAAATCTGCTGTCTGCTGTGGACTCTGCTAACGCTAGGGCGGATCTGCTGCGTCTTGTTGTCGCCGGGGCTGTTCTGCTATGCAAAAATGCCAAGGCTTTTGTCTTGTTGAAAAACGCTAGCTCTGCATCTGCAAAAACGCTAGGTCTTCTGTCTTGGGAGGTCTTGCTGAGAAGTTGCCTGATGAACACCGGGTTCCTGTTGCCTCTTGTGCCAGAAAGTGCTAGCGCTAGTTTGCTTATATACTTGCTTAGTGTATTTGACCTACCCAGTTTCCAACAAAAGTCACCTAAAAATAATAAGTGAAAAATGTCAAAAATAGCGAA
Organism: Adiantum capillus-veneris; assembly: GCF_014529385.1. NCBI lineage: Eukaryota > Viridiplantae > Streptophyta > Polypodiopsida > Polypodiales > Pteridaceae > Adiantum > Adiantum capillus-veneris. The sequence continues at coordinate 137,462,737 of NC_140955.1, read as the reverse complement.
AATAGGTCTATGCACTATAAAAATGCTCCTGATGGATTCTGACTGAAATTTGATGATCATGCTGTGTGCAACCAGAGGATATGCATCTAATCTAAGTGTCTGGACATGCACGGTCTGCGAACAGACTCACAAAAGTGCCAAATCACTTCCTATTCTAGACTGACTGAGCTGAACTAAACCCTTGTCATGAAGTAGCTTGTCCACGTACACATAGGGTTAGATGTGCACGTGACAGCTATCTGTGTGAGGTGAAGAGTGCTGTGCTCGAGGTGTAGAAGAAGATTTAGAAGAAGAAGAATTACCGTTATGCTTACCATACCATTCGGTGGGTCTTGAGGGGTACTTGACTTGTTCTCCTTCGGCTTACCTTTGTTATGCTTCATTTCTTGCGCTAGAACGATTCTAACGAGTAGTCCGTAGGGTTGAAATCTTGCACATCGAACTTGATGTACTCATCCAACTCATAAAGGAAAGCCTCCTTTCGTTCTGCATTCGATTTGGGCAATTGGATGCCAATTTTGCAAAATATGGCTAGAAAAAGACATAACAGGAGTGCCATTTTGCTTAAGGCTGCACCAATCTTCTTTTAACCGATCAAGATACTGAGGTGGCATAAAGCGAGCCTTGAGCTTGTTTTGGAAGTCGACCCAACTGAGAGAGAGGGGTACGCCATCCGCAACATGCTCAAGATGCTCAGCCAACTGTGACTCTTGCCAAGTTCGATACCAATTAATGGCATCACCCGCTAGATACATGGCAACAATCAAAACTTTAATGTTCCTTGTTTTCTTGTTAGTCGCAAAGTAAGCATTAAATTGATGCAGCCAAGAATAAATCATAGAAGCATCCATCTGACCATCTTACTTACTAAACGTCAACTTCTCAGTGATTGGATTGTTGGAGTCGTCGACTCTATATGTGCTATGTGATGACTCGCTGGCCTTCTTGAATGGCTCGGTCTTTGGGGACAGTACAACTCTTGTATGCGTTGATCCCTCTGCGTCTCTCGCTCTAACTCTAGAGCCGCTGGCTCTTCTTCGGCTTCTCTCACCGTTTTCCATTCTCTTTTGTTTTGGTTATCTCTTTAAGTCAAGGAAGGCTCTCCCTTCTTGTCAGTAAAAGAAACCTTGAGCATTTGGTATCATCACTCGAGGAAAGAAGCACAAAGAACCACATAAATTTTTTTGCTGCTTGTGGTCATGTGTTACCGAAGACCAAACCAATTGGGCGTGTCGATCTCTAATCTGTATTTTTGAAGAGTGGTAGGTAACCCAAAAAAGAAGCGCTTGTCCAGTCTCCCCTCGTTCCTCTTTTCCACTTAGTGAGAGCGGACCTTGTACTTAGCAGCGGGCCAATCGACGTGGGGTGGGAAAAAGAAACCTTGCAAGGCCGCCAAGGGGTGCACCCGCAGGAAGGAGTTGAGCTTGGGTAAGAAAACAGCCTTCTTAAACACAGATTGCAAGCCAAGAACCCAAAGTACCCAAGAACCCCAAGTACCAAGAACCCAAGTACTCAGTGCATGGGCATCACCAGAAGTGGAATGGATACTTTGCGTGAAGGTGATGAGAGTGGAATTGGAAAAAATCCCTACACCAAGAGGATTGTTCTTCGAGCCTCCCCCATCCCCATCTACGCCACGGATTGCACCAAGCCTATGGAGACTTTGGTAGTCGATGATGGAGATGATGCTACTACAAGAGGCTCAACGTGCCGCCTTGAATAGAGACCGTGAAGAACGAAGGGCAGTTATGGAGCTTGAGCGTGAGCAAGCATGTGAAGTTGAACGCATAGCGGGCGAAGAAAGAAGGGCATAGCGGGTGCTGAGAGAGAGAGAGAGAGAGAGAGAGAGAGAGAGAGAGAGAGAGAGAGAGAGAGAGAGAGAGAGAGAGAGAGAGAGATGACACCAGATGGGGTCCCAAACCCCCCTTCAAGGGCCCCCCTCTCTATTGCTAGAGAGGTATTTGCTTTAGATTGCACAAAGTCTGGTACAATGGTTCTAAATGTTGTGATGTTTGACGATGACGATGTCGAAGCTAATGGGCTGAAATCTGAAAACGCTAGGGATGCTGATGGACTTTTGCAAGTGCGGCGAGGCTACGAGCTGATTTGGTGCCGTCGTCACTGACGACGACGGCTGAAAACTGAAAAACACTAACTGGCTTGCTGGCTGAAAGCTGGAAAAGGTGTCTTGGCCGTGATGGGAATGACAATTGCAACGAGGGTAAGGCTGATCTGCTGGGTGCTGTTGCGGGATGCTGATGACGAAGCAAAACGCTGAAAACGCTGTTGCAAAACACTAGGTACTGATCTGTCATGTGCACACTTCACTTGCGCTACGTTGACATGCTTTTGCTACAGTCTAGCATGTCTTAGCTTAGGACCTAGCTTGGCACTTTCTGAACCTCTAGCAGGACGTGCATGTCCATGCTGGTCATAGTTGCATACCCTCTTTTGTACAATTTAGTCACTCCAGCATTTAGGCATTTACCGCGTGTGAACTGCCCCTTAGCATGACATTTATTTATAATTGATTTTCAGCATTTGTCTTAGCATTGATTTTAGCAAGGTCGTGGGGTCTCCTATTGGTCTACTCGACCTAGCCTTTGGTGGGTATATAGGTAGTCAGAAGGAAGCGCTTGGAAGGGGAAAACAGGAGGAGAAGTATCTGGACCGCAGTTCCCTCAATCTTCTTGGCGTTTTCAGCCCAGAAAAGCCAGCGTTTTCAGCCAGAACAGCTAGCAGATTTCAGCTCGTCGTCATCCTCGGTGATAGCATTCAGCCCTAGCCTTGTCATGGTTGCAGATCCGAACCATTGACATCGCTAGCAGTTTCCCCATCTAGCCATAGCCTCGTTGTCATCGTCATCATCGTCGTCGACACAGTACCCGAGTATTTAGTACCCCTTGTGTTTTGGCTTGGCTCCTGCCTAGCTCAGCATAAGGAGTTTCAGTACCCGCAGTACCCCATAGAACCCCTCAATACCTCAGTCGTTGTCGTCATCGTCGTTGACATAGAACCCATCAGTACCTCATCGTTGTCCACACAGAACCCATCAGTACCTCTAAACCCATTAGTACCCGCATACCCCTCAGTACCTCGTCATCGTCGTCGATATAGAACCCATCAGTACCTCATTGTCGTCAACACAAAACCCATCAATACCTCATCGTCTTCGACATAGAACCCATCGGTATCTCATCGTCGTCCACATAGAACCCATCATTCCCTCATCGTCGACGTCATTCTTGTCGACACAGGTCCAATAAGCACCTCGTCATCGTCGTCCTCGTTGTTGACATATAACCCATCAACACCTCGTCGTCGACATAGAACCCATCAGTACCTCGTCGTCATTGTCATTGTCGTCGACACAGTATCCATCAGTACCCAAAATCAGTACTAGCAATACCGTAGTACCCTTCATTATCTTAGTAGTACCCAACATCAATAGCATCAATACCCATTAGCATCAACATCTCATCATTTAGTCATTGTATCAGCGTTGTGCAATGATAAAGAAAGTACTTGCTCTGGCAAGAGAGCAAGGGGGCCCTTGAGGGTTTGGGACCTGACATTCAGTTCAGTTCAATTCCTTCAAGTGACCCTTGTGTTTGTGCAGAGTACTAGATCCGAGTTAAATCCTTAAACACTTCCGCTGCACCTCACAACAACGCTCGTGTATAGATACACGAGGAACTCGGTATTCTTGGTACTTGAGAGGCTTTTTGCTCTGCTCCTCTGCGTGAGAGTGCATGAGAGAGAGAGAGAGAGAGAGAGAGAGAGAGAGAGAGAGAGAGAGAGAGAGAGAGAGAGAGAGAGAGAGAGAGAGAGAGAGAGAGAGAGACAAAACGTTGGTAGTATGTGGGGAGGGACTGATCAATGACACTCTATATTAGATATAACCAATGTACTCACGCTAGGAAGCCTATATATAGGGCTCTTGGGTGAGGTCGGGGAAAATCCCACGACCAACCACTAGTAAAAGATCCCATGTTAGGTGCAGCGGAAAGAATGTTGTATTTTCTCAAGATTAGTGATCTTTATTGCTCAAGGTTCCTTTTAGTTCTAGGGAAAGAGAGAACTTTCCGTCTTATGGAGAGTGCTATGATCATGAACAAAGTGAGTGGATATTGTGCGTGCAAGTGAATGAGACTGAGAGAAGGAGAGAGAAGAGATACGACACCCGAGAGGTTGTAAAACCCTCCTCCGAAGGCCCCACTCTCGTCGGCGAGAGTGGTCTACTTTGATTGCACAAAGGTGTACAATGCGTATGCAATGGACTAATGCAACTTGGACTATGCCGATGACGATGACGGATGACGAAGACGACTTGATGGCTGAAATCTGTTATCTTCTAATCGTTGAATCCGGGACTGTTTCGGTGGCTGAAAATGAATGTTTTGGCTGCGTTTTCCTTTGCTAATGATGGAGGAACTTCTGCAACCAATCTGGGTCGGTTCTGCTGCGATTCATCTGCTGAAAACTTGCGTTTTTCAAGGCTGAATTTGCTGATCAAAAACACTGAGATGGCTGGTCAAAAAACGTTGAACTGCTGCACATACCTAGCGTTAGTAAAAACGCTGAGCAAGGCAGGATGTTGGTGAGCAAAAACGCTACAATGCTGATGGTGCTGGCGATGGCAACAATCTGCTAACGCTAGGGTGTTGAGGTCGATGGCAAAGGCCTGTAGTGGAAGGAAACGCCAGGGCTGGGGTGTAGATGCAAAAACGCCAGGGATGGGTGAAGATGCAAAAACGCTAGATGGTCTGAGGGGGTACTGCTGAGAAGTTGCCTGTTGAGCGGGAAGCTCCTACTGCCTCTTCTACCAGAAAGTGCTAACTTGGGTTTGCTTATATATTAACTTAGCAAAATTGCCCTACCTACTTTTGTTGGAAAGTCACTTAAAAATAATAAGTGAAAATAACCAATAACTAGGAAAATAGGCTAAATGCACTGGAAAATTCCCCTAACTGATGCTAATGGATTCTAATGGGAATTCCGATGATCATGCTGTGTGCAACCGGAGGATATGTATCTATGCTAAGTGACTGGGCATGCACGGTCTACGAATAGACTCACAAAAGTGCCAGATCACTGCTAATCTAGACTTGACTGAACTGTCTGAACCCTATTGTGGTGTAGCTTGTCCACGGACACATAGGGTTGGGATGTGTCACGTGACATACCCTCCTTTTCAAAGTGAGGTACTGGTACCGAACTGTATGGTGTCGAGGGAGATCGCCAACAGCTTCTGGAATCCTGGAAGGGACTCTTCGCCGGCCCACTCTGCTGTGTGGGTCGAGTGGTACTTGAACTTCATAAAGGTTTGCAACGCTTGCTTCTTTGGGCCGCGCCGAAAGCGACTCAAAGTCTTCTGTGGCTCCTTTGATGCTTCAACTTCGTCTAGAGTCGTACTTCTTCCATCTTCAAGAATCTCCATGGCTGAAAATTCTTGAAACCATCTCCAACACAAAACCATGAACATACCCATTCCATGTAAAGTGAAGGAAAAAAATCTTGTCTTCTTTAAAGACTGTGCATGCAATGTAGATGAACAAATAGACGGAGTGACAACCCGTTATCAACAACATTTGGAGGCTTCTGCCATATATTCCTTTGGAGAGCTCCAATCTTGGAGCAGCCCATTCCAATCTTCGCGTGCATATTGCGGCTCCCCTAGGCGGTTCCTTTACTCTCACCTTGAGCATTGGTGTTATGTTGTGTATTGGATATTGATTGCACAGATGTGTCGTAACATTTCTAAAAGTGGAAAGGTGTCACAAAAGCCATGACGTGGTACTTGAACCCTCCAGGACAGACAAAAAGTGATCCCAGAACCTGATGAGTGGCTATCTGTATAGTGCTGACATGGCACCTCCGCCTTTTGTGAATTGCCATGCCAGATTGGCTAATCGTTTTTTTGGACTTGCTTTTGGAGACCCTGTTTTCAGCCCTTATGCTTTTCATGAGCACATTGTTTTTAGGGCTTTTAGTGCCTATAAAAGAAGGCCTAGGGGGCCACTCTTGTCAGGTGCACCGGAAGTATTTAAGGATCTCAGATCTAGTACTCCGCACAAACACAAGGCTACTTTACTTCACTTGAAAAGAGAAACTGAACTGAACACAATGAACGAGAGAGGCAGAGAGAGAAAAAAGAGAGATGACACGGCATGTCGGGTCCCAACCACGGTGAGGGGCCCCCTTGCTTTGTTGCCAGAGCAAGTACTTGCTTTAATTTACTTGCACAAAATGCGGATACAATGGTGATAGGTACTTGTTGTAGATGCTTGGTACTGCTAGGGTGTTGATGGGTACTTGCTAGGGATGCATGATACTGCGAGGCTAAGGCTGAGTACTGAAAACGCTAATGGTCCTGCGATTGTGTCAGGTGTAGCGGAAGTGAATGTTGATATTGCTCAAGATGAGTGCTTCGAACTATGCTCAAGGGTTCCTTTTACTTACGGAAGGGAGAGCCTTCCGTTCCTTTAGAGAGAGAGGGCAATGATCACAAACAAAGTGAATGCTACTGTGAATGAAAGTGTTGAGATTGAGAGAAAGAAGATTACGACACCAGACGGTTCTCAAACCCTCCTCCAAGGGCCCCCCTCTGTATGGTGAGAGAGGTCTATGCTATAGATTGCACAATGGGCTAAAAATGCTGGTAGTGATGGGCTTGAAACGCTGGTACTAATGGGCTGAAAACACTGGTACTGATGGTATTGGTACTGCGGGTATTACTGGTGCTAGTACTGCTTGCCTATGGAGGTGACCCCCCATGTCCCTTATTTACAAGGAAAAGCTGGGCCGAGCAGCGTGAAAATGTCCGGACGACCTTGGGAATAAAATGTTGAAAAGTCAATTGTTAATAAGTTGCTGACTCACTAATAAGAGGTGCTTCATATGCCTACATGCCAGACCGACTGTTTTGTGCAAGAGAGGATATGCAACTATGACCTGCCTGGGCATGCACGTCCTGCTAGAGGCTCACAAAGTGCCAAGGTTAGGTCCTAAACTAGACTACGACTGACGCAGAACTGTAGCAGAACCTCGTCCACGAAAGGTGAGACACAACTGCCGAACTTCTACGTGTGGATACCTTTTGTACTTCTGATGCTGAATGCTTCTAATACTTGTGGGTGCATAAGCTGATGAAAACTCCTCCAAGCTTGTGGATACTGCGAATGTAGGTATTGTTGCGATGCAAACACCAACCAATCGAGTTACTAGGTAGCCTTACTACTGTCGCAGAATACCAGCCTTGATGCTGACTTTGTCTTGCGAGCAAGTACTACCACTCGAATAGTCCTATCATGAAAACATTGCGGGTGAATATGGAAGGTAAGAGTGCTCAAAGGTATTCCAAGGGTTGCTTATTGACAAAAGTGGATGCACACTATATGCGAATGCGAATGGAAAAAAAGGGTTAGGGAGCCTTGCACCAACTCCTAGATCCGCATACAAGGCAAGCAAATCTTAGCATTCAAGATCTGGATTTTCGTGTATTCGATGTCGATCTTCGATAAAAAACATAGCAATGAAGACGAGCACGCCCGATGCGTGGTTCTTTGGGTTCTTGGTTCTACCAGGGCTCTTGGTTCTTCCCTTGAGTTCGCGAAACCGAAGCACGCACAGAGCTTTGATACCAATATTAGGTGCAACGAAAGGGTTTAAGGATTTAGCTCGGATTTAGTACGCTGCACAAACACAAGGTTACTTTACTTCACTTGAAAAGAGAAACTGAACTGAATAGAATGAACGAGAGAGAGAGAGAGAGAGAGAGAGAGAGAGAGAGAGAGAGAGAGAGAGAGAGAGAGAGAGAGCATGTCGGTTTCCAACCACCCTCAAGGGCCCCCTTGCTTTGTTGCCAGAGCAAGTATTTGCTTCAGATTACTTGCACAAAATGTTGATACAATGATGCTAATGCCGAGATGTTGATAGGTACTTGTTGTAGATGCTTGGTACTTCTAGGATGCTGGCCGCCCACTTTTGTCTAAGTGTCCACATATATTTTCATATATTATTTTTCTGTTGGGTTGTGGGGATTTTTATCAGGCCTTGCCCTACCTCCCCTTGGGCACCTATTTGTGGAGCCAGGGGGTACCCACTTCCACATCTCATAGAGATCACACATCTGATTGTATTGGGTCTTCTGCTCATGGTAGTCATGGGGGAACTAATCGCCCCCTCTTGACCATCTCTGGCATTTGTGTGCGTCTCTCTCTCTCTCTCTCTCTCTCTCTCTCTCTCTCTCTCTCTCTCTCTCTCTCTCTCTCTCTCTCACGCTTCCGCACACGCGCACTCTCACATGGTATCAGAGCTCAGGCGTCACATGGTATCTGCAGCTTCAGGCTTTGCCTTTTTGAGGCGCTAAACGCATCAGGTTCTTCTCCCAAGGGCTAGACCAGGTTAGCGTTTTTGCATCAGGCTGCTAGCGCTTCACTTCTGGGATCATTTCATCACCGGAAACCTCCTCTGCTCCATCCGCGTTTTTCAGCCAGGCCTTCGTTTTTGGGTTTTCAGCCCATTTTCAGCGGTTTTATTGGTCACTTTGTGTCCTAGACACCTTCCACAAGGTGCTGGGCACCTAGGGTCCTTTGTTTTTCTAGCAAACAGAAGGTTTTTGGTGCCAAAAAGTGCAGCAAAATTGGGCTGCAAATTGACCTGCGTTCTTGCAGCAGGAGGGCATCGCTCAGCTTCTGAACCCCGGATCTCGCCACCACCCACCCGGCTTTGCATCCGGTGCATTGCCGGCAAGTATCCTCTCTGTCTTCATCAGATTTGAGCCATTATCCCTTGCTGTTTTCTTTGTTTTCAGCCCATTAGAGGCAGTGAGTGATTCACCACTCTTCCCTACACCCTCTGCACCGCTCTTGATCTTGTCGGGAGCGGACGAGCACGCTGAAAGTCGCTGGACAGTAGCGTTTTCATCACCACGTAGTTGCGTTTTTGGGTGGACAGCAAACATATGGCTTGTGTTTTTCACGGAGGATAAATGTTACCTCTTGCTAGAACACAATCCAATGGTGGTCGGTGCGGTCTCTCAGTGACTGCTGCAGTACACGATATCTTGGACATCGGCTTGATCATCTACAAACATACGATCCTTGGGAGATCCATTCATTCCAGCCATCATTCGGCGGTTGCGCACTCCAGAGGGGGTGGTGACTTGTTGTCAGGTGACACATCCCAACCCTATGTGTCCGTGGACAAGCTACACCACAGCAGGGTTCAGTCAGTTCAGTCAAGTTTAGAATAGCAGTGATCTGGCACTTTTGTGAGTCTATTCGTAGATCGTGCATGCTCAGTCACTTAGCATAGATGCATATCCTCCGGTTGCACACAGCATGATCATCGGAATTCCCATCAGAATCCATTAGCATCAGTTAGGGGAATTTTCCAGTGCATTTAGCCTATTTTCCTATTTATTGGGATTTTCACTTATTATTTTTAAGTGACTTTCCAACAAAAGTAGGTAGGGCAATTTTGCTAAGTTTCTATATGAGCAAACCCAAGTTAGCACTAAATGGCAGAAGAGGCAGCAGGAGCACCTTGCTCAACAGGCAACTTCTCAGCAAGACCAACCCCCGCGACTACTCTGGCGTTTTCTCCATAGAAGACCTAGCGTTTTTGCATCAGATCAGCCTTGGCGATTTGTGCACAGCAGATCAGCCCCGGCGTCATCACGACATAGCAGATCAGCCTAGCGTTTTTGCATTTGCAGAACCCCGGCGACAGAAGGACCAATTTCAGCCCCTGGCGTTTTTGGATTTCAGCAGCAAATTAAGACCGGCATCATTTACCTAAAGTGTAGCAGATTCAGCCCGTAAAGACCATCAGTTTTCAGCCCTAAGAAACCTCATTTTTCAGCCAAGAAAACGTAGCCAAAACAGTCATTTTCAGCCACCGAAACAGTCCCGAAATTCAGCGATTAGAAGATCTCAGATTTCAGCCATCGTCGTCGTCGTCACCGTCGTCGTCATCGGCATAGACCAAGTTGCACCCTAGCGTTAGCAGATTGTTGCCATCGCTTGTACCATCAGCATTGTAGCGTTTTTGCTCACCAACATCTTGCCTTGCTCAGCGTTTTTACTAACGCTAGGTATCTACAGCAGTTCAACGTTTTTTGACCAGCCATCTCAGTGTTTTTGATCAGAAAATTCAGCCTTGAGAAACTCAAGTTTTCAGCAGATGAATCGCAGCAGAACCGACCCAGATTGGTTGTAGAAGTTCCCCCATCATTAGCAAAGGAAAACGCAGCCAAAACAGTCATTTTCAGCCACCGAAACAGTCCCGAATTGAGCGATTAGAAGATCACAGATTTCAGCCATCAAGTCGTCGTCGTCATCACCGGCATAGTCACCGGCATAGTCCAAGTTGCATCAGTCCATTGCATACGCATTGTACACCTTTGTGCAATCAAAGAATAGACCACTCTCGCCGACGAGAGTGGGGCCTTCGGAGGAGGGTTTTACAACCTCTCGGGTGTCGTATCTCTTCTCTCTCCTTCTCTCAGTCTCATTCACTTGCACGCACAATATCCACTCACTTTGTTCGTGACCACAACACTCTCCATAAGACGGAAAGCTCTCTCTTTCCCTAAAGAACTAAAAAGGAACCTTGAGCAATAAAGATCACTAACCTTGAGAAAATACAACATTCATTCCGCTGCACCTAACATTGGTATCAGAGCTTTGGAAGTGTTCTGCAATACTCAAGGAAAGAACCACAAGAATTTTTTTTGCTTGTTGTGATCGCGCGAACCCAAGTTTACTTGGGCGTGGCGATTCCTAATCGTGTTTTGTTGAAGAGTGACAGGAATTCCAAGAAAGAAGGGCTTGTCCAGCCTCCCCTTGTGTCTCTTTTCACTCATTGAGAGCGGACCGTGCACTTAGCGGCCGGCCAATCGGCGTGAGGTGGGAAAAAGCAACCTTGCTGTGAGCGCAAGGCCACCAAGGGGTGCGCCCGCAGAAAAGGGTAGAACTCGGGTGAAGAGAAGATCCTTCTCCAACGCGATTTGCAAGCGAAAGAAAACCCCAAGAACCCTAGATTCTCACGAATCAAGAACCCCAAGAACTCAAGAACCTCAAGAACCCTAGATTCTCACGAATCAAGGACCTCAAGATCCTCAAGAACCCAAGTTCCTCGTGAACTTAAGAACCCAAGACCCCCAAGAACCCAAGTTCCTCGAGAACATAAGAACCCAGACCACAAGAACCCACGACTTCAGAATGGTTATCACTCGAAGCGGAATGGATACTTCTCTTGGAAGTGATGAGCATGAGAGAGGCGAAGAAGAATTTTCCCCACCAGGAGGTTTTTCTGACCCTTCCCCATCTACGACACCGATTGCACTAACTCCTATGGAGGCTTTCGACAAGAGGATGATTGACAAGAAGTTAGCAGACAAAGCAAGAGATGCCGAACGAAAAGCAAAAATAGAGCGTGACTACGAAGAAAAGATGGCAGCCATAGAGCGTCAGTCCCAAGAAAGAATGGCAGCCATAGCGCGTGAGAGCGATCAAGCACGCTTGGAAGCCAAAGCAAGAGAAGCATAAATGGATCGCAGACACGCAGAAAGCAGAGCAGAAATAAAAACACTACAAGAACAGAGCGACCGACAAAACAAAGAGTTCTTGCGACTTTTTTCTCAAGTACAGGCGTACTTTGCACAGAGTCACGGAAAGGAGACTATCTCCGTCTCTTCTTCTCCAAAGCAGGATACACAGGATTTGCATGATTATGTGAAGCATGATGATGATTTGATTGATAATGGTTTGCATGATGATGAGAAGCATGATAATTTGGATGCCAATGATTTGCATAATGATTTGGATGACAATGACAAGCATGATGAGTTGCATGAAGATGATGTGATTGTTCACACGGATGATGTGTTAGTTAATGCTTTTTCCAGCGAAGCTAACCTCGTTGTAGATTCGATCAATCACCAAGAATTGATCTTGGCTTTCGAGTCGAGGTCCATAGATCCCCCTACAAGGAGATGCGATAGATCCTGAAGAACCGATCTTCGCTCTCGAGCCTTGGTCCAAAGAACTATCACAGGAAGTATTGTGTGTTCGCATGATTGATACGCACGCATTGTTCGAGTGTTTCATTCGTGAAGGTTTCCTGTATTTTAGTCAGCATCGTTATGTGATCCCTTTTTCTAGGCATGACATATTGTATGTTGAGCACGTTTCTCTCATGGATGAGCACGAATGTATGCGGAATTTTCATGAAAACTTGAAAAGTCTGTATGTCAAGAAGTCACATTCCATGTTTCTTCCTTGGTATGACACAGTTTCCGAAAGAGCACATGATAGTATGAGCACCAAGCATGGGCATTTCCATTGTGATTTGCCACAGTTGATTGATTTCGATCAAACAGAAAAGATTCAAGCGCATTGTTTGCATGTGTTTGATGAACGGGTTGTAACTCCGTTTCTATGTTCATCTACATTGTATACACAGTCTTTAGAGAAGACAAGATTTTTTTCCTTCACTTTACATGGAATGGGTATGTTCATGGTTTTGTGTTGGAAGTGGTTTCATGAATTTTCAGTCATGGAGATTCTTGAAGACGAAAGAAGCAGGACTCTAGACAAAGTTGAAGCAAGAAAGGAGATTCAGAAGACTTTGTGTCGCTTTCGGCGCGGCCCAAAGAAGCAAGCGTTGCAGATCTTTATGAAGTTTAAGTACCGCACGACCCACACCTCAGAGTGGGCCGGTGAAGAGTCCCTTCCAGGATTACGGATGCTGTTGGCAATCTCCCTCGACGCCATACAGTTCGGTACTAGTACCTCACTTTGAAAAGGAGGGGATGTCACGTGACACATCCCAACCCTATGTGTCCGTGGACAAGCTACACCACAGCAGGGTTCAGTCAGTTCAGTCAAGTCTAGAATAGCAGTGATCTGGCACTTTTGTGAGTCTATTCGTAGACCGTGCATGCCCAGTCACTTAGCATAGATACATATCCTCCGGTTGCACACAGCATGATCATCGGAATTCCCATCAGAATCCATTAGCATCAGTTAAAGGAATTTTCCAGTGCATTTAGCCTATTTTCCTATTTATTGGGATTTTCACTTATTATTTTTAAGTGACTTTCCAACAAAAGTAGGTAGGGCAATTTTGCTAAGTTTCTATATAAGCAAACCCAAGTTAGCACTAAATGGCAGAAGAGGCAGCAGGAGCACCTTGCTCAACAGGCAACTTCTCAGCAAGACCAACCCCTGCGACTACTCTGGCGTTTTCTCCACAAAAGACCTAGCGTTTTTGCATCAGATCAGCCTTGGCGATTTGTGCACAGCAAATCAGCCCCGGCGTCATCACGACACAGCAGATCAGCCTAGCGTTTTTGCATTTGCAGAACCCCGGCAACAGAAGGACCAATTTCAGCCCCTAGCGTTTTTGGATTTCAGCAGCAAATTAAGACCGGCATCATTCACCTAAAGTGTAGCAGATTCAGCCCGTAAAGACCATCAGTTTTCAGCCCTAAGAAACCTCATTTTTCAGCCAAGAAAACGCAGCCAAAACAGTCATTTTCAGCCACCGAAACAGTCCCGAAATTCAGCGATTAGAAGATCTCAGATTTCAGCCATCGTCGTCGGCGTCGTCATCGTCATCGTCATCGTCATCGTCGTCGTCATCGGCATAGACCAAGTTGCATAGTCCATTGCATACGCATTGTACACCTTTGTGTAATCAAAGAATAGACCACTCTTGCCGACGAGAGTGGGGCCTTCGGAGGAGGGTTTTACAACCTCTCGGATGTCGTATCTCTTCTCTCTCCTTCTCTCAGTCTCATTCACTTGCACGCACAATATCCACTCACTTTGTTCGTGACCACAGCACTCTCCATAAGACAGAAAGCTCTCTCTTTCCCTAAAGAACTAAAAAGGAACCTTGAGCAATAAAGATCACTAACCTTGAGAAAATACAACATTCATTCCGCTGCACCTAACACTTGTGGTTTGCTATGGACACATCTATGCACTCATCAGAGGAGTTCAAACGAGATATTGCCATGCTCATGGCATATAAGATTCGGACATTCCCAGAGAAGACAGCACCATCTTGGGTGGGTAGACACTTATCACTTGATCTCGACACGTCAGATCACTTGCTTACATAGGAGCATCTACATGGACTTAGGGAGAGGATCTTGGATCCCTTCTTGGACAGGTTCATTGCTTGGATCTACAAACTGGAGTGGGACTTCAGTGATTTGGACTCTCTTGGAGAGTTTACCCGCGAGGTGCGGGTGATCAAGCATCATCCCGCGACTACATCCGGAGTCACCCATAGCTTGGCTTGGATGGTAATGCAGTTGCTCTTCTACACTCCTGATCATTTGGATTGCTACCTTCAGAGTTGCTTACACTCACTCTCGGTAACCTTACAACAAACTTATCCCCGACCTGGGCAATAGGCCACTCCCAGCTCATTCACATTGAGAGCCACATCGAGTTGCGGTCTCGTGGCGTTGTTGGCGCAGATTCTGTTTTGGTTGACACCGGAGGATTAGCGGGAGGAGATACAGGCAAGAGGGCGCAAACATCTTGGTTTGGCCTTTCCTCTTCTTAGAGGATCTTCACAGCGCAGACTTCTCAGTCTGGCTTCCCTTCTTCATACAGGATGATTACGGTGCAGACAGCTTGGTCTGACCACACTTCTTCTCAGAGGCCCTTCACACCGCAGACTGTTGAGTCTCGCTTCCCCCTCATCTTGAGGCAGGTCATAGTTGCATACCTTCTCTTGCACAAGACAGTCCGTCCGGCATATAGGCACCTCTTATTAGTGAGTCAACAACTATTATTAAGTGAATTTTCAGTATTTTATTCCCAGGCTCGTGGGGGCATTGTCAGCATTGCTTAGTCAAACTGTCTGGAGAAAATGCGGAAGCCCGTCATGAGAATAACGGGAAGCCTGTCAATGCATGAACCTGTAACCCAATGTTGCCAGATGGCTAAGCTGTGTAAAACTTCAGGAAGGCCAAATGTAGTAATCTGCACCATACACGTTTGAGGAGACTATTCGCTCTAAACCTATTGAGTTGATGCAAGAATTTGTCCACATAGTGCCAGATTCCGAAGGAAGGATGGAGGAAATTCCACATGTAGACAAAGATTGTTTGGCACAACTTTGGGAAAAGGTCGAGGGAGAAAACCAAGAATATCTAGGTAAACAATCAGCTCCTTTTGAGGAAATTTGCTTGGATCAACCTCCATCAGAGGTAGATATGCAATCTTTGTATGGGGATTTAGGAACCAAACCTTCAAAAGGTTAAAGTGAACACCCTTAGAACGACAGAAAGAGATTGTGGGTGTTAGCGGTCTGCGTAAGCACAACACACATACCGACCAAGGCAACACAACATCGTTTTTTAGCATTGGGAAGGAAAAGGGAATAGGGTTTCACTATGGACCTATCCTCATACATGGGTGAGAATGAATAAAAGTCAGTAGTATGCAAGACTACCAAGCTGCAAATAACAAAGAAGAATTTGGATGTGTAACTTAAATTCCGTTCTATCGATGCCCAACAATTTCACACACATTGGAGGAATTACTGAGGATGCAACCACAACTGTGGACTTATCTAGAAAATAATCTTGAGAAAATGAGAATCAAGGGGTTGACAAAAGAACGGATTCAACACTTAAAGCAAGAGAATGAACCAAGCAAATTAGGCAAACCTATACATATAAACAAAATCAAAAGACTATTGTCAAGGGGAACATGGAAATACCATACTTCCTGTTAGCTGGGATTTCCATTGCAACTAAGTGGGTTTGGGAAGCGTGGGGAAAGCGAAAATAAAAAAAACTTGAATGAAACTACAACTTGCAAACAGACACGAAGAAAGACCCGTGGGGATTTTGGAAGGAATAATGGTCACCTTTTGTGGGCTATGAACACACCTTTGCAATTGTGGACTTCGACACGGAATCAAATTACAAAGTCATATTGGGAAGACCATTCATGAGACACCTTCAAAATGATACAAGATTGGGGCCATGAAACAAGTAAGCTTAGTAGATCATTTGTACAAGGACATAAACCAAACTTCAATAAAGGCTTTGGATACCAAATTCTTAGCCTCTAGCATCACCAAATTACACTCCACTCCTGGCTAAAATACGATACTCCTATGTGGATGTATGCAACATTGAAGCATAATAGCTAGCCAACACAAGGAGGATTGCATCTTAGAAAGAGATGTGACGAACAACGCTTGTGTTCTTGAAGTCTTTCGAGATCATCTGTTCAAGCCATTTGGATGGATGGATATACTAGCAACCATGGATGTGTGTGAATGAATCCCTACAAACCAAATTTTGTGATCAAAATGGGAATGACCATGCCAATCGAGATGATTTCTTTGGTCAAAATGAAAATGGACTTGCCAACCCAGATGATTTCTTTGGTTAGGAAAATAGAAACAAAAAAAAGGAAAAACAATGACTCCATGAAAATTAATGATAAAATAATAGAGGAGATACCTATAATAAAGACGCATTATGAAATCTCCAGTAGAGATGTGACACAGGAGCAAGAGGAAGAGGCTTACTACAATGCCATGAATGAGATGAAAGATGATGAGATCACTATAAGAGATTTTGATTCTGATAAAGAAAGTTTGAGGTCTAGAACATTGAGCAGAATTGGGGAGGACAAATTTTTTGACTTTGCAACCAATGACCTAGCTGACAAAAGAGATATTAGAGACAAAGGAAAAAAAAAGAGCACAAAAGAAAACCATGCCCCTTCTTGCAAGCAACAAATAATACCTTACATTGGTAGGAGTGGAAGATTGCATAAATGGCAAGAGAATTGGCTATTATTTGATGCAACTAGTAATTTCATAATGACCTAAGAAAGAAGAAACGGCTAAAACAAAACCAAAACCAAAGTGTGAGAAGAAGGGGAAAAATATCAAACTATCCAAAACAGAGAGAAACACAAGGTATAAAGAGCTAAAACATATGCTTTAGGAAGTTTGGACAATAGAGATGGAACCAATAACTGACAATGAAAGTAATTCCTACAAGTATTTCAAGAAGGAAACACAAACAGAGAAAGAGGCTACTTAGTCTATATCGCCTCAGGACGAGGCAACCACCACATCACCTACAAGGGTAAAGGGACAGATTTCTACCTCCTCAAAATATGCCACAGAGCGGGTTAGATTCATTAAAGACCTCCAATGGTTAATGTTAAAATCCCTTTGACCTTAGGCAAGCTAGGGCTGAGCTTGAGGTGGGAACCCGACCTAAACTTACCTTTGACCTTAGGTAAGCTACAGTTGAGCTTAAGGTGGGAACCCCATCTAAACTTGCCTTTGACCTTAGGCAAGCTAGGGTTGAGCTTGAGGTGGGAAAATGAGGAAGGTGCTTGAGAAACTTTCCATGCATGGGGGGTAAGGTGCTTGAGTCAAAAAGAGACCCTACAAACTGAGGAAGGTGCTTGAGAAGCTTCCTATGCATAAAAGTCCCAAAGTTAGGGGAATCTGACCTAACCTTCCACTCTCTCCCTAAGCTTAACCACATGGTGTGCTTGAATGCTATTGGTTGGGCTAAAGAGGGGTCCAATGAGCTTCTAGTTCCATCCAACAAATATCTAGATATTTTCAAGCTCGCTCTCTCTCTCTAAGGGGTAAGGAGGACACTTGTCAAAAGACTACCCCACCTCCTCTAAGCTTGTGAGAAGTGAGAGCCTACACCAACACTCTTGGCTATGGAATGCAAATCCGACCAAGAGCCATGCTTCAATGCTTAAGCTTGCCATCTTCTCCATCTTCATTACTATGCTATTATGTATGCTAGCAAGAAGAGTAATGATAAGTTAGGAACTACGTCTTTCTCCTATGGAATATTTCCTCATTCCCCGCTAGCTCTCTCCACCTTCGAAGGTGTTTGAGGCCTTGGGATTGAGGCTTAGGATAGTTAATTCTTTCTACAAAGTTTATGTTATGCTTGTGATGCATGAAGCTTTCCATCTTAATTGCATCACCTAGGTCACAAGGAACACAAAGATTGTATTGTACCAAGTCTCTCTTGATGGGAGAAACTATAATACAAATGCCTATTGGAGGGGGCGCCGGCTCCGTATGAATCCGGTCCTCAAGTATTGTCATGTTCTCTAAACTCTCTTTCTTGCAAAAGTATTGTTCATGTCAAGTTAACTAAGTACTATATTTATGTTGCTACCATCAATTAAGTTCACTTGCTTGATCCCACTATGTGGGAGAGAGTGCCACCACGGGAGCTTTGGTCTTAATAATGGAGTCTTTTTAGACTTGCCTACGGCTTTACCATTATTGAGCCATAAGAAGTCCGAAAGGAGCTATCCCTCAACAACTTCGCTATGTTAAACTCACTCCACTACTTTCTATAATTAACCAATTCGAGGTGTAGATACTTAAGTGCCTATTTTCAAAGGCTAAGAGAAGTAGCAACTAAGGTTTTGAATTGCCAAAGCATACACTAAGTAAACACATAAGTTTAATTAGCATGGCTGACAATAACCAAGAGAGTAGAATGAACATTGATAACTTTGATTTTGCACATGAAGGTGTCGATGATGATGTCCCCATGTTTGTTAATTATCTTGTCACTAGGTTGCAACAAGCTATATTAGAAAAACCCACTTTGCAAGTGAAAGTTACTCAACAACCTCGTGCTTATGGAATTTCCTTTCCTCTCGAAGAGGAGAGAGAGTTTACGAGGCCTCTTGATTAGATCCCCAAAAAGAAGACTCTCCCATACGAGAGGAGGAATCCAAAGGTCAAGAAAGCAATGAATCCTGTCACAAAACGAGAGCGTACACGAGCACTTGAAAATCTGAAAATTAAAATACTTTGCAAATGTGAGAGAAGGGAGAAGATCGACACAGTATTGAGGACCAGAAGATGGGCTGGTCCCCCCCCCCCGTTAAGAGTATTCTTTTATTTAGGGAGAATTCGTATACAAGCACGAGAACCCGAGGAAACCCCTCCGTTCTGTAATCTTAGACCCAAAGGTCGTGCTTTCCCGTAAAGGGCTTGGGCACAAGGCCGTTCCTTCCCGTAAGGGACTTAGGCGCGAAGCCGTACTTTCCCATAAGGGACTTAGGCGTGAAGCCGTACTTCCCGTGAAGGGCCTTACCGTAAGACGCGAGATTCCTGCAAAACAAACCACACAAACACGCGACAACAATTCGTATGGCGAATCCACAATATATACCTGTCACTCTTGCGCGGGAAAAGCGACTTCCGTGCTTCGTAGTCTTGCGATCTCTTGCGGCAGAGTCTTCTCTTGCTGATGTTGGTACCTCCCGTGAGTGAGGGCATGTGGTGCTTTTATAGCTCCTTGGCCACGGCACGAATAACTGCTCGCGTAGAGATCGTAGCCGTTTTTTTTTTTTTTGCGCTATTCTACCCGAAATAGGGAGAGAGAATTGGCTGGCTGGTTTTGTTGCTTTATCTTCTAAGTGGCTGCCCACTTATCATGTGGGCGGCCGGCATATTTTAAAATTGGTCTGAACCTACCGAAAAACTCAATAAAACCTTATAAGTTAAAACCAATGCATTTAACAACACTTCCCAGGCGTCCCTGGATGCAACCATATGCACGAATGCAATGCAAACATAGATTCCTCGCGGAAAAGCGTTTTCCTTCTCGCGATTGTTCCTGCTTTTCGTAAAAAGCTTCATTGAACCCATCTTTATTCTTGTGCTTGTGTTCTTACGCGTATTTTCTTGCTCAGTTCGGATTTCCTCCTTAGACCCTTAGTGTGTCCCCTTACCGATGAACCTGTCACCCATCTTGTGACTCATCAGGGACCACCATTACCTGGTCTTCTCCCACCGAACTAACATGCCAACTCCTTCACGGTGCTTCTTGTCACCCATCATATGACACACCAGAGTTGTCCGTTTCCTGATGGCTTTTCTTACAGATCTGTGATTCCTTAACTTATTAGTTAACTTGTGCACATTTCTTATTAAAGTCCTAATTCTAGAAAATAGAAATTAGAAACAAAATAGTCAAATTAGTTTCAAATCCCTAAATTCCTCCAAAGATGTGGCTCCACGAAGAAGGCGGACTAAACGATCGCCAACTCCTCCCAAGAGGAAATGGTTAACCCATAGTCCTTTTCCTTATCACTCCAAAAGGGAAGAGAGGAAACCAAGGAAGAAAAGGGCAAGAAAGAGATCACCCTCTTCTCCTTCTTCTTCACCTTCCTTCTCTACCGATGAAAGCTACGATTATTCTCATAGAGAATATAAGAGGGGAGGACATCGCAAATCTTACCCTGCATAGCGAAGGTCACAAAAGCTCAAGAAGTTCAAAGAGGGAGGAAGGAGTATCTCTTTTCTCACCTATGATGGCACCTTTGGTGCTGTCGACAAAGTATTGGCCTTCATCCAACAATTTGATACGGCCTTTGGAGACGAGGGCTTCACGGAGTCCTCCAAGCTACACCATGTAGCTATGCACTTCCAAAAATCGGCTCGTCAATGGTGGGCTAGCCTTCGTGGCAATGACGAAGCCCCAAAGACATGGAAAACTCTATGAGTTTCCATCATGAAGCAATTCCTTCCAATTAATGCAAAGGACAAGGTGCTCACCGAATGGCGGAGTTAAGTGCTTCTCTCTCATGAGTCTATCCACAAATATGTGGATAACTTTTGGGATTTACATCTCAAGGCTATTGTCTTTCAAAAGATAGACTTTGCTGAGCAAAAACAACAATTCTGTGTGGGATTACTCCGAGTATGTCAACCCTCAACGGCCTGGTTCTATCAACGAAGTAATCCACCATACCATGGTTGCTTTACGCATCAATTTCCAACAAGGGGTTAGACAGAATGTCAAGCCCATGGAAAATAAAGACAAAAGTGATGTAAAGGAAAAAATTAATGCCCAATTTTTTTCCCAAGGCCATTCCAACAACAACAACAACAATCGTTCCAAGGAGAAAGGGGTTTACAAAGGTAAAAATAAACTCTCTCCTAAAGAGCTTGAAACTTTTCGTAAGGATCACAAATGTTTTAAGTGTGGGGAGCAAGGACATGGTTATTGTTTTTGCCCCAAAAGAAATGCTCGCAATGAGACTCCTAGAGCTTCCACTATCGAAGCTCCAAAAGAGGATGCTCATTGTAAAGGATCACCTCTCTCCTATGCTTGGGGAAAGGTAAGGGAGCATGATACCTTCATATTGTTTGATCCTAGTTCTACTCACAACTTCATATCAATGGTGTTGGCCACCAAGTTGAGCATTCACGCTTTTGAGATGGGAGATGCTATAACTGCCGATGCCGCTTTCAAGGGACAACAAGCCTTCGTTACTCCCTTGATTGGGAAGTTAAGGCTTCATGTCCAAAGCTATGCCGACAAAGAAGACTTCTTTATCTCTCCTCACCAACATGAGGATGCTATCCTAGGGGGACCATGGTCAACCGCATGGCTGCCAACATGAAGTTCCCTGAAAGGAGAATCTACTGCATCTACAGGGGAAAGAATATATATATATAGATGCTAATGAGTCTGGTCGTACTATACCACTTGTAAATCCTCTCTCCCTTGATAAATCAATGAAAAGCTCAGTTTTTGCGTACATGATTTTTGTCAAAGAGTCCCTAAAAGGTCCTAATGTTTCATCAAAGGTGAATGGTAGGAATCAAGAAGAGTTAGACTTGTCTAACTCTCTAAAATGATTCCAAGATGTGTTCATCGATGATATCCCTATGGACTTATCTCCAAAACGAGGGGATGATGACCATCGAATTGAGCTCCTATCAGGAAGCTCACCGCCTAACAAACCTCCCTATCGAGTTTCATAAGCTCAACAAGAGGAGATCATGAGGCAAGTACAAGAATTGGTAGACAAAGGGATGGTGAGGCCTAGCTCCTCTCTCTTTTGTTCTCCAATCCTTTTAGTGCAAAAGGAAGATGGTACATACCGCATGTGTGTGGACTATCACGCACTAAACCATATCACTATCAAAAACAGATTTCCCGTACCTCGGGTAGAAGGTCTATTTGATAAGCTACAAGGCTCTACATACTTCAGTAGGATTGACCTTAAAAGTGGCTACCATCAAGTAAGGTTAGTGAAATGAAGACATCCTAAAGACCGCGTTTCGTACAACGTTTGGCCTTTATGAATATCTAGTCATTCCTTTTGGCTTGACTAATGTACCAGTTACATTCAATCAATTGATGGAGAAAATTTTTAGACCCTACCGCAAATTCACTGGAGTGTTCTTTGATGATATCATCATCTATTCCAATTCCTTAGAGGAACACAAGCAACATCTCCAAGTGATTTTTCAAGCATTAAGGGAGAATAAGCTTTTTCTCAATCAAAAGAAAAGCGATTTTTGCCTTCAAGAGATTCAATACTTCGGTCATATTATCTCTTAAGATGGTATCCGTATGAATCCATCAAAGTTGGATGTAATAAAAGCATGGTCTAATCCAAGGAATCTACATGAAGTAAGAAGCTTTATTGGTATGTGTGGATACTATAGACGCTTCATAGCAAAATTCTCTCAAATAGCAGGACCATTACATGACTTAACAAAGAAAAACGTTAAGTATTCATGGACTGCTAAGGAGCAAATTTCTTTTGACAAGCTCAAAGAGAAGCTTACCTCCCAACCAGTTCTTATGCTTTTGGATCTCTCAAAGCCATTTGAGGTCCAATGTGATGCTTGTGGTGATTGCCTTGGAGTAGTCTTGCTTCAAGAAGGGCATGCCATAGCATATTAGAGCCGAAGGCTTAACATGGATGAACGGGTCTTAGGCATTTATGAGAAAGAGCTGTTAGCTTTTCTACATACCCTAGACACATGGAAGCACTATCTATTGGGGACTCCATTCATTTTACGAATAAACCATCAGATTCTCAAGTACTTCATGACGCAAATAAAGCTTTCCGACAAACAAATGAGGTGGGCGAATTTTCTTTCTCAATTTAATTTTCACATTGCTCACATTGCTGGTAAGCACAATCAAGTGGCTGATGCACTTTCACGACGACCAAAAGTTAATGCTGTGTCAATAGCAACTCACAATTATCTATCTTCTATGATAGATGAGTATGCTACTGACCCTAAATTTAAAGACATAATGTTAGCCCTTGCTTTGGGGAAGAAAGAGGAACCATTCACCTTGCAGGATGGTTATCTTCTCCACGGCAATAGGCTATGTGTTACCCACTCCCTTTGTGAGAAAGTCATGTATGAATCCCATGCTCCTCCCTATGTGGGGCATAGAGGCATTCAATCTACTCTTCGAGGAGTAGAGACGTATTTTTATTGGCCTACCATGAAAGTGGACATACAAGAGTATGTTTCAAAATGTGTGGAATGCCAAAAGACCACGGATGATAGAGAGAAGCAACCTGGATTACTCTAGCCATTGCCAATTTCTAATTCACCATGGGAGAGTATATCCATGGATTTTATCTTTGGTTACCCAAGTCTATCCATGGGAATACGGGAATATGGACAATAGTCGACACGTTTAGCAAGCAAGCACACTTTATCCATACTTTTATGGGAAAAGCGCCTTTTGAAATCATAGACAGAAGACCTAAAAGTCCCTTGCTACTTAAAGTAGATGGGAAGATCTTTGCTGCCGATGAGTATAGCCGTGACCTGCAAGCATCTTTTCAAAAGATTGAAGAGGCTATATCCATCTCCCAAGTAAGGCAAAAAGCTGTTGCAGACAAGCACAGAAGGGCCTTAATGTTCAAAGAAAATGATTGGGTCTTGCTTAAGTTTCCTAATGCTCGATTGAGGCAAACGACAGGCAAAACTCTTACGGGCCATCAAAAGTATTATGCTAAATTAGCAAAAAGATACTATGGTCCTTTTCAAATTTTGAAGCCAATCAATGAGGTGGCTTATCAACTCAAGTTTCCTAACCATTGGCTCATACACAATGCTTTTCATGTGAGCCTACTCAAGCCCCACAAAGGAGAGTCTCCAAATGAACCAATTATTGAAGACCCTCCTAAAATCAAAGATCAAGAAGAGGTACTACAACCCGAAGCTATCCTTCGGCATGAAGACAAGGTAATACGACATGGTAAGATTATCCTACGGTATCTTATTAAGTTCAAAAATTATTCTTTGAAGATGCTAGATGGATGCAAGGAATCCAACTTAAGGATAGTATGAACCTTGTCAACGCTTACAATGCTACATTAGAGTAAGAAAATGTACATGTTTCTTTTAAATGATCAATGTTTTTGTCTTATAAGACTAATTCTCTCTTTATTGTGCACAAATTTAAGTAGTATGCATACTAAGAATCATGTTTGGGATGACGACGTCTCTCAAACACCATGTAGAATTTGTCACTCTACTTGGGAGGATGAAATGGACTAAAGAGCAGACATGCTTGCGGCAGCTATGTCTCCCAAGCACCAAATGGATTAGTCATCCATCTTGGAATGATGTCGGAGGGTAAAAAGGGATCCTCTACCCACTAAGGCAATTTGACTAATGACTATGGCTTTATCTCTTTTACCTCATAGTCAAGGACGACTATGATTTCAAGAGAGCGGTAATGATTAAATCTAATATCTAACCAACCCAAATGATTTCTCATATTAAACTGATTATTTAATGTGGGATAATAAACGGGAACAAGGGTTAGAATATGTGCTTACGATCTATCTCAACACGGGGCCAATGGTAAAGGGGCCCAAATGAGAAATGGTCTGTCAAAGAGCAAGGTTAACTAATGGAGCTTAAAAGACCTTAGGGTTAGCTTCATTAAAGACGTCCAATGGTTAATGTTAAAAGTCCTTTGACCTTAGGCAAGTTAGGGCTGAGCTTGAGGTGGAAACCCGACCTAAACTTACCTTTGACCTTAGGCAAGTTAGGGCTGAGCTTGAGGTGGCCCCGACCTAAACTTTCCTTTGAGCTTAGGCAAGCTAGGACTGAGCTTGAGGTGGCCCCGACCTAAACTTGCCTTTGAGCTTAGGCAAGCTAGGGTTGAGCTTGAGGTGGGAACTCCACCTAAGGTGTTTGTTATGCTTGATGACTAAGGTACTTGAGGTACTTGTCATACTTAATGAGGAAGTGTTGGAGAAGCTTCCCATGCATGGGGGGTAAGGTTCTAGAGACCCTACAAACTTAATGAGGAAGGTGCTTGAGAAGCTCCTATGCATGAAAGTCCCAAAGTTAGGGGAATCTTTGACCTAACTTTCCACTCACCCAAAGGGCACCCCTTTCTCAAAGGGCACATGGAACAGATGTCAGACTCTCCCTAAGCTTAACCACATGGTGTGCTTGAATGCTATTGGTTGGGCTAAAGAGGGGTCCGATGAGCTTC
This sequence comes from Adiantum capillus-veneris, assembly GCF_014529385.1. Lineage (NCBI taxonomy): Eukaryota > Viridiplantae > Streptophyta > Polypodiopsida > Polypodiales > Pteridaceae > Adiantum > Adiantum capillus-veneris. The sequence goes on along the minus strand of NC_140955.1, from coordinate 137,437,398 downwards.
TAGTTTCATCCAACAAATATCTAGATATTTTGAAGCTCTCTCTCTCTCTAAGGGGTAAGGAGGACACTTGTCAAAAGACTACCCATGTACTTGACTGCATGCTGCATGTGATTGGCTAGGGGGAGAGGGGTCCAATGAGCTTGAAGCATGCAAAAGAAACAACTCGTCCCAAGCAAGCAAGGGGGGTGCTAGGGGGATATATACCACACACACACACACTCATTTTATGGAACTATTCTCACTTGGAAAAAGTTGAGGAACTCCACCTCCTTCTCCAAACTTGTGAGAAGTGAGAGCCTACACCAACACTCTTGGCTATGGAATGCAAATCCAACCAAGAGCCATGCTTCAATGCTTAAGCTTTCCATCTTCTCCATCTTCATTACTATGCTATTATGTATGCTAGCAAGAAGAGTAATGATAAGTGAGGAACTATGTCTTTCTCCTATGGAATGTTTCTTCTTCCTCTTTCCTATCCTCATTCCCTGCTAGCTCTCTCCACCTTGGAAGGTGTTTGAGGCCTTGGGACTGAGGCTTGGGATAGTTGATGCTTTCTACAAAGTTTATGTTATGCTTGTGATGCATGAAGCTTTCCATCTTCATTGCATCACCTAGGTCACAAGGAACACAAAGATTGTATTGTACCAAGTCTCTCTTGATGGGAGAAACTATAATACAAATGCGGACCTCCATATGATTCCGGCCCTCAACTATTGTCATGTTCTCTAAACTCTCTCTCTCTTGCAAAAGTATTGTTCATGCCAAGTTAACTAAGTACCATGTTTATGTTGCTACCATCAATTGAGTTCACCCGCTATGCTCACAAAGTAATCTCACAAAAGTGCATCATCTAATTTCCTAATTCCGCTACTCTCAAAATTCATAGGCCATTTCCATTACACATAGCTCTAATATATTGTTGGGTCGTGCAAAAACACCTCTATTTATACCTATGGATTGTTCTTTAGGACCACTTAGCTTTTAGGTACCATGCATCACTTTGCAATGGTCAATACTTTCGGATTGGTAACATTGATTACACTTGAGTAGTATTTATTGATATTCTTTCTTTACCATTTATACTGCTATATATACCAATAACTTAAGGTTGGTAACATGATTGAACTTGAGTAGCATTTTCTAGGACTATATACATACTAATGTTGCCTCCTAAAGGTAATTCTACTACTATGTAAGCCAAGAGAAGATAAGTTGTTCACCTAGTCTTAGACTATTTAGTACATCTATTGTACTGTCAAGCTATATGCATTTAATAGCCTTTGTACTCCTTTGAATGGGCATATTCACCACACATATCTCCTTTTTTACCTTGAGCAACACCAACTCATGTGAACTCAACCATGTAGTGCTACGAAATTCCATATAGTATTTCCTAAAACGCTTAATTATATTGTATCTAGTGCTACTCTGTAAAAAAAACTTCTTTCTTCTACGTAGTGCATTTCATAGCTCTAATATATAGTTGGGTCGTGCAAAAACACCTCTATTTATACCTATGGATTGTTCTTTAAGACAACTTAGCTCTTAGGTACAATGCATCACTTTGCAATGGTCAATACTTTAGGGAAACTTCTAGTATTGTGGAGTAATACATGTTGTCATGAATTGCTATATGGCACTAGAAAATTTGTAACAAGAGTTCTGTATACATACTATCTGCAAGGATTATTGTTATGAAGATGGTTAGTGTTGCCAAGTGCTACATAATTCTACATACTACTATAAACCTATGAAATATTTATTATTAGGGATCCAAAGTTCTCATAGCTCTCTAACATGCTATATGTATTTGCACTCATCTATACCTTATCATATAGAGAGATAAAGATTTTATATATCTTATATGAAGATATATAGCACTTATATAAGTATATAGCACTACATTGTGCTATAGAGCTATATAGATTTGCAATGCTTTATATCCTATTGTACATATATAGTATATATGAGACTATCTAATGCTACAAACCTTTATAGCTTGCATTGTGCTATAGAGCAATATACCTTTTCATTTCTATATAGTGTGTTGTACATATATAGAAGTAGCATGGAGCTATATAGTAAAACATTGAGCTATATAGCTTGACTTTTTGCTACAAAGCAATATAGATTTTGCACCCGTATATAGTTTACTATAAATATATATAACAGTATATGGAGCTACATAGTACAAGATAGAGCTACATAGATTTAAATTGTGCTAGAAAGCTATATAGCTCTACATTGTTATCTAGTCTACTATACATGTGTACTATTGTATAGTTCTATACATCTATATATCTAGCTATAACTCTAAAGGACTACAAATAGTTGAGAGATGTATAACATAGTCCCATTCAACATTGGCGAGAGCTAGATGGTACTATGTAGTGGTATATAGTGCAGTCTATGAATCACTTATAATATAGAGATATATGCAGTGTCTTAGGACTTATTTAGTGCTTTTTGAACTTAAACTTTAGATATCTCCATAATTATGTTGTGCTATTTGCCACAAATATTGAACTTTATTTCAAATTTAAAGCACCTCGCCCCAATTTCAAATTGGCACAAATTAAATTGTGCCAATTTGCAATTGGCACAATGTACCTCTAAGAAGTTCATTACATTTTTTGTGAAGTAAATGCAAGACTTTTTTTTTTTTTTTTTGGCCAAGCTCATGACCAAATGTTGTACTTGAAAGAGGCAATTAACTATGTTAAGGCATAGGTATTTGGCTACCATGGTCTTGCTTGTGATTGTACTAGAGGATGCAAGGTTTGTTATACAATAGGTGGAGGTGAACAATGCTAAAAAAGAACACACCTATATAAAGGAATCACAGAGATGTGAGAAGGATTCCTGTGTAAGAAGCCTAATGGTAAGCTTTATCATAAACAAGCCTAGTTAAATGTCTCTTGTAGGTCATGCGTCACAAACAGGTGGAAGGCGTGTTTTAGAGAAAAAGAAGGTGAGCAAGCTATACCCTATTGAAGTATTTCAATATGTGGAATGGTGACAAGAAACGGAAGGTGGGAAAGCATATAGAGTTAAAGCATCAATTGTTACCAGTCAGGGAAATGTTGCAACTTCTTAAAACACATACAAAGTAGTTAATTCAATATAATTCTAAATACTTATGTTGCATCTAATGATGTTATTGTCTTGATTATTGACTTCGTTGAAAATTATTCTTTTAAAGAGAAAAATGAAGTACAATCCCAACATTGGCATACCAAGCAATGCTCTATCTTGGTGCACATAACTTATCATCACAACAAAGAGAATGGATAGCTTTTAAAGAAGTGACATTTCTACATTTCTGATGATACCATGCATGATACATTATTTCTCCAACATTGCTTCATGCTTCACTATAGGAGGATCGGTGATGAAGGCATCAATGTTTGTAGGCATCGGGTATGGTCAGATGGTTCTACATCACAATTCAAAGTAGCAAGGCCATTCTACTTTGTGAACAAGTGAATGTGTTGTGTATGAGTAAATATAGCTACAAATATAGGTCTGTAGTTTGACATTTCCATGATCGTAGGTACCTTGGGTTGACAAACATGCAAATGACTTGGAAGTTATTTGGGTTTGGACACAAAAAAGGTGAACATGATTGTACAAGGGTAGTGGTAAAGAAGACCTTATCACAAGAATAGGCAAAGCCTAGTGGTGTTGTGCTTAAGAATGCAAAGGATTTTGTGTCCTTTCTCTTGGATAGACTTAACAACATCACATCAAGCCAAGCAAAACTGCAAAAAGACAAGATAAGGGAAAATAAGTTTTGTTCGGAGATCAAGGTTGGTGATGTTGAGAAAACTTGTCTAATGGCTTGAACATGATCTACTTGGAGGTTTTGGGAAGAAGTATCTCAACTTGTAGTAAGCACTCCTCTTGGACAAGCACACCTTGAATCTGCAAGCTTGTGAGGGGAAGCAATGATGGAGCAACTGCATTGCATTTTCTTTTCTAAAACAAGTCCACAGAAAGACATGGAAGTACTAAAATGCCCACTCCAAGAATTCCCATGCCCCTTTGCACATAAACATGTTGTGGCACGCCCACTTGCCTTGAATGTTCACCATGCATTGATGAATGTGATTGGGAGTTTCTTCTTTTTCCTGCATGATTATTGACAAGCTCAAGGACAAGTGCTCTTGGTTCTTCTTCCAATGGTGGTTGGTCCTTCAATGTTGGTGAAGGCAAAACACTATGACACATGTTGAGCCCTTCATTTTCTTCAGCCTCAACCTCCATCAAGTTCACTTCTTCCTTACCAAAATCTAGCATACCACCGTCAACATCAATGGTGACCTTATCTAATTTCTCCATGTCCTCACATGCATGGCATGGATGAATTACTTCCACTTGAAGATGCATCCATGCCTACTTTGAAACCATTCCACAACTTATTGAAAATAATAGAAGCAATAAAGAAGGGATGGAAGAGATGCATCATGAAACAAGACATGGAACACAACCAGACAAAACTCATCAAAAGTCTACAATAAAAATGATATGTATTTGTGACAAAAACTGCTAGTTGTTGGAATGAATACATTATCAACAAGATGTGGATTGGAAGAAGACTAGATGGATAAAGGAGTTCAACAGAATGAGAGGGCTTTCAAGAAGTACTTTTTACTTCATCATTCTTTTTGTTGCACATCATTTTGCTTAAGAGAAAGTTTTTCTCTTCTTTGTCATCCTCTATGGCTATAGATGCATTCTCCTTGGGTTATCTCTCCTCATTTATACTGTAGTTCACCACTTGTGAGTGCTCTACCTAGGAGTGGTCCTCATCTTGGGGACTTGACCTCCATCTTTGGCACTTTGTGTATGTTTTGAATCAATAAAAATTCACATATTATTTGTGGACAAAATGAACAAAGATACAATCTACTTTCCTACTAGGTATACAAAGTGGTGAACATACCTTTTTTGGTTACCACTTTTCATTCTGTATAGGTTCAACTATGTAGGAATGGATTCCATCTGGTGCACTCTCCATACATGTGCAAAGGATTTCCCTATAAAAACCACATCCAAGAGCCCATTAAAAGTTCACACACACACACACACGCACACACGCACACACACACACACACACACACACACACACACACCATTTTAAACATGTGTATTGAACTCTCATCAAAAGTATCCATACATTTTTTTTAATCCCTTAAAAAAAGCTACTTTGCATTAGAGCATAGGTAGCAAGAACTCTCCATGTTGCAAGTAGGCTATTGCTTCTCCCTACTAGAGGAGGGGATATAATCCATTGATCCAACACCAATGCATAGATAGGCACCCTATCTAGGGTTTGGGACAAGAATTCCATTCCAAGGGGACCAAGGGGTTTTGGAAACTATGTGAGCATTGATCTAAAATATGAAGCGATATAGAATCTAGTGCCTCTGAAACAGATCCAAAAACTTCACCTATAACGTTGGTCATGTATTATTATGAAATTGCTAGCATTTCTTGTGTTTTTTGTGCAAGGTCTCCTTGGATGGAAAAAAGGGATGGTTGCTATGCCAAAAGTGTCTCCAAGGAATTGCAAAATTCAAGTGAGGAAAGGGCACTATAGTGCTTAGCCTCTGCCTCCTTCAAGTGAAACTACCCATCCAAGCAACAACATAGGTATGAATCCATTAGTGAAGAATAATAAATTACTACTTGGCTACCTAGTAAGGACTATTTCCACCTATGCTGTAGTGAATAATATATGTAGTATAGTGGGTTGTATTACTACATAATTGACTTTGCACCTTTATGAGTGCATACCCTTTCTAAAACAGGTGCAACACACTATTTTGTGAATTAAATAGTGCTATTTAGTGATCGTAAATAAAGATATATAGTACCATATAGTTTTATATGAAACCATATTTAGTGAATTGAATAGTGCCCAACAAGTAAATAATACTATATAGAATCACAGACTACTATATACTAATATTGACCTGAACTGCTATTTAGAAAATCCTTGTTACTTCATTACTATATAATATTATATCTCATATATAGCAAAAAGGTTAAATGGACCATTTAGCATCGAAGTTCTAAGCATATAATAATACATTGTAGTATGGTTATGTATTGCTATGTCGTGATATATAATTATGCTATGAAAACTTAAAAGTGCAGCGTACCTCTTGATAATCAACATTTCTATATGGTTTATATAAACACACAACAATATAGTGTAGCATAGCTATGCCTTGCCATGTTATAGTAAAACATTCTGCCTATAAGGCACTCTAAATCTTTAAGTATTAACACAAAAACATAATAGTACATAATAACTACCTCAATTGTTGCACTACAAATGTTATTTTATACATCACTATAAGTGACTTACACCCCTGTACATCACTATCACTATGTGCACACACTCTCATATAGATATCAAGTTATGTAGACCACTATGATTACACTTCCCCACATATAGCTATGAATTGCCAACACCATAGCAAATAACAAGTACAACTTATCCATCCCTATCCATACACACACCAACCACTACATGAGTACAAGTGAGTTACAACTCTATAGATCACTATCACTATGTGCACGCACTGTCATATAGCAATGAAGTTCTACAAGCCACTATGGCTGCACTTCTGCACATATAGCTGTGAATGGTTATGTAGATCGTAACAATTGATGTTCTCACTTTGGCAACTTTTAGAGAGTTTCTTAGTGATGCAATGCTAGATCTTCCAATTTCAACCTTTGCAAACACCTCATGTAACTTCTAATATCTCAGATCATCCACATCCATGATTGCAAGGACATTAAGAATGGTCTTGGAAAATATTGTGAACTCGGTCGTGTTCTTCTCTTTGAGTATCTTTCACTTCTCCTTAAATTGTACACATTTCTTCTCGAGAATGCCTTCAAGCCTCTTCAACCTTTCCTCGACTCTTTCAAGTAACTCCCAGAGGACTATCCTCTCACGGTCATCAAACTGTAGGTGAGTAGGGACACCCTTTCCTTGGATGATGTAGCATTTACAACACTATATTGGGCAGCAAATTCCATCTTTGAGAATGCACTCAAGAATCTACCTCTCTTTGTTTCAACCTCTTCTTTGGCCTCATAAGCATGCATGCTGATATTTAGCCTCTCGTGACCAATTCACCCTCTGACAACTAATGTTGTGAGCACTTTTGGAGTGCACACAAGAATCTACCTCTCTTTGCTTCAACCTCTTCTTTGGCCTCACAAGCATGCATGCTGATATCTGCCTCTTGTGACCAATTCACCCTTTGAAAACTAATGTTGTGAGCACTTTTGGAGTGCTCCTAGACAAAGCCCTTGCAAATAAGTTGGAAAGATCTTTATTGAAGGGCATCTCTTGGTACACACTAAAGAGAAATTTTATCAACTGCAAATATAAGTGTCATTGTACCCAATAGCACTTTTTCTCTGTGCCCGCTTCAGGGTAGCCACAAGCAAACATAGATGTCTAGTCCTCATCTAAAATGTCATCGACCCACAATGCCTGTGGCTTGAAACTACCCTCGTGCCAACCATGAACCTCTTTGAACTTAGCCTCGTTGAATTTCCATGGCTAACTAAAGTGGAGGTTAGGATGGTTTAAAACCTTGAAGGACATTGCGATGCCTTTGGGTACATGGGTATGGTTGTTTTGGCCCAAACCTTTCATTTCTTGGATCTTGGTGAAGCTTTTGTAGGCTTTGTGGGCATGCATTGGTTCCTATTTGGTTACATTCTGCAAAGTAGAAAACATAATAGGAATAGAATGAACCACCTTCTTATAACTTGTGTGTGTGTGTGCGCGCGCGCTCATGTAATCTATGATAATACACAAATATCCAGGAACTATGCATGAAAACTACCTGGTGTGTGTGTGTGTGTGTGTGTGTGTGTATGCTCATGCACCTTGTGATAATGCACAAAAGCCTAGGAACTGCCCATGACAGTTACCTGTTCTCTCTCTCTCTCTCTCTCTCTCTCTCTCTCTCTCTCTCTCTCTCTCTCTCTCTCTCTCTCTCTCTCTCTCTCTCTCTCTCTCTCTCTCTCTCTCAACACACACACAAATTATGCATTGACTATGTATTTCAATGAAGATAGTGATTTGACAAGAAAGGTTTTCCTCAATTACCTTGAGGATAATGTTCTCTGTCAATGTGGAGGTAGCAACTACCTCTGTGTGCTATGAGAGGGCGGAGGGAAATTGAATGTTAATAAGATTTTGGCTAGAGGATGTGAGGTGAAGCGGATGCATGCGAGTGCGGGTGTGTAGAGTGCAGTGTGCAGGAGATTGTACGCTTGGTGTGGGGGGTGGAGCTAATGTGGATAATACACCATTTCTCCTCCTTGCTTCATGTATTAAAGACTAAGATTAGAGTTACAGATGACCGATGCCCAGTGCCCGCGACCAGGGATGGCCTGCACCCTTACAATCTCCCACTTGAAGGCCATAGTGGACCAAGTGACCTATGTTAGTACAAAACTTTACAAATGTGAAGCATCATGATGCTTCACCCTACACCCATCATCTCAATACAATGTGTGAATTGCTATGTGGCTAAGCTCTTCGTAAGAGCATTTTCAGGGTTGTCATCCGTGTGAACTTTGGCTAACTCAATGCGTTTGCTAGCAAAATATCCCCTATCACATGATACCTACCTTGATGTGTTTTGACTTGGAATGAAACATGGGGTTCTTTGCTAACGCAAATGCACTCTGGTTGTCACAATGTGACACTGGAGTCTGGTGTATACCAAGGTCTCCCACTAGATGAGATGCTTCCTTCATAGCACTAGAAACAGCAACAAACTCAGCCTCAATGCTGGAAGATGAGTGCAATTTTGGAGACATAATCTCCAAGAGACTGTCGCTCCAAGAAAATTTTTGAATTTTAAAGGCCTCTGGGCCCTTAAATTTCAAGATGATTATTTGGTTGCTTCCAAAAGAGTTCGCTATAAAGCACACGGACTTTTTCTTTTTATAAAGAAAAAGTGGGACACCTTACCCAACTTCCACCCCATTTGCTTAGTAAACGCTTCGCATGTTTTTTATCAAATCATTTACAAAAATTGGCTTTTACATGCTAGCCATAAGGTTTTACATAAAAAATGAATAATTTGCTAACTTTTTTATAGCCACAGGATTCACTGATACAATTTGGAAGCATTTAACCCCGTTCAGTTGGGCTCATAATTACATAATCACAATGCTTGACTCAAGAAGAAAAAAAGTACAAAAATGTGTAGCTATAAACCTTCAGATTGCTATAAAAATTAGAGAATTAAAATGTAGGCTGGTGCAAAGGCTCATAGGTTAGCTTTATAGCTAGCATCCCCACCCTTCCCAAATTTTGGGTCATCTGTGACAGAGCTAGTCGATGGCTAGGTAGTGCTTTGGTCGTTGTGCTTCTTGTGAGATGTTTTTGAAGGTCCTCCAAAGATTTGTAGTATTGGATGTGAAGATATTTTCCTATTGTGGTTATAAATTGCATGGTGATTTTGTTGATTTCCACAAATACTGCACAAAGATTTTGTACAATAGGGCCAAAGGTTTTGGACTAAAAAGTGAAGAACTCGATGTAAAATGCCTCTTTGAATTTTTTTTTTAAGGTATAAAGGCAAAAACACAAGTCTGGCATAAAATCCATAAAGTACTTCACTATAGGGTTGGCCAGATAATGTTAAGTTTTGGCATCTCAAGTGAACTGCCCAATGTGGTCCCATTATTTGGTTTGGCTTTTAGGTATTTATTTTACTTATTTGTCAAAGTCTTGGGTAAGGCAATTTACTGGGATTGCTATATAAGAAACCCCTTCCTCCATTGTATACAAATTCAGTTATTCAATCTCCAAAAGTCGCTAAGGTTGCACAAGGAAAAACCCTGAGTATATATTTACCCGAGGGAAACTCTTCATCAAGCGCACAAACCCTCCAGTATGCGGTGAAAAATTGAGAGAGAAGGGATTCCCATCAGCGGTTTCACTACTCGATCTGATATTGGGCTTGCCTGTGCTTCCCTTGATCTGCCTTAAAGATCGGTCACTATGATTGGGAATGCCATTGCGTCTTCAGGTAGGCAGAGGATAAGGGTTATGATGAAAATCATAAGTTTGATGAGTTTGAGGGGAATGATGTGGGTTTGTTTGCCACTACTGAATATGATGAAGATGATAAAGAAGCAGATGAGATTTTGGGGGCTATTGATAAGAGGATGGACTTGAGAAGGAAGGATCGCAGAGAAGACCGCTTGAAGAAAGAGATCAAGAAGTACAGAGCTTCAAACTCAAAAATTACCGACCAGTTTGCCCACCCATGAGTGCAAAATAATGGGATAGCATTCCCAAGATTGGAGACTATTCTCTTTGCAATAAGAAGAAGAGGTTTGATAGCTATATACCTATCCCTGACACTAGTCTACTTGAGAAAGCTAAGAAAGAAAAGGAACACGTGTCGACATTGGACCAGAAGAGCAGGACAGCTGGTGGTGCTGAAACTCCTTGGGATGGTTTGATGGTTGTTCGGCAAGGAAGAGAGATCGTGCTTTCTTTAAAACTTGACAAACTTTCTGACTCGCTTGCAATAAAACATCAGGCTACAAGAAATTTCATTGAGACAGGTTGTAAAGAATGCTCCAAAAATGAAGATGTTTGGCTGGAGGCTTGCCACTGATAAGCTTTGGATGTTAAAGCGAAGGCCAAAATTTTGTCCAGGGGAGTTAAAGAAATTCCCAATGGATCTGTAAATCTTTGGATGTAGGCGACTAAGCTTGAGGATGGTGGTGTAAAAAAAAGCAGGGTTTTTAGGAAAGCACTTGAGCACATTCCAGATTCTGTAAGGTTGTGGAAAGCTGTTGTTGAACTAGAGAATGAGGATGATGGAAGAGTGTTACTCGTTTGTGCCACTGTGTGCCTCCTCCTCATGCACGAGTTTCTTTGGCTAGATCTTACTCGATTGGAATCTTACGACCAAGCTAAGAAAGTTTTAAATAGGGCCCAAGAAATGCTTCCTACTGAGCCTGATATTTGGATTACTGGAGCCAAGCTTGAGGAGGCAAATGGAAACATCAAAATGTTGTGCAAAGTTATAGAGAGGGCAATCAGATCTTTGCAGAGGGAGGGTGTTGACATAGACTGAGAAGCATGGATGAAAGAGACAGAGGCAGCTGAAAGAGCTGGTTCTGTTGCTACAATATGCCTGGCTATAATAAGGACTACTATTGGAATAGGTGTGGAGGAAGAAGATCGCAAACCTACATGGGTTGCTGATGTAGATGAATGTAAAAAGAGGGGATCGATCGAGACTGCAAGAGCACTTTTAGTATTTAAAGGCAAAAAGAGTGTATGACTAATTAGCTGCCCAGTTTGAGAAAAGTCACGGGACAAGCTAGGAGTTGTTTGGATAGTTTGCTAGAAAGAGCAGTGGAAAATACTACAAGGTTTGTTATCTGTATCCATCACCCCATGACAATGCGTTTGCTTGGCGCAGCACATAAACGCTACGGGGCAGGGCATGACTTTCGTTTCTTATATTTTTTGGAGAGACCACAACGCCAAATTTCCACCATACGTTTGTATGGCACCTCTGTATGGCACTGTATAATTTGTAGTTTTAGTCTGTGATGTTTCATTGCAAGACGATATGTTTAACTATTTACATTGCTTTTTTGTAGCTTGACTCAAACATTGTTCTTTGGCTTTCACAATTGGATGGCATTCGTACACAATTATCAGGTCGGTAGTGTAGTTCAATTTTTTAAATATGTTTATGTTCTCTGTATTTTTGAGTTTTTCAAAGCTTCCTTAAGTTTAGTTTGGCCACATGTTTTCCTCACCAGTGCATGCTAAATTTTGATCAGCGTATCTATATATCAAATAGACATCCATTTCTTTTCTCATAGTTTGGCAATTCAACCCATATATTAAAATAAAGGAAAATTAAGTACGCTTGATTGAGAATAAGATGAGTGTTTCAAAGCTGGTTCCACAATTTAGAGACGAAATGGTGGATATTACTAGGTTGAATGGTGCAATCTGCAAACAACTACCAAACTAGGTTAAGTTGCAACCCTTTTGCTTGATTCAATTACTCTCTTAGTAGCTCTTTGTTGTATATGGAGCACTATGGGACAAAACTTGCTTCTTTCTAATGCTCATCAAGTCCCAAACTAAGCTATTATTGGTGCCTATCAATTGGTTCTACTCATTTTCTTGTGTCACAATAAAACCCAAGGCGACAGTAATTACAATCAGCTAACAAAGTAGCCAACTGCACTCCAAAATCTATTAGATTATGTACGCCAAAGTCCCACCAAGCAAGACTAGTTTGATAGTGGTCCTACAAAGCACATTAACTCACATCGTGATTTGTTCACCTCTCTTGAGTCTGTCCCTCATGGGAATTCCATTACTTGTGCCAACAATGCCTCTTATCCGGTTCAGGGGGTTGAAAAGATTGTGCTTACTACTGCAAATGGCAGTTCTTGCACACTTGTTGATGCACTTTATGTACCTAGGATCAAGAAGAATCTTTTGTCTATATTTGCACTTGCTAGGCTTGGTCTTGTAGTCAAATTTGTGGATGATAGATGTATAGTACATGATCTCAGTTTTGGTGATGAAATTGTTGCATATGGCATTTTATGACGTGGGCTGTATAGGATCACTTTGTATGACAAGTGTGGGAAAAATTTTGCAAATGCAGTTGTGGACTCAAAGGCTATTTCACATGAAAAACTTTGGCATGCATGTTTTTGGTCATCTGAATTTTTCCAATTTGCTGCGTTTGCAAAAATCTAATATGGTTGCTTCTTTGCCGCATCTTGCACCTATCAAACATGTTTGTGGAGGCTGTATTTTGGGTAAGATGCAACATTCTAAGTTTCCAAAGGATGGTTCAGTTTGGGCCACATGCAGGTTGCAGCTTGTGCATAGTGATGTTTGTGGGCCCATGCAAACTCCATCCTTGGGAAATTACCTTTACTTCATGAATTTTATTGATGATTACTCCAAGCATGCATGGGTATATTTGCTTAAAGCAAAGTCCAAAGTATTTATGTGCTTCAAACAATTTTTGGCTACGGCTGAAAATGTGTCGAAATGTACTATGGGCACCTTCCATTCTGATCGAGGGGGGGAGTATATGTCTCATGAATTTAATGCATTTTTGGCTAGTCGTGGAATAAAACACCAATGTACAATACATTATATGCCTCAGCAAAATGGTGTTGTTGAGAGGAAAAACATGTCACTTATGGAAATGGCACGATGTATGATCAAAAGTCAAACTTTTTTGCATTCATTTTGGCTTGAGGCCATCATGTGTTCCACTTATGTACTTATTAGGTGTCCTACAAAATCTTTGCAGTCTATGACTCCATATGAAGCATGGCATGATAGAAAGCCTTTTATTAAGCACATGCGTGTTTTTAATTGTTTGGCATATGGTGCCACAAACACAGTGCAGAAAATTGGATGAATAGGTTGTCAAATGTATTTTTGTTGGTTAAAGCAAAGGTTACATGATGTATCATCCACAAACAAAGTGTATTCTGGTTTCACGGGATGTTGTGTTTGTGGAAGATTCTATTCAGCCCTTGTTGTCATATACTAGAGACAATAATGTAAGCTCACATGACATTTATGACACTTTGTTGCCTCTTTTCAGTGGTGGAAGTTCGAATGTAAATCCAATGAGAAAAATATACAGCATATCCTATGGGGGTTTTTGAAATTAAAATGTTACAGATCAGCCTATTATTGATGCAAATGTACATGATGTACTTGATAAGGAAAGGGTTGAAAATGATCAAGGTAGAGGTATGCCAAAATGGCTGGTGCATACATTGCGTGACAGTAAATTGGATGCACCATTGTCTAGTCGCACTTGTTCAGGGTCTCGCCATGCATCTTATGCATCATATTGTTATGCTTTGACTGTGTCTAGCTTACATGATGTTGAGGAACCTCTGTCTTTTGATTAAGCACATAATTTAGAAAATTGGATGGCTGCCATGCAATCAAAATATGATGTACTTATAGAAAATGACACAAGGACTTTATGTGATTTGCCTCCTGGCAAAAAGGCCATCAGTATGAAGTGTGTTTATAACTTGAAACACAAGCCGGATGGTGAGATTGATCGCTATAAGGCTTGACTTGTTCAAAGGGCTATGCACAACAAAAAGGTATAGATTATGAAGAGAATTTTGCTGCCACTTGTTGTATGACTACTGTGAGTTTTCTATGTGCATTGGCAACTCTTTTTGGTTGGGATGTACATCAATCAAACTTTTTTACTGCTTTCTTGAATGGTGACATATTTGAGGAAGTTTATGTAATGCAGCCTTGCAGTTTTCTCAAAAAAGGACAAGAAGATAAGGTGTGCAAACGTAACAAAGCTATGTATAGGTTGAAGCAATATCCTCGTGCTTGGTATGAGAAGGCTGGCACTCATTTGGTCAAACGAGGCTTTCATAACAGTCCAACAAAAAGCACATTGTATGTAAAGCATGAGAGTGATGTACTTCTCTTTCTGGTTCTCTATGTGGATGATTTGCTTATCATTATACCAAATGAGAGACATATTACTGAATTTGAGTCTGATTTGAATGCTACTTTCAAGATGAAAGATTTGGGGCTGTTGCATCATTACTTAGGTATAGAGTTCAAGTAGTGTGACGGTGGTATTGCCTTGTGTCAAAAAAGTTACATAGAGACATTGCTATGTAAGTTTGGACTTGAGGATTGAAAACCTATTGCTACTCACATGGAAATAGGTTTAAAACTGAGTCTTCATGATGCTGGTGATCTTGCAGATGTTACTCTTTATCAAACTATTGTTGGATGCCTCATTTATGTATGCAACTCGAGGCCGGATATTTAGTTTGCAGTCTCATAGGTTAGTAAATTTATGCATAGCCCAACGTCTAAGCATTTGCAGCTGCCAAGAGGATTTTTTGCTGTTTGAGTGGCACTTTACATCTTGGCTTGTTTTATCCCTGGGGGGATCATTTTGTCGTTAGACTTACATGTTTTTTCGGACTCAGATTGGGTGGTTGTTTTGACACGCGAGTGTCCAAAAGTGGTTTTTGTTTCATGCTTGGCAGTTCATGTATATCATGGTTGTTCAAGAAGCAACCTATTGTGGCCACTTCTAGTTGTGAGGCTGAGTACAGGGAAGCCTTCATACTACGATTGAGTGTGTATGACTCAGATGCCTTATGGCTGATTTGGGTGTTGGACATGACACTGCCAATACTGCCAACACTATCTACACTGACAGTCAGAGTGCATTGACAGTTGCAAGGAACCCAGTTTTTCATGCTCGCACAACGCACATCGAGGTGCATTACCACTATGTCAGGGAGAGGCTCTCAGCAGGGGAGATCAGCTTGGCTTATGTGCCAACACAAGACAACCTTACAGACCTTTTCACAAAGACATCTTCTCATGAGAAGTTTGAAGCTTTTCTCAAAGGTTTGTGCTTATTTCCCTTTGTGGACTGATCATGTCCTCAGGGCATGGAACTTCCCTTTACTCTATGTGCTAGCTCTTGTTCATCGCATCACTCAAGGGGGGATTTGTTACCATATACATGTGGTAGTGATGTGTGTGAATACACTTAGGACTGCCAATGCATTTTTCCCCTCACTAGGAGGTTTTTCCCCCCGTGCATTCTACATACACCCCTCACTCTAGGGCTATCTATATTTCCATTACACAATAAGTAATAGAATCTCCATTGTGTGCATTGAGCTTCCTTTGTCTTCTCCAAGATGCGTGTGTTATCCTACAACCCTAATTCCAATAATAGACTCTCTGTTGTGTGCCTTGAGCTTCCTTCATCTTCTCCAAGCTGCTTGTGTTTTCCTGCAACCCTAATTCCAATAACAGACTCTCTGATGTGTGCCTTGAGCTTTCTTCATCTTCTCTAAGCTGCGTGTGTTTTCTTGCAACCCTAATTCCAACATTCCCATCCGGCTTTTTGATAATAAAAAATTAGAAAGCTTGCAAATAAATGTGGGAATGTATAAATTGGAAACTTTTCATTACACTCATTACATGGTTTGTGTGGGTTACTCTAAATCCTCAGGATCTTAAACCTTCTCCTCCTTGATCATTTGGTGAAGGTGGAGATGGTGGTGTGAGGAATAATAGGTGGTGGTTACAAATCTACATGGTTTGTGTGGGTTACTCTAAGTTCTTAGGATCTTCAACCTTTCCCGCCTTAATCATTTAGTGAAGGTGGAGAATGTGATGTGAGGAATGACAGATGGTGGTTGAAAATTTACCTTGATCTGCTGAGCTTGTAGAGAAAAAAATGCCAAATGAAATGGTGCTATGTGATTCTCTAGAAATAGCCAAATTCTCTTCCAATATCTTAAATTTGGCATGGCCACATTGTGCACAAGATGACATGACATAATTCTTTCAAGTATTTTATTGGTGTTGTAAACAATGACCTTTCAAATGGAAATGTGTACTTATTGTCAAAGACTCTAATACTTTTATGTGATCACAAGGGAATTAATTCATGAAAGGGGAGTTTTCCCTTGAGAGGATTCTTTAGAGTATAATCAAAGATTGTGCAAGGTTAATTTAATCACATCATTTATGCATTAAAACATCAAATCATGCACATAACTTTTAGGAAAGAACATATTAAGATTGACAACTTGTTGAGGACTAGATTTTCTTGGAGCCAATCCTCCCTCCAAAAGGGCTTTGTATTATAATTTTCTCAATGAAAAATTTGATTACAATACGAGCACACTTTTAGGAAAGAACATATTAAGATTGACAACTTGTTGAGGACTAGATTTTCTTGGAGCCAATCCTCCCTCCAAAAGGGCTTTGTATTATAATTTTCTCAATGAAAAATTTGATTACAATACAAGATTGTGCTCTGGTGGAGCTTCCTTCAACCAATGAAGATAATGGCTTTATGAGTCCATGGTGTAACCCTCTTTGCCAAGCTCTAAACACCTCTGTGGGGAGAAAGAACTACAGGGATGTAGGTCGATGAGGGTGAAAAGAAGTGTTTCTTAAGCAAAAAAGTAGAATTTTCTTATATGCTTACTCCATGAGCCAACTCTCAGCATAGCTAGAATAGTAGAGGACAACAACAACATGAAGATGACCTTACTTGCTTTGATTTTTATCTAGATTGCTTGAGCATGGAGACCATCTCTTGAGCTCCCGTATTAGAGAGAAAGAGAGAGGGATAATTTGCGATTTGGAAACTTAAAAAATGAAAGATAGAGATAAAAAATTTCCACAGTCCCCCTTTTTGCCCTTCTTACACTTGCTAGAGATCCCCAATTGAAATGCTAGGTACATGGAAAAATCATAATTGAATAATTAATGGGCAACTAGATGCATAAGCAAACACACGTCCCCTCCCCTCCGTGCTATTCTTGAACAACTTGTCTCCTACTCCTTTTGACTTGTCACTGGTGCACACACACACACACACACACACACACACACACACACACACACACACGCACACATGTATACCTATACAACAATTTGATTATATAAATAGAACCAAAAAACATATTTTTTCCTTTTATACAAGGATCCCTATTTACCTAGTTTATTACTCCTAAGTTAAAAACCTAAAATATCATACTAGTCGATGTAGTTTTTTTTTAAAAAAAAAGGGGGTAACTCTTCTCCTTCTAATACCTCATGGGTACCCAACTCTTAGGTGATTATGAAAAGATCATGGCCTTCATTATCCTAAACTTCACCCCTGCTGGCTCTCTCTGTCCCCCTTGACTACACTACAACATGCAGTAGCCTATGCTAACTCCTACGATTGCTCACTCTCCCTCTCAGCTCCCCGTATGCAAGCAAGAGTGGCCATATAGGCGGCTTGGGAAACCATATCCATTGAGTAATCGATTGTGGGGCATCTTCTCACCTTGAGAAAATTGGATGCGCTATATAAGGTGAGGGTGCTTTGGCCCCTCACTTAGTCTATGGGTGTTTCTGTCTTTGTGTGTGAATTTCAAAGAAAGGAGTGGGGGCTTTAACATTGTGTAGCTATGGAAGTCCTTGAACTACCATCACAGGTTGGTATTCTCCGTGACAAGGGTACCTTGAGTAATGGTGTTGTACATACTGCATGAAAACTTTTATTAATTATTGTTACATGTATTGCATATGTATTGTCTAGCTTAACCTGGTTTTCTTGTTGGGAACTCTTCCATAACTGCATACTGTGCATTAAAAAAATGATAGTTTATGGGAGGGATGGTGAAACACTTTGGTGTGTGATACTCGTTTTTTTTTAATGAAATTGGAGATGAATATTGATGGGTTAGATGCATTCATGACCCTTTGGCATCTGAATTGATAGTAGGAGCTTCTGCTAATCTAGCCAACTCCTTGGTTCAAACCATGTCGTTTGATAAGTGTGTTCATACCCTCACCCAACTTGTCAACAACTCTAAAGAAGGGGTTGCAGATCTATCTGAATTCATAGAGAACATTCCCACTCTGACACTTGCTCACAAAGGAGAGTTAGCCAAATTTTCCTCTAAAGGTGCTGAACTGACCAACTACTTATGCAAATTATGTGGTCTCACCCTTGGGTTTGTTTCAGCTCCTCAATTTCGGTAGAAATACTATCCAACAGTTTATTTTGCAGGGACCCCTTGGCCCTTGATGCTATCAAAGACTTTCAGAAAGAGATATGTTCTCTCAACGAGACCTCGCTTATGGAAATGATACGTAAAGTTTCTAGGGTTTTTTCCTTCTTACCATCCAAACAAGTTGAAATCGAATCCCTTGGTGTGGACCATCACCTTTGGGCCCTTCCCAACAAAGGCTTTTTAGCTCCTATCTCTATCAAAACCTCGGTCTTTTTAGCTAATCTTTTGGCATCTTCAATAAAAGAAGCACGACTCAAAGTATTAAGAGGCATCCAATCTCTTGATAAGGGTGACCTTATTAAAGCTCCTTTCACTATGCAATTTCTTGATACAAAGAAATGTGGCTCAAACATTGGTTTGTATGTATGTACCAAGGCCTGATAGAGTTCTCCAAAAGTAGCTCTGAGTACTACACTGAGTCTATTTGGAACATTTACAGGCCTTATGTCAAATAGGCTTGTCCATTTCTTGACCCTAAGGTTTCTTGCGAATCAAGTATTATCTGGTTTGATCATGCTATAAGGTATTCCCTCAACAACTTGGATCTCATGTTTCTTGACACTCCTTCTGCTCACTACCTCTCCCTTTTTTGCTCTTGGCTTGGAGGCCAGGCCAAGGAACTTGTGTTAGCTCAGATGGTTTTTATTTAGTTTCGCTCCCTTATGCTCTCTATTCTCAAAGAGATGGCCGCAAACAAACCCGGGCTTCTTTTGACTATGTATGGTAACTATCTTGGTATTAAAACTCTCCATGGATTGCTAAAACCTAATACAGATGCTGAAGATTGCCCTACTCTTAAAAGACCCAACTCTCTCATATCCCCGACTTCTTCATACACATCTTTTTTGACTTCAGCCTCCTCTTCTCCGGAGTCTTATGGAGGGAGAGGGAAAGCAAGAAGCATGATTAGAGGGAGATGCAAAGGGTATCCTGTCAAAAACTTGTTGGATTTGTAATGCAGGTACTGTGCAATGGGGTCACGGCAAAATGCATATTATATCTCATGAAGAAAATGGGCACGGAACTTTTGTTCATTGCGTCTTTGCCAACAAAATTTTAGAATTCTTTTTACCTCGTTTTATATTTAACAAATGCTTTCTCTCTACCTTTGGTAATTTGGATATGGGTCAAAGCATGGTTTGGTGGTACAAAAAGTAGTGTCCTTGACACAACATATGCTTGGTGATTCTTGTGTGTAAAAACCATGGGCATTTTTTTGGAATTGGGGAGGGCAAATAAACTTCTTTTTTAAGTGGACGTTTTTTTAACTTTAGAAGCATGCAATCCTAAGAAGAGGTGGGGGTGACAGCGGGGCCGGGGGGTGGGGTTACGGTTGGGAGCTTTCACTCCAGCACCTCTCTCTCTCTCTCTCTCCCTCCCTCCCTCCCTCGCACATCCCTCTCCTTGTGTGTCTCTCTCAGTTTTGAACCTTCTCACCTTCCTTGCCGCCTCCATAGCCACCGAGCTGCTGTGTTCGAGCTCTCTCTCTCTCTCTCTCTCTCTCTCTCTATCTCTCTCTCTCTCTCTCTGCAAATGGATAGTACCGCAGGAGATTACTGTCTTGGTGATGCTCAGGACCTTTCTTTCGATGACATAGAAGGTGATGCTCAGGACCTCTCTTTCAATGAGGTAGAAGGTGATGCACAGCTCCTCTCTATCGACGAGATGGAAGGTGACGCACAGTTCCTCTCTTTTGACGAGGTACAAGGTCGCCCAAGCAATGTTCAGCAGATGCACATCAATTCCATTAGCACTAGTATTCCAGCCGGTAATCAGGCTTTTCTTCGTGATTATTAGGTTGCAAAGAAACGCGCACAGAGAAGCAAGGAAAGACATCCTACGTCTGCTCTTGGATTAAGGGAAGCCAAGTCAAGAAAGAACATTTGTGCAGCCGTGACTCGATGTTGGCGCAAGCAAACAGTAGGGATTGCAAAGAATGAGTAGAAGGAAATATTCGGCAACTCCTGGACCACCAAACATTTTCCTTGCTGCAACCATCAAATTTCAGCAAAGTCGAAGACACTGTTGTATCGGGTGTCCGCAACACTTTGACTCAAATCAAGGTCCCTCATTCAGCCAGTGAACTTTTTGTAAAGAGAAGCTCTTTGGCAATGATTCTGAACAGTAGTACAAACTCACAATCAGTAAACCAATCCAGAATGGCTAGTATCTTGGGGATCCATCGAAGGAATATAGCTGCAGCAAGCTCACGGCTAGAGAATAAAGATGAAGATGAAGTGTTGCCATTGAGTGCTTGTGAGAGACAATTGCCACGAGGAACCGTTATTACCAATGAAACAAGAGATTTGGTATATGCCTTTTGGACATCACAGAGCAGAGTTTCACCCAACAAGAAAGACATATGCAAGATG
Source organism: Adiantum capillus-veneris (assembly GCF_014529385.1). NCBI lineage: Eukaryota > Viridiplantae > Streptophyta > Polypodiopsida > Polypodiales > Pteridaceae > Adiantum > Adiantum capillus-veneris. Next base: position 137,416,354 of record NC_140955.1, on the reverse strand, counting down.
AGAATTGGAAGGAAAAGTGTCATCAAACATCCTATACATTTACTCGACGAATCTCAGGTACCAACAACTTCTAGTAATTGTACATCTTGTTTGGTGCTACTTAAGGCTTATTTGGTCCAGACAGTACCAAATTTGGTAGTCTGCTATACGATAAAGGGTGTTTACAGTACCAAAGAATATCTATAAAGTACCAAATCCTAGCTATCGACTGCCAAAGCCTATCCATAGAGTTTAAAACCCTCTCTATAGAGTACCAAAACCTAATTATCCAGTACCAATGCCTATGTATAGAGAACCAAAAGTCTATTTACAGAGTACCAAACTCAAAAGATACCACCAAAGCCTCTCTGTAGAGTACCAAATCCTATCACTATAGGACCAGGATCTATTTACAGGGTACCCCACACTTCTGATAGTACGAAAGCCTATATGTAGAGCACCAAATAATGTCTATCGAGTACCAAAGGCTATCTATGGAGTACCAAAGCACATCTGTAGAGTACCAAATCCGGTGTATCTAGTACCAAAGCATATGTATGGAGTACCAAAGCAGATCTGTAGAGTACGAAATTTGGTATATCGAGTATAAAATCCTAGCTATTGAGTGCCAAAGCCTATCCATAGAGTTTCAAACCCTCTCGATAGAGTACGAATACCTATTTATCCAGTACCAATGCCTATGTATAGAGAACCAAAAACTATTTACAGAGTACCAAACTCATCGGATACCACCAAAGACTATCTGTAGAGTACCAAATCCTATTTCTAGAGTACCAAACCCTATCACTATAGGACCAAAGTCTATTTACAGGGTACCCCACACTTCTGATAGTACCGAAGCCTATATGTAGAGTACCAAATACTGTCTATCGAGTACCAAAGGCTATCTATAAAGTACCAAAGCACATATGTAGGGTACCAAATCCGGTATATCGAGTACCAAAGCCTATCTATGGAGTACCAACTCAGATCTGTAGAGTACCAAATCCGGTATATCGAGTACAAAATCCTAGCGATCGAGTGCCAAAGCCTATCCATAGAGTTTCAAATCCTCTCGACAGAGTACCAAAACCTATTTATCCAGTACCAATGCCTATGTATAGAGAACCAAAGTCTATTTACAGAGTACCAAACTCATCGGATACCACCAAAGACTATCTGTAGAGTACCAAATCCGCTCTGAAGAGTACCAGATCCTATCTGTAGAGTACCAAAGCCTACCACTATAGGACCAAAGTCTATTTATAGGGTACCCCACACTTCTGATAGTACCAAAGCCTATATGTAGAGTACCAAACTCATCGGATACCACCAACGACTATCTGTAGAGTACCAAATCCTACCACTATAGGACCAAAGTATATTTACAGGGTACCCCACACTTCTGATAGTATGAAAGCCTATATGTAGAGTACCAAATAATATCTATAGAGTACCAAAGACTACCGACAGTACCAAATCTACGATACCATATTTGGAACTTTTTGGTACTGTTGAACTTGGGTGCACGTCTGTCCACTATTACAATACCAAATTTGGTACTTTTGGTTATTGTTGAACTTGGGTGCACTTCTGTCCACTATTATAGTACCATATTTGGAACTGTCGAAAGCCAGTTTTGGCACTACTGCAGTAGTGAAATTTTACCAGTACCATGATGTTGGTTTTTTTCTGAATCGTTTTGTTTTTGTGCCATAGGTTGACCTGTACCAAAGATTCAAGAAGGCTCACCCAACAGTGGTAGTGTCTCTTAGATGCTTCGAGGCATTGAAGCCATACTTTGTACGGAAGTTGAAGGGCAGAAATACTTGTTGCTGTGTGGTTCATGTGCAGATGCTCTATTTCAAAGAGGCCCTTAATCAAATGCGACAGAACAAGTTCGGGCACCACAGGAAAGGTCACCTTTGCACTTGCTCTGTTTGTTGCAGAGGTGATGAGAGAGGAACATTTTTTGCAAACCAAGCAGTGTGCCAGCACATCACCGTTATGTGGGAATCCATCATGTGCCCAAAGCCTCCAAATTGTGAATACCATGCAAAGAAATTCTTGATGGGGGACTGCTCACAATGTGGAGTACGGAGGTTGACATTTTGTCCCGATGAGATAGCAAAGGATAGCAAGGAGGTGTCTGTGAAGGTTTTGATGGAGGTTGGAACAGGACAGGTTCACGAAGGTGGGAGTGAGAAGAAGAGAAGGGACTTGATTGTGCAACGGATGAAAAGTGGGACTTTTCTTAGCCTATTTTCAGCCCATCTGATAGGCTTCATCAGGCACAACTTTGTCTTTCGCTGACAAGCCCAACAATTCAAGGACTGTTTGCAAAATTTTCCTAGCAATGTTGTAGTATCTGTTATTGACTTTGCGGAGAATTATTCCTTTAAAGTTCAGAATGAAATTCAGTCAATGCATTGGTGGTCTACCCAAGTCACAATACTTGTGCACATCACTTATTTAAGAAATGCAGCAGGTGGTACACAGAAGACGCTACACTTCTACATATCGGATGACAAGCAGCATGAAACATTGTTTGTACAACATTGTTTCTTGCTCCATGACAAGTGGCTGAAAGAACGAGGACATTCTCTACAACAACATTAGGTTTGGTCAGATGGTGCTGCTTCACAATTCAAGGCCCATAGACCTTACTATTTTGTGGCCAGGTACTATCAAATGACAGGCTTGCACATGATGCATAACTTCTCTGCATCCGGCCATGGAAAAGGTGAACATGATGGGGTAGGGGCAGTCATCAAGAGAACTTTGACGCATGAGGAATTGAAACCAGATGGATGGCGTATGAAGTGTGCAGCCGATGTTGTCAACTTTTTGATAGCAACTTTTTACCCAAGAGAACAGTCTCAAAGGTGTAATACACAAAGAGTCTTTTGCCTTATTGGCGCGAATGAAGTGCAACGCAATATGCAATGGGACTGTGAGCGCATCGTTGGCTCCCGCTCATTTCATTGTGCTGATGGCTATTCACAGGACAACCGCACCGCCATACGTTTTTGATCACTTTCATGCTTTTGTGATCCGTGTATGCGTGGGTTGTGGAGAAGATGCAGGAACACAATGCACATTGAAGAATGGAAATATGTTTGCATCAAACCCTTGCCAGAGTCCAGGGATACAATTAGGGATGACGAATCAGATGACGAGGAGGAGGGTGGAGATTCAACATCGATTTCGATGAGCCAAGTGTCCAACCTGCACTATATGAAGGATGCCCTGAAATGTTAAGTGGCATGCTGTCCATAGGGGATAATTTTGCAGTAAAAGCAGCTGAGGCAAACGAAGACTTCTACATTATCAAATGCACAGAAGTGTTGTACCAAACGGTGAAAGCACAAAAGGATAAGTGGCATAACAGAATTGTTAGAGGAGGGAAGGTTGTTGAAGGCTTTTTTTATGGCCAAGTTGAAGGAAAAGCTGATACATACCGGCTATTGGATCACACATCTCCGGTAATGATCTACTCTCATCTTGTTAGGGCCATACGTTTCTCGATGGAGCCTATTGCAAGATCCCTAGGTCAAATTTTACAATACAAGTTGTCTACTGAAGTATATGAGAGGATATACAATAGCATGCCATATCATGATGATGAGAGCGACGAAGGTGCGTCCATGTTACTTGAGGGCAATGAGAAGCCCTGATTGAACAACTGAATCCGGTAGTCAATAGTACCAAATCTAGTAGTCAACAGTACCAAGTGTATTCCGCACTATGTGCTTTTTAGTGACTGAGTCAACTTGATTTTTTGGCCCTGAGCTTTATCTGTTCTCTCTATCTAGTTCTGTGTTGGTATGTTACCTTTCATTACATTACTGTTTCAGTTTTCCTCACTATATGTGCATTTGGTACATTTTGGTACTGTTGAACTTGGGTACTTCTCTGTCCACTATTACAAAACCAAATTTGGTACTGTTTGGTACTGTTGAACTTGGGTGCACGTCTGTCCACTATTACAGTACCAAATTGGAACTGCTTGAACTTGCTGTATCACTTATGGTTTACTTTATTGCTCTATCTGGTTCAGTTGTCCTCACTATATCTCTACTTTTTGGTACTGTTGAACTTGGGTGCACGTCAGTCCACTATTACAGTACCAAATTTGGTACTTTTTGGTACTGTGTTGAACTTGGGTGCACTCCTGTCCACTATTACAGTACCAAATTTGGTACAATTTGGTACTCCTTGAACTTGCTGTATCACTTATGGTTTACTTTATTTCTTGGTATTTTTCAGTTTGTCTATTCGTATTTGATACGACCACCTTGAGCAATGTCTAGAACTACGTTGATAACATGAAAGGTATGCCAAACATAGATGCTATCTGCCTCAAAAATTAAAATGTTGGGCAACCTGGTTAGCTCCAAGAGGTTTCAACAGAATTAGTCAGAGGTTTCAACAGTAGAGATCAAGATACCAAGATAGTCTGAACAAGAGAAGTGGTTTTCCATTATGTATAGTATCGGGTTACAAAATTCCACTATTTACATGATTATGGTAATCTACTACCTCGGGGGATCAAATTTATAGGAGTACCCCTCCATCTGTATGAAGTAATCAGTAATGTACCCAAAAATATCGTCTTCAGTGTCAAAGACTGGGTTTTTGCGAGTGTACGTTGTTGGGTACCGATCCCTTATCCACCCGAGCAACCAAGGCAAAACAAAATCCAGCAAGTAAAATGGGTAATCGGTTCCTACTACCATGGGATCGTATGATAGGATTGCCATACAGTTTTCATAGTCATTTTTAAGAGACTTGCATCTACAATCATCTACAAGAATAGTGTTGTTGGCATCGTACTTCGGGTGCCTTGCCCACAACGTCCGTAGCTTCTTCAAGAAAACGGGCTTATCGCCCATGTGTTTGGGCACAACCGGCACCTCCGACATACGGGGCCGCCATATTTCACAGTCCTCTTGGGAGAGAATATCTGCTAATGCCAAAAAACGAGGTTAGAGGTATGCGTAACTTATATCCTATGGTTGGGGAAGCACGGGTTCACCATGTGTAACAGTTTTTCCCTTCTACAGTAGGACCACAACACTAGGCTGGCTTTCTGTTTAAGCCGTAGGATGAACTGCTCCGCATCCGGCCTTACAAGACAAGTTACATTCCCTCCGAGATAGACTACCCGTGGCGTGTGCTCCTTTGGCAGGCACTCAAGTTCCTCAGAGATTTCGCTGCAACTGGTTAGTAGCACGCCATTAAGATCAAGCACAATCATCCGCCCGCATCTAGCAGCCACATCAAGCTGCAACAATGTGCTTGTCGGTGTCTCGTCTAGCCACCAACTTACTACAGCACCAACAAACATAATGACTGGGGACAAATACACAGTGCAAACATCATATCTAAAACAGAAAACTGGTCCAAAAACTACCAAATTTGGTACTGTATTGCACAAGTGATAAGGACTATCCAAAATCGCAAGTTCAAGAAGTACCAAATTGGTACTGTAATAGTGGACAGACGTGCACCCAAGTTCAACAGTACCAAAAAGTACCAAATTTGGTACTGTAATGCACATATAGTGAGGACAACTAAAACAGTAATGTAACGAAAGGTAACATACCAACGCAGAACTAGATAGAGAGAACAGATAAAGCTCAGGGCCAAAAAAACAAGTGGACTCAGTCACTAAAACGCACAAAGTGCGGAATACAACAGATTCTCACTGGCTACAGTTTGCATGCACGGGATAATTGATCACAGGCGCAATTGTGCTTCTTTCTCTGCAAACAAAAAAGTTCCTGCAGGGTCACGGAATCAGGGGAATCACCTCTCCGCTTCGAAACAGCATCGACAGCAGTAGAGTCAACGCCCCCGTCGGCGCTGTCCACAACAGTATCGTTCGCAAGTACTTCTTCCTGCTCATCCTCGGCCTCCCTCCGATCTTTGTTGCCTTTCAACCCCTCTTTGACCTCCCCTTCACTCCCCTTTGTGGTTTCCACCCCCTCCCCAACACCCCCCTTTGTGGGTTCTTCCTCTTCCTTCTTGGCCGTTGCTTCATCGAGATTTGTGTTGGCAGCATCCTGGCTTTCCTTCTATTCCAGCTCCACAACAACAGGGACTTTACCTTCCTCCTTGTCCTTAGTCTTTTTACCATCTTTGGCCTCCTCCTCAATTTTACTTTCGCTATCACCTATCTTTTTATCATCTCTGGCCTCCTCCTCACTTTTACTTTCGTTGTCACCTATTGCCTCACATCTTTGCCCCGTCACATTGTCTTTCCCTACAGAATTACCTTGCTTCAGATCATGGAGAACATCTAATATCTCCCTTGTCACCTCATCCACGTCCCATATTCGACTTGCAACAGACTTTGTGGCGTGCTGGTCAACAACTGCAGCATCCTGCTCCTCTGCAAACACAAAGAAAGACAGCACATACTAACTTGTATGAAAACCTCACTGAGTTGCAAGTGCGCATATGTATTCAAAAATGCACACATACTTACTCTTGACAACTTGAAGCCCACTGGCCCAGGACTTTGCCAAATCAGAGATTACCATATTACAACCCGGCTTGACACACTGATCCCTGCTTTGTAACAGAGCACTGAAGCACAAGGGATGATACTGGTGTCGACACTCTAGCATGAAGGTTCCGACTACATGTGTGCACTCCAAGGGCTCACCGCATGCAACACACATACCAAACACCGGGATCACATTTATCGAATCATTAACCTGGGGCCTAGGATATAGTAGGAACCTCTTCCCAAGCATGATATCAGACAACATCTCCTTCACAAATAGGGTATGCTCTTGACCTTCCTTCCATTTTTTCTCCAGAGTGTCATACTCAGCCTGTTGACAACCAGCGGTTCCAATTAGTTTCAAAAACTACCAAGAAGTCATACCGAGACTGGTACTTCTAAGTACTGTACTACGAAACAGAACCCAAACTACCAAAACCACCAAAACTACCAAAAACTACCAAACTCGGGAATCATATAGTACCAAAAACATATAAATACCCTCAATGCAGAACTAAACTACCCAAACCTTATCAAAACTACCAAAAGACACTTTTTGCAGCACTTTCAAATAGTACCTAAAAGTAAACTACCAAAAGCCACTTTTTGAAGCACTTTCAAATAGTACCTAAAAGTACCAAAACTACCAAAATCAAACTACCAAACAAGCTTTTTGCATCACTTTCAAATAGTACATAAAACTACCCAAAACTACCAAAATCAAACTACCAAACAAGCTTTTTGTCGCACTTTCAAATAGTACCAAAACAACCAAAACTACCAAGACTACCAAAGAAACACTTTTTGCAACACTTTCAAAAACTAAAAAAACTACCAAAATTACCAAAATCAAACTACCAATTACACTTTTGCAGCACTTTCAAATAGTACCTAAAAGTACCAAAACGAGCAAAACTACCAAAGCTATTAGAATAAAATTACCATAACACCTTTTGCAGCACTTTCAGAAAGTACCTTAAAGTACCAAAACTTCTTCATAGTACCAGAAATACCAAACCATAAGACAGAAGGAAACCATAAACTACCTAGAATAAAAACAGTTCTACCATGAGTACCTAATACTACCAATCCCACCAAACGAAGCATAAACAGTTCTATCAAAGGTACTGAGGCGGTCCGGGGCGGGCAACAAGAAGAGCAACCTCTAGACACCCTTCAAGGCTCCCATGCTGCTCAATGGGGCTGGGGCACAACACAACACAAACCAAAACAACAAACCCACAGCCAAATCCCAACTACACAAGGGGCACCACCTAGTTTAAGAGCGAACTAGGACGCAAAAGAGGAGAATCGTTAGAGCAACCCACAAACAAGCAAGGAATTTACACTAACCCTAACACCAATGGAACACTCTCACACACTAAAACAAGAGAGAGAGAGAGAGAGAGAGAGAGAGAGAGAGAGAGAGAGAGCGAGATGGTGTACAACTTAGCTTCAACTTTATATTTTGCACAAAAAGGAACTTAGAGCTTGCGGAATCAAGTGACAAGATTTGGTTATAGCATCACTAGCACATTGTCTTAGGGTTATGGGAGCCCTCTCTCACCATCCACCCTCTTACAATGGTAGCCAAACAATAGCCAATGAATCACAAGCAACAAAACAACAACCTTCAATGAAACAAGTCACCTTATGAAGCTGAATGAGTTTGCCAAGCCAAATTGGAGGAGAAGCGTGAGCCTTTGGACATGAATTGCACCCAAAACTACCAATTCATTGATGTTGGGGTAGATACAACAATGGTAGGAAGAATATCTTCTACTCGCACTCACTCAAACTAGCTCAAGCTTCTCTATGCACCAAGGTGATGGTGTATAGAAAGCTTACTCTCTCTTTACAACCAAGATAGAACTGGCGTGTGGTACGCTCAATCTAGTGTGCAATGGTATAGTGATGTCTTTTACAAGGAGGAATGGGTTCTATTTATAGGTTTTAGAAGCCTTGATTAGGATTAAGCCTAATCAATTTTATTAGGAAAGATCAAGGATTATGAATTTTTATGAATTTCAAATGAGAATGGGGTCTCTCTTTTCTCTTGAGTCACATGGATGTGGGCTCAAGTAAGAGAATTATTGATGTGGTGAGAAGAGAGAAACTTCCATGGGAGTGAGTGACTTTGGTTTACTTGTGCGGTTTCCTACTCCATATGTTGATAGTGTGGGTGCATTTTTACAAGAGATACATTTACAATGGGTAGGATGAGTTGATTTGATGAAGGAAGAGGGGTGAATTAAAAGAGAATCATTGAGATGGTGAAGCTTTGAAGAAGCTTGAACTCACCCTTGTGTAGATTGTGGAAAAAATGACCGCTGGTCTTCTTCTTCTTCTTCGCTTCTTTACGCCGCCGCCACGGTTGACCACCACGATGAAAAGAGGATTTGTTGATGAAAAATCCTCAATTTGCAGAAGTTATCATGGTTAAGATGCTGAATTTTATATATTTTTAGGAGAGGTAAATGAAATTGTAACATAGAAGCAATAGAGAGAGACATGGAGAGGGTGTATGTATGTAGAGGTTCATAAAAGAACTATAGGGATGAGAGAGAAGGGTAATGGTGAAGAGGGTGGGAGAAGCCATGGAAATTGCAGGTTTGAGTGAGGGAAGGAGAGGGAGGGATGTGTAAGAGTGAGTAGGTGTGTGGAAGGGTGAGAGAAGACTAAGGGCTACTTGTGAGAAAAGTGGGCAGACTGTGGTCCACTCAAAAAATCATAGCTCACCGCTGGTAGCTCCAAAAATCATGAAAAATGTTGAGGTGATTATTCAGAGCGTGGGCTACATTTTCTCTTTTGACCACCGCTCCAAATTCGGAGTGGAGATAGGTGCCAAAATTCTCACAAAAAAGCCTGTTTTTATGCCTGCAAAAGTCTTTTAGTGGCCCCCTCCTTTGTTGAATTTGTACAATGCATCCAAGAGTGAGCCCCTCCTTTGTCATATTATAATACAAAGCATCCAAGTTGCCCTTGACCCATGCATGGAGGAGGATTATTGGTGAATAAAGAAATATATACATGGTGGGACTAGTGTATGGACTATTCATGGACTTTAGCTCAATGAGCACATGGTGTTAGAATAATGAGTAAAAATAATAATAATAATATGGAGGAGTTATGGATATATAAAGATATTGGAATCATATGATATGGTCCCTCCTTGAATTATTTTGGGTGAAAGAGGAAAAGATATGCAAGTAAATAATATAATAAACGTAACCAATGAGTAGAAATCAATTTTTTGTTTTTACGAGGGTGAGGGTGGAAATGTGGGAGTGATTTGTATAAAGGAAAAATATGAGGTTAGAGTATGTACATATTGGCAAAAAATATAATTATGGTGTAAGAGGATGAAAGAAGGTGTACATAGGTTTAATAAAACACACACCTAAGTAGAAATATTTAAATAAAATACCAAAATAATTATAAAAAATCTCTATATCTAAGCCATATATACAATGAAATATTTACACACAAAGAGGCCATAATATACTTTTATTTTTTTATGTTTTTATTTTTTTATTTTTTTGGCTCAACTAGCCCAGTGACTAGCTAGCTGAGGGTTTTTAAGAAGATATGGGAAAAGCCCCCTAACTCACACACGCCTATGTACAGTGAAATGGTAGGGATAGCCATAGCGTTTGGGTGAATTTGGTAGGGTGGAGTAACTTACTATGGCAATTATGGAGAGCCGAAAAACGGCTATCAGTACCTAACACTATCAATCCCACCAAACCAAGCATAAACAGTTCTACCAAAGGTACCTAACACTACCAATCCAACCAAACCAAGCATAAACAATTCTACCAAAAACTCCCAAAACTACCAGCACATGTTGCTCTAGAATCTCCTTGTCGAGCAATGACGTATCTTCACTGATTCCGTATCGACGTAGCATCCTTCGACTGGCAGCCAAATCAGCTTCTATCACATTGATTTCTGCGTCATCGCCAGTGTTGGCCTCTCTCAGTGTTTCCAGTTGGGTCTCATATTCCTTGATGTCGTCCATAATCTGCTTGACAAGTTTATTGGAACCCTTTGCCCTCAAGAGTGTTTCCTTCTTCTGCTTCAGAGACATTGTTAGCTCTTTCAGCCTATCGGCTACCCCGACACATGTCCGAGGGACTCTCCCAACCATAGCTTCAAGGTCCGCAATATAATCAGGTGTCTTCTCCTCATGACGCTGTGGGGGGGACTTTCTGTGTAGGGGGCATACTACCGACTGGCGTAAGTCAGGGATTCTTGGTATTTGACGGGTGGCCTCCTTGGGACGCACCGTTTTCCTTTCTCCAATTCTCAACCTTCTTTTCCAAGCCTCCTGGTTGGAAGGAACACATGTTGAGTACACTCTCACCAAACCTGGCCCATGCAACCCTGTGGCCCGCAGGTTCCTTTGTGGCTGCATGACACTTCTCATATGCAAAACAGCGGGAAAATTTTGTAGTGATCTCCCCACATGATGGTAGGGCTTGGTACACCTTATGGAACATGAGCCTGCATTCATCCTGAAGCCGTGACTACACATGATTTAAGTAAATCTTTGTCTTCTTCTCACTAGAATTCCTGAATACAGTGAGCCACTGGTCATCGGGGATGTCATCTTTCGTAAGATCCTTTGGCAGCACCCCCTCCATGCTCAATCCATACTCATCATGAAGCTCTTGTGCTGTATAGCAGAACTTTGTCAAGATAGGGTACTCCTCCATCTTGTTTTTTCCTGCGATGTGGAAACAGCACGCAAGTAAAGACATGCCCTCATTATATGCCTCATTTCAGTTGTGCAAAACAAAACACATGGAATGAAATGAATGTATCTCATTCAGGTGACAATTGCAAAATTCAGTTGTGTACTAAGCCAAATTTGGTAGTGGTTAGTATCAAATTTGGTACTGGTTAGTACCAAATTTGGTTATGCTGACATCCCTACTGAGCTTCAACTTTGTGCTATGCTCATGCACAACATATACTGATTTTTGCACTTGCATGCATGAAAGTTAGCAATCTAAAGAGCAGCTTATACATGTAACTTTGTAACTTTCCTAAACCCTAAATTCCTAAGAAGATCCCAAACATGCACATGTACTTGCTACATGCAAAAAAAGCAAATGCACACCTCATCAGATAAAAGACATGCAGAAGCTTGCATGCATGGAAAAGAAAATGGTAAATCACCAGAAAAAGCACAGCTCTCATAGCACCTACCTTTAGATGTTGTAGATGACCATGGAGTCTCATCATCGGCAAAAAGAGGCCCAGGCTTAAATGAAGTCTCCATGGACACAACAGGTTTCTCCCTCTCCACAAAGGAGGCCCCCTTGCTAGCCCTCGTATTTGGGGTGTCGATGTTCCGAGGGGATTTTGCATCCATTGTCCTCTTCTTCTTTTTCCCATTGTCCGGTGACGCTTTGGCTGTTGATTTCCTCGCTGGCGTCCTCATCTTCCTGATTGTGAGTAGCCGGGGAGCTTGTTACCTACAACTTTAGTGGTTTGCAGAAGGCGATGTAGTAAGAGAGCAAGGCGGAAGCTGAAAAATGTGTTGAGCAACTGCGCCACTCACAAACGCAGTCCGTGATGAGACTTTTGGCACGGTTTCAAAACACCACTTGCATTACTTATTGCCCCACCCACGTTTTCTTTCACGGAAATTTTAAATCATACAAATTTCCCTCCTACCATTCTTTAACATAGATGAAAAAAAAGGTTCCCTCCAAAGTGTGGACATATGTAGAAGTACCAACCAGGTAGAAGCAAAATAGGTCCTTTTTTTGTACCACCAAACCATGCTTTCTCCCATCTACTAAGCCAAGTTAGGATAGGATGGATGTTTACTAAATCTTTACTACATCTGGTATACTCCAATGAGTTTCTTAGGAAAGGGAAACCCTTGGCATGTGATTGTCATTTATGGGGTGGGTTTACAATGGATTTTTGGCATTCTTGGAAGGCATGTATGTACCACGGATCTCTCTATTATTGAGAATAGCTGTGTAAGATGCCTCCTTTTCAAAGGCCTCAATCACATACCTCTTCAACCACTTAATCCTCACATTTCTTTAAAAGCACTCACTGAATGTCTAGCCGACTTGGTTAGTAAACTCCAATTGGAGTTATTAATTCAACATGAATTGAACATAACATTGGTGGCGGTCTTTACCAGACTACTTTCACAACTTCCACATGAGTGGTTACATATTGAGTCTGCATGCCTCACCACCATTGATCTTTCCTTAGCCTTTCTCAAGATTAAATCAAAACGGTTCATTGTTGGTTTAGATAAAGCATCTAACATGGCATCTGTCATCTGCAAAAAGATTTCCTTTGAAGCGGCTAAAAACTACCTCAAAGGAGGTGATTTTTGCTACATTGAAGAAGACCTAGATATTATTATCCAGAGGACATGCAAAAATATGTCTGAGTTAGGATTTCAAGAGGATACTACCAAAATTCCCCTCCTATTTCCAGCTTTTAAAAGTCATAAAAGTAATTTTTTATGGATCTCATATGCTTCCAATTTCCTTTTCTCGGATATTATGAAACATGTATTGAAGGACTCAATTTCATATGTGATGAGCTCATAAACATATGTGCTATTAAAAGAAAAGATGTAAGGTACTTCTCAAAAGTGGACATCCAACCTTTTTGGGTAATCAGTAACTCATCTGATGTCATCTTAAACCTTCCATCTGCCATTTATTTAGTATATACAGCTGATATTACCCAATGCTACAAAAATATCCCTCTAGTAGGTGAATATGGTCTCATAAATGTATTTAATTTCCTCATATATTTGTCCTTCTCCAATAACTCCAAAGAAGGGTTTTGTGGCCTGTCCTTTGTTAAGATAGCTAGGTGGGTAAAGAAAGTATGTAAGGCCTCCCCTCTTCACATGAATAGTACGCAGTTTCAAAATATCATCCAATGGGTTCTGAACCACTGCTATGTTGTACTTGGCATTGCTACTTTCATCAAATATGTGGCACTCCTATGGGATTCTCGTGTTCTCCTCCTATGTGTAACCTTTATTTGCTATATTTTGAATATAAATGGATCATTAGGCATACTTCCCATGCAGATGGGCTATCTTTGCTTATAAAGTGTAATCACACTTTTAGATTTATGGATGACATATTAAGTATTAATAATCCCAACTTTGCCCAATAGGTGCTGGATACCTATCCTCCTTGGCTTACGATTGAGCCCACCTTTCTAGAACAAGAAACTGTCAACGATATTTCCTTCACTAAACGCACTAACTATCTGTCCATTGAAATGAATATTGACACTTACTCTGTTGGTGACTTTTCCACTAGATTTTTTTGGAAACGGGATCACGTTAAGCTTACTGTTGCTGAGTTTGTAATGACAAAGAGCAACATGCCGTTCAAAATTTCTCTACATACCTGTTTAAGTATTCTTCATTTAATTATTTACTCATCCTCTAATGTATTTTAGCCCTAGAAGAAACGAGGTCCTTATTAGGAAGTTTCAAGCTAATGGCTTCCATAAAAGAGTTTTTATTTCTACCATAATGGCGGCTCTGAGTAAAAAAAGAATGGCCTAGATTCAAGCTTGATGTTGCATTACTTAGTCTTTTACTGAGGAAGTAGGCCCATATATAATGAGCCTACTAGATTCATTAGTTATGGGTGGGCACACACACACACACACACACACACACACACACACACACACACACACACACACACACACACACACACACACATATGGCCAGTTCTGGCATGTTGCTATTTCATTGGTATATTTTGCTCGGACTGTTGGCCGGGGGTGCCCTTGGTGTATAACCGGCTTGAATGAACTAGGTAAAAATTTATTTAGTAAGTGGTGCCTTAATGGTATCTAACCCTTGGTGGTTAATTGGGGTAAGTAGGGAGGCCGCATTGCCTTGCTATATCCTTGGTATAATTGGCTAAGAAACCTTGGGTGAATAATGGCTTGAATTCACTGGATAAGTCTAAATGGATACTAGAGGGTGGTACCTTAATGGTACCTAACCCTTGTAGTTAAATGGGGTTATGATCTTTGGTGGGTTTCCTGGCTCTGTAAACCCTATCATTTTTCACTTAACTTCACGATGGCTCCCTCCTGACGGGTTTGTGCTACTGCACCACTAAGTGCTATGCTCTCTCTCTCTCTCTCTCTCTCTCTCTCTCTCTCTCTCTCTCTCTCTTTGTGTGTGTGTGTGTGTGTGTGTGTGTGTGTGTGTGTGTGTGTGTGTGTGTGTGTGTGTGTGTGTGTGTGTGTGTGTGTGTGTACTAAGTGGCGCAACTGTTTACCTCTACCTCTTAATGATGGGCCGGCCTTACCGCACTGGAGGAATGTGGCCACTAGCTCCAAAACACTATAAAAGGTGAGCTCCCATGCTCACTTAGCATTGGAATTTTATGCTTTAATGTATGTGTGTACTTGAGAGTTGTTGTCTGTACATTGGGATTGTGAGGGTGTTACCCCCAAGAGGTGTAGAGTTGAAGTTGTTGGCTCTATGGCAAAAGGCAAGGATAATTAGGCTATTGTGGAGCTGGCTGCTTTGACTCAATCTCAGGTGACCTATGGCATTGATATGGACTATTGTCCATATTGTTTGATGTAATATGATTCACCTGTTGTTATGGTTATATTCTTCATGCATATGTCGAAATATACATGAATGGCAACTTTTACTGTCACATTTACGGCACTAGTTTTTTTCACCTTATAGGTTTAGGAAAGGCTTTTAGTTTATGATTAACTTATCATTGGCATATATATGTGCATCCTTTTGTCTGCGGCTTTGAAATTTCCTTTGAGGTTAGGGATACCTGGCAATGCATATATACAACCTTTTTTAGGCATGTTTTTAGAATCACTTTAAAAGGTGGTTTCTTCTTGCATACATTGGATAAATGTTGCCTTGTTTTGTTGTTGTAGCTAAAATATAATGACATAAGCTCTTGGTGAATGGCCCTATTTGACAAGGTTGGCCTTTTTTTGGGGGTAATCATACGGCCCAGTTTACTTGGTTATGGATGGCGTGGCTGGTATAATACTGATGTTGTGCCTCTGAATTTGTTATCGAGCTTACCATCACCACTCAATTTTGATCTATACTATTTTAGTTGTTGTGGATATAGAGCTTTAACATTTGCTCACTTAGCCATGAGTAGGTGATTGTATACTGGGTTATGATTGTTCGTGGCCACAATGGTTATTCTACTAATCCTTTATAGAGGGGTCGATTGGTGTATTACCCTATATAGTGGGGTTGACCCACTTGTGGGGTGTTAGACATCCGCCTGCAGGGGCTAGTAAGGCTGCCATGGTGGTTATACTAAGGTTGAGGTGACTATGGTTGGTTATCGAGCGTACCACACTTGTTCAATTACAGTCCATGGTGTTATGTTTATGGATCTTGGGCAAAACTGCTTAAATGCGTTGAATGATTGGTTGGTTATGATGGATGGTGGCCAAATACAGCTATGGGTAGGATGGGCTGTGAATTATAGTAAACATGGGTAAATTGGGCTACTCATAAGGCCGCATGTGGTCGCTTATTACATTGATGTTATGGGAATTTGTGGCACACGTCCCTGGCTTTTTGAACAAATAATGAAATATGGAATATGGGGTTTAAAACTTAAACTTACTACCTTACGTATGGTCTTCAACTCCGACTAAATGGGTGTAGGGCTTATTTACTAATGTTCTTTTATGTTATAGGTGACTCCGTACTATCACTGACCCAAAAAAATAGCGGCAATGAATGCCAAACTCTATAAAGGCAAAAAACAGGAATATGTGGCCCACTTTGAGGCTAAATTGCCTCATAAAACTCGTCTCCGGCCATATCTCATGAGAGCTTGTAAAGCACAAGGGGCTCCATATGGTTTTCCACCTTGTAAATGAAACCATCTCTGAATATATAATTAGCTTTACCTTTCTTATTATTTATCTTTGAAAGCAATTAAGTTGGGTGACATCTATAACATTTGGGATACCCATGCATCACCCGCATACGGTGCCAATGATAACTGAAAGTTGTGTTGTTTACATGGATGCACGTGAGGGTTACCTTCTCAACTATGGTTTTCAAAGTCCCCTGGCTTGAAGATGGCGGACTTATATATCTTTAGGCTCTTGATTCTCTTGTACTTGTTTTTGGGGGTCCCATCGTTTCAATAACTCAATGACCAACAAAATTGTCAATCTGGAGGGATGATCTACCCGACTAGGGCATGGACACGATTAGTGACCTAATGATGGCAACACAAATGGTAAACTCTATAAGATGAGCTTCTCGGCCTATGGAGGAGCTAAGCCACAATGAAGGGCAATCTCCACATCCACTTATCTTCACCTCCAATCAACCCAATCACACACACTAATGATTGCAAGACGCACACAACACTAATCCTATCATGTAATACACTAATCGCAAGTACACACACATAGATCTATTGAGCACCGCACTCCAATCAAACCTACATGCACACACAAGAAAGTGAGGGCAATCACACAAGATTAGAGAGGGATTAACCATTAATTAGTTAAGATCTAGCTAATCTAAGCATCATAGGCAATCATAAGAAGCATGAGAGAGGCATAGTGAAAGAGAATTAAGCATTGATTAGTGTTAACCAAGTCACATGAGCAAGGAGAAGCTCAAGGACTCCATAGACACACACCTCAAGAGCTCTCACCAAAAAGTGCTCTCAGCAAATGAGCTTGAGAACCCTAATTTCTTTTACACACGGCCTTATATACCTAGGGTAAAAATATGCAATGTCCGCGCGCCCAAGGTCTTTAGGGCTCCACCACTTACTGAATTTGCTATCTAGGCACACTAACTGACCTGTTCTTTACATCTTGGAACTCGCATTGAGCCCGTAACACATAAAAATATTACAATGGCTTGAAATAAATTGGGAATTTACAATACGTGACCATTTTGGGAAAATGTGAAAAATGTGTATCTCCAATCTTTACTGCTTCTTTCTATTGATCTTCGGTGTGCATCCGTACGTCTTCATTCTTTAGCAGCTTTTGTTAACTGACGTTCACTTAGTTAACATTCCCCCCTTCCGATTTTAGTGCCCTTCCTCGGGCACTGTTGAAAAGTGTCCGTGGAGGCTATGGAAGGTTTTGATTGGTTGTTAATGGGCTGATCGTCTTCATTTGTCGTTGTATTTTTTGATGAGGTTCAATTTGTTTTAGCATCATTGGTCTGAATATGTCTGATGTGAAAGATGATGTTGCATT
The DNA here is from genome assembly GCF_014529385.1 of Adiantum capillus-veneris. Classification (NCBI taxonomy): domain Eukaryota; kingdom Viridiplantae; phylum Streptophyta; class Polypodiopsida; order Polypodiales; family Pteridaceae; genus Adiantum; species Adiantum capillus-veneris. The sequence continues at coordinate 137,398,596 of NC_140955.1, read as the reverse complement.
TTTCCGTTGTAATAGCATAATGAGGAGGCTTCTGTTTATTTATGAAAAGTATGTACAAGGGAAGTAGAGTGATGAGGTTCTAAATTAGGGTCTAATACCTGGTTGACCAAAGGGAAAAAACCCAGTGGGAAAAAAGTGCCTTTGGGACGCGCGCATTATTGGAGTACTTTGTAGCATGGGAAATGTTAATAAAGTACTCAAGGGATTATTTGCTAATAGATATGGAATTAAAAAGACAACGAATATGAAAGGGTAGCATGATGGAACATTGGTTTGCCTGTTGTAGTCCACTCAAGCTGCATAGGTGGAAGCAAAAAAGAGTGTCTAATGCATATGTCCAATGGTGGGACATCCTATTTATTCATACACAGAAATGCATGGAAAATAATATGCTATGCAAGAAAGATTTTGAGGGGTTATTCAGAAAAATGGTGTAGCTATAAAAGCATGTGACATGGCTTTGCAAGTTGGCACCCCTTTAAGAATGGTTTTTGTTGACAAGGATATGTGCTCTCATCTTACTGTGCATTGTGCATGAGTGTTGGACTCTATGACACTCCACCAATTGTAAGTTAATAGACTTTGACTCTTATGCTCATCTCATTCAGCATGAGCAACACAGCTTAGATATGCTCAACTCTTCCAGCTTGAGCATAAGCCTAATAACTACGAATCTTAGCACAGAGTTTAATATGCCTTGAAGCTTTGGGACTAATGCTTTGCTCATTTTATGGCTCAGCAACCCGGCTCCGACTATGCCAAAAAGTATTTTTTTCACCTTGGCGACTTGACTCTTTACATTCTTGTGCTTACTACAAACATTTCTTCAAGTAAAAGTAAGCTTGAATCCTCAAAAAGAGGATTAGTGAAGGACCAAGTTGGCATTGAAGGTTTATTTTGCCATACTTGTTTGATCATCTTTGAATCTGCATTCACATTGGTTGGGTTGTCCTTCTCTGACTGTGAAGACTCAATTATCTGTTTGATTCTCCAATTAGAACCTGTTGTTGTAAGAAGTCTTTGATGTTGTTGTAGGCCTCTGTTCACTGTCGACATCTGGATTTTGACTAGGAGCCTTGGAAGACTTAGGAATCCAAATTTGTTGATGACCTTTGTATCTCCATTGTTGGCTTTGCTTCGTTCTAGGTCTTGTTGAGTTCTTGAGATCTTCAAGCAGGTATGGTGCAGTTGCAGTTGGCTTGTGGTTGATTGGTAGCCAAATCTTTGTGTAGCTTGTGTAGAATCCTTGTCCAAGAGGAAGATTCTTTGAGATCCGTCTTTGTTCTGTATCCTCTTGTGAATTGTGGTAGACTTTAGCATCTTTCAATGATGTTCTATTGTATACCTGCTTCTTAGGTATCCTAGAATATTGTCAAGGTTGATACCTAGTGGGCCTTCTTTCTTGGGAGGGGCTTGATGTTACTTCATATATCCTCACCTGAGGTTTTGGTACCCATATATGTCTATTACCTCCATAGTACTCCTGTGCCTGTAAGCTCCATTGTGATGCTATCCATCCCATGTGTTTGTCTTTCTGTGTTTGCTTCTTGTCTTTAATCCAAACTGGATCATTGACTTTGACTAAACTGCTCGAAACAAACACTTGCTCGAATTTACTTTGCTTTCTTGAGTACTTTGGCTGATATACCTTTGATTTTCTGGGTGTATCCTTAGAGGTTTTAGTTGGGTCAGAAATTGACTTGAAGTTTTGAAAGCCTGACTTGCTTGAAGAAGCTGATCCATGAGGGTTCTTTGATGTAGAGGCATATTCTGTCACACCTTCTTTGCTAATTGGTGGAGGGTCCACTTTAGCTTTACCTTTGTCTGCAATATTTGTATTTGATTCCTGTGACTTTTGCAACTCTAAATCTAGCATTAATGGTACCTGTAAATGTTGTTGGCTACTTGTTGGAAAAGAGAGTATTAGCATTTTATCTTCTTTGTAGGCCTTGTGTTGGTCTAACCACTGATGTCCAAGTATGACATCTGCATGCATGTCTTTTGAAGGCTTTACCTGAAACTTTACCTGGTCTTTATGATTTTGGATGTTAAAGGTAGCAGCCATTTCTTTTTTACTTGTAGCCTTACCCATGATTTCTCTGTTACCTGGCTTGCCTTGAGTAATCTCTAGAATACTCTGGATGTTATCTACAATCATATTGCAATTTGCTTTGTTATCTAGTAGAACATTACATCTAACACTTACTCCTTGTATACTGCTGAGAGCTACAACTATCCTTGTTGTTGGTTATATTGAAGATCTTTGTCCAGCTTTTGCCATGGTCTCATCTTGATCTAAATGTGTCTCTATGGAAGGTGACTTGAGACTCTATCTTCCAATCTGACTAGCATCTGCTATTTTGACTGGCATTGTCTGATTGATCTTTGGACTTTCTATTGCTTCCTGATTGTTTGCAAGTTCTTCTCAACTTTTGGCTTGCTTTGGTGGAATTCTCTGCTCAATAGCTTTCGTGGTTGCTTTTTGCTTTGTTTGATCTGCACTTGATATTGCCTAATTTGCTTTAAGCTCTTGAAGTTCTGCTCAATGGAGATGAATCATCTTCAATTAGATCTGCTTTGATTTCAGTCTCCATTTTAACTATGCTTGAGGACCTTGTGTTGTTGTCCGCGGATGACCATTGTTGGTCTTAATTCTTGGTTGTCTTTGAAGACTGCATCTTCATTGAGTTATGTATCTCTAACATCTTCTGGGCCATTGGCATTCCCAATATGATGTTGTCTGGCATATCCTTTGTTGTGATCACATAGAATTGAGCTATGATGATCAGTGAACTTACTTCAATGGTGGTGGAGATGATTCCCCAGCATTCTGCTCGTTTGTTTCCTGATATGCTCACAAATTCATGAGCATCTTCCAACTGTGGTTGACCACATCTTTTCCAAGTGCAAAAAAACATGAGGTTCTTGTCTGACTGAAAATCCAGCTTTACTTCTCTCGACATCTTTTCTTCGTGTTCATCAACAATGTTGCACTTGATCGTCTCGAGATCTTTTTCTGGATTGAATGCTTTTGTTGTGGTAGCATCCCTTGGTTGAGATTTATCTGCATTTTTTTTGCTTTAATCACCTGCTTCAATCAATGTTGGCTCCATTGGCTGTAACTTTTTATCTGCAAACAATAGATGAGCATTGTCCTCCTGCATCTGAGTAACCCTTGATCGTAGAAGATCCATTGTACTTTCTGGCCGAATCTGTCTCTTTGGAGAAGATTTTTGTGGTGACCTTTGTGTAGCTTTTTGAACTTTAGCTTTCATTGACTTTGACTGTTCTGTTACCTGTTCTGGCAGCTTGAGGATTTGCATCATCTTCAAATAGTCTTTGACTTCAGTCTTACCATCCATAGGGGTTTGTACAAGATCATGATCTTGTTGATATTCGTTACCATGTGCATCTTGATATGCATATGTGAGCTTGATCACATGTAACTGTTTGAACACTATTCAATTTGTTGGCTTTGGGCTTTGACTTGTGGAGATCAGCTAAAACTTTTATCCCTGATGATCTCCATATAAGAATTTGTTGCAGATTCTGAGGGAATCTGGGTCAATTGGAAACTTCCAAAGTATATGCTCGTTTGGTCACAACATCGAAGTTTGATTTTTGATGGAGGAGAGTTTGACTCTAAACAGATTTCTGGGTTCACTCGGGTAATATCCTTCAGCTCTAGAGAGGATGGGCTATAATAGATTCTTTCCTTTGAAATGAACCATCCTTTCTGATCTATCATCGGACGCACTTCTATGAGCTGGTATGTGGACCGTTCAAACACTGGTTGATCCTTTTTGTACAGTTTTCCTTTTTGGTCAACATAATGTGCATATGAATTATGTGTACCATACAAAGCTAACATCATTCTGTTTGATGTGTCCCTTAGACTCGTGAATGATTACACACTTGTGGCAGTGGATGCAAAATTATTTGCAAACCTAACAGTATTTTCAACATTCGGTGATATCTGGACATCTTCACCAAATTCATGTAGGAATTTGTTGTTCAAAGAATCTATTTTAAGCTTTTCAAGTGCCTGTGCATCTTTATGCTGATTTTGAACTTGCAATGTTTTTACTTGTGCTTCTAATGGTAATGCAGAATCATCTGATTGCATTAAAAGTGATGAATTAAATGCACTTACATCGAGATTTTCATTTCCAATTTTCTTTGTACCTTGCTTGGCGATTGACATGTCCTTGTTGTCTGGATTTCTTGGACAACCTTCAGGAAAATGTCCACCTTTTCGTCCACAATCTGAGCAATATGCCATGACTGATGGTATTTCAACTGGCTCTATCATGTCAAGCTCTAGCTCAGAAGTTTCTGCTTCTGTGCTTGTCAAGTGGTCGACATCTTCTTTCAAAACACTAAGCATCAAGTTGTAGACTGCTCCATCTTGACCTTTGTATCGTCTTTGACTTGGTTCTCCAATTATATTTTCTTCTATTGGATGATTTGTTGGATCTCCCATTACTGGCTCTCGATTATAGATCTTACCACTGTAATCCATGTACAATGACCCTAATTGCATATGCACTTATTGGATGCTTTGCTGGCTTGTGCAGATTTCTGGATACCACTTGGTTTAAATTTTTGAACTTCTATTTTCACTTTATCTTTGAGCTTGCAATACCTAGCTCCAGTGAAGTCTGTGAAGATCTGGAAGTTCTCTGAATCTGGCTTTACTCTTATCAATAGGATCTTGGCTCCTGTGTTGCTTTTACTACTCACCAAGTATCTATGGCCTTTTGTATCTGCATATAAGACTTTGTCTCCATTGTAGCCATATAGTTGTAAAATTTGCTATGTTACACTTGTGCATGTGTTGCCACTGCTACTAGCTTGCTGTGTTGTACTTGAATTCTCGGCTCAATTTGAGTCCATGTTGACTGATTCTGTAAAAACTGTCGCCTAGCAGATGCTAGTGTTGATTAGCAGAATTTATGTTGCTTGTTCTAGCCTAATCACATGTGAGTTGTGTCCCTGTTCATCCGATTGGAAGCTCAAATTGCAGTGCTACACTTGCACTAGCCAATTTCTAGCATGCAAAATTCTTAAATTATGACGCTCCACTACTTCGGGTTGGTGGTTTCGCTTGCTTTTTTCGTCCGTTCTTTTGCTGTTTTTGGGCTTTTTTGCTTTTTGCTCGATTTTTCTTGGTTGTTGTTCTCAATTTGTACTCGCTTTGCAGTGCACTTCTCTGGCTTTGCTTTTCGGCTTTTGATTTTCTCGTTGTGCTGTTTGCTCGACGTGTGATTTTTTTCAGGCTCGTTCCGGTTTTTTGGCTTTTTCTTCGACTTCCTTTTTATTTTTGCTATTTATTTGTGAAGTTTTGAATTTTCTTATTATTTTAGTCTTTTGATGATTTTTCACGATTTTTTTGAAAAAGTTTTGATTTTTAGGAAATTTTCTGAGAATTTTAGAAACTTTTTGGATTTTTTTGAAGGTTTTATGATGTTTACAGTTTTTTGGGATAAGAGGGAATACCGGCTTGCCTGCATAACAAAGCTCCCCATTGGATAGGAGAAGCATCTGAGGTTGATAGCTATGTCATTTGTATTTTTTTGTGAATTTTCTATGTTTTTTCTATTTTTTTAATTTTTATTTTCTTATGAATTCTCTATGAGGTTTTTATTTTTTATGAGGTTTTTTCCTATATTTTTTAAATGATTTTTTATGAGTTTTGTGTGAGCTTTTTATTTATATATATATTTATTTATTTTTATTTTTATTTTTAAAATTAGAATTTTACTCTTTTTTATTTTTATGGTTTTTTAATGTTTTTGTGATTTTAAAAAGTCTTCTTTCTTTTTTATCCTTTCGTGATTTTTTTTTGGTGATTTTCTATTAGTTTTTTATTTTTACTTTTTTCTATTTTGTGTGATTTTTCAATCCTTTCTTTATTATTGAATTTTTGTCTTTTTTATTTATTTAACAAAAACTAACAAAAATGAAAAGTAACAGAAACAATAACAAATATTACATGTCACTTACCTGTGAGGAGGTTGACGAGTGCATGTAGCGTTGAAGGCAGACGGGTTTACTATCAGCGGGCCTGGTAACGACACGCAGCGCGCAACGCGGGGAGTGAATTGAGGACAACGGCCTGGGCAGCGCTGACATCACAGTACGAGAGGGGAAAAAAGAGCGACGCGTGCAGGGCAGTTTTGGCACGCACAGAGAGAGAAGGAAGAGAGAGAGTTAAAGAGAGGGTTGGTGCACGCGTTTTTCGTAGTCACGGGGCAGGACAGCGAGATGGCATGCAAGCGGACCAGAAGAGAGAGAGAGAGAGAGAGAGAGAGAGAGAGAGAGAGAGAGAGAGAGAGAGAGAGAGAGAGAGAGAGAGAGAGAGAGAGAGAGAGACTGGTCTGGCTGGCATGCAGCGCGGTACAAGAGAGCAGTCCACGACCTATGGCACGTGCACTTGAGAGAGAGGAGAAAAAGCGGACTTGGCACGCAGAGAGAGAATGCATGCATGTGGGCTGCAGCCTCCAAATGACAACAAAGGAGTCAAGGACCCACGTGGGGTAGCAAGAAAGAGAGAGAGAGTAGGCGGAGGGTGGGTGTAGCCTACAAGACATAAAGAAAGGGAAAAAGTGGTCGCGCGAAGATAGAGAGAGAGTGAGTAAGTTAGTGAGAGAGTGAGTAAGTTAGTGAGAGAGTGAGAGCATTAGTGAGAGAGTAAGGGGTGTGGGGTAGGTTTACGCGGAGCGGGAAATAAGGAACGACGGGTAGAATAGAAGAAGATTTTTTTAACGTTGTAGGAAACTGTCCCAGGAGACCGTAAAGGTCTACCCGACGAAGAATTTTATGCGCCGCAAGGCACGATTTCGAAGTCCGAAAATCGTTTTTTTTTTCTTCTTTTTTTAATAAATTTGTTTAATTTCCAAACATGCACAAATGCCAAAATAAGGTCGGAAATTAGCTGAAACTCAAAAAAATCGCCAGAAAATCCCAAAAATTGCTAGAAAAGTCCAACAACTTCCCAAAAAATTCTAGGAATCTTAGAAAATCAACTGCAATCACAATCGAACATTTTCGACAAGCAAAAGCACACCAAAATCAGGAGTTTTTATCGAAAATGCAATTGCGACAGAATCGTCAACTCGGTCCCCGAAAATAGCGAAACGCTCAAAACTGGGCCATGGAGGGCACAAATGCGAACAAAATGATGCCGTAAATATGCACACACAAAATACCTCGTAAAGATAGCAAAATATTAAATTTTTGTGGAATTAAACAAAAAATTAATGCAAAAATTACCAAAAAATTATCAAAAAATACCCAAATTTTTTTAAAAAAATCTCCACACATTGGGGAATAGTGCAACCAAATAAAGTTGCAAAAATCCCATCGATTCAATTGCCAAAAAAATTTAATCAATAAAATCAAGACTACACAATTAAACCGACAAAATTATGTCAAAAATTGACGCAATTGGAGTGTGTAAATCCCAGCACAAAAATGCAGCAATTAACCATTACACACATCAATCATGCAAATTTAACACTTTTTTAAGCACACACACACTAATAAAATTGGCAGTTTTTACCAATCTTTAGGTGCGCACACAAAAGGACAAATTTTGTTGAAATTGCAATGTGACTTCACAAATCATTAGTTGGGCATGAGCATAAAAATCAATCATCACAAGTGAAAAATCATTAAGCACACATTGATTTCTAGGTGCACAAACATGGGCAAAATAATGCACACACACCTAAAATTAGTCATACACACACTCAGTTAGAATGCGCACACACTTGATTTTAGTGCACACACACTTGCAATTGACCATCCAAGCATGCAATCAACTCAATTAAGCACCCAATTAGCAACACACATTCACCAATTAACAATTGAAACTTATCAAATTCATACGCCACCAAATCTTAAAAATTTTGGCATTACGACGGCATGAAAATGAATAATCAAATTTTTTTCAATCCAACATAGCATCAACATTGCATTGCATCAACATTACATTGCATCATGGTGGGATCTCTACACAATTCTACACATCCTTAAATTCTAGGGAGGTTGAGAATACCACCTTGGTTACCTTTCCATTGAAGATCAATTGAATGGTCGTATGCTCCAATCCTTCATAGCAAATTAGTAAGTTAGCAAAAATTAGTCAAACAAGATACAGTGACACATTAGGCAATTATGAACACATTGCTTCATGCACACACATTCAAAATCCACAAAAATATAAACACACAAGTGAAATTAGTGACGGAACGCATTCGATTATGCCACAATTACATTAGCGTGGGCCATCCTCTTCGACAACGATGCCAAATGTTGGGGATTCCATCGTTGCAATAGCTCCAATGACCAACAAAATTATTAATCCGGAGGGATGAGCTACCCGGCTAGGGCATGGAAACACTCACACGATTAGTGAACTAATCATGGCAACACGAATGGTTAACTCTACGAGATGAGCTCGTCGGCCTATGGACAAGCTAAGTCACAATGAAGGGCAATCTCCACATCCACTTCTCTTCACCTCCAATCAACCCAATCACACACACTAACGATTGCAAGACGTACACAACACTAATCCTATCATGCAACACACTAATCACAAACACACACACATAGATCTATCGAGCACCACACTCCAATCAAACCTACATGCACACACAAGCAAGAGAGGGAAATCACACAAGATTAGAGAGGGATTAACCACTAATTAGTTAAGATGTAGCTAATCTAAGCATCATAGGCAATCATAAGAAGCATGAGAGAGGCATAATGAAAAATAATTAAGCATTAATTATTGTTAACCAAGTCACATGAGCAGGAGAAGCTCAAGGACTCCATAGCCACTCACCTCAAGAGCTCTCACCAAAGAGTGCTCTCAACAAATGAACTTGAGAACCCTGATTTCTTTTACACACTGCCTTATCTATCTAGGGTAAAAATATGCAATGTCCGTGTGCCCAAGGCCTTTAGGGCTCCACCACTTACTAAATTTGATACCTAAGCACACTAACTGACCTGTTCTTTACATCTTGGAACTCCCATTGAGCCCGTAACACATTAAAATATTACAATGGCTTGAAATAAATCGAGAATTTACAATACGTGACCATTTTCGGAAAATGTGAAAAATGTGTATCTCCAATCTTTATTGCTTCTTTCTGTTGATCTTGGGCATGCATTCGTACGTCTTCAGACTTTAGCAGCTTCTGTTAACTAACGTTGACTCAGTTAACACTTGTGTATAAAGACTGTTATGTACTATGAATGGAAATTATATCTCCTTTCATTGACATAGTTTCTAGTGTCTTTTGTAATTTGAAAGGATTCTTTGGTGTTTATGCTATATTGTTACTAGAACACACACACACACACACATACACATTAGTCAATGATAAATAACTATTATAGCTATTTTTGGCTATGTGCTGGGAACATGGACATACATGCACACAATTTAGTTAACTAAATAAATTTAAGTTCCTCTCTTTGAGAGATTCACTCAAATCACAACTTGTATGTTTCACAAGGTAAAAATTGAATACCTGTCTTTTAAACTCCAAACACACACTGATTGTTAAAGAGAGTTTTCCTCACTCCTGTAGAGGATATAAAGCATCTATGACTACAAGTATTGAGTGCAACTACCCTCGTCGGATATATTAACTTGATCTCTAGGATTGTAATAAATAATAATAAAAATGACATCTTGTGGTAGCTTCTACAGCATACCATAATAACTATCAGTGCTCAAGGAAAATCAATGTTCCATACATAATAGTTCATATCCTTGAAACTACCAATAGGAAAGTTTAAGGAGTTTATACACTAATTAGAGGTGGTATTTCTTTGTTTCCCCTTAACCTCATTGGTATTCTTTAGAATACGACACGATATTAAACTGCGACACATTTTTAAACATGAAGTGAGAATGCATTCTAAAGATGCTTTCATGCTAGCGCATCTTTGGTCTGAATAAATTTTTTTACCACGCACACACTTCAGGTTACGGATACAGCCTGGAAAAAGCTTGCGTTTCTTTGCACATAACCAGACAGTGGTAGGAAACTACTTGCATTGGATTTTCTGTTGCAAGGTAAATTGCATAGAAAACGGCCTTCATCGTTCTCTCTCTCTCTCTCTCTCTCTCTCTCTCTCTCTCTCTCTCTCTCTCTCTCTCTCTCTCTCTCTCTCTCTCTCTCTCTCTCTCTCTCTCTTTCTCTCTCGCAAAGATGCATACAAACTGTGATATTGTTTTTTAGCTATTTAAGGATCCTTCGACTGTGCCGAATACTCCACTAGCTATTCAATTGCATTCCCTTTGTGCACCTTGGCTCAAGATAGCTCACAACAAACTTTGCCTTACTCTATTCTTCCTGCCTACTCGCGTGCATGTTCAAGCTTCAAACTGTTTATACACTCACAGTAAGCCTCTATAAGCTCTCTATATCCTCTATAAGCTTTTGATACTCAGATAAGGTTTGGGTTTTAAAAAAGAGAGCTAGACTTGTTTCCAAACTCAACTCACTAAGCAAACAGTACGAATTGATTTAGTTTGCTCAACCAATAATCATATACATTGGGGGTTTCATACATATCTAGTGGGCTCACAGTCTTGGAAGCGTACAAACTACATTTTACGCTAGCCCTCATGGCGGAAAAACGATTGGATGCCGATGGCGTGATGTCTTCTTCCTCTAATCAAGTGGACAGATGTTCAATTTTTGCATTAATTTATGTTTTTTTCAGGATTGAGAAAATAAGTTTTGTGACTTAAATGTATAACTCTAATTGAATTACACTACTTTGAGAAATATTTAGTATTTTTGACATAAAATACAAAGTGTTTTCATAAAAAAAGGGTTTCTTTGTGGTCATAACTGCTTGTTTGGACATGGAAAAACTTTTTGCTTACATGATATTTTTAGTACTCTACATATAGAGTAAAATAATTTTCAATAAAATGTTGCATAAATAGATGTAAGCCCTGAGAAACTCATTAACCTTACATTAATGTAGCTTTTTAAGAGTTGTTATTAATTCTAAATTATTTGTGCTAATAGGTTTTTAAAAAAACTCTACTAGACACTACGTTGCAAATAATTATCTTTAGTGATGGGAGGGATAGGAACTTTCCTTATCCTACACTTTGCTATACTATAAGTGGTAAAACATTTACTTTACTTCTTGAAGTGCTTTAACAATCCTCTCTTTCACATTTTAATCGATCTAGAGAATATTATCCTTGTTGATATAAGCAAACAATGCTCTAGATAGAAATTTGAACAGTTACGAATACTTATATAAAGGGGACATGGATGAAAAATGTCATTTCCGTTCTATACCTGTATTCCATGACTAAACAAAAATACTAATGATTTTTTTATTTGCATGATGGGTGCAGGTAAGGATTCTGACTTCTTTTATCTTTGAATTGAAGTACTATTCGATCAACATTGGGCAGGGAGATTTCTTCTACTGCTGTTACTTCATTTTTATCTCGTAGATGTAATAATGTATATGTTTTTTTTGGGTAAAAAATATGTATGTAATCACTTTTATTAAATCTCTGTCATATCGTTTATTGAATATACTGTTCAAATTGTGAATAAAGTATATAGATTAATACTCCAACACACACACACACATACACGAGCCTGATTGTAACGGAAATGGCCTATGAACATTGAGGATAGCAGAATTAAGAGAATTATAGTGAGCATTTTTATGAGACTACTTTGATAACATAGAGGGTGAACTTAATTAGTGGTATCAACATAACCATTATACTTTAATAACTTGGCATGAACAATACTTTTGCAAGAGAGAGAATTAGAGAACTTGACAACAATTGAGGACCGGATTTATGTGGAGCCAGTCCACCCTACAAAAGGCTTTTCTATTATAATTTCTCCCATAAAGAGAGACTTTATACAATACAAGCTTTGTGTTCCTTGAGACTTTGATGGTGCAATGAAGATAGAGAGCTTCATGCACCACAATTATGCCCGTAACTTAGCTAGATGAAAGCATTAACTTATCCCCGGCCTCAATCTCAAGACCTCAAACACCTTTAAAAGTGGAGAGAGCTAGCAGGGAATGAGGGTAGGGAAGAGGAAGAAGAAACATACATATGAGAAAGAAATAGTTTCCTCACTTATCATCAATCCTCTTGCTTAGCATAGCATAATAGCATAGTAATGAAGATGGAGAAGATGACAAGCTTAAGCATTGAAGCATTGCTACATGGGGAGGAACTTGACATGTGTCCATGTTACCTCTTTAGACTTGGCTTACATGGAGTGAGTGTGTGTGTGTGTGTTCTCTCTCTAACCCTACTTGTAGGGATCGCCCCCCCTTGTGTAGGGATGTGTTTAAATTTTTGAAACACCTCAAGCCCCTCAAGAAACTTAGTCATGAAGCACCTTAAGTACCTTAGTCATTAAGCACCTCAGTCAGCAAGCACAACAAGCACCTCAAGCACCTTAGTCAGCAACCACGACAAGCACCTCAAGCTTGGGCTGGGTTCCCACCTCAAGCACAACCCTAGCTTGCCTAAGGTCCTAGGTCTAAGGACTTTTAGCACTAACCTTTGGAGGTATATAATGAAGCTAACCCTAAGGTCTTTCAAGATCCATTAGCTAGCATTGCTCTTTGACAAACCATCTCTCATTTGGACCCATTGACTTTGGCCCTGTGTCGAGATAGATCCATAAGCACATGTCTATATTCTAACCCTTGTTCCTGTTTATTGTCCCAGATTAAATGATCAGTTTAATATGAGAAAATCATTTGGGTTAGTTAGATATTAGATTTTATGACACTTATTTACCCGTGTTAAGCTAGGACTCACTTTCTTTCTAATGCTAAATTTTTTTATCAGGCCTGACATAAATGAAATAACTCTTACATGGACAAAATTTCCTACGTGATTACCATGTGTGTTCAATTTGCTATTGCTTCTACGGAAGAATCTGGCTCTTTTATGCATGATGGAGCTGATGGATATGATTTCTTCACTTGACTTTGATTGCTACATTTGACTACAATTTGTCAGTTGCCAGTATCGATCATTATGCTTTTATTAAATACCTACTTCTGCATGTTATCCCTAGGAAGGAGGGGACGAGCACTAATAGTAGGGGATGAGAGAGAAACACACACACACACACTCCAAATCTCCCCCTTTACACAATACTAGGCACATGTCAGGCTCCTAGGCGAGTTGCCCCCAATCTCCCCTCAGCTCCTATTGGATAGCCATAGAGGTGGACCAATGAGAATTAGGCTAGAGTAAAATTAGTCTAATCAATTTAAAAATTCTTGATAAAATTACCAATAGAAATTAATCTCCCTAGAAGACTATCGAAAAGTCTACCAAGGGGTCCAATGAGCATCTGGCAGCCCAATGGCTTGCCTGATTCCTATTAACCAGAAGACTAAGAGGTCCAATGAGAGTTTAATTAAATTATTTAATTACCTAAAGCTCTCACAAAAGGTGAAAGGGGGACACATGTCAAAAGGCTATCAATTATGCTTCTAATTTGTGATTGGATAAGCTTTGCAGGAGCCAATACGATGCCAGCATGAGCAAAAAACAAGAGGGGTCGACCACGAGAGAGGGAGTTTGGCATTTTAATCTATCTTTTATGCTATACACACACACACACACTCACAACTCATGTGTGCAAGAAGAACTCCATCTTCTTCTCCAAGCATTGAGAAGTAGAGGCCTACACCAACAACTCTTGGCTATGGAATGCAAATCCAACCAAGAGCCAAGCTTCAATGGCATGTTCATCTCCTCTACCATGCTAATTACTAAGCTATGTTGTGCTATTAGAGTGATTATGTGAGGAGAATACTTCTTTCTTGTAAGATACATCTTCTTCCTCTCTATGCTCATTCCCTGCTAGCTCTCACCATTTTTTAAGGTGTGTGAGGTCTTTGGACTGAGGCTAGGGACACTAGGTGTGTTTTTCAAGCATGATTTTGTGCATGAAGCTTCCATCTTCATTGCACCAACTAGTTTTTTCAAGGAGCACAAAGAATGTATTGTACAAAAGTCTCCTTTGATGGGAGAAGCTATAATACAAAGCCTTTATGGAGGGGGAACCAGTTCCATGTAAATCCGGTCCTCAACTATTGTCAATTGTTCTATTTCTCTCTATCTTCAAGTATTGTCAATGCCAAATTAGGTAGGTGTAAATTGCTATGTTGCTTTCTCAAATTAAGTACTCTCTCTATGCTCATTAGGAAATTGTTCTTAATGAAATGCTCACTATGTTATCAATTTCCGCTACACACAAGTTACTAGTGCATTTAATGCTACATTGGTATCAGAGCTACTGTTTTCTCTTTTCTTGCTCAAGAAGAGAGGTCCTCAAGCTTTCTAGAAATGGTTGGTGTTATTAATTGCAAAAGAGTAAGTAGAATAGGGATTTTTCATCGTTGAAGCATGCCTGCTTTATGCAATTAACGGGGATACCGTCGAGAGCTATGGTCTTAATAATGGATTCCTACGGGGCTTGCCTATGGCTTATTGAGCTATTAGGAGCTTGACAGGAATCGGTGTTGTCTTGGCTCTGCTGAACACTCTCTTCTATTTGTTGCAATTAATAATATTCGAGCCATGGTATATATGCTTGAGTGCTTATCTTTAAAGGTAAAGAGGAGTAGCAACTAGGGCTCGAAGTGCCAAAGTACAAGTAAAAATTTACACCTAAAATTTGCTAGTATGGCTGATAAGGGAAAAGAGATTAAAATGAATGTTGATAGCTTTGATTTTGCTAATGAAAGAGCAACTAATGATGCCCCTATGCTTGTGAACTATCTTGTTTCTAGGCTTCAATAAGCCCTGGGCAATCCATCCCTCCAAGGTGAAGTGCTACAGCAATTGCACACCCATGGTATTCTTCAAACTCCCCACCAAGAAGAGAGAGTACCTAGGAAAGCTCCTGGTGAGACCTCCAAAAGAGGAGTCTCTCCGATAAGGGAAGAAGAGGAGGATCCGTATGAAGGGCTCAAAAAATTTCTACTCGATGAGGCATATCCCTACCAAAGGAGAACCCAAGTTTCAACGGTATAGCCCCCACCAAAAGAACGAGAAAGAAGTGAGTCTCATGTCACCTTGGTGGAGATGGCTCCACCAAGACGGCAGGCAAAACGCTCTCCAACACCCCCTAAACGGAGAAGACCATCGCATACTTCTCTACACCATAATTCAAAGAGGGAAGAGTGAAAACAAGTAAAGAAAAAGGCGAGAAAGCGGTCACCCTCTTCTCCATCTTCTTCATCCTCTTCCTCTTCTAAAGAAGTGATGGTGCAGACAAGGAGTAACAATGGAAGAAAAAGGCGAGAAAGAGATCACCCTCTTCTCCATCCTCCTCATACTCTTTCTCTTCTGAAGAAAGTGATGGTGCAGCTCTTGAACCACCTAAAAGAAGAGGCCATAGGAAATCCTATGCCGCCTGGAAGAGGTCATCCAAGCTTAAAAAGTTCAAAGAGGGAGGAAAGAACATCTCTTTCCTTACCTACCATAGCACTTTTGGTGCTACGGACAAAGTCTTGGCCTTTATCCAACAATTCGATGCAATTTTTGGCACGGAGTCCTCTAAGCTATGTCATGTAGCCATGCATTTTCAAAAGTACGCCAAGCAATGGTGGTCTAGCCTACGAGCAAATGGTGAAGCTCCACGAACATGGAAATCTTTAAGAGCTTCCATCATGAAGCAGTTTTCTGTTACTGATGCCAAAGACAAAGTACTCACCAAATGGCAAATCTTGAAGCTCTCTCTCTATGAATCTATCCACAAATATGTAGAAAAGTTTTGGAATTTACATCTCAAAGCCACTGTCTTCAAAAATATGGATTTTGGAGAGCAAAAAAAACAATTTTGTGCAGGTTTAACTGAGGATATGTTAACTCCCAAAGGCCACGCACCATATCTGTGGTCATACACCATACCATGGTGGCTTCAAGAATTAACTTCCAACAAGGGGCTAAGAGAAATATTAAGCCCACAAAAAACAAGGACCATAACGAGCCTAAGGGGAAGGACAAAGTCCAAAAATCTCCCAAAGGCAATGCCAACAACAACAAAGCTAAGGAGAAGGGAGTTTATAAAGGCAAAAATAAACTCTCTCCTGAAGAGCTAGAGCGTTATCGAAAAGATAACCGTTGTTTCAAGTGCAGGGAGCAAGGGCATGCCTATCGTGCTTGCCCCCATAAGAATACACATAATGAGCCTCCTAGAGCTACCTTGGTCGAAATTCAAGAAGAGGATGCTCATCACAAAAGATCTCCTCTATTGCATGCTTGGGGAAAGGTAAGAGAACATTATGCTTTTATTCTCTTTGACCCTGGTTCTACTCACAATCTCATATCCACAGAGTTGGCTACCAAGCTAGGCATCCAAGCATATGAGATGGGAGATGCCCTACCTGTCGATGGTGCTTTCAAGGGGCAAGAAGCCTCAGTCTCTCCCTTAATTGGGAAATTGAGGCTCCATGTCCAAACCTATGTGGACAAGGAGGATTTCTTCATCTCTCCTCTCAAGCATGAGGATGTAATCCTAGGGGCACCATGGTTTGATCATATGGCTGCCAATGTTAAATTCTCTGAAAGGAAAATCTACTTACCATCAAATAAGGATAGTTGATCAAGACATTGTAAAGACCACATTTTGCACTACGTTTGGTCTTTACGAGTACATTGTCATGCCTTTTGGCTTGACCAATGCCCCCACCACATTTAACCGCTTGATGGAGAAGCTATTCATGCCTCACCGAACCTTTACTAGAGTGTTCTTTGATGATATAATCATCTACTCTAATTCATTTGACAAACACAAGCAACACCTTCAGGTAATATTTCAAGATTTACGAGAGAATAAACTTGATATTAATCAAAAGAAAAGTGAATTTTTCTTACAAGAGATTCAGTATTCAGGTCACATTATTTCTCAAGATGGCATCCAAATGGATCTATCAAAGCTAGAGGTAATAAAAGAATGGCCTAATCCAAGGAATCTGTATGCACTAAGAAGCTTTATAGGTATGTGTGCATACTATGGACGCTTCATAGAAAAGTTCTCACAAATTGCAGGACCATTACATGACCTAACAAAGAAAAACGTTAGGTATATATGGTCCACCAAGGAGAACAATGCTTTTGAAAAGCTTAAAGAGAAGCTTATCTCTCAACCCGTGCTTACACTACCGGATCTCTCAAAGCCATTTGAGGTCCAATGTGACGCTTGTGGTGATGCCTTGGAGCTGTTTTGCTCCAAGAAGGACACGCCATAGCCTATGAAAGTCAAAGGCTCGACCCTGTTGAGCAAGCTCTAGGAATATATAAGAAGGAATTTTTAGGAGTTCTACATGCTCTAGACTTGTGGAAGCACTATTTATTGGGGACTCCTTTCATTCTGCGAATGGATCACCAAAGCCTTAAGTACTTCATGACACAGACCAAGCTCTCCAACAAACAAATGAGGTGGGAAAATTTCCTTTCACAATTTCATTTTCATATTGCTCACATTGCTGGCAGGCATAATCAAGTGGCCGATGCACTCTCAAGACGACCGAGTATCCATAGCAACTCACAATGATCTATCTTCTATGATAGATAAGTACGCTATCAATCTCAATTTTAGAGATGTGATTTTAGCCCTTGCACTAGGGAAGAAGGAAGAACCATTTACTCTACAAGATGGTTATCTTCTCTATGACAATAAATTATGTGTTAATAACTCACTACGTGAGAAAGTAATGTATAAATATCATGCTCCTCCTTATGCGGGGCATAGAGGGATTCAGTCTATCAGAAAAGGAATAGAAACATATCTCTTTCGGCCTGCCATGGAAGAAAACATACAAGAGTATGTTTCAAAATGTGTGGTATTTCAAAAGATGAAGTTTGATAGAGGGAAGCAACTTTGATTACTTCAGCCTTTGCCAGTCCCTAATTCACCATGGGAGAGCATATCCATGGATTTTATCTTTGGATTACCCAAGTCTATCCATGGAATACAGGAATATGGACGATAGTAGACAAGTTTAGCAAACAAGCGCATTTCATACCTGTCAAAAAGACTATCAAGGCCCATCAAATGGCAACCCTCTTTATATCACAAATCTTCAAATACCATGGCTTGGCAATGTCTATAGTGTTGGATAGAGATCCTAGAATGACTAGTAATTTCTGGAAGGGTCTCTTTGAGAATTTAGGTACAAGGCTAAACTTAGGTATGAGGCTAAAATTCTCTTTGGCCTATCATCCCCAAACGGATGGCCAAAGTGAAATAGCTAACCCAACCATTCTTGATCTACTAAAAGCTTATGTCACAAAAGTAGATCAAAAGTCCCAATGGGAGAATTACTTACCCTTAGTGGAGTATGCCTACAGTAACATTGTACATACTTCCACGGGAAAAGCACCTTTTGAGGTGATAGAGGGAAGATCAAAAAGTCCCATGCTACTCAAGGTTCTGATGATATCTTATCAAGTTTAAAAATTATCCTTTTGAAGATGCTAGATGGATGCAAGGCATACAATTAAAGGATAAACTAAACCTTGTCAATGCTTACAATGATTCCCTAGAGTAACCAAATATAAATATGTATATATAAACAAAGTTTTTGTCTTATAAGACTCTCTTTTTCTTTATTGTGCACAAATGTTAATAAGTATGCATGCTTAGGATCATGTTTGTGAAGACAACATCTCCCAAACACAAAGTAGAGTTTGTCACTTCACTATGGAAGATTGATACGGACTAAAGCGCAGACATGATTGTGGGGCAGCTAAAGCACTCAAGACCCAAATGGACTAGTCATCCATTCTGGAATGGTGTCGTAGGGTAAAATAGGGATCCTCTACCCGCTAGCAAACGGACTAATGACTAGGCTTTATCTTCTCTACCTCATAGTCGAGGACAACTATGATTTCAACAGAGAGGTAATGTCATAAAAACTAATATCTAATTCTCCCAAATGATTTTTTCATGTTAAACTGATCATTTAATATGGGGAAGTATTATTGTAAGGCTGCCAGACTAGTCTCTGCAGGGATCCAAAGGAGAAAAAATAGGGATCCAAAGGGGGACAGTCTACAAAAGAGCATTGTGCTTCGATGGGGCTTAAAAGACCTAAGGTTCAGCTCCATTAAGACTTCCATAGGCTAAGTTTCCTAAATTTAATTCAATTGTCCAAAGGCCAAAGTAGGGAAAAATTGGATGGTCATGGGAAGACCAATGACTAGGCTTTATCTTCTCTATCTCATAGTCGCGGACGACTATGATTTCAAGAGAGAGGTAATGTCATGAAAACTAATATCTAATTCTCCCAAATGATTTTCTCATGTTAAAATGATAATTTAATATGGGAAAGTGCAGGGGGAGTAAAAGCTAGAATATTGGTAAGGTTGCCATACCGGTCTCTGCAGGGATCCAAAGGAGGAAAAATAGGGATCCATAAGCGGACAATCTACAAAAGAGCAATGTGCTTCAATGGGGCTTAAAAGACCTAAGGTTCAGCTCCATTAAAACTTCCATAGGCTAAGGTTCCTAAATTTAATTCAATTGTCTAAAGGCCAAAGTAAGGGAAAATTGGATGGTCATGGGCAGACTAAAAAGTCTTCCCACATCCCTAGGAAGGAGGAGGCGAGCCCTAATAGTAGGGGATTAGAGAGAAACACAAACACACACACACACACACACACACACACACACACACACACACACACACACACACTCCAAAGCTCCCCCTTTACACAAAGGGAATACTGGACACATGTCAGGCTCCTAGGCCAGTTGCCCCTAATCTACCCTCAAATCCTATTGGATGGCCATAGAGGTGGACCAATGAGAATTAGGCTAGAGTAGAATTAGTCTAATCAATTTAAAAATGCTTGATAAAAGAACCAAAATAAATTAAGCTCCCTAGAAGACTATTGGATAGTCTACCAAGGGGTCCAATGAGCATCTAGTAGCCCGATGGCTTACCTGATTCCTATTGACCAGAAGACTAAGAGGTCCAATAAGAGTTTAATTGAATTATTTAATTACCTAAAGCTCTAACAAAAGGGGAAAGGGGGACACATGTCAAAAGTCTATCAATTATGCTTCTAATCTGTGATTGGCTAAGCTTTGCAGGAGCCAATAGGATGCTAGCATGAGCAAAAAACAAGAGGGGTCGACCAAGAGAGAGGGAGTTTTTCATTTTAGTCTATCGTTTATGCTACACACACACACACACACACACACACACACACTCACAAGTGTGCAAGAAGAACTCCATATCCTTCTCCAAGAATTGAGAAGTAGAGGCCTACACCAACAACTCTTGGCTATGGAATGCAAATCCAACCAAGAGACAAGATTCAATGGCATTCTCATCTCCTCTACCATGCTAATTACTAAGCTAAGCTATGCTATTATATTGATGTGAGGAAATACTTTTTTCTCGTAAGATACATCTTCTTCCTCTCAATCCTCATTCCCTGCTATCTCTCACCATTTTTGAAGGTGTGTGAGGTCTTGGGACTGAGGCTAGGGACACTAGGTGTGTGTTTCAAGCATACTTTGGTGCATGAAGCTTCCATCTTTGTTACACCAACTAGTTGTATCAAGGAACACAAAGATTGTATTGTACAGAAGTCTCCTTTGATGGGAGAAGCTATAATACAAAGCCTTCAAGTATTGACAATGCCAAATTAGCTAGGTGTAAATTGCTATGTTTCTTTGTCAAATTATGTACTCTCTCTATGCTTATTAGGAACTTGTTCTTAATAAAATGCTCACTATGTTATCAATTTCCACTACAAACAAGTTACTAGTCCATTAAATGTGTCAAGATGGTTCAAATGTCTTATGGTTGCCCATCTTGAGCATTTAACTCCCACTGTATTGATGAGAAAATCCTCATAGTGAAGGTGATTGGTATTGGTGGGAACCCACCCTGGGGAGTCCACTATGTAAAAATTGTAGATAGCAGGTGTGAACAAGAGGTATTTAAATAATCTCTTACTTGTATATTTTCAAAAAGTTTAAATACCCTTTATGTATGCATTTTATAAAAAAACTAGCCCTTATGTGTGAAATAAATCACATTCTCAAATAAAAAACCCTTTGTATAAGTACATGTTTTTTTGTAAATGTACCTAATTATAAATCCCTTAGTTTAACATGATGTGTTGCTGAGAACCCTGGGGCGTCCACTAGGAAATGTGTAAGATAGCACATGCAAACAAAATAAGGGTTTTATAATTAGGTACATTTACAATAAAATGTGCTTATATAAAGGGTTTTAAAATTGAGAAGGTGAATATTTTCATACCTAAGGGCTAGTTCTTTTTTACAAGAATGCCTACATAAGGGGTACATATAACACTTGAAAATATACACGTAAGGGATTATTTAAATTCTTCTTGCTCACACGTGCTATGTGCAATTTTTACATTGTGGACTCCCTAGGGTGGGAACCCACCTTAGTAGGACTAATATATTGAATTGGGGCTCTTTTTGTGGGAACTCCTACTACCACCCACCGTTGTAAATATAATGTACTAGGTGTATTGATATTTTCTCCATAGGCTGCATCAAGGCCGAGCGTTTTTCTGACTCTACCCCAAAACATTCTCACTTTTTTGTATTTTGTTCATGCCTAATCCTGCGCTAGCTGGCCCTTACTTTTCCATCCCTCTTGACTCCCTCAATCATCTCCCTCTGCAACGCGGCTTCGTTTTGGTGATCCCTCCTGCCTACCTAATCACCTCTTCTTTGTCTCTCCGCTCTCTCCTACTCCCTTGTACCAACATAAGGCCTTGCGTATTGTGCATGCCTGTACCGACATGAGCCCTTTCCTATTGAGAATATCTGTGAAGACTACACACCAACATTTGAATTCTCGTTGTAATCCAAATGAACGCTTCAACAATAACCAATTCATTGATAGATTCATTAGGGGATTACGACTTGAGGATATCTACAATGGTCTATTCATTAAAGGTATCACCACTTGGGAAGCAGTCACCACCAACGCGATCCAATTGAAGGATAATTTAATAATTTAAGGAGAAAGAGTGTCTGTTGAGCCTAAATCTATTAGCTCCCAAGCATCAAGGCATTAGCCAATGACCCTAAAGCCTATTGCTAAGGAGCCAAAGATATCTGAGATGACTTTAGTATATCTCACCAAGGCCATTCAAGAGAGCCTTAAAGACAATTGTGCTCCGCAAAACAATTATATGTATCCAAGAAGGGAGCAACAATGGTGCTCAGTATGCTATGGACCGCATAGTACCAGCGAATGCCCTACTTTTAGAGTAAAATTCAATGGGAACTACAATGCCTATGGGAGGTATGGTCATCAAGCTAAGGATTGTATAGTATTTAAGCACGATATGGCCAATAGACCAACCTTAGCATGGACAGACACACATCGAGTGCCTGCATTGATGCCGGCCCCACCTCTTGAACAAAAATCACAACACATGGTCGCTAGGACCCAAAATGTTTTTCAAACAACACCCTTACCACCTCCAGTGCTAGGAAAACAACCACCACATTCAAGAATCACTTCTGTGAATCAAGTAAGTTGTGAGTCATCCATTGCTTGTTTGGAAGGCTGTGAGGAAGATATAGACCCTAATATTGCCTATGGGATGGATGTGCTTGAAGAAAGTCCACAATACTACATGGAGGACTATTGGGGACAAGTCAAACCTATCTATCAAGTAGCTGCCCTTGTGGCAAGAGGCCAAAATATCAATTACACTGCTAAGAGACCACCTCTTCAATGCTATGAGTGTGGAGGTCCACATCTGTGGCCGAGTGTCCTATTAAGCTACAAAAAAACTCCACACTAATGCAAACCAATCAAGCGAGCATGTCTACAATGATGATACTCATGTGTAATTGATGTGGCATAGATCATTTGATTTCCCAATGTCCAAATAATCCAAATGCACCGAAGATCACGCCATTGAACTTGATTGAGGTTACCAAGGAGCCATCACAAAGTACACATGTAAACGTACTCACACGATCGATGCTCCAAAAACAAAATTATATTCTTGAGGAAAGAGACATGGCATCAATTGCCCAATCTCGAAAACACAAAGGAAGAGATCGCAAAAAGCAGCGAAGTCAGACCCCAGTTCAAAGACCAACATAGGGACTGGTGACAACCCCGTATATATGAACGATGCTCAGGAGGATTATGATTCAGGTGAAACCATGGAGACCAAAACAACCACTAAGATAGAAACCAACAAGGAAGATCTTCATGAGCAACGTTGGCCAGGATCCAGGCCAGGATCCAAGAAGAAGATAGAAACTTATCTAAACCCCTACAGAGGAGGTCGAGCGGGTCAAGCAATTAAGGAGTTTGGTAGAAGATACCCAAAGGGATCTAGAACCAGCACCTAGGCAAATCTAGATTACAGACATCGTGTTCCCTACGCAACAACAACCTCACCAAGTCCATAGAACCTTAGCCATACCTAGTGTCATCCAAGAAGAAAGTGACTTAAAGTCATGGGAAAGTGGGCGTACTCACTTCTTGATGGAAAGAATATTTACAGAGGGACTACCTGATCCTATCAAAGAAATGGAGATCCCATCTTCACCACATCAAGGGGCTGAAGCCCAAAAGGTGTCGTTGAACATTGCCAAATTGATGGATTTCATGTCTTCAGAAGTTAGAACCACTATCATGTCCAAACTATATAAAGACCCTGAGCTAGTCTCAGATCCTCGATCCTTCCTCAATGGAGAACTAAAGTTTGGGCTACCACAATTTGCACAGATGGATGGAGCTGGGGAGATGCCAATAGAGGAGGAACACTTAGATCCACAACCCAACCTAGATGAGAACCTTGTTATAGAAATACCTGTTAACAAGTTGGGACAATACTTTGAGGGTGATGAATCCAATGCGACCATACCAATCACTACTAAGGGATTAACTATAAAGGGAATCCTTGATGGTAGCACTGGGGTTAGCATTGTGACTAAAAATTTTTGGGAAACTATGGGAAGACCTCACCTTGCGACCACAACCATAGTAGTGAAGATGGTCAATGGGTCTATTGTTAAACCTATTGGGATGCTAGAAGATCTCAAGATCAAGGTATTTGGACATAAAATAAGGATTATCTTCATTGTTATGGATTTCTCCAAACAGACTATGGCATCAGAGATGATCTTAGGACATCCTTTCATGAGGGAAGCAAAACTGGTGCATGACTGGTCTAAAAACCATGTCTACCTGCAGTTCCAAGATTCTGTCATTTGAGTGGATCTTGTAACTAGTAGAGCACATCCTCTAGGAAACAGGTTTATAATTGATCATAGATCTGACACCACAGTTCACTTGGCCCCATTGCAGTATTGTTACACGTGTAAAGCGGGCACTGATGTTGGGGAAGATTCTCCTTATATGGATGTACTACCTGGAATGACTGAGTCGGACAATGTGGATTGGGTCCACCTAGCAGCAACCATAGACACTTGGGGAAATAGGGGGACGACCTGGGGAACACGTGAGGGGGATGAGATGTCACCACTTGTACCCTTAAATATCCTAGAAGCAATGCATATAGCTTCTGACAAGACTCATCTTAATATAGTGAAGAAAACATACAAGTGGGTCTCTAAAGCTTCTTCAGCGACCGTACCTAGTGCTAAAAAAAAGAAGCCTTGTAAGAAATGTACACTCGCTCCAAGAAAAGTAAGAAAATGTTGCGATGGATACCTAAACGACTATTGGAAGCCCAAGGCTACTATAAAGGAAATGATCAAATCTGGGTGCCAAAACGTAAATTGTGTTCTTACCTGTCATCTGACCCATGTCAGCCCAATTATGTAGCTCCAAAATGAATTGACAATCGTGGAAAGAAAAAAAATCACAGAATGCTACACACCCGCTCCAGACCTAGTTTGGGTACCAAAGAAAGAAAGAATTGTTCCACCTAGCTCAGGAAGGGGAGAGTCCCATGAAGCTTCTAGCTCCTCATGTAATGCATCCATAGAGGTAAAAGCTTCTCCATAGCCTCCACCTATAATAGTGGACCTCCATAAAACTACAAATGAATCCACACCTCCGAGTGTTCAAGAATCACCTGATGAACCACTTCAAGTTCGATCCTTAGAGAGTACCTTACCACCCTTGCAACTCGATGAGGCACCTAAGGTAATAAAAAACTACTGGCAAAAATCCTCACCTATTACCAGCTGGAACAATTGGTTTCAAAGGGTGATGAGCACATTTCAAACAATATTACCTACCCAAGGAAGGGGAGAAGTCCTCATTCACATTTGCCTATTGAATTATTTCCCTCTTACCCTTCTTTCCATGACCTCTCAATCACCAATCTTAGGGAATGTATATATAAATCCTTATACTCACAAAAAAGAAAAAAAGTAAAGAGCAAGAGCAATTAGCCAACAAGTATGCACATTAAAAGTCAAAACATTGACCCAGACCTACACATTCACAACCGGTACATGAAACAAAAACCTATGTCATAAAACACCTTTGATCCTCATCACTCGAGTGATGGAGGGTAGGTAGGATTAGTACAATAGGAGTGTTTCTGTTTTAGAGTTCAGTGATTAGCAAAGTTATTTCTTCCCATTGATGTGCCTCCTAGAGGTATTCTTTGTGTTTCCTCGTGTGTACAGGAACGTATTGCTATTGTTAGCATTTGGACCTTCATGGGATCTTTCTCTCGTTCACTCTTCAAATCAAGCGTGATCATCAACACAAACAGGTATTCCTTGTCCATTAGCATTGCCCCTTATCTTTTTTGCATCCATGTTTGTCTGCTTTAATGGTAATTGGTAGCATAATATTCAACGCATTTGCTTAGTATGAAACATTAAATTCAATGTAATTTTTTGTCATAAGCACTTGTCTAGGTTTAAAGATCAAGTAGTCCGACTAAGCTAGTTTGACCAAGCTAGGCGTTAGAGATCTTCTCTTAATACCATGGGGAATGCCTTCCTAATAATCATGGTTACTTAGGTTCTTGATTTGATTTAGGAAGCATTGTGTGCAATGTACTAGGGCTTTCTAGTGGACTTAGTCTCTATTGACCTTTAGGTTAAGTATTATAAAGGGAGTTTACTAGTGTGATGAGCCTTGGGAGGGTAACAGTGTTATATGACCCCCCAAAGTTACAAAATTAAAATGTTGAAAACGAACAAACAAAAAAATCAAAGTGCCACAATGTAAAATCTTAAGTTGAAAGAGAAACCTCAGCTTGATTTGGTATTCCACTCACATGTATCGCCTATGGTACTAGGGCCCTAGAGGTTCCCAATGTGGGCGCTTTTCCTTGAAAAGCAAAAAACCCAAGGTATACAAAATAAGCACGCACATCAAAATTGAATCATTGTGAAAAGACTTTGGGGGGTCAAAGAAAAGTGAATAAGTCAGGCGATGATTTCATGAGAATTCCTTTTATCATAGCTTAACTACAAGGTCTTCTAGGTATAGCCTCTAGTCAACCCTCGGACATGAAATACTTGGCTCTCGCGATTAAACAACTTAGTTGACCAGAGAAAATTGAGCAGCTTGCCCATGATATTAATAGTCGATCTTTAGTGCCTTTTGACCGTTAAATTAGTGACCCCAGACTTGTTTAATTTTTTATCTTTACAATTGTTTATGCGTTTGATTATATTGCAATTTAATGTTTATTGCTGACAAATGGTTAAATATTATGTTACCAATCAAATTGTCTGCCTACAACTGTATATGCTTTTTAATTGTATATGAGAATGCAGTTACTATGCCAATGTTATTTGATTTTGCAGTGACTGAAGAAGGCTAAGGATATTCATCTCAAATGCTCTTCCACCTCGACGAACGAGCTTCAACTCAATAGCTTCCGAGGAAGGAATCTACATCAGGAAGGGAGGCATGTTAACCCTCACGCACATTTCTATCACCTAAGACGGATGCCGTATTATTTATTTGGTAGAGTCAGGTATTGGGCTTGTCAGTCCAATAGGAAAAGGGTAAGAGTGATCGCCGATGAGAGGTGCACTCTAACTAGAACATTCAAGGGATTAGTTGGCTAAGCATGGGCGCCCAAGTGTGAATGAGGTAAGCTCGTATAAAATTCAACTAAATCTAAAATTCACTCATTCTCTCATTTGTGCAATTGAAGAGTGCTCTTGCTCCATCTCCATCTTCTTCTCTTCATCTCCTTGTGTGTGTGTGTGTGTGTATGCATGAGAGTGAGAGAGAGAGAGAGAGAGAGAGAGAGAGAGAGAGAGAGAGAGTGTGTGTGTGATTGAGCATTGCGATGATGGCACGGCAACGGTGAAGCAGTGAGCGCGGCGTAGCAGCGTCTCCCTCTTCTTCAGAGTAAGGAATCCTCCACGACAACAAGCGTGGAGCAGTGAGTGACATACCATCGTCATCTTTTAGCTTTACTATTTTAGGCTAGTTGCATGCTTGGAGCCATTTGTGGCTCGCACACAGTGTATTGGCAAGTTCCTTGCATTGACACGTCCGACATACGCACACATGCTCTCTTTTTCGCTTCCAAACGATGCATAGCACATTCATGCCACTTGTGATTGTACGAAACCTCAAGGCCAAGGTACTTAAATCTCTCAACAACTTCAAGTGTCTCATTGTTGTACATAATGCTTGGATTCTCCTTATGGTTGGTTTTCACAAGCATAACCTTTGTTTTGGATTCATTCACAATCAGCCCACTATGTAAGCAAAAGTTTTCAAGGACAACCATAAGCTTTTGTGAATCTTCTAAAGTGTGTGCTAGAAGCAGTACATCATCCGCATACAACAAAAGCATGATTACTGCATTGCAAATAGTGACCTCTTCAATGCCTTCTTCTTGCATAAAGTCAAGTACCATTTGTTCCAATTGATGGATGCATAGACCAAAGATAGTTGGTGACAATGGACATCCTTGTTTAACCCTAATAGTGCTTACAAAAATTTATAAAATTTCTCTTCACATGCACATTTGACAAATCACCTTCTCATATATTCAAGAAACCGCAAGCATAAACTCACTTGGCACTTGTAGTTCTTCCATCCTTCTCCACAATTGTTACGTGGAATCATATCAAAGTCTTTCTTAAAGTCCACAAAATAACAATACAATCGCTTGCTTTTCAACCGACTTTCCTCCATGGAACATGAAGAGTGACAAGATGATCAATACTGCTATGGCATCAATGAAAACCCGGTTGTCCTTTTGCACGCTTATCATTCTCTTCAGCCCAATCACTTAGTTTCATCTCCATTATACACCCAATTAACTTTGCCATAAGAGACCCAATCATTATAGTCCGATAGTTGTTTACATTCTTTACATCACCTCCTTTATGCAAAGGCTTAACCCAGTTAGTACTCCAATCATAAGGCATACCATGTTGAAGTGAAAGGTTGAACATACCACACATCCACTCATGGGCAAAGTCTCCCGTCCATTTGATCATCTCTGGCTTGATACCTTGAAGATCTTTTGCTTTGCGAGTGGCCAACTTTTCAAGCCCACCGCATGTATGCTCAATTGTAAAAAAAGAAGGCATACATGGGAGTGAACCATAAAATGGCATTTTTTTAGCATCTACTTGCTCATATAATTGTCTACAATGTGTGTACATATCCACAAGATTCAAGTTACCAAAATTCTCAACCCGCTTGCCCCTAAAGTTTCTCCAAAATCTTCCACATGCATGTACCTTTTCTTGGACTTGAAAAAGTTGTTGCTTTACTACTCATCTTCTTCCCTTCTTTTGAATCAATTCCTTGTATGTATGCAAATGACTTTGATAGTTGTCTTTGTCCATATTTGTATCAAGCTTTATCAAGGACTTTCGAGCATTTTGACATTCTTTATCAAACCACATTTTACGTGATCTATCTTTGTTGATACCATGGAGATGCTTTATGGCAAAGCATTCTTTGGCACAAGGAAAAATAACTTTCTTGAAAGCTTCCCATTTAGTTTCCAATGGTGCATCATATTGAAGCTTTGTCATCCATAACTTTTTCTCAACCGTTTCAATGTACATTGGTGCCCATCTGAAATCCATACATAGTGATAATTTCCCTTTTCTTTGGCTGAGATTATCATGCTTAGTTGCTTCTCCATATGAAAGGTCAATACATGAGGTCCGATGCTCAGATTCCAAGGTCCATTTGTTCCACTCCACAAAGATACACCATTGGCAATGAGCATACCCATACTATTACACTTTTGTAAAAGTAACTTTCCATAGTGATCCGCCTCTTTTTCATCCATTGAAGTACGATCATACAAGTGACCTTCCTCCAACTCCCTTGAAATGTATGGCATATCAAATTTTTTAGTATCATGTTGCAATGTTTTTGTGCGAGCATTCATATCCCCAAATACAATAACATCACCTTCTCCTTTGAAATAAGCAATGTCCTCTTCTAAATCAAAAAATGGATGATCTCTATCTATGCAAGTATAAAGCAAGAATCATGATGAGGAATGTAGCAATCGGCTACAAAAATGGGTGCCCTTTTAGGTGTCATAATTTTCAGCCATAAATAACGTTTGTACTTGTCATCTTTCACAATTAATACAAAATCTTCCATTCCTTTCTTAACCATACACGCTACCCCTCCTTGCCCTCTTTGTTGCTTGAGATTCTTTGACCACATCAATGAATGTACATTGTAATTCTCCAAGTCGTTAATCCTTTGTGTATCATGCTCCCAAGTTTCAACAAGAAGTACAACATTAAATTTGCTTGTTAGTTCATCAATGCCAACCCTCGCATTCCATGGGTATCCATTACAATTTTAAAAGCATATTTTCAATTGTAACTCGGTCTCATAGGTCACGCATCCCTATTTGCTCGAGGGACTTGCCTCCTCCTTGGGCACATTTTCTTCATGAGAGATCTTCTTGTTTTTCTTATTCTTTTCCTTCCATACGCCTTGCAACGCATATTTTTGTTGCTTAATAGTGCAATCTTCATATAAAAAACATTTTGTATTTCTTAAATAGATCCAACTATTATCAAGGATAATCTTTTGTTTGGTCTCATCCGGCTTGGTGCATACAATTGGCCGTTCTCCCGAGCGAGGACACTCTATGTGCTCCATAGACCATAACTCCGGACATGACAAAGTGGGTTTTGAAGAAATCTTCGATAACAATGGCAAGAGAAGGAGGTGTCTCTAACTTATCTTTGAAAATTCCACGAATAACAATGTCCTTGGAACGTCGTTCCCGTTCCTCCAACTCCTCCACATACACATTCTCAACATTCTTTGTTTGAACCATTTCTTGCATGAGTGAGGAATTAGGAACCACATTGTTACCACATACATCAGGCCAAGACTTGTTTGTGCGTACATTTTTCATGCCGCATACATCCTGACTGATGGTGTCAAATTTCTCCTCTTTCAATACATGGTCATGCTCTACTTTTCTCCTTCAAAGCATTCAAGTCAACAAGAGAGCGTTTACATTCCTTGACTTTCTCTTCAAGTTGCATCAAACGTGTTGTTTGCATCTCGAGTGTCCTCTTTAGATTATCATTCCCAACCACAAGTACCCTTAGTGTGCCATTCTCCATTGCAAGTGCTCATAAGTCTTCACCTTGTTTGTTTACAATCTCTTGCAATGATACCAAGTATGCCATGATCATGGTTTCCGATGTTGTTGGTTGGGTGGTTGTGTTGCTATCTCCACACTTAGGAGATTTTGGATCATTTTCCACAATGATTGTGGACCTTGTTGAAGAAGAAGAACCCTTGAGAGTGCCGAAAGACATTGTATGTAAAATAAGAGATGAGAGTCAACTTTCTTGAACCTGTTCACTTCAGAAATGCTGCTACACACACACACACACACACACACACACACACACACAGATAGAGAGATAGAGATGGTGGAAAAGGGGGAGGCCTTTGCGAGCGAAGGCTATGGCATAGAGAGAGAGAGAGAGAGAGAGAGAGAGAGAGAGAGAGAGCATGCATCAAATTAATGAAGATGGAGGAGGGAGACATGCGCACACATGCTATGTGGTAGGTGGTATGGAGTTGAGAGGCGCAGTAGTAGCAGGGCAGTGAATTGAGGTGGAGGGGATTCCTGCCAGGCGCGGTAGCAAAAGAGATGGATAAGGATTAAACGTGCAATTTTAGGACAGAAGACGAGCACAAAAAACTCTTGTCTTTGTGTGTCCTTTGCCTCACTGCCTGATCTGGTGTTTTGCAAGGTCGAAGGTGGTATTATTGGGCAATGAGGGTTGTGTAGTTAGGTGAGCATGTTTTTTGTGGCGAAGAAGCGAGGGAGGTCTGTGCAGGGCTATGACAAGAAGAAGAGAATTTTTCAGCAATGAAAGTTGTGGAGATAGGCAAGCATGTTTTGTGCCGAGGAAGGGAGGGAGGTCTGCACAGGGAAATGAGGACACATGCAGCAACATATAAGGCGTATGGCACGAACGGACAGAAGCGAGAAGATGTATGCACTCTACAAGGGTGGGGAGCATTCACAAGTGCAACGGGCAGGCACCTGTGTGTCGATGGTGGTGGTTGAGGTCGGCAAGTGCATGCATGTGTGATGGTTGTGAGCAAAGCTGACATCTCCATGGCGTCCGATTTTGCAAGGGAGGGTTGGGTGATGTGGCATGGGACTTTTCCCTTTGGACTCTCCACTACAGAAGGAATCTTCCCTCCTAATTAATTAATGAAAGTGTAACGTCGTTCATTCATGAAATCTAGAAAAGATGCCATTATTTTATTTTAGAGGATCTAGAGAACTTCTTTTGTGAAAGGCCCAAAAAATTTGCAAGTGGTGGGCGATGAGGCAAGGAGAAGGGACAGGAAGTTCATACACGGTGGGGTAGGCATTAAATCAAGGAAAAATATGATGTGTAGGAGCCAGTAGGCAAGGGTGGACAAGGATGCTTGAGAAGTTGCATGGATGTGGCAAGGGTGGAGAAGGACGCTTGACGAAGCTGCATGGAGCTCGCGAAAATAGAGTATTTTTTAAAATCTAAAGAACACCTTTCAAGCACAAGTTGCTTGTGGCTTGCTGGTTAGGGGATTGGTCATCTATGCGCGTTGCAAAAGCTCAAATCCTGCACTCCAGGTGCTTGGTGTTTTACTCTTTATCTAGGATAAGGAAGTGGAGGAATTTCCATAGATTCGAGGCAATAAACGTTGAAACCTTCCAATAGTAGTGGTAGGGTATGTGTGCTCAATGCTGAAAAAAGCAGGTTTTAAACGGTATCTTCCTCATATTCTTTCACTTTAGGGTTAGTCTTTTTTGGGTGGATCCAGGTGGCGAAATAATTTGAGAGGCTTCCCTCTACCAGGTGGGGTCGTCTGTAGACTGCTGAAACAGTTTCACTAGGTGGGAATGCTCTCTTGTGAGACGGGCAATGAATCATTTAGTAATTACTACGATAATTACCATGGTAAACCCAAGGCATATAAATAGGGACCATTACATTGTAATCGGGTTAGCATAATCGGGTTAGCGTTTTGGTGGCATTTGTTGGCAATTGTACTCGAGTCTTCAATCATTGGCAGTTGTTGTCGACTGTACTCTGTCTATCCTTTGTTCATAAGCCACATCATACTCATTGTAATCCTTCATCTGTAATTCCAATTACAGCGGTATATGCCAGCTACACTTACTCTATACTCAATACTCTGAATCTAAATTTGAATATCATTCTCAGTACATAGTCTGGTTCTTATTCCGGTAGATGTATTCCAGTTCAGTTTCTGTTCCTTTGTCCAGTCTACTGTTTGAACTAATACATCACCAGTAGCTGAAATCTTCTAGCACTGGAATTAGCTATCTCAAGAGATCAGCTCCAATTCCATTTTGGTGATCACGGTGGCTAGAGCTGAAGCTCGTTCACTGAAACACTCTTCTCCCAGTTGGAAGTTCTCAGCTACAGCAATGGCACCCAAAACCAGTCGTGGCATCCGTGTCGATCCTATTCCTGAGGAGTCATAAAGAGAATCTGACCCCAAGCAAGAGAGGTTAATTGACATTGAGGCTCATGAGGAGCTTAGTCAGGTTGATGAGACGTAGGACTCACAGCATTCTAGTCACTCTAGACGCAGATGGGCAGAGAGGGAAGCATGGAAGGACAAAAGTTCTCGGTCCAGGCAGGGAGATGAGGGTACCAAAGGTAGTAACGACAGTCGCCGCACTTCCAGTAGATAGGCTAGAAAGGACACTGACACAGAGACAAAAACAGATATTTATTGGGATGCAGATACTGACAACTGTAAGAAGACTCCCAAGTGCCGTTCAGAATATACGAAGAGAAGCAGTAGGACCAGCGGTAATCGGAATGATTACACATCTTCACTGAAAATCTCTTTTCTAGTATTCAAAGGGGGTAAGAAGGATGATCCAGATGTTCACATCCAGGATTTTGAGCAGTATGCAAAGCTGAAGAATATTGATAAGGATGATTGGGGGGAATATTTTTCGCAAACCTTGAAGGAGGTAGCGAGAAAGTGGTACTACCATTACCCCGCTTTTCAGCTTAGATACTATAACAAACTACTTAAATCCTTCAGACTGGAGTATTTTGACAACAGAGGTGATGAAGATATTCTTTTTGAACTGGATAAGATCAAGTAGTAGAATCTATCAGTCCGAGGCTATGTGGAGAAAATCAAGGAGCTGACAAGGCAGTTGCAAAAACCGCCGTCAGAGAAGCGATTGCGTGCATGGTTTCTGAATGGCTTTCGTAGCAAGAAGCTTAGGGGGCAGGAGGTACCAGCTCCAACCAAGAAATTCAATGATCTGGTAAAACGGGCACTGAAGCTGGAACAGCAGGCCAAGAAGGAAAAGAGCCATAAAAAGAGAAGATTCAGTAGCAGTAGCTCTTCTACTGAGAACTCTGATTCTAGTGAGGTGTCCAGCAGATCTAAAAGTAGCTCTAACAAGAGGTCCAAGGGTAAGTCAAAAAAGGGATCCTGGACTAAGAAGATTGACGAGATGGCTAGGCAGATTGCTGAGATTAGCCACACCAGACAACCAGTTCCAAAAATGGAGACTTGGTGTTCGAAACGCAAATCCAAGGACCATATTTCCAACGAGTGCCCACATTGTACTTACTGTAAGGCCTTTGGCCATTTATGGAATAATTGTGGTATCAGGATTCATCACTTTAAGAAGGGAAAATACCTCTCAGTGGTAGCCTATATTGAACCAGTGAAAGTGGAACCCGCCAAAGCCTCTCAGGAGGAGAGGCCAGGTACCAGTGGTACTGGTCAAGGGCGTGGCCGATTCCAAGCGAGTATTGGCCAAAGCAGAGGGCGTGGCAACTTCTAGAGCCAGAGTTTGAATTGTTACACTTGTGGAAAGTACGGGCATTTCGCGGCTCAATGCCCAGACGCACCTGCACCTGCTGCTACTGAGGCAAAGGCACCAGAGCCAGTCCCAGTACGGGCAGTCACAAGGAGCAAAGGAGTGGTAATTGAAGAAATTCCAGATACTCCAGAGAAACCAGTCACGGATGACAGCAGCAAATGGGCTCAACAAAGAGCGGTCTGGAAGGCCAAGGGTAAAGAGAAGGTGGTAGATGAATGGTAGGAGCAAAGAGAACTAACGGCTAAAATCACGGAGGATTTAGCCAAGAAACTGCCAGAGCAGCCAAAAAGTTCTGAAGCCCAAGTCATTCAAAAGATACCAACCCAATCCACTAAGCATTAGGAAAAATATGGACTCTCCTTGAGCCTTTTTGATTAGTGAAGGCTTAAGGGAGAACCAATGAGAAGGCTCTTGGGATATCACCTAGAGGGGGAGGAATGGTAGGGGTGCAGCCTAATTATCTCCCTCTTCAATGCTTGGTTCTTAGACAGAGGTGGGAGGTAGGCTGGGGGGGGGGTGTAAATAGGAGGAGAGAGGTGTCATAAAAGAGGGAGGGACCCCCCCAAAAAAAAAACGCGCATGCTTAAAAACCCTAAAATTTGAAAAAAATTTAAAAGTTCCAAAGTTGGCTCATTTGCCTCCAAAACTGCCCCAAAATATAAACTAACTTTAAAAAGTCAATTTTTCCCCCCAAAATCCACTTTTCTCTCTCTCCCACACTCTCCCTCCTCCCATTCTCTCTCTACAGTCAAGGCAGCCATAGCCAAAATCTTTCCACCACTCTCTTCCTCTCTCTCCATAGCTCCCCCTTCTCTCACACCTCCATCAACCCTCTACAGTCCCACACTCCATATCCCACAGCTCCATTATCCTCTCTACCTCTCTACCTCTCACTCCTCCCCTCTTTCTCTATCTCCACTGTCAAAGCCACCATAGGCAGCTCACCTCACCCTCCCCTCAGCTCCTCATTCTCTCTCCACAGTACCCAACTCTTTCAAATCCCTTCCTAAGCCCAACTTCCCAAGCATGTCCACACATAGACGGCCCAAACCAGAGACAGAGGAGATTGTGTTGCATAACACAAAAGATTCAGAGGGGGTATTGTTGACCACTGGGTCAACAACACAACATCACTCAAGTTTCGTACCAAAGTCTTATCTTTTGCGAGTTATGAAATGTTGCGGATTATGGCTATAAACATCATTTGTAATGAGTAGTTATTCTAGTTTCAAAAGCCGGGGTGCAATGGCACTTCCAGATTGTAAATACAAAGCCATTTGACCCTTTCAACCCTATTTTTTGTTAAACCTAAGGTAGCCTTAGTATATAAGGTACCTAGGTCATTTTGTAAAGAGGACTTTATCATAATTAAAAGTTTAGCGCTGCCGTCTACTGTGTGTGAGAGAGAAAGAGAGTGAGCGTGAGCTTTATCCTCTCGCTACGCCCGGCTCACTCAACACACTGGAGATCCGACTGCACCATTGATGTAGGCTCGAGGAGAGCTACGCGACAATGCCAAGCATTCCACGCGAGACGAAGCGCACACGCCGATGCATCTACGAGCTATGTGTGGCCGTAAGTGTATCAAACGATGTCTGTTTTCTGCGTGCTAGTAGTCTATAGAATCGTGGCGACATAAGCTACGTATAGGTACTCATAAATTTCAATTTCGGGCACTTTCAAAATTCTGCTCTGTCATCCTACGCGTTTTCCGCAGATGGATTTAGAGTGAGGGTTTTGAGTGTAGAAGCTTAGGGACAGGTGTATCCTAGTGAGGGGATGGTGTTCCTTAAGTTTCCTACGAATCTGGCATGATTAGGTGAGTTACCTTCCGTATGTGTGTATGTGGCTAGGTGGTGTAGTTGAGAGCAGTGAGGTTCTTGATTGTGGTTTAGTTGGCCTTCTAGAGTGTTGTATGTGTAGGATGGTCTCAGCTTGACAAGCTAAAGAGATTTCCTCCGTGTGCCTATCGTGTCATTTGTGTCCTCGATTGACATTATGTTGATCTAGGTAGTGTTTGCATGCACTTCATGGGTGTGTGAGTCGCTTTCCCTCCAACATGTATGGATCCCACAGGTATTCAAGAAGGGTGCATGGGTCTACATGCAACCGTCACGTGCTGGACCTCATCGCGTACTGTGTCGAGGCGTATTCGAACGTCATTGGAAGGGTCGGCTATTGACATTCAAAGAAACCAAGTCCGGAATGGTGGCCATCTTGCAACACGTCTACAGTGCAGCTGAGATCAGCTGAGATCCACCTCAAGAGAGCTTCAACTCAATTTGCACCTCATTGTAAGTTTTCATGGTTTAGCTATCCCATGCATACATCATGTTTACGTTTATGCGATCGTTATGTTTAACTAAGGGCATTTGTAAAGATGTTTTTCCATCCAGCTTAGTTGAGGAGTAGCCGCTTGAGTGCCTCTCAGGCACGTTCATGGTTGTGCATGCTCACATTGGGGAGCTTATGTTTCCTAATGTCTCATCGAAAAAACTTACCAAGCAGCGAATATTCATGTACTCCCACAAGTACATGGTGTCAAAGTCAAGCCAAAGCTATGGTAGGTTAGAAGCCGTGGAGACACCCTCATTGCAGAGTGCAGAATGGCCAACTCCAGACCATTGGGCTTTGCTTTCTTTCAAGCGCAAGGTGCTACAAGATTTCCAAGGGTCCCTAAAGTTTGGTAAGGCAACCAGATCGGTGGGTCTCAGTTGGCATTGTCCCATTCATTTGTTTGTGCATGCATTCCGCTCTCTGTTGATTGTAGAAACACCAACAATGTTTGTTTGCAAAGAAGTTGACATAGATGCAATGGACACCATTCTAGGTGTCAATTGGGGCTATGTTGACGGTTTGCATGATGGTGACTGTTATAAGTGCAATGTGTCCCCCACACAGCTTTGCCTTTGGTATTTGAAAGCAAGGTGCACCTTGTATGCACGGTTTAGCTACGAGAGGTGGATGCACAAACGTGGCAAATGGATACCCTTGCAGCTGACAGCCGAAGAGGTTCAATCCTTTGAAATTTGTGTCCGCATGCCCAATAATGAGGTGGAGGTGGTTGCAGTGAATCTGCATTGGACTCTTGTCAATCTTCGGGAACACTTTGTCATAATGGGATTCAAAGATTTCGGCAATGCAAGTTTCAAACTGGAACAACGCAAGGTCTACTTTTTGCTTGCTTAGCTACTTTTTCTTATTTTTTGTGGGTATTTGTATTTTGATTGCCCATTTTGGTTGATTTGCAAATTAGCTCTAAACTTGGCGGAGATTTAGCAGTTAGAATCTACTCTTCAAGCTCTTTCTATTGATATATAGCAGCACTCCATGAGACTCCTCATATTTTAAAAGATTTTATTTTTTATTCTCTAGATTCTAGACGGAGTTGTCACATCACAAGAGAATCAAAAATAGAATCTTTCAAAATATGAGGAATCTTGTGGCATGCTATATATCAATAGAAAGAGCTTGAAGAGTAGATTCTAACTGTCAAATCTCCGCCAAGTTTAGAGTTGATTTGCAAAAAATTTACCGCACGCCCATTTTGGACATGAGAGAGGAAGTCAAACTCCTTATAAGGCCCCTTTGTGAGTCCAAATTTTGCCAAATGCAAATCGCCCTGAGCTTCAAGCATTTTTCACAACCCAACCCGATTTGGAAACCACCTTGACCCTCCACTCTCAATCTCTTGAGCACATTACTTCATACATTTCCACGTGCATGGGGAGATTCATTGTTGAGTTACCAAACCGGCCAGGGCAATGGGTCCCTGAAGGC
Organism: Adiantum capillus-veneris; assembly: GCF_014529385.1. Taxonomy (NCBI): domain Eukaryota; kingdom Viridiplantae; phylum Streptophyta; class Polypodiopsida; order Polypodiales; family Pteridaceae; genus Adiantum; species Adiantum capillus-veneris. The sequence continues at coordinate 137,360,435 of NC_140955.1, read as the reverse complement.
CTTCTCCACCACATCTACCAAGGGGACAGGCCATTTCATCAGCGGCTTGCACGCTTTGCCACCATAGCACAACCCGCTGGACAATATGTGCGGCTTGAAGCTGATGATGTGCGAGCAATGCGTAAGGGAAGGATCGGAAACACTTTTTTTTCTGTTCAGGTCATAATGATCTTCCTCCTTCACGAGTGCCAAGCAAGCCCTGACGTAGTGCTACCACACTTGCAAATCGGCGGGGTACTGGCTGATGTGAAGGACCCCAAGCCCACGGCCATTGACTCATCCGCAGAGGAGAGGACACTTGGCTTGACCTACCCTGTAGGGATTCAAGGCCTCTTGGAGGCCTCTCCATCTGTTGGTTCATCCTCGGGACCGCCAGAAGGAACCACCACTCGGGATGCCATCCCTGAGGTAGAGATTACTCGCTTCTCCTCCATTGTGGTGGGTGGGGAGAAGTTTGTGTTTATGCACGATCTAGAGAAATCCTTTGAGCTTCGCATGGATGAGTGTTTCGCCATCCTCGATGCCCATGGAAAGTTTGAGGTTGATACCACCACCTCCCATGACGATGATCTCCTACTGCCCATGGGGAATACTTTGGCGGACACAGTGGCGATCACACAAGCCGAGGTGGCAGCGGCCGAGCAGGCCAAGATCTCTGAGGAGGAGTTTGTGGCCGTGCAAGCCATGTGCTTGGCTAAACGTGCAAGAGTGGATTCACCACCACCTGCTGCAACACCTGTTTTGCTTGATCCAAAGGGGAAGTCAAGTGTGGATCTTTACTTGCACCCGGATGCCGATGAGGAGGATCGTAGACAAGAGGTATAGATGCTCACTTACATTTGATTGTTACAAATGATTTTGTTAATTTTATATCATAATTATGTGCCATATCTCAGAAAACCTATGTTTTGCAGGATGTTTTGGAGGTTGACGCCTGGGCGCAACGGTCAGGGGGGAGGAGGATGCCATTCGGACCTCAAGCGGCACTTGCTCACTACCTCGGCACACTTCCGACTGGTGTTGTGGTGTTTGTCCATGTCGACTACTCTCCCAATGGTCACTACAACATTTTTGCTCTCCGTTCACTCTCCAAGGCGTTGTGTTTAACAACACTTGCCCAATCGGCCAACCTTGTAGTGCTTGTAAAGAATGATTTTGCAATATCCACTTTCGGTGTTAACTTTCGCGGGTGCCTTATTGCCCATGTCGGCATGAACCAAGTTGTAGGGGTTAATGACACCCAAGAAATCACAACCACTTTACTTAACAGGGAGCCACCCCAAAAAGCCAAGCGCCAGAAAATTGTAATTCGAAAGATACTAAAGCAAAAGCCGGATATCATGTAAATCATTGATTTCTTTAATGAAACTACTTTTTGGTGTCTACGACTCTCTTACTTGCAAGGTTTTGAATTTCTTATATGTTGGGCTTCCATTGTGTTGAGAAGCACCATAATTTCGCATATGGCTACTAAAGGGTTTGGCAGGCATTAAAATTAATAAAATGCATACTTTGTTATATCTAGGCTTCCAAAGTTATGGATGTGCCTACTGAAGGGCTTGGAAGTCCCTAAAATGGGCTGCCACAAGGGCGCGCATTGGGGACTTCCATCAGCAAATGAACTGGGCAAATGCGCGTCCTTGTGGCAAATGATTTTGGACCCATCTAGGAGCATACAAAGGTGCAAAACAGAAAGACAAGACATTAATACCCAGTTGCAAAACAGAAAGACAAGCATACCCAGGTAACCTTAAGACCATCTTGCCCCAGATACTGAAAGTTGTATTAATAAACCACGAGAGAAAACTACGTGGCAATATCTAGCCCATTTTGGAGTATAGGACTGACTTCACAGATGCAATAACCATCCTTCAAAATTTCTATGCTACATGGACTAAGGGGGGATGATTGCCAGAAGCATCTATGCTAATTGAAGCATTGAATCAAACAAAATATACTTATTGCTTGTGAAAATTATATGGAAACCATTGGAAAGTGTTTGGAATGCATTAGAAAAGGCTGCCACAAGGGCGCGCATTGTGTCCATCCATATGCCTCTGGAAGCCCCAAATGCGCGCCCTTGTGGCAGCCAGTTTGGGGGCATTCCAAGCCATTTTCAACACTTTGTAGATGCTTTTGCCATGCAATAGTGAGTCACATAGCATGGATGCATTAGGAAGTGCATGCCCCACTTAGCCAAGGTGCTTAACGTAGGCAAGTTTTCACAATAACAAGCTAATGGCTACATACATACAATAGAAGGTAGACAAAACTTGGACCAGTGCTACATCGCATGGTACAGAATTAAAACAATACAATGCGCAGTGGGGTATACAATAAAAGACGCTTATACTCAAATTCTTCGCAATACAATGCACAGAGTGGGGTATACAATCAAAAGACGCTTGTATTCAAATTCTTCCCAATCTTGGAAGTTCCGTAAATACAAAAAGGTTTGATGCCTAATTACAAGCTACTCCTCATGGCGCAAACGACGAGCAAGCTGCATATCCTTGGGCATAATGGTTGCACGCTTTGCATGGATGGCACATAGATTCAAATCCTCGAATATGCTAGTTAGATATTGCTCTGCTGCCTCTTGGACTGCCTCTATGGCCACGACGCCCATCCAAAACTGAGTGTTGTACAATTGCAAAACCTCCCTGCATAGCCTTGCAAAAGGGGCCCTCCGAATCAAGAGCTCGGTGCTCTTTTGATAGTGGCGAATCTCCGCAAAAGCACGGTTGTGCTTTCGTACCTTCTGAGGTCGACGTGGAGGTGCATTTTTGGCACGAGTTGGGGCAGCTTGCTTCCTCTTCTTGTAGACAATGCTCTTTCTCTTTTTTTTGCACAGGCACTTCCAACACCTCATAATCTGATTCCACCCACTCTCCATCTGATTCATGCTCTTCACTATTGAGCGGATGTGATGGTGTAGGTCCACTGCCTTTAGGAAGTGTCTTACCCCCAATAGACATGTGAGCCTGATAAGTTTATATTTTGACTCCAACCCATGGGGTATCTTCATCCGTTTGCGTCTCTTCGGAGCCTTCTGACGGCTACTTTTGGCTATTTGTTTCTTTGCCTTGGTCGCTCTCATCCTCCCTGTTGCCATCAGAATCATTGGAGTCCGATGAATAGACAACAAGGCAATGCTTCCTTCTCTCTTTTGCTACTGTGGAGGACCGGCCATGCTGATTTGAAGCTCCAGCTTCTTCTTTGTGGACTTCACCTTGAGCTTGTGAAGTTCCAGCTTCTGTTATTGTACCTTTGAGTCGTTGGCCATCCGGCCCCGCTGGATATGCAATCCTTGCCGTTTGTTTTGTTCTTGCCATGGTAGCACCTAGTAGGGAAAATGACAAAATGAGCGCCTTCAACCTTTAAATAGGTTTTTTTGAGATTTGGGCCCTTTCACACTATGCGGCCAATTGAGTGAAACTCAAATAAACCAATTGAGTTTAACAACTAAACCTGGATAATGCGAACGGCTGACGCGACTCCCAAACGCTGTCTTTTTGATACTAAGTTGCACGCCAAGCTTCATGGCCTAGGGGCGCTCGCGAGCGTTTCCACTTCTCGGATGCTGCAGTACGAGAGGCGTTGCGTAACTGCTTTGCTAACATCGACTCTCTTGCTTTCTCAATAGTGCAAGTTCTCCCAAAGGTGTGCCTAAAAAACCAGTTAAACATCTCTTGGATGTAGTTGGAGTGTGAACTACCACCACCATGCCGAGTATTCCTGAAGTAGACTCCTTTTGCTCGATAGTGGGACTTCTCCATGCCTTGTGTACTCCATATATCAAGCGAACCATAGTGGTCCATGAAGTATGCACCATGCGCATAGAGAATGTGCTAAAACAACCAAAAAGGAGATAAGCCAATAGAAAAGTTGCATTTTCAAACATTGCATATGTATTAAGTCCATTAAAACAAACCATGTAGTGTGTAATCTTGCTTTCAAACCATCTGTCCTTAGCGGCCTTTGTGAATTCATAAAGCACCTTCTTGAACTCCTCTCGCTGCTCAATGGTGGTGCTTGAAAGATTCATCAATTGCACAACCTTTTGAAAGGATGACCATACTAGCTTGCGTTGGTTAGCAACCTCCACATTGGGATCTTTGTCCGTCGTGCATGAACACAAATCTTTCCACAACTCCCACCGCTTCTCACTTGCTAGATCGACACTTGCCTTGGATACCTGCATTGGAGACTTTGACATCTTCTTGAAAAATCGACGTGCCTTGGCTCCATTCATGGAAACCTTCTGTGCCACCTCATATGTCTTCTCTCTACAAGTCTCTGCTACAATGTTCACCCTTGATCGGTGACATCCAATCTCATTACGGAGCGTCTCCACCCCCTGCAAGGAGTCTTTTGACCGTTGAAGGGGCTTCATTGTGAAAGCATAATCAATGTGATGCTTTAGGATCCTATCAAATATTCGCATAGACGCATGCAATGTACAAAAGTGAACATTGTTGAGGGAGAAGGGAATTATGGGGTTCCACCCAGGATCTTTGCTATCCCTATTGGGCACTTGTATCATATCACATGAAAGAACCGAAGTTTGCCACTCCCTATTTATATGGTCATCATTATCTTCGTCCTGACCTTCCACTTGAGTTGCTCGACTTGTCTTGTGCCCTTTCACACAGAATGGACAGGGAAGTAAATAATTTCCACCTTGTTTGCATCCAAGCATGCACTTTATGGTCTTCAGATCACCACCTAAATGCCATTATACATCAAACTCCCCACATCCTGGAACCATGAGCTTCTCACCGTTTATTTGAGCTTTAATGACCTCTGTGACCCATGGGATTCTACTGAAAATCCATGCAAGGACTTCATGTGTCTCTTTCGGAAATTCAATTGCACCAAGCCACCATATATCCTTCTCTGATTGCACACTAAAAGAGGGCTTTGTCGCTTCACTCGAACTGCAAGATTGCTTGGCATAAGCTAGGGCTTCATTCATAAGCGTGATGCTCATTCTCTCCAACTTTCTCCCTTTAACAATTACACACTCAAAGCTTGCCTTCAAGAACTGCCAACAATATAAAGCCTCAGAATGCATGTTATGACACATCATAGAGCATGTAAGCAACCCTAAACTAACCTGCATCACTCAAATTGTAGAAAGCAGCCATGGACTGTTGCAATCGTATCAAGTCCACAAAGATATTATTGAATTTGGTGTAAACAAACCCTTCACTCCGCAACACATTGTTAAAAACAGCACCGCTTCCCTTCCCGCGGCCCTTCCTTCCTTGTGATTTTCTACGGAGCGGCTGAAGAGGCATCGTGTCTTCAATATACAAGTAGTCCCCTAATCGGTGAACAACATCTTCATTTGACACCTTCTTGGTAATCGCCACTCTGTGAGGAAGTGGGAATAGGTTTTCCGTGACTCCTCGACTTCTTAATGCATCTTTTAACACTTGATGTATTGCTTGATAGCCCTTCGTACTAATCCCAACAGCATCACAAATATCCTGAACATTTAGATCAGTGACAATATTAGAAAAATCACTAAGAACTCTCTTAGTGATTGCGTCTTTCAAGTGTTTTGCCTCTAGAGCATCAAGCATCCCAATAAAGTCCTCTTTGTTGAAACAAGAACGAAGTAAAGAAGCCCTAGCTGACGCATTCTCGCCGCCGCACGTTTCTTGGACGAAGTTCCTATTACCCAAAACAACAATGATGAGTGGTATTAGACTTAAACAACATGAGGGACAGAACATCTTACCTCATAGCTGTCACCCTTCGTTTTCTTGCACCTCCACATGGTGCAAGAGTCTGAATTTCGGATAACTCTCGTTTCCTCACCCTACCTCCCATGGCAGTACTCTTCATGTGAGAAAGAGTATCCTCAAGCGTTTTAATTACATTTTCCTTGGTTGTGATGGTGCTCTTTGCCTCCTCAAGCACACTAGTAGCTGTTTGCATCTGATCTTGAAGATTGAGGAAACTCCCATTCATCAACTGCCAATGACGCAAGTAGATCTCGGACCGCGCAATCTCGTGTTTGTTGAGTCTCTTGCAGTAGCCCAACAAACCTTGCTCTCCATTTCCAACGTATTGCAACAGTGATGGAATGTTTGTAAAAGGCGGATGAACATTGAGAGAAGGATCCTTTGGGTACAAGCATCCGTCTATCCAAAGATCCACATTCTTCTCCCCTTGAGCGCGGCATTCATTTGCTGAAGGTAATGTACCCAAGCATGTTTTCTTTGTCGGAACATACTCTTGAGGTAGGCGTAGGAAAAGCCCCGGAGACCTACCGCGTGAACACCTTGCTGGGACATTGGTCACGTCGTCAAGAGGCATTGTAGGATGGAGAGATGGAGCTTGAAGGATGGAGAGATGGGTGTGTAGGTGCAACAGCAAGTGCAGGTGCAGGTGCAAGGGGGATGGGTGTAGGAGAGGAGCTTAGATTAGGAGGGAAAGTTTTCAATTTTTGGGAGAATTTCCTAAAAGTTTTGGAGGGAGTCGAAAAATGTTGAATTATAAGTAATTTAACTTAAAAATCTTTTTTTTAATATGTATATATGTTGGGGGTACTTTTTAGGGGGGAATATAGTTTTTTTGAAAGTTTTTGAAAAAAGTCATTTTTTTGACCTCTTTGACCCACGGATTTGATTAGGTGACATGGGAGAGTTAAGAGGCCACTTACAAGTTGGCCAAAAAGCTAGAGAGAGAAGACCCCCTACCCCCCTACTTTTCAAATGGTTTACCCCCCCCTTCCCCCTACCTTTTTAGGGGTCAAAGGTGGAGGAGACCCTGCCAAAATAGCCCCATTCAAAGCCTTTATCCCCCTTAATCTTGGCAAGCTTCCTTGAAATTAGGGATTCTTACAAGGCCCATAGAGAGTCCTTTTTTTTCCTAATGGAAAGATCAGTCGATACCTGGCATACCTAAGACCATGCTGGCTGCGGTACAAGGAATGATTGGTGAATTGGGAATTGATGGAAGAACTGGAAGCAGTGCAAGAAGGGAGGAATGACAGTGTAAGATACGACCAGTTCTTCGAGCTCCGACAACTAGTCTGATCAGGAGAAAGAAGAAATCCATGTTAAGATCTGTGATAGAATTCAGAAGCTTACTGTGGAGCTAAAAGATATCAAAAAAACCTTGCCTAAAGTGTCAAGCTTCATCAGATAGCACAGGAAAGCTGAAGCAAAGGCCAGAACAATTGATCTGATGGCTGTCCGAGATGATGAAGTACCGCTCATTCGGGTGGATTACAAGGTTCGAAAGCAATGGGAACCTCTTTCAAGTGTTATCTTGGAGTGGGGGAGCAGGAGTCAATATAATGGGAGTCCATCTCCAGCAGAGGATGGCATCACGAATCTAAAGCCAGCACCATTTAAAGTGAGAATGGCAGATCACAGAGTAGTACAAGCTACTGGCATGATTGAGAATATGCAGATAAGAGTAGCCAGGGAAAAATTTAAAGCAAGCTTCTTAGTTCTGGATGTGCAAGGGGCATATGGGATGCTGCTAGGGTGCCCATGGTTGAGAACAGCACATGATGTTCATGACTATACAAATCAAACCTTAACAAGGGAAGGGGCCAGCGGCAGAATTCAGATCCAGATGAACAATACTAGGAGCTAGAGAAAAGAGTTGAGGCCGAAGGAATTATGCCAGAAGTACAAGGCAAAGAAGATTGAACGAATGTTAGCAGCTCTGAACATATTTTCTCTAGAAGAGATTGACTTGAATGCGATTTTACTAAATAACGAGCAGTCCGACAAGCAGAAAAATAAATTCCCAGATCAATTTACTGAAATCAACACAATGAAAAGATCAGTTCAGTTAACTAGGAGGCTGGAGGAATCAACTGAAACTGGCATGGCAGAGGAGCCAGTGCATTCTGGAGCGCACACAGTGAATCAGAATGCTGATTCAGAACTGAATGGGCCATCTTGGGATTATGCTGAGGAATCAACCAAGAGAAAAGGAGGTGGGCCTAATTGGTTGCTTTAATTGGTTGCTTCTAGACGACCAAGAAGTTGAAGAATGGAACCTAGGCTCGGAGGATAGTCCTAGGATGATCAAGGTTAATAAGCATCGCAATCCTATAATGAAGGAAAAGGCACGCGGGATGTTCCAGAACTACAAAGACGTATTTTCTTGGGAACACACAGACCTGAAATGGGTGGATCCTGAAGTATGCCAGCACAGGATACCGTTGAATCTAGATGCTCGGCCAGTACGACTACAAAAATACTGAATGAACCCCAACTATGCTAAGAAGGTCAAGGAGGAGATTGACAATCTTCTCAACGCTGGGTTCATCACAGAAGTGGCCAGTAGCGATTGGCTATTTCCCATAGACGTAGTTCCCAAGAAGAATGGGAAATTAAGAGTGTGTGTTGACTATAGGAAACTCAACGCCCAAACTATCAAAGATCCATTCCCATTGCCTTTTACTGACATGTTGCTTGATGAGATTGCAGGATACAAAATGTATAGCTTTATGGACGGTTACAGTGGCTATAACCAGTTACAGATCTTTGTTGAAGATAGAGCAAAGACCACTTTCATCACCGAGTGGGGAGCTTTCATGTATCTGGTGATGCCTTTCGGCCTGTGCAATGCACCGGCTACTTTTCAGCGGTGTATGATGGAAATGTTTAATGAGTTCCTTCATCGGTTCCTTGCCATATTTATGGATGACTTTATTGTATATTCAGATGAGGAACATCACTTACTATTCTTAAAAATGGTTTTCAAACGCTGTCAGGAGAAGCGGATTTGTCTGAATCCATTTAAATCCGTTTTCCTGTCTGGAAGGGACAGCTACTGGGACATGTGGTATCCCGTATTGGAATAGAAATGGCCAACGATAAAATCCAGTGTGTTCAGCAAGCTAAAGCACCCAAAAATGCATCTGAGTTAAGCTCTTTCGTGGGTTATATTAACTTCTATAGAAGGTTTGTGCATAAGTTTGCTCCTCAAGCAGTACCATTATATGAGCTCACAAAGAAGACCAATAAGTTCAATTGGACTGCTGAGTGTGAGGAAAGCTTTCAGAATCTGAAAAATGCCATCATTAGTAAACCAGTCCTCAAGCAACCAAACTAAGATGTTATTTTCCATGTACATGTGGACGCTTCGGGACTGGCAATGGGGGCGATATTTGCTCAGCCAGATGGAAGGACTGATTATCATGTTTATTTTGCCAGTCTCAGATTCAGTCAGGCTGAAGAAGGTTATACGACCACTGAGCGAGAAGCCCTTGGAATGGTTTTCAGCGCTACAAAGTTCAAGCATTACCTTCTAGGCAAACTATTTCATTTCTATGTGGATCATCAGGCTCTTCTGTTCTTGATTAATAAAGTCATTATTCAAGGCAGGCTAATACGGTGGATGATATTCCTCATGGAGTTTGAATTCGGAATTTTTCATAAGCCTGGCAAGAATCACTGTGGAGCTGATTTTCTATCCAGAAGTACAGAGGGTTATTTAGAAGCATCCTTGAGGGACGAACCAGTGGATGCTGACTTATTCCAGCTGGAAGAAGGAGAATCAGTTGACCCTGAATGGAATGATGTTTATTAGTTTCTTTCTCAAGGTGTTTTCTCAGAGGACTGGAAGCAAAACTAGAAGAAGGCTTTGGTCATCAAGAGCTTGAAGTTTACTATCATCGGAGGTTCACTCTATCGATTAGGTGTTGATGGTATTCTTCGGCGTTGTGTGCCTATGGAAGGGAGAATGCAAGTCATCTCAGAGGCACATGATGGCAAAGCTGGTGGACATTTTTCCAATGAATTTACCTACAAGAAGATTTTGCAAGCTGGTCTATGGTGGCAAACATTAATTGCTGATGTTAGAAGTTTTTCTAAAGCTTGTGACATATGCCAAAGAATGGGTAGACCTACAGCTGCAGATATGACTCCTTTAACGCCAGTACAACCACTGGGTGTGTTCATGAAATGGGGCTTAGATTTTATGAGACCTTTTAAGAAGGTTACCTCCAGAAAGAACAAGTACATAGTAATGGCTACTTGCTATGTCATAAGTGGGTTGAAGCTAAGGCTCTTTCTGACAACACGGTCAAGTCAACTGCAAGGTTTCTATTTGAGAATATTTTTTCTCAATATGGATGTCCGGTAGAGATTGTGTCAGACCAGGGAACACATTTTATCAATGACACCATGGAGATTCTACTGGTTATGCTTTCAGTCAAGCATTGGAAATCTACCCCTTATTATCCCAGATGCAATGGATAGGCTGAAAGTAGTAACAAGACAATCAAGACTATTCTCACTAAGGTTGTGCAGAAGAAGCCGGACCAGTGGGATTTGAAACTCCAGACTGCTTTATGGGCGTATAGGACAGCTTACAAGGTCACTACTGGGTTGACACCATTCAGAATGGTGTATGGCACTGAAGTTGTGGTTCCTATGGAGTTTGTTATCCCAAGTCTGAGAATGGCTATGAAGTATGGCTTAGACTTCAATCATAATCTGAAAAAGCGCCTGGGTGAACTTATGCAGTTAGATGAACTCAGGCAACGGGCTATGTTGGAACAAGAAATTGTTCAGCAACGAAGGAAGCACTGGCATGATCGCAGAATTAAGGTCTGGGAATTTCAGAAAGGGGATTTGGTGCTTCTCTATCAGTCTAGATTGGGTCCTAAGAAGCCAAACCTGAAGATTGCCTGGGCAGGACCATTTGAGGTAGACTGGGTCTTCTCCAATGGCACAGTGAGACTGAAAGATTTATCTGGATTACTGTTGTCAGAGTGTATAATGGTGCGAAGATCAAGCTCTACTATTCAGAAGCTAGAGAGTCTGGCCAGGAACAAGGTACTAGGGAGCTGGGAACTGACGATCAAGAGATACCAGAATCAGAAGCAGACGATGGATTTTTTTAGCTTCAAAATAGAATTAGACAGGGGAATTTTTCAGAAATTTTGGAATCTTGCCAAAATTCAAGAAATGAGGGAAGGATGTAGACGACTGAAACAGTTTCACTAGGTGGGAACGCTCTCTTGTGAGACGGGCAGTGAATCAGTTAGTAATCACTACGGTAATTACCATGGTAAACCCAAGGCATATAAATAGGGCCCATTACATTGTAATCAGGTTAGCATAATCGAGTTAGCGTTTTGGTGGCATTTGTTGGCAATTGTACTCGAGTCGTCAATCATTGGCAGTTGTTGTCGACTGTACTCTGTCTATCTTTTTGTTCATAAGCCACATCATACTCATTGTAATCCTTCATCTGTAATTCCAATTACAACAGTATATTCCAATTACACTATTCTGTACTCAGTACTCTGAATCTGAATCTGAATATCATTCTCAATACATAGTCTGTTTCTTATTCCAGTAGATGTATCCAGTTCAGTTTCTGTTCCTTTGTCCAGTCTATTGTCTGAACTAATACATCGCCACTAACTGAAATCTCTAACACTGGAATTAGTTATCTCAAGAGATGAGCTCCAATTCCATCGTCCCTCGCTCGTGAAGCCTTCTCTCAAGCTTGGGTGGTGCAACCTCTCTCTCTCTCTCTCTCTCTCTCTCTCTCTCTCTCTCTCTCTCTCTCTCTCCCTCTCTCTCTCTCTCTCTCTCTCTCTCTGCCTGCCCTCACGCACACACAATACATCGAGCAAGGGGAGGGAGAGGTGTCACAGACGAGTAGGGCAAGTCTAGTGCCGGACGAAAGGGGAGAGGTAGGCGTACCTTCATTTTTTTTGTTTTGTGTGTGTGTGGTTTTTTTTTTTTTTGGGGGGGGGGGGAAAGAGGAGGAATCAGGATATTCGTAGGTATTTGGCCGACATGTGGGCTTGTAATTTAGTATGTGCCAGTATGTGAGTAACATACTATGATATATTTATGCATCAAAATAACTATTATGGTAGAGATGCACTAGTTTGATTGTGTTCTTTATCAAAGCAACTATTATGCAATATATTTTCTTAGCAAAAACCACAAGACATAAGATATTCAAGGTGGATTGTATGGAATTCATATTGAGAGAATATTTACTTATTTGCATGAACAGCTAGGTATAATGTCCCTCTAATCTTTTTTACATTTGTTTTAAGAGAAATAAAACGAGATACTGTTTGAGTTCAAAGAAAAAAAAAAAGGGTGAATACCTTTTACTTTTGCTTATCTCTTAAGTTATCATTTGAAGAAAGTAATGCATCTCATCTCATTTGTAGTATCTTAGGGAAATTGGCTCGGATGAAAAGGCCAAACGGGATCAGGGCACTTGGAGGGGGCGAGAGAGAGAGAGAGGGAGATTTTCATGGATTTAAACCCAATAGCTTTAAAATTTCAAAAATTCTCAAGATTTTCCGATCTTTATTCCCTTTTGACAATTGAGGTCCGTTTTTTGGCGCTTGATTGCCTCACGAAAAAGGCAATTATGTTTAAAATTAATAAAGCAATCCGTCTCCAAAGCCTACATAACCAACTCAAATTCTAGTTTTATCATCTTGTATTGATAGTCTTCTTATGGAAAGCTACAAGTTTTCCTATCTTAGCAGAAATTTCATCTCCCAATGGGTCTTTTCGAAAATTTGAAAAGTTTGAAGGGCGTTTTGGGAATTTATGACAAAACATTGGGGGCCCTATGTGAATTTTTGAAATTTGAGGGGTGTTTTGGGAATAGAGGCGAAACAAACTCATCATCCTAAAACTTTGCTTTGGGGGTTTATTAAGGCTTTAGCCCTAAGCGAAGGTGGCACCTGGAGAGGAGGGTGAGAAGGAAGAAAAGAGAGAGAGAGAGAGAGAGAGAGAGAGAGAGGGGGAGAAGTTGTCATGTGTCAGCACAATGGCGACGCGACAAAAGGGGACTTGGTTTCGATTCTGATGCATCCATTTACGTATGCAATCCGTGCAATGCAGCTACTTAATTAGAGCGGTTCATGCAAGGAGGCGATGGGGAGAGACAGAGGGAGCATCGCAGAGCATTGAGCCAACACCTCCCCCTCTCTCTCTCTCTCTCTCTCTCTCTCTCTCTCTCTCTCTCTCTCTCTCTCCCGCCTGCAGGTTCTCGTGATACGGGTACGAGACGGGTAGTTGATCGCCTTTGCCAGGTGCAGCTGCAGCAGACGCCGAAACGACGCGCTGGGGGCAGAGGGAGGGCATGGGTTGTCTGCAGAGGGCCTGAGCAACGTAGGGGAAAGCGATGTTTTGCTTCCCATGTAGCAGAAATACAGACGCGTTGCAATTATTGCCGCCCGTATGTGTGTTACAGTGTTGTCCCTGACCAGCTTGCAAGAGAAAGGTGGGGAGTGAGAAATCTAGGTGGGAGGGGATGGTGGGAGCAAGCTCGCGCAGACGAAGACAGAGGGCGGAGGCCAATGGTGGGTGCGTTTAATGGAAGCTCATCTAAGGATAGGGAGGGTGGAGTAGCAAGGGCGGGGATAACACACAGTCTGACTGCACCGCATGAACAAGGGCAAAAAGGGAACCCTTCACTTTTGAGGGAAATGGGAGAATGAATCTTGCCATCTAATTAATTAATGCAAGCGAAGTAGACCCGGTATAACAAGAATCTGGGTAGATGCTCTGGTGCCTTCAAGGAGAAAAGAGGGTTTTATGGCACGTGGAGCGGAGAGGGCGGGAGAGAGAGTGGGTGTGTGTGTCACACGTCAAGATGTTGGTAGAGAGAAAGGGATTTTTTGGAAACATGCAGAGAAACGACAAGAGAAGACGGAGGAAGGCCGTCTTTTTTATTCACGCATGTGGGGGACAGATCTAGCGATAGAGTCTCTCTCTCTCTCTCTCTCTCTCTCTCTCTCTCTCTCTCTCTCTCTCTCTCTCTCTCTCTCTCTCTCTCTCTCTCTCTCTCTCTCTCTCTCTCTCTCTTTGTGTGTGTGTGTGTGTGTGTGTGTGGTTTGACGCCACTACGTGATGGTGACGCCCTGAGCCAGCGAGAACCTTGGGTGCAAGGGCAAAGGGGGGACACAGACTTCATGTGGTTGAAGAGTTTGTGTTGCAGCTGGGGCTACAAAACTTAGACGCGAGGCAATGCCTCTCTCTTACTCTCTGTCATTGCTTTCTGTTATGGGTCACAATACTTCGAGAAAAGTATGCAGGCATGTAGGCAGCAACACAATAGTTGTGTACGATCTCCATGCATGCCTGGACTGAGATGCAGCAATCGTGTGCACGAGGCAAGCAAGAGACAAAGAGAGCGTTGAGCATGAGGAATCCATTGGGGATGTCCGCAGTATCCTCTCTAATGGTGTTGAGTAAAGGGTATCATCATTGGACGATGGGGGACGGGAGGGACAGGACATGCGAACAACAATGCAGAGCAGGGCGGGGGGGAGAGAGGGCGATACACAGATAGAACAGAGTGTGTGCATCAGCTCCAAGTGAGTGCCTACTTTTAAAAATTAAGGAGCCGAAGGAATCTTCATGTGAAATTAATTAATGGATGCAAAAGGGAGCCAGTATGTCCCATTGCAAATAATTAATTAATTTTTTGCATGAACAGCTAATATGTGCCTCTGATTTTTGAAGCACGTCAAATTAAGGGGTATCTTGATAGATGCCTTGTGAAAAATGAAAGCAAAAGGGGAGGTTGCACGAAGATCAGGCAGGCATGGCACATGAGAGAGAGAGAGAGAGAGAGAGAGAGAGAGAGAGAGAGAGAGAGCGAGAGGCAGGGATGTGCCGTGTGGGACGGCGACGGGGAAGATATTCCTTCATTCCTCTAAGTGCAAGCCCGCAGGGTTGCTCTGAAGGGAGATGCGAGAGATGGAGGGCTGAGTGGAGACAAACGTAAGAGGCGATGGCAGGGGGTCAACTTAGCCGAGACAAAAGGCGACAGGACCCGGCGATGCCACGAGCTGTAGATGCAAGAGCATATACACATTTGCGGGGGAGTCAGTGTGAGTCGCCACTCGCAGAGCATGGAGGAATCAATGCATGCAGTAGAATGGAGGTCGCGAGAGTTACATGAAGGCACAGGCTGCAAAAGGAGGTGCCCAGGGCAATGGAGCGGCACACAGGGTTGAGAAAGCGCAGTATGATCTTGAGAGAGACAACTCTGTGCTTGGTTCAGGGGGGTATCCAAGACCTTGAGAGTCTGCACGGAGCTAGCAGAGACGAAAAGCGGCCTGGGTTGAGCGAATTGAGTGAGGCATGGGAATTGGGTCGAACGGGAGGGCTTAGTTTTTGAAGAGAGAGAGAGAGAGAGAGAGAGAGAGAGAGAGAGAGAGAATCTTGCGTTGTAATTAATTAATGTTTGGTGCATAGACTCAATATGTATGGAGATGTAATGGATATTGATTACAAATTCCAAAAAGTAATTGATTGCTATAAAGGAGATCATTCTTGCCAGTTTCCTTGTGCAAATTTTTCTTCATGCATCACTAGATTCCCTTCGCATATGTTGCTTCCACTTGGAGACTTGTAAAGAAGCTATAAATTGACGCACTAGTCACTATGATCTTGTAGTTGGATAAGTCTGGGAAAAATATGGCTAAGCAACATGTTATTGAGATGAGGGCATTAGGATGAGGATCGAGTATAGGAGGGTCTCTTAACAAGTGGTGTGCAAAAGAAAAATTTGCACAAGGAAACTGGCAAGAATGATCTCCTTTATAGAAATCAATTATTTCTTGGAATTTGTAATCAATATCCATTACATCTCCATACATATTGAGTCTATGCACCAAACATTAATTAATTACAGTGCAAGATTCTCTCTCTCTCTCTCTCTCTCTCTCTCTCTCTCTCTCTTTGCAAAAACTAAGCCCTCCCGTTCGACCCAATTCCCACGCCTCACTCAATTCGCTCAACCTAGGCCGCTTTTCGTCTCTGCCAGCTCCGTGCAGACTCTCAAGGTCTTGGATACCCCCTCGAACCAAGCACAGAGTTGTCTCTCTCAAGATCATACTGCGCTTTCTCAACCCTGTGTGCCGCTCCATTGCCCTGGGCACCTCCTTTTGCAGCCTGTGCCTTCACGTAACTCTCGCGACCTCCATTCTACTGCATGCATTGATTCCTCCATGCTCTGCGAGTGGCGACTCACACTGACTCCCCCGCAAATGTGTATATGCTCTTGCATCTACAGCTCGTGGCATCGCTGAGTCTTGTCGCCTTTTGTCTCGGCTAAGTTGACCCCCTGCCATCGCCTCTTACGTCTGTCTCCACTCAGCCCTCCATCTCTCGCATCTCCCTTCAGAGCAACCCTGCGGGCCTGCACCTAGAGGAATGAAGGAATATCTTCCCCGTCGTCGTCCCACACGGCACATCCCTGCCTCTCTCTCTCTCTCTCTCTCTCTCTCTCTCTCTCTCTCTCTCTCTCTCTCTCTTCCACGTGCCATGCCCGCCTGATCTTCACGCAACCTCCCCTTTTGCTTTCATTTTTCACAAGGCATCTGTCAAGATACCCCTTAATTTGACGTGCTTCAAAAATCAGAGGCACATATTAGCTGTTCATGCAAAAAATTAATTAATTATTTGCAATGGGACATACTGGCTCCCTTTTGGATCCATTAATTAATTTCACATGAAGATTCCTTCGGCTCCTTAATTTTTAAAAGTAGGCACTCACTTGGAGTTGATGCACACGCTCTGTTCTATCTGTGTATCGCCCTCTCTCCCCCCCGCCCTGCTCTGCGTTGTTGTTCGCATGTCCTGTCCCTCCCGTCCCCCATCGTCCAATGATGATACCCTTTACTCAACACCATTAGAGAGGATACTGCGGACATCCCCAATGGATTCCTCATGCTCAACGCTCTCTTTGTCTCTTGCTTGCCTCGTGCACACGATTGCTGCATCTTAGTCCAGGCATGCATGGAGATCGTACACAACTATTGTGTTTCTGCCTACATGCCTGCATACTTTTCTCGAAGTATTGTGACCCATAACAGAAAGCAATGACAGAGAGTAAGAGAGAGGCATTGCCTCGCGTCTAAGTTTTGTAGCCCCAGCTACAACACAAACTCTTCAACCACATGAAGTCTGTGTCCCCCCTTTGCCCTTGCACCCAAGGCTCTCGCTGGCTCAGGGCGTCACCATCACGTAGTGGCGTCAAACCACACACACACACACACACACAAAGAGAGAGAGAGAGAGACTCTATCGCTAGATCTGTCCCCCACATGCGTGAGTAAAAAAGACGGCCTTCCTCCGTCTCTCTCTTGTCGTTTCTCTGCATGTTTCCAAAAAATCCCTTTCTCTCTACCAACATCTTGACGTGTGACACACACACCCACTCTCTCTCCCCCCCTCTCCGCTCCACGTGCCATAAAACCCTCTTTTCTCCTTGAAGGCACCAGGGCATCTACCCAGATTCTTGTTATACCGGGTCTACTTTGCTTGCATTAATTAATTAGATGGCAAGATTCGTTCTCCCATTTCCCTCAAAAGTGAAGGGTTCCCTTTTTGCCCTTGTTCCTGCGGTGCAGTCAGACTGTGTGTTATCCCCGCCCTGGCTACTCCACCCTCCCTATCCTTAGATGAGCTTCCATTAAACGCACCCACCATTGGCCTCCGCCCTCTGTCTTCGTCTGCGCAAGCTTGCTCCCACCATCCCCTCCCACCTAGATTTCTCACTCCCCACCTTTCTCTTGCAAGCTGGTCAGGGACAACACTGTAACACACATACGGGCGGCAATAATTGCAACGCGTCTGTATTTCTGCTACATGGGAAGCAAAACATCGCTTTCCCCTGCGTTGCTCAGGCCCTCTGCAAACAACCCATGCCCTCCCTCTGCCCCCAGCGCGTCATTTCAGCGTCTGCTGCAGCTGCACATGGCAAAGGCGATCAACTACCCGTCTCGTACCCGTATCACGAGAACCTGCAGGCGAGAGAGAGAGAGAGAGAGAGAGAGAGAGAGAGAGAGAGAGAGAGAGAGAGAGAGAGGTGTTGGCTCAATGCTCTGCGATGCTCCCTCTGTCTCTCCCCATCGCCTCAATCCCCACCTCGCATGAACCGCTCTAATTAAGTAGCTGCATTGCACGGATTGCATACGTAAATGGATGCATCAGAATCGAAACCAAGTCCCCTTTTGTCGCGTCGCCATTGTGCTGACACATGACAACTTCTCTCTCTCTCTTCTTCCTTCTCACCCTCCTCTCCACGTGCCACCTTCGCTTTAATCAACCAAGAAAAACTCGTTTCGAGCACCTATTAGAATGGGTCTATGCACCAAACATTAATTAATTACAGTGCAAAATTCTCTCTCTTTGCAAAAACTAAGCCCTCTCGCTTCGACCCAATTTCCACGCCTCACTCAATTCGCTCAACCTAGATCGCTTTTCGTCTCTGTCAGCTCCATGCAGACTCTCAAGGTCTTGGATACCCCCCCGAACCAAGCACAGAGTTGTCTCTCTCAAGATCATACTGTGCTTTCTCAGCCCTGTGTGCCGCTCCATTGCCCTGTGCACCTCCTTTCACAGTCTGTGCCTCCATTCTATTGCATGCATTGATTCTTCCAAGACCTGCGAGTCACGACTCACACTGACTCCCCCGCAAATGTGTATATGCTCTTGCACCTACAGCTCGTGGCATTGCCGGGTCCCGTCGCCTTTTGACTCGGCTGAGTTGACCCACTGTCATCGCCTCTTACGTCTGTCTCCACTCAGCCCTCCATCTCTCGCATCTCCCTTCAGAGCAACCCTGCGGGCCTGCACTTAGAGGAATGAAGGAATATCATCCCCGTCGCCGTCCCACACGGCACATCCCTGCCTCTCTCCCCCCCCCCCCTCTCTCTCTCTCTCTCTCTCTCTCTCTCTTCTCCACGTGCCATGCCCGCCTGATCTTCGCGCAACCTCCCCTTTTGCTTTCATTTTTCACAAGGCATCTGTCAAGATACCCCTTAATTTGACATGCTTCAAAAATCAGAGGCACATTACTACTACTCGGTCCCTTGTCATTAGACCGAATCTCGCCAGATACCCTTGAGCTGTTATGCTTTCTCCATGAAAACCTGACGAGAGGCGGCTTCCAGATCGAGCTCACGACCTAGCGCGAACGAGCGAACGTTCAGCTTGAGCCAAGCCACCTTGTGTAGGTTTGTACCATCTCTTCGAGTGCATATATTTAGAAAAAAATATGGCTTTCCTTTCTCTTCACCGCCAGCCTCTGCATACCTCCATCCCTCACCATTGCTGTCTCAAATAGATCTCTCTCTCTCTCTCTCTCTCTCTCTCTCTCTCTCTCTCTCTCTCTCTCGTTGTCAGCGTTCGCCCTCACACAACCGCCTTGCCATCAGACACAAGTCTATCTCTTGCATCCGCCTTTCACATGGCAGCTTGTCCCACAACAAGGCATGGATTTCTCTTATCCTCTCAGCCAAGGATCTCAATCGCATGCTCAACTTGAGCTATCGACCAATTGTAGGTTCTAGCATACCTTGTTTAGGAAGCTTGGTGATGAGTAGATCTTGCATTGCCGCATCGATGCTGGGATCTACCATCTGCTCCAAGCATCGCACCAATACACACACATAGAGGGAGAATGCCTTTCTATTGTCTAGGCCCCTTGCGCCTCGCCATTGCTGGCTATGTTTCCCCTCCATGCTCTGCTATGTGATACTACAAAAAGCACGCAGACAAAAATTCTTGCTCCGACCCACATCATATGATCTCTCTCCCCCCTTCTCTCTCTCTTCCCCCTCCCCGTGCCACCTTTGAATTTGTCCTCCTTAAAGCCATGAGAGCTTTCCTCCTTCAAACTTGTCAAATTTAAGAGTATCTCTTTAGATTCTAGGTAAAGAAAAGTGTGTGCCACCCTACTTGGGAGATAGATTTCCCTTCTAAATTTCATATTTCATTTTGAAGGAAAACTTTGAATTCAAATTAACTAGTCGCTTTTGCTTTGATTACGTTCTTGATACTAATGTTATAAACTTCCAAATAAAATGCACTCCCAGGCCCATTCTCTTTGTAAAGGGAAATCTTTGCACTTCTTTGTGTTAGAAGCCAATGACTATACCTTCCGTGAGCACATGTCAGATTGATGAAGCTGGTGAAAAGGCCAAGAAAATCTAAAATGCAAACGTTGTAAGGCAAACGATCACATTATCAAGCAATGTTCTAATTTTAGCGCCTTTTTTTAAAAGCGATAAATGTGACCATTGCAAGTGCTTCTTCTCATGTGGACAGTCCAAATGTTTTATAACATGAAAATTTGGTATACAGTGTACTTGGCCAATATGACACTTCTATGTATGATGCAAACTCCCATGTACTACAAACACAACATCTATCATCTTGATGTGTTCAATTTTCTTTAGGTTGTCCCTAATGAAAACACTCACTCATGCCAACAATGCCTTTCATATCATCAAAGGGAGCTAGTAAAAGTGTTATATTGCAACTTATAGCTCTTTTACACTTGCTTATATACTCTATGTACCAAAGGTAAACAAGTGAAAGGGTCACGACGGCTTTCAAAAATAATAAGAAAGTGATAAAATTGTTAGGTTGAATTAAACTGGTATCAATGTTTGGGAAAGGATTGCCTCAGCTTAGTCGTGAGCCAATTGAAAATTGAGACTAGCTAGCTGCAAACCATGGTAAACGAAAGAAAAACCGATGAAATATGTGAGAAAGTCGTCCAAAAATTTTGCAAATCTTAAAATTTTTGCTAACTTTCCGGTTTTCTTCTTAGTGATGAAGAGGAAACTCAACTAGCAACCGCTTAATACAAGAGACTTTCTCAAACGTTAACACTAACTGGAATCAAGCTATAGAATGCAAAAAATGTAAAACCATGTAAAGTTGTCAAAAGAAAGGTGAAATAAAAAGAACTAATTAATATATGTGAATGTGTGTGTATAGAATTTATTAGAATTATGCAAGGTCAAGCTTCACTTTAGCATTCTAAAACAATAGAATGCAAAAAAAAAAAAAAAACGTGTATTTGTGTGTAAAATTAACTAAAATTATGCAAGGTGAAGCTTCACTTTTGAAAAAAAATATGTGTGTGTGTAAAATTTACTAAAATTATGCAAGGTGAAACTTCACTATAGCATTTTAAAACAATAGAATGCAAGAAAAGTAAAGACATGTCAGGATATGAAATGAAAGGTAAGTCTCATCATGCATTGAAACAAGTGATAAAATCACGCGGCCTGCGAGTTAACTTGAATGGGTAGGGAGAAGTCGCTTGGGGTAACATTATTAAATGTATACTCCCTCTCTCAATTAAACGATTTCAATCTCTAGACACTCATAAGAATCATAAGAAAGTCAAGTAATATCGAAAAAGTTCAAAAAGCTTAGAATGCTTTCTCCTTTGCTTGCAACTTCCCAATGCTGGCTTAGCTTGCCATCACCTACACTATCAACACACATACACAATGCTACGCAATAAAATTCTCTATACAACTCCGCGAGCAATCAATAACCAAGCTACATCTGAAGTGCTTAAATTGACGTTAACAACCCATTTTGACATCAGATTTACCATTACCACCTCTGGTATGGAGACAATATCGACGCATAAACTTTGCTTGGGTGTGTGCCATGGACGAGCTTCTTCCAATTCAACATATGTGTGTGTGTGTGTGTGTGTGTGTGTGAGAGAGAGAGAGAGAGAGAGAGAGAGAGAGAGAGAGAGCCACCAAGCATCATCCCCCTTTGGGAGCATACAATAATAGCAGCTTCAAACCTATGGCCACACCATGTATATGCCTTCTGAGCTTGTAGCAGTACGTCTCGAATGGCAGCATTTGATCATCATGCTTGCACAACTGCCACTATAATTTGTGGTCTCACCTCTATTTCCATGCGGTCCATGCAACTGATTGGGCTGATTGGGCTATCAAGCTATCCTTGAAGACCACGATCCATGAAGGATATACCATGCATGTAGCTTCATAAGCGTCCATAGCCACCTTGTATACTGCAAATAATGATAAAGGCACTCATAGATCAGCTCAAGAGAATAAGTGGGTGAAGCTTTGATGAGCTCACGCTGAAAGATGGCTATGAATGGAGCTGCAGGAAAACATGAGGGTTCCAAGATGACTAGCTGGGGAATCGAACTTACGACATTGCAAAGACCTTATGAGAGAAGGCACCTTCCACTGATATCGAGCGCACAAGGAAGTTGCAGGAAGATGGCTCGTGTGCCACCGTCACAAGAAAGATCATGCCAGAGTATAAATAAGTAAAATAAGAGAGAGAAAGAGGAATAGAGTACTCTACATCTCTCCTGTCTCTTAGAAACAGCGCTCGGGGGAGCTTCCTATGCAGCAAAAGAAGCTCGGGATAGGCATGGCGTGAATACACAGAGGAGAGAGGAAGTTGCAAATCGAAAGGGGGAAAACACTACCTGGAGAGTCGTATTCGATGATAAGCAGGATAGTAACGTTCTGTTCTGTTGTTGTGAATTAAATGCCGTTGCAGCAGCGTCCAACTCCGTCCATCTCTTTCCTGATCTGTCTTCCAATCTCTCACTCTCTCTCTCTCTCTCAATCTCTTCCCGACTATCTCTATCGCACGAGAGACTGGGTAGAAGAAGAAAGGCTAAGAGGAGGGAGGTCCATGAAGAGAAGTGGGTGAGAGCGGAGGGAGGAGTTGCTGGTGATGGTAGTCGGCCACAAAAGGCGGGGATGTACTGGGCTTTCTGCTAATGAAGACATGGGCTCGATGGAGGAAAAAATAGTGCAGCACAGAGCAGAAGAGAGATAGAGAGAGAGTCTGTCTCTGTGTGTCTGTGGTAAGTGTGGTGGACATAGAGAGAGAAACTTGGTGTTAAGTTCAGAATTATGAAGCCATGCTATCGGTGTCGTCTCAACACCTCTCCCTCGTTTCCGTCCCACATTGTATGTTGCTTTGTGCGTGTGTGGAGAGAGAGAGAGAGAGATAGAGAGATTTTCATGAATTCATGCTCCTTCACAGCAAAGCAGAAGTGGCTATGCAACCAAGCTTCTATACCAGTTTGTAGAGATAACCTTCTAGTCTAGTGCCTTCAAAGGAGAACCCATTTTTGGTGGACTCTGCTTGTGGGTTAACCAGTTTGCATTTAAAAGAAGTCTTTTCAAGGACATTGTGCTCTAGCATGGCCACTTCTACATGCCTGCGACGTAAGGGCTTTGAAGAGTGCACAAAAGGAATTAAAAGGGCTTCAGAGCTCTTCAACGGTCTTGCCCGAAGAGAACAATGGCATGCTCCGACGAGTGTTTTTTCCATCATGGACTCTGGACCTCAGGGACACGCACTCTCTCTCTCTTCCTTAGTGCTCAGTGGCACTCATTGAAGCAGATCTGTCTGAGAAATTTCTGCCAGCAAGTTGACGAGTTATTAGGACAAGCAGGATGCATTGGTGGGAGCGCAGACAGAGAGGGAAGTGCATGAACATGAGTAGATGGAGCTCGCGCGCGCGCACACACATATAATACACACATTGATAATCTCTCTCTATCTCTGTTCCACGTGGACGGTGGCTCTCTCTCTCTCACTAACTCACTCACACACACACACACACGCCAAGACGCACGTCTCCTGCTCTCCTTAGTGGAAGGCTAAAGTCTCTCTCTCTCTCTCTCTCACACACACACACACACACACACACACACACACACAAAAGAATCGCACGCCTCCTGCCATCCTCAGGCTGGTGTCACACTGGGACGGGCGTCCCTCACTTTTTGCAGAGTGCCGCCCGTGGCTGCTGTCACACTGGTCCTTCTCCAAAAACCTACGCAGAGGAAGCAGCGAATCTTCCTTGGCCAAGTGGTACGACCAACGGTTTCCTCGCTGACTGGCAGTGTTCAAACCCAGTCATGAGCACTCGCGCCACAGCTTTTGGCAGATGGCCTCCCATGCTGAAACTTGGCCGAGGTGGGAAGGCCGCCCCTCTGACAAACCCGAGCGGTCATCTTTCACTTTTTTGAGCACCAATGAGATTGCGCCAAATAAGCACGGCCATCCCTCCCCCGTCCCAGTGTGACACCAGCCTCAGTGGAAGCTATCGAGGCGAAAGTGGAGACAAGTCGAGCAAAGATGGAAAATCGGGCTGCAAAGGTTGGGACCGTGAGCGAGAGAAGGCAAAGAAAAACAAAGGGGGGGAGATGCATCCTGACATTGGGACAGTCGAAGATGAGCTCTCTCTCTCTCTCTCTCTCTCTCTCTCTCTCTCTCTCTCTCTCTCTCTCTCGGTACACTCAGCCGCAGGTCTTTTGTGCGCAGAGAGAGAATGTCTCTCTGAAGGTTAGGTTGTCAACTTATGTCAAGCTAGGCAGACAACTGGAACGAGACCCGCGTTGTTGCAATCATTTTTGCCTCTTTTAAAAAAAGTTATAAATGGAATTATGGAAATTAATAGATTTCTTGTAGAATGGAGCATATAAATGAGATAAGATAGTGGGCACTCATTGCCAATTGCTTTCATGGCTTAGAATGTTTCCCACAATATTGAAGAATGAGTGCCCACAAATTTATCCACCTATCAAAAAATTATGTATTTAATTATTTTTAAACAATAATCTATCATTTTTCATTAGCGAAAAGGGAAACCATCACTAAGGCCTTCCTCCTTTGGGGCAGGCCAAAAAATGGAAGTCTCCCGAACCAAACACAACACGTACTAAGGGTTTCTTTTAGAAAGCCAAAAAGAATTTACTCTTTCCACTTGCATGACTTTGGCTAAATTTGGTGGGTGATAGATGCACTTGTTCCATTCTCTTTGTTTGGATGAATTCAACATTTAGCATTTTATACTATGGATTTAGATAAGATTGGGCAACTGATTGACCAATCGAGTCAACAAAGACTAAAACGGACGGTCAAATGCTGCCTCATACGGAGTTCTACCAATGGCACTGGAATATGAGTCATTCAAAATTGCTTGAACTAGTGGGAGATATTGCTCCCGATGAGATTGTTGATCATGCACATGAGCCTTCAAAACATCAAAAGTCAACCAATTGTAGATCTCAGTTTGACCATCGGGTCGTGGGTGAAATGCGGACAAAAATTCAACTTGGTGCCAAAATTTTCAAAAAGTGCTTTCAAAAAATGTGACGTGAATTTGACATCCCTATTTGACACAATCAACTTTGACAAACCACAAAGGGGATACAAGTGCTTAATGAACAGACGTGCTATATCTTGTGTTGTTATTGTGGCCTTACACGGAATCAACATGTAAAACTTGTTGAAATGATCAACGATGGTTAGACACCGAGTATTCTTTGAATGCAAAGTAGGTGGAAGATTAGTCACAAAATCCATGGAAATGTCTTGAAATGGGCCTTTGGAAATAGGCAACCGTAGCAAGAGGCCTTGTTGCTTATCTCTAGGAGGAGCTTTGACTTTTTGACAAATGGAACACTCTCTGACATACTTGAACACATCTTTTTGCATGTTACGCCAAAAAAATAAATTTTCTACCTTTTCTAAAGTGGTATTCATGCCTCTGTGCCCATCCATGAGTGCATCATGTGCATCTTGTAATATGGCTTGCTTAAGAGGGGGCAACACACAAATTCTGTGACAAAAATATAGAAGACCCTCCCTCACGAATGAGATAGTTGCTAGGACCTTGGGAAGCAAGAGCCTGCAACCATTGCTTATCAAATTCAAAATCTACAAACTTGTTCTTCATGCTATCAAAAGAGACTCCTTAAATGGAGACTGTTGAACTTGTCTCAAGAGCCAAAATCTGTCTTTTGCGACTTAACACATCTGAAGGGGATCGGGGAGCACCACAGACGGAGAGTGAGCGAGAGAAGGAGACACGCGACACACAGATATGGGTGGGGAGACTCAAAAGAGTGAGCAGCCCCCTATACACTTATGCTATGTATAAGGTATACAAGTCAGTGGGCGCCCAGACTCTGGGCGGCCGGGCAAGGCACAGGCGCCTATACCCCAACAACCTCCCACTTAAAGGCGACTGTGCCTTTAAGCAAGGGAACCTAGTCTAAAGACTACAAAAGGTGAGAGAAAACCGCTCTCAACCGATGCCCACTGGCTGGCTGTGATCGTGTGCATCCGGCTGTCCTGCTCCCGTGTAAGTCCATACACCACCAGACGTACCACACACGTACTGCAAGTATGTATGCAATACCTGCATATCTCCCTCGTGCACTATGCCATCATTAGTCAACAAACGACTGACAACCCCAACTACAAATGCTCCCACTACAGCTGCGATATCCGGTCTCAAGATCAGCATCTCATACATGAGACCACCGAATACCGATGCAATGCTAGCGGGCCCTGCTAGCTCTACGGAGCATGCATCAACATATATATCCCTGGCAATAGGCATCTCTGACTAACAAGGCGTGTCAGCCACATGCATCTCCCGATTGTCCACAAAAGACGCATCAACATGTCGTGCAACCTCAGAGCAAACCAGCTGCTCTAGGTGTCTGCTGGAAGACATATCCTGCACAACTATATCCCCATGCTCACTGTCAAGCATAGAAAGGAATGACTGCATAATCGCTGACATCTCAGCCTCTTCTGCAATCATCCACTGCAAACATGACCACTCAATCTGTTGTGACTCACTAGAGCTCTCATGCTCTAACTCCGTATGCATAGACTCTTGCACAACGTCCTCCTGTCGTGACTCACTAGAGCAAGACCGCTCTACCTGTCTATCCTACATAGAATTATCTAGCACAACCGAGTCTCTGCTTTGCTCAGTCACTAGCAAAGCATGCATGTCTGACTCTGTCACCTCTCTATGTGACTGCTCAAGTCGTGCCCCAACTGTGTGCACAACGAGCTCACTACTCTGCACTCCATGCAAAGCATCCTGCAACCCACAAGCAAAAGAGACTCACCTGCTCTCTCGCTCTCTACCTGGTTGCGTGATCACAAAGACAACACCGTCTCTCGCGTGATCCACATGCAATGGGTAACCTGTACCACTCCTGGCACCTCTCGCAATCACTAGCGAACCCAAATGCATCACAAAATCTCTCTCTCGTAGCGAAATCTGACATCCACAATCTCTAAGCTGACCAATCGAGATCAAACTCAGTGTCAAATCTGGTACATAGCGCACATGTCGTAACAAGTAAGATGCACCACTCGGTAATGATAGTCTCACATCTCCTACACCTGCTATCGCATGCACCGATCCATTGGTCAAACGTACACTGCCAAGCATCCCGCTAGAATAGCTACAAAACCATTCACGATGCGGCGTGACATGAAACATAGCATCTGCGTCCAGCAACCACTGCGAAGGGAGTGCACTATCCACATGTATAGCATCTCGTGCATAGCTCGAGGTAAAAGTGACATCCCCGTCACTAGTATACTCCGACACTACATCTGCCTCAACTGTCAAAGCAACTGAGTCCATGGCATCACTACATACATCTCTAAGACTGCCATGTCTCCTACAATGTCGCATACGACGAAAACAGCGTCGTCTAACATGTCTAGAATGACCACAATACCAACATATCACCTGTCGGTGTACTCGTGAATGTACATGTCTCACACGAGTCCTTGATGACTCAGATCTATCATACATATCATGTAATCTGCGCCAAAGTGCTCTCGAAGTAGTCTCATTCATAACAAGAGCATATACAGATTCCGCAAGGTGGAAAGAGAGTGTAGATAGTGCCATCTCCTCTAGCTCCTGCCACTGATCGTCAGACATG
Organism: Adiantum capillus-veneris; assembly: GCF_014529385.1. NCBI lineage: Eukaryota > Viridiplantae > Streptophyta > Polypodiopsida > Polypodiales > Pteridaceae > Adiantum > Adiantum capillus-veneris. The sequence goes on along the minus strand of NC_140955.1, from coordinate 137,332,861 downwards.
TTTAAAGGTCTACCTACATCACCACTCAATGGTCGATGCAACCCTTGCTGTGTCAATGCATCAATCATACACTCTCTCCATGCCGCAAAGTCTGACCCATCAAACATGCGCATTTCAGAGAGATCATAATCTGAGCGATCACCTGTCTCTGCCATGAGCACAATGTAGCAAACTAGAAAGCAAAATCACCTCACCAACAACACCTGGAAACTGTCTACAAATATGGCCAGAAACACAATGTAAAACCTGTGAGACACACTCCAAAATAGAGCTCCCGCGATGTCAATACAAGCCTCCTCTGGTATCACACTGCAATCTGTGAGCTAATCACCAAGCCCACACTGTGCGGTATCGATGCATACACACGCACAAATCTCCCACCTACAGAGAACACCGCACGCAAATGCTGAGTACAACGCGCAATCTCTACCTAGATCGCATAAATGATACGCATAAAACTCATGGGAAAATTTCGCCAGAGTTTCATTAGTAAAACGGCCACAAAACCAGTAACTAAACTGACTGCATGCTCAAAACCATGAGCAACCAAAGCACATCAAACCGCACTCCAAATGCATGCACCAATCTCCACACTTTGCATACATCATTGCAAACACCTGCAAATCTAGTACACAAATATCTGATCTACCTGTGACTGCCAAAAAACATGCTCGAGGCATACATTGCCGAGCTCAAAATGCAATCACATTAGTCTTCCTGAGCATCAAACCACATAAGGCATACATCGTATCCTCCCACCTGTGAGGAAACTTGCAGCAAATATCACTCTCACATCTCAGAGTAAACCATGTGTGGAATCCTCGACACACAATAAACAACTGCTGCTGCAGAAAATTCAGCGTTCAGAATTTTAAAATTCTGATATGACGAGTGCGTTCGGAGCGTGCCAAAACCCCAAAGTAGACTCCTGGATCACATGTATCCGAGTCTGAGTGCGCAAAATATACCAAAAAACGTTGTTTTTGGCCCAAAAACACAACAAAAACTTGTTGCTGCTGCTGCAAAAATTTCAGAGGTCAAAATCAGCTCAAATAGATATCACCATTGCGTCCGGAGTGTGCCAAAACCTTAGCTTACACTTTAACCTTGCATTAATCGCATTCCGTATGTAAAAGTTATGCAAAAAACACTGTTTTTGGGGCCCGAAAAATGACCTGCGAAAATGAAAATCTGCATTCTTCTTGCAAGTATGGCTGCCAATAACCATACACACTTGCAATACACTCTTCCCTCAAGCTTGGAAATTCCCCTCAAGCTTCCATGAGCACAGATCTGGTGTTTGCTCACCGATCTCAAGCTTCCACCGAAAGCGAGCTCACCATAGCCGAAAGCTCACTTCTCTGTAGCACTCCATCTGTCGTGAAGCCAAAGCTCTGATACCAATTGAAGGGGATCGGGGAGCACCACAGACGGAGAGTGAGCGAGAGAAGGAGACACACGACACACAGATATGGGTGGGGAGATTCAAAAGAGTGAGCAGCCCCCTATACACTTATGCTATGTATAAGGTATACAAATCAGTGGGCGCCCAGACTCTGGGTGGCCGGGCAAGGCACAGGCACCTATACCCCAACAACATCTACGATAGGGTTAGCTTTACCTGGAACATACTCAATCAAACCTCCAAATTTCTCAAAAAACTCCGATCATCGTGCTTAGCGGTCACTCCAATGTGCACTAGGCATAGACTGAAGCCATTAGAGGGATTGATGATCAATACGAATAGTAAACTCTCTACCATATAAAAAATGCTTTCAATGCTTGAGAGAATGAATGACAGGCAAAAGTTACTTATCATACACAGAATAATTCTTTTCAGCACCGTTTAACTTTCTACTGAGAAATGCAAATGGACGGCCATGTTGTTGCAACACAGCTCTTATGACTGTTTGCATATGTCCATACCTCAAAGGGGTCATCCCAAGAGGCAAGGATAAGACACGGAGCCTCAATCGTCGTAACCTTGAGAGCTTCAAAAGACTCAATGGCTGCCTTGAGAAAAGCAACCCATTGACGGCAAGTTTTCACTCCTTTCAAAACATCAGTCATGGGTGTGGCAATGCATGCAAAATTCCTTATGCGTAAAATATATGCCTGACACAGACATAAAAAAGAACACACATCATATGCAGTTTTGGAAAAATCCCAATTACAAACCTGTTCTACCTTTGCAAGGTCCAACCTGACACCATCTGCAGAAACGATATAGCCCATATGTAATCCCAGTTAGAAAAAATTGACTTCTTAGCTGCAATGTACAGTTGACACTGATCTAAACATATTAAAATCCTTTTTACATCCCGTTCATGCTATTCCGATGAGGCAGAAAAAATGAGAATGTCATCTAAAAAAATAAAAACATACATGCCAATCATGTCTCCAAAACAACCTACCATGAGACGATTGAACTTACCCACGGCACCTATCAATCCAAAAGGCATAACAACATACTCCCATTGCCCCCGCTCTGTGCAGAAAGCGGTCTTGTAGATGTATCCCTCAAATACACTTACCTGATGGTATCCACTTTTGAGATCGACCTTGCTCAAAACCTTTGCGCCACCGAGTCTATCAAGGATATACTCAATATGAGGCATCGGAACCTTGTTCTTCACGGTCATCTTGTTGAGTGCCCTATAATCTACACACAAATGAGACAACCCATCTTTCTTGCGAACAAACGAAATAGGAGCAGCAAAAGGACTTACACTAGGGCGTATGAAACCCCTGGCCACTATTCGGTGAGTTGTTGCTCTAATTCTTATCATTGAGACTTGTTCAAATGGTAGCTAGTCTCGTTGATGGGCTATTCTCCCTCCATGACTTCAATGCAATGATCCTCTAGACGTTCAGGATAAAAATACCATCCTACAAGAAAAGATGCTCATACTTCTAAAATAAACCTGAGTATCATTCCGAGGTCTCGAGGTCTTGCGTCACTTGAGTGGCATAGATGAATGCCGCTTGAGCTCCTGGTTGTAAATCACACTTAGCCTGCACATGAGAAATGAGAGGTAAACAATGGAGGCCCTTCTCACCGCCAATGACTATGGGAGAGGAACCTTCCAGTGAGAGAGTGAGCATGTTTGCTTTCCAATCGAAGAGTGGAGCATGCCTACAGAAATAGAGACTAACAAACTAGGACATCCATGTGTGATTAAAGAGTGCATGCTGGGAGCGAAACTAGTCACCTTGATAGAAGCTGCTAGAATAGCTTATAGGCAAGTTCTCTTTATAAGAGAATCACTAACCACATCATGCATACTGCTATAGTCAAACAAGACCACAACACATTGACCATTCACATGACCACAAAATTTGAAGAGAGACTCATCAAGGTGATCATCATAAATGTGTGGTGTACTTTTTGGGTTAATCAAGGTGATGGTAGAAGATGTGGATTATGTGGTTGATTTTTGGGGTACTTACTTAGGACAATCTTTCTTTACATGACCTTCAGGGTGACATTGATAGCATCTTACTTACTCATCTAACCCAAAAAGGAAAGCCTCTTTTTGTTTAGCATCCGATTTGCGCAATTAGATGCCAATCTATAAATTATCGTTAGAAAAAGATATAATAGGAGTGTCATTTTGCTTAAGACCGTGCCAATCTTCTTTTAACCAATCTAGGTATTGTGGTGGCATAAAGCGAGCCTTGAGCTTGTTTTGAAAGTCGCCCCCGGGGTACACCTTCCTCGGCATGCTCAAGATGCTCAACCAACTGTGACTCCTGCCAAACTTGATACCAATTAATAACATCCCCTGTTAGATACATAACAGCCATCAAAACTTTATCGTTACTTGTTTTCTTGTTAGTCGTAAAGTAAGCATTAAATTCATGCAACCAAGAGTGAATGATAGATGCATCTATCTTACCATCATACTTACTAAACGTCAACTTCTTAGTGACTGGATTGTTGGAGTCATCACCTCTACCTGTGCTACATGATGACTCGCCGGTCTGCTTGAGTTGCTTGCCTTTTGTGGAGAGTACCTGTAGGACCACCTCCTGCATGTGTTGGTCCCTCTACGCCTCTTGTTCTAATTCCATAGCCGCTTGCTTATCTTTGGCCACTATACATTGAGCCTCATGTGATTGCTCATGCTCAAGCTCCATAGCTTCCATTCTTTCTTTGGCCGCTAAGCGTTGAGCTTCGCGTGCTTGCTCTCGCTCAAGCTCCATAGTTGCCCTTCTTTCTTCACGGTCATGGACCATGGTGGCACGTTGCTCCTCTTGTTGTAGCATCATCTCCATCATTGACTTGACCAAAGCCTCCATCAGGTTTGGTGCAATCCATGGCGTAGATGGAGATGGAGGAGGATCAGGGAACAATCCTCTTGGTGTGGAAACTTTGTCTTCTCCAACTCCACTCTCATCAGCTTCACAAAAAGTATCCATTCCACTTTGGGTGATGACCAGGCACTGAGTTCTTGGGTACTTGGGGTTCTTGGATTCTTGAGTACTTGAGATTCCTTGCTTGCAATCTATGTTTAAGAAGATTTTTCTCTTACCCAAGCTCACCACCTTACTACGGGTGACCCCTTGGCGGCCTTTCGCTCACACCAAGGTTTCTTTTCCCCACCCCACATCGATTGGCCTACCGCTAAGTGTAGGTCCACTCTCAATGAGTTGAAAAGAAAAACGAGGGGAGGCTGAACAAGCCCTTCTTTCTTGGGTTACCTGCCACATTTCAAAAACATAGATTAGGGATCGACACGCCCAAGTCGTCTTGGGTTACGTGCGACCGCAACAAGCAAAAACTTTTATGTAGTTCTTTGTGTTTTTTGCCTTGGGTGACGATATCGAACACAGTCAAAGAGCTCTAATACCAATGTAATGTGCAGCGAAAGTGACTGATGATGTAAGCTCAATTGAGTGATCAGTGAGTGCTGAAGGTTCCTTTTACTTTAGAGGAAGGGAGAGCCTTCCTTACTTAGAGACAGAAGGTGCAATGACCAAAACAAGAGAGTGGAAAATTGTGAGTACAAAGTGCATGAGAGTGCTAGAGAGAGAGAGAGAAGAGACAAAACCAGATGGGGTCCCAAACCCCCCTCCAAGTGTCCCCCTCTCTATTGCTAGAGAGGTATTTGCTTGAGATTGCACGAGGTCTAGTACAATGCTTCTAGATGTTGTGGTACTTGAAGACAACGATGTCGGCGGCGACGACGACTAAGGGCTGAAAATGAAAAATGCAAGGCTGAAAGCTAGTTGAAAACTAATCATTGGTCTAGGTCTGAATTTGCAATTGTGTCGGCGATGACCACATAACAACAGCAACAATGATGAGGCTGAAATTTGAAAACGCTCGCTGAATTTGATGGTGTTGGTAGATTTCGACGAGGATCTGGTATGAGAAGGATACGGTACCTCAAAGCTAAGGTCTATCTCGCTGATGCAAAATGCTAAGGGCTGAAATTGGAAACGCTGAGCTCTTGCTAGAAAAAATGCTAGATGTATTGGTCTACTGAGAAAACGCCAAGGATGTTGGGATGTTGCGGGGCACTGCTTGTCTGTGCTCCTTGGTCTTCTTCACCCTGTGTCTTCTGCCTCTTCATGGTGCCCCATGGGCCACATATATAGGCCTTTCAATTTGGGTCGAGCAGTGCTCCCACGATTTGGAATTAATGAGTCACTTATTAATAATTAAGTGCAAGAGGTGGTTCACATGCACTTAAGCAAAAAGGGTTCATGCAGTGGAAATATGCTCATGCTGGGTACTAGGTACTAATGCTAATGACATGGGTTGTGCGGGTATAGAAGTAGGAATATCTTGTCAACATGCATGTAGGGTTAGATGTGCACGTGACAATTGGAGAGTGTTCCCATACAATTGCATTAGTACACAACCTAGTTTTTTATCTACATGTGAATCACCTCTTATTACTAGTTCATCAACTTATTAATAAGTGATATTTTTGCATCATTTCAAAAATTGTGAGTTTTTTAAGTGGCATTGCCCTACCTATCTTTTACCCCATTTATAGATGACCCTAGTGGTCACTTCTCAAGCATAAGTCAGTACCCACAGTACAAGTACCAAGTACTCACAATACCTCGGTTTTTTCGGCGCTTTTGCACCAGATCAACCCATCACCATTAGTGTTTTCAGTTTAATCTATAGCCTTGTTGTTTCATCACAGGTCTGGCCATCAGTATTAGTGTTTTTAGTTTTTTGCATCAGATCAGCTAACGTTTTTAGAATTCAACGCATTGCAACAGATTAGCTAGCGTTTTGAGATTCAGTCCTAAGACCAGCTAACATTTTTCAATTTTCAGCCTATCACCAACATCGTCAATAGCATATCAATCCATAGCCTACTCACACTTGCAGATTCCATCCAAAATCCCTAGTGTTTTGCATTTTTAGTCCTTAGCCTTGCAAATCCAAGCATCTATCGCAAGATCCCATTAGCATCTCAGCATCTAGTACCATTATGTCAGCATTTATGCAATCTAAAGAATATACCTCTCTAGCAATAGAGAGGGAGGCCCTTGGAGAGGGTTTGGTGTCGATCTTCTCTCTCTCTCTCTCTCTCTCTCTCTCTCTCTCTCTCTCTCTCTCTCTGCACGTTCACTCACAAATTTCATTTTGTTTCTCGCTCTAGTCTATTGCACAATTCTCATGAAGTAAAAAGGAGGGCTCTCTCTCCCCTTAAGTAAAAGGAACCTTGAGTATGCAATGAGCACTTATCGTGAGCATTCACCATCAATAACTTCCACAACACTTTACATTGGTATCAAATCTCTTTAGCAGTGTTCGGTATCATCACTCGTCAAAAGAACCTAAAGAATCCCTCTCAGATTTGTTTCCTGAAATAATCTTCATGTCTCAACCTAGGATTTATTAACCTTCTACTCTTAGTCCATCGCGCATCGGACGTGCTCCCGTCTTCATCGTTCTGTCTTAAGGGAAATCAAGACATAAAGAGACACATAAATTTTTCTCTTTTGCTTGTGAAATTGCATGTAACCCAAGATCACGGGCATGTCGATATCTCTAATCTGTGTCTTTGAAGAGTGACCGGTAACCTAGAAAAGAAGGGTTTTTCTAGCCTCCACGTTCCTCTTTTCCACTGATTGAGAGCGAACCTTGCACATTGCGGCGGGCGAATCAACATGAGATGGGAAAAAGCAACGTTGGTGTGAGTGCAAGGCCACCAAGGGGTGCACCCACAAGAAGGAGTTGACCTTGGGTACAAGAAACGCCTTCTTAAACACATTCCCCGTTCCTCTTTTCCACTCATTGAGAGCGGACCTTGCACATTGTGGCAGACCAATCAACATGAGATGGGAAAAAGCAACGTTGGTATGAGTGCAAGGCCACCAAGGGGTGCACCCACAAGAAGGAGTTGAGCTTGGGTAAGAGAAAAGCCTTCTTACACACATATTGCAAGCGGTACCAAGAACCCCAAGTACCTAAGTACCCCAAGAACCCAAGTATCCCAAGTACCCAAGTACTCAATTCATGGTCATCACTAGAAGCGGATTGGATACTTTGTGTGAAGGTGATGAGAGTGGAATTGGAGAAGAAGAAGTCCCTACACCACGAGAAAGGTTTCCAGATCCTCCTCCATCCCCATCTACGCCACGGATTACACCAAATGCTATGGAAACTTTGATGAAGTCCATGATGGAGATGATGCTACGACAAGATGCTCATTGGGATGCCAAGGAAAGGGAGTGCAAAGAACGGAGGGAAGATCAGTGCATAGTAACTGAAGGAAAGAAGGCAGCTACGAAGCTAGAACGTGAGCAAGCACGTGAAAACACATAGCAGCTGAAGAAAAGAGGGAACTTATGGAGAAAGAGCATGACATGGAGCGAGATCAATGCTTGAAAGATTTGGTCCTACAAGTACTCTCCTCAAAGAGTGAACCACCCAAGGAGGTCGGCGAGTCATCACGTCACACAGGTAGAGACGAATACTCCACTAATCTAGTCACTGAGACGATAACTTTCAGTAAGTATGATGGTAAGATGGATGCTTCCGTGATTCATTCTTGGTTGCATCAATTTAATACTTATTTTTTGACTAACAAGAAAAATAGTAACAGTAAAGCTTTGTTTGTTGCCATGTATTTTTTGGGTGATGCCATTAATTGGTATCAGGCCTGGCAAGAGGCACAGATGGCCAAGCACCTTGATCATGCCGTGGATGGCGAGCCACTGTCTTTCAATTGGGTTGACTTTCAAGATAATATCAAGGTCGTTTTATGCCACCACAGTGCTGAAACAAGATTGACGAGGCCTCAAGAAAAATGTCACTCCTTTTATGTCTTTTTCTAACCGTATTTTGTTGATAGGTGTTCAATTGCATAATTCGGATGAGGATCGCAAAGAGGCTTTCCTACTTGGTTTTGATGAGTAATCAAATACATTGTGCAAGTCTTTGACCCAAAGGACTACAATGAGGTCGTTAGAATTCCTCTCACGTAGGAAATGAAGCACAACAAAGGTAAGCCGGAGGAGAACAAGTTAAGTACCCATCAAAACCAATAGAATGGTAAGAATGATAGTAATTCTTCTTTTCAATCTTCCTCTACACTGAGAGCACATAACTCTTCAACTAACAATCATAATAAAGGAAAGGCTAAAATTCAAGAAAACCCTAAGTTGACACCTTATGAAAAATCTACTCAAGGAATAGTAGGAAGTTGGTTAAGTGTTGAAAAATGAACTAAGTATATAAAATAAGGAAGATGTTTTCAATGTCACACTAAAGGTCACATTGTCCTAAGAAAGGGGGATTTATTTTTTGCAAGCTTCTTGTTTCATGCTTTTGCAATTAGTACTATTTTTCGTTCTTTTGCAATGCAACATGGCCTAATTAAGCTTGTCCAAGACAAAATTTGTGTACAACTATAGGCTAAAAGTAAACAAATATGAATTTAAAATAAAATTACCAAGTACAAATAATAATTAAAAATTGCCAAAGTTTCCTTCTGTTTAGCTTAAAATTTCAAAAAAAGTACCTCTCCACTTTTACCACAAACGCCTCTACAAGAGATTGACGTTCAAAAAAGTAAAAAGACTAACAAAAATCCCTTCAAATAAATTAGTACTATTTTTTTGTTCTTTTGCAGTGCAACATGACCTAAATGAGCTTGTCAAAGACAAAACTTGCGCACAAACTATAGGCTAAAAGTAAACAATATGAATCCAAAACCAAATTTTCAAGTACAAATAACCAAAGAAATTTGCAAGAGTTTCCTTCATTTTAGCTTTAAAATTTCAAAAAGTACCTCTCCACCTTTATCACAAAGGCCTGTTTAAGAGATTGACATTCAAAACAACAAAAAACTAATAAAAACCTTTCAAATAAAACCTTTGTTAGCTACCACCTAAATAAAAGTTATGCTCTGTAAAAAGGAATTGAAAGTATGGCATGTAGCCTCACAAGGTGGTCTTAATCTCTCACAAACCAACATAGAGACATGCCAAACATAGTGACACCAACCATGTAGTCGCACATTGTTACCACCCAAAAAATTGTGATAAAGAAGTACATAATCCATAGATCATAGTAAAAAAATCAAATGTATGGATCTTCTCAAAAAACAAATCCCTCCCTCTTAGCTTGGCACGGGTCCACAAACTATGGGACAAAGACAACACTCATAGAGTACATTGTCTATCTCTAAACACATGCAATGTCTCAGGTCCTTTACACTCACCTTCCCCAAACCAGCACACCCTGCAAACACATCCAAGACATAGTCGTAACACTCTGTGAATGTTGTCAGCGACAACCACCTGACCCTGTCACCAACATAGAAATATACACTATCACTCTTGCAAGTGGAAACAATGTGTCAAACTTAATTAATACAAGGATCATTCGAAACAATATTATATAAGATTAATGACTTATTGAGAAAAATGCTACTTCTCTCTACACCATCTCTAACAATTTCACCATCAACTTTTGTGGGGAAAACACAATCATCTAATGTATAGCTACAATATGCTAGAAACAAACTCTCTAAAATCTTCTCCCCACTCTCTGTATCATTGGCTGGCACATCTTGACCGACATGATGCCAAAAACACATTGTAAGATCAATCACCTATTTGGATACGCAAATTGTAAATATGATATTACCTTACTAACAAGCTTTCCACAGAATAAATGAAACCAAGCTTCACTAAAACATCAGTGACCTTACCGCCTCTCTAGTGACAGGATGTCAATGTGCCTTGGAGTCACACATAAGCATCCAAGTACAATGAAGCACAAGCCACACTCTTGATGCATCTACAAGGAACTCCCCTATGTGCTCTACTAAGCACATGGTGATCAAGAAGCCCTTGTTGACCAAATACTAACAAGCAAGATCCATGCAACTCCTTACCAAACTTGATGAGAATGTACTCCACTTAGGAATAGACATACCCTCTTAAAAAATCAAAATGTCAATACGATAAGTTACTTTCTCGTTACTTTTTAAAATCACAAAATATAACTTACCCCAAGGGATAGGACCAAGGGTGTCCACCAATAAGCCCGTAGGAAAATCTACAAATATCAATCGAGCTACCTCTCAACATAGCACTCCATCTTTGATATAAATATGCGTCTTTTGAGTGGCAAAAAACTTGTTGATGCTATTTAAAAAACATTCTTGGGAGCCATTAAATACACCTCATGAGCAATGTTTGGAGTCATTTGAGCTCTAGAAATCCTATTTAAAACAATAAAATATGTGAAGTGAAAAGTTAATCACAACGTACATCACCGTGGAGTAAAGATGATGTTAAGTGACTTACACATTGGTTGTGTCTAGGGCAAGTAGCAACTCTGCCTCCTTTCCCTTTGGTACTTGTATGAATTGAAACCTCACACTCTCATGGTGTTTAGCATTATCGGTGTACTCTGCATATTAAAACAACTACAAGAATCATATAGAAGCGTCATTCCTAACATGGAAATGAGAAAATGTGAAATCATGACATACTTTCTTTGATGAGTCTCCACCATGTCTTCAACCTATGGTTACCATCCCAAACAAAAATTTCTTACCCCTTATGCCATGCTATTCTTTCCCAAGATCTCTCTCAAACTCATCATTCTTTTGGCACCATATAGGCTCCCACTAATGGAGGTATCTTGTTGTCACTGGCATCATTTATCCTCTAGCACCATCCATGGAAACAAGAAAATAACCCATAGTTTCACGATAAGCAAATGAGTCAAAAGAAGGTATCAGCATTGTGCATCATTGGTAGAAAATCTAACACTCCTATGTTTTTTGTACTTTTTTGCCCATCAACTATGCTTGTTAAGAATGTACAAACACGATCAACCAATGAAAATAAAGTTTTCTTGACTACCTTCACCTATTTGTGTAAAGTGGAAATTTAGCCAACATGAACTAAAGTTCTTAAGGTACTCCACCTATTTATTCGCACTATGTAGCTTGATGTTAGTATTATGTCATTATAATCAGGTGTGCCTTGTTTTTCTTTATTATAATATGGTTTTTGTTCCGTATATCAAAATGCCAAGTACGCCTAAGGTAGAGTGCAATAGTTAAACAAGAAATTCCATCTAGTGCCGAATGACCATAAGTTGGTTGTTTAGTAGTTTACTCATATTTACTCATGCTCTTTATAACACCAGATGATTCTGCCCTCATGATGAGGGGTTCCCAACCTTCAATCATACTTTCTGTGCGTATAAGGACTTCATTGTTGAAGGGGAGAGATGGAAGGGCACACATGAGCTGATGGAGAAGTTCAATTTGCAAAAGCTATGTTATAGCAGGAAAGCACCAACTAAGAGCCTATCCTTGGAAGTGGCCAAATATTTGGGACACTCGAAGATAGACACTGATGATGACCTAGACTCAGTTGTGGAGGAATTTTTAAACATGTTGGGATTTGGCTGTCATGAGGACATGGCAACTGCTAACCTTAGTTGTTGGTTTCTTTTTAATGATTTAAATAACTTTTTGGACCCTCTTTTTGAAGGTTCAAATGGTCGAACATTATGTGGCCAGTGTGAAACGATCGATGGCCTAGAGTTTCACCCAGAGACGGGAAGACCTTGTCACTATGAGTTGGTCAGGCCCATCAACAGTGGAATCCGAGCAGAAAAAGGGTGTCTACTCTCAGTTCAAAGTAATTTAGGCTCCCTCGCTACACTTATAAGTCGGCAGGTACTAGGAAATTAACTCAAACGAGGCATAGTGGACACTTGGCAACACCATAGTCACCAAAGGGTCAAACTCTGCCACCTCAACTAAAAATTGGTGAAAAATCCACTTGAGGGCTGCCTCTCTCTCTAAATGTGACCTACAGTGTGTGTGTGTGTGTGTGTGTGTGTGTGTGTGTGTGTGTGTGTGTGTGTGTGTGTGTGTGTGTGTGTGTGTGTGTGTGTGTAGTTGGTGCAAGTGATGAACCTTTAATGGAAAGCTTGCCTTCTCCCTTGCACTATATAGCGTGATGATTCCACTATCGTGCACCTCTCTCCCCTTTTGAATACAGAATCATTATGTCACGCTCGAGGGCTACTCATCTATATGTACAGCTATGTGGGTTCATGCACGAATGCCGAGGCAAGAGCCTCTTGTCCAGGTATTGGTGTTGGGGGCAAGGGGAGAGACCGGTTGCTTAAAATAATTCAACACATGCTCACAAACATCACCATCAACTTGTCAACCTCTTTCCCCAATTTCCAAGCGCACACACACACACACCTACACACACACACACACACACACACACACTAAAAGCATAGAATTGACAAAGACAAGTTGTAAGAGGGTGTAAGCACACGGAAGAGAAGATGTAGACTTAATTAAGGAGTACACAGAGAACACAGAATATCTTAAGAGATAGAATATGGAAAACTGAGAGCATCTACACAAGAAAGACCTAAAATCATAGGCCCAAACTCCATGGCACCTCTCTTGTGGAGTTGGTATTTGATATTTTGATTTATTATTGGTGCCAAAAATTAAGGCCCCTCTTTCATACTTTAGTTCCACTTTAGTAATGAGTAGTACACACTAGTTATTGCATGACCCTCTTAGGGTGGGTTCTCACTGTCCTATTTACAAAGGAGCCATAGTGACTTATTTCTAAAATATTGTGCTAGGATAAAATGACAGAGAATTATTATTTTTTGGTGCCTCCTCGTCAACTCCCAGCGTTCCAATCTACAAACCATCATGCACTCACTATTAGTAAAATTCAAATAGACATCACATAATTAACCATTAAGCCAGCTATCCCAATTGCAGTTAACCACATGCAACAGCAGGGTGCCCAGTCTCGTAACATCCCTCCCACCAGGGATAGCAACTGTCCTTTGTTTCTCACTAAAGAACCAATTGGACTGTGAGTGATGAAAAGTGTGGAGAAGGTCTGGGAAGTTGTGGAAAAAAAAATTCAGGCATCCATTTGGCATCCTCTCAAAGGTGGCCTTTAAAGGTCAAAAGATAGCGGTTATAAACCATGCAAGTGCGTGTAGTGGTGGTCTCATGATCAAATATTTGTGCATGGATGAGTTGTTCTTCTTGGTCCACAAGTGAAGGTGGATCCTCATAAATGTGATGTGTAGGTCGGGGTCCTCTGGAAGGTCTTAAAAGACTAATGTGGAAATCATTGTGAATGTGCCAATGTAAAGGTAGGTCTAAACGAAATGAAACATCATTGATTACAATAGAATTTTTGAAAGGTTCGTAAAAACGAGGAGCAAGTTTAACAAAAACATTAGTATCGATACTTTTGATCCTTCGTTTTTCAATGTGAAGCATAACATAATCATCTTCTATGAATTGGTATGCCTTGCAGTGCTTGTTAGCATGCTTAGTGTAAAGTTCTTGTGAGTGTTTAATGGCAGAATGCACACTTGCATAAATATCATAAAAACTAGCAGTAAAATCATCAGTGGTTGGCAGGCACAATATTGGAAAGATAGGAAGCAAGAGTAGGCAGAGAATGACCATAAACAATTTAAAAGGGAGATTTACCTGTGGTAGTGTGAGTGGTGTTGTTATATGCAAACTATAGAATATGCAGGTAATCATCCCATTTCTTGGGTTAGAAGAAACATAAGCTTTTAACAAGTCAATGATGGTGCGATTAGTGACTTCGATTTGACCATTAGATTCAGGATGGAATGTAGAAGTAAAATCACGTGTGGTTCCAAGATTTTCAAAAACAGTAGTCTAAAAAGCACTACAAAAAGTGGAATCTTGGTCAAATATATTAACTTTAGGCAAACCATGATGTGGAAAGATAGCTTTAAGAGATAGAAGTGCAGTTTGATGTACTATGAGTGTTTTCTTACAAGCAATGAAGTATTCTTGTATCAAAAAACGATCAAAGATAGTCCAAATCATATCATGCTTGTCAACAATGAGTGGAAATCCAATGACAAAATCCATTGAAATATGTTCCCAAGGTTTGTCAAGAATAGGGAGAGGTTATAAATGTCCCAATTTTTTACCTATTACTGCTTTGACCTTTTGACAAATTAAACAAGTTAAAACATACTGTTTAACATCAATTTTCATAGTAGGCCAAAAGAAATCACGACATAAGTTTTGGAAAGTAGCAAGAAATCCTTTATGTCCAGCATAGGGTGGTTTGTGCAACTCTTCAATGATCAATGTACAAAAAGGTTTAGTTACACACAATTTTTGTTTGAAATAAAGAAAGTTTTCTTGAATAGTGTATTCCAAAAATGTGTGCACGGAGTTTTTTGTTTTTTGTTTTAGGAGTCGGGTAGGGCACTCCCAGCCGCTCTCCTCATACAGCGGAAAAGTGCACAAGAAGAATGACCAGGACTATAAATGAAGTACTCATAATAGTTGATAGATTATTAAGAGAGGGTTTTTGACTCAAAGCATCAGCTACAACATTCTTCTTTCCAAGTTGGTATTGAATGTTGGGTTGAAAACTTTGAATGAAGGCAACCCATTTAATATGTCTATCATCTATTAAGGGTTGAGACAGTAAATACTTGATACTTTGTTGATCAGTTTTGATGATTAAATCAAAAACCATAAAATAGTGCTTCCAAATTTTCAAAGCATGTACAATATCAATCAACTCTTTGTCATATGTACTAAAATTTGCTTAGGATGGTTTAAATTTACGACTTTCAATTGCGAGTGGATGGTTATCTTGTATAAGGACTACACTGATACCTTTTCCACTAGCATCAGTGACAACGACAAAGAATAGTCTATCAAAATCAGGCAATTGCACTACTGGTGCATTTATCAAAGCATTCTTGAGTGTATTAAAGGGACTTTCTTGCAAATTATTCCATACATAAGGAGAATTTTTTTTTAACTGGAGAGTGAGGTAATGAGATTTGTAGCAAAGTTACGTACAAACTTCCTGTAATAATTGCATAGACCAATAAAAGAACAAAATTCATGCAAATTTGTGGGTCTAGGCCGTGATTGTATGGCTTTAATTTTCTTAGGGTCTACATGGATTCCCTTGCCCGATACAATGTGTCCAAAATATTCAATTTCAGATTGGAAAAATAAACTCTTTTCAGGATTCAGATACAAGTGGTTGTGTGCAAGCAGATCAAATACACGTGCTAAGTGCTCTTTATGTTCTTGTTCTAATTTACTAAAGACAAGAATGTCATCAAAGAATACAATCACAAAATCTTGATGGTCAATAAAAATTATGTTCATCATGCGTGTGAATGTGGCTGGTGCATTTGTCAAACCAAATGGCATGACAAGAAACTCATAGTGTCCCGTTTGTGTTCTGAAACCAATTTTTTATACATCTTGATCAAACATTTTGACTTGGTGATACCCTAATTTGAGGTCAATTTTGCTAAATATGTTTTCCCCTTTTAGTTTGTCTAATAGATCATCCACTCTAGGAATAGGAAACCTATTCTTCATGGTGATCTTGTTTAAAGCCCTGTAGTCAATACACATACAAAAAGTCCCATTTTTCTTCTTAACAAGGAGTACTGTTGTTCCGTATGGTGAACTACTAGGTCTTATAAGTCCTTGATCAAGAAAGTCAATGATTTGAGTTTGTATCTCCCTGTGTACAGTTGGATTTACATGAAAAGGTGCTCTACAAGGAGGTTCACTACTCGGTATAACATCTATTTTGTGGTCTTCTCGACAAAAAGGTGGTATTCCAAGTGGTAGATCATGCATGAAACAATTCTAAAATTAAGATAGAAAATCATCATGTGAAGAGTTATGTGAGGTTGCGGTTTCAACGGAAATTTGATTTACTAACACTAGGTATGTTTTCCCTTGTTTTCGAATGGCTCTTGTGGCTTGAGTGTGAGAAAGGAGTGGAAATTTTTGGTGTGCTAGTGTTGCTTGGATGGAGAAATTTTTATTATTATGAGTGAGAGACATAGTACGTGTTCTATAATTAATCAACGGGTCAAATTCATGTGATGAAATGGCATTCCCAAAATCATATCAAGACCATGCAGTGGTGCTACCAAAAATGTACGTGCTTGTGTAAATTCACCAATGCAAACTTCAACAGTGACTTGGGTTTTACAATTAAAACATTGATTATTAAAAACAATTTTGACTTTGTGAGGTGAAGAAATTTCAGAGAGGGATATCTATTGTGCCAATCATGCAAAAATAAAATCATGGCTACTATCATCATCTAAAAGAATGGTGACACTTTCACTCTTGACTGTTCCTTGTACTTTAAACATGACTGGGAAACTTGAAGATGATGTGTTCAGGACTCATTTGGTTGCCGTTGTGAAAAGTGTTTTCTCGACTAGTGTAGAACCCAAGGTTTATGGAGTGTTTGCAAGCACAATCAGTGCTACAACAAACAAGGAAAATCACATAGCCAATAGATCCCGATGAGGCTCAAGCCCAAGTACTTCATGCATCCCAGTAGGGTAGGGAGCACCCGCGCATTGCGAAGTCAGGGGCTCCAAGACAGGTTCCTTTCGTCCATGAACAGGTGGTTAGGATGCCAGTTCCACAAGTTTTTCCATTGTAGCCCACCACCTTTCTGAGTCCACATGTTGCATTAAATGGACAGTGAACCAATTTCCAGGCAATGCATCAAGTTTTTCCACCACCCATGGTACATCCTAGGCATTTTGGGGGTGGATGTGTGTTTTAAAGTATGGCTAGTTATGTGGTTGGAAACCATCAAAATATGAAGGGAGAGGCAGTGATTTTTTGGGCAGCGTGAAAGAGGGGCAGCAAAAGAAAAATTCAGCAAAGAAGCCCTTTGTGAAAATGGATCCTGAAGCATCACAGGGGTCAGAAGTGGTCAACAAGGATAAGGACTCAGTCGAGACTTCTAGAGCGCAGGCAAAGAAACAGAAAAGGAAGTATTTTGTGCATAAGTTTCTCTAGGAAAAGAAGGTCTTGAAGGCTGAGAATAAATGCTTTATATGTGAGCAGCCTGGTCACTTTGCTACAAATTGTCCACAAAGGAAAAGACTAGCTGACTCGGATGATAAAGAGGACAAGATGAAAAGAGCAGCTGACTCAGGTGATAGGTCAAGCACGGATGCCAGTGAGTTATGCAGAGCATGGGATAAAGTCAGAGACCAAAGGGTACTTATTTTCTTTGATCCAGGTGCCAAAGAAAACTTTATCTCACCAGAGTTAGCTATGAAGCTGGGCATCAAAGTTGAAGAGATGGGGTACATGGCAGAGGCAGGGTTGGCATGTCTTGGCCACTCAGAGTGCGTTACTTCCATCAAAGGGTGTAATGCACTATTGGGAAGTCCATGGATGTTCCAAACGCATGGCATGTTGGACGTCTTTGACAAAAAGATCACCCTTCAACATGGAGGCAAATCTCATGTTTTGGATGTAAAGCTCAAAGGGGAGTTTGTCCCTATTGTATCTGCTTTGGCTATCACTACTGTAATTAAGAATCATCTTTTTGCGTACTTGATTTTTTCACGTGATGTTTCAAGTAATTTTCAGTCAAATTTATCTGTGTTAGATAAAGAAAGGTCAACATTTTTGCAAGAGTTTAATGACTGTTTTTCTGATTCATTACCGTCACAGTTGCCACCGGAGAGGCCTAAGGACCATACGTTAGATTTGGTGCCAAGGTGTAGCCCACCATGCAGACCTCCCTACAGGGTTAGTGCGGCTCAGCAGAAAGAGATTATGGGCCAGGTTGAGGAGATTTTAGCAAGGGGGCTGATTCAACCTAGTTCTTCACCTTTTTGCTCCCAATGCTCCTAGTGCAAAAGAAGGATGTCTCTTGGCGCATTTGTATTCACTACCGTGGGTTGAATAAGAATACCATCAAGATCAAGTTTCCTATTCCAAGGAATGATGATATTCTTGATCGCTTAGAGGGTGCTGTAGGTTTTAGCAAGATAGACCTTAAGAGCAAGTACCATCAAATTTGTATAAGGCCGGATGGCAAGACTACATTTAGGACAAAATTTAGTCTCTATGAGTTTTTAGTGATTCCATTTGGTCTTACAAATTCTCCTGCTACGTTCAATAGGATGATGGACCAGATTTTCCGCTCGTATCAAAAGTTTGTTGGCACATTCTTTGATGACATGATAGTCTATTCAAAGAATGAAGAGGATCATAGCCGTCACGTGATGATTGTGTTTGAAGAGCTGCACATTCACAGGTTACTTGTCAATCCTAAGAAAAGTGAATTCTTCTTCGAAGAGATCTACTTCCTTGGCCACATAGTGTCAAAGGATGGTGTCCAAATGGATCCAGCAAAGGTTGAAGCACATGGCCAAATTTAAAGACTGTGCACGATGTCCGAACCTTCTTGGGATTGTGCTCATACTATGGAAGGTTTATCAGGAATTTTGTAGAGATAGCTTCATCTCTTCACACTTTGCAAAAGAAAGAGGTCACTTTCAGATGGACCCAAAAAGAGATTTCAGCTTTCAGTCTCTTAAAGGAAAAGTTGACTTCAGATCCCATGATTGTTTTACCAAATCCTAGGAAGTCATTTGTGGTCCGATGTGACATGTATGGCAATAGCATCGGAGCAGTGCTAATGCAAGATGGTTAGGTAGTAGCTTACAAGAGCAAAATCTTGCAAGGGCTAGAAAAGACTATGCAAATATATGAGAAAGAGCTACTGGCCATCATTCATGCGCTCTCTAGCTGGAAGCACTACCTGTTAGGTGTTGATTTTGTTGTCTAGACTGATCATCAAACCTTGTGATACTTCTTGACACATTCAAAGATCTCCAAAAAGCATATGTGATGGGTGAACATTCTTTCTATGTTCCACTTCCAGATTATGCATGTGGAAGGCAAGAAGAATGATGTGGTTGATGCGTTATCAAGAAAATCACAAATTTCAGCTGTGTCAATTACTTATCATCATGAGCTTGATGACATGAAGGAACAATATGCTACTGATGAAGATTTTGCAAGGATCTTTGAATAGTTGCAAGATGGGCAACGTCATGAGCACTACCTCCTCAGAGATGGTTTTATGTTGATGCATGGTAGACTTTGTGTCACTAGGCCATTGGGACATAAGGTCATGGTAGAAATTCATGTCCCACCATATGCAGGGCATCATGGTATTGGTGCAATAGTAAAGCAGTAGAGACATTATTTTATTGGCTTACTTTGAGGAGAGATGTGGATGCCTTTGTGCGAGCATGCGTGATTTTCCAAAAGGTCAAGTTTGATAGGCAAAAGGCACCAGGGTTATTACAGCTGCTGCCAATTTTGGATAATCCATGGAAAAGCATTGCTATGGATTTTATCTTTGATCTTCCAAGAACGTTTGACAAGGAATGACGGTATATGGACCATTATTTGTAAGTTTAGCAAGCATACCCATTTTATTCCTGCTAAGAAGAAGATAAAATCTAACCAAATGGCACGGTTGTTCATGTACAATGTGTTTTAAGTACCATGGCATGCCACAATTGATTGTCAGTGATCGTGATCCTTGCATGACAAGTTTTTTTTGGAGAGGATTGTTTGAAAACATGGGCACCATGCTCAAGTTTTCATCCACAAACTGATGGACAGTCAGAAGAGGCTAACTTTATTGTCTTGGATATGTTGAAGTGTTATGGGTCAGATAATAAGGGGAAGTGGTAATAGTGTTTTCCTATGCTTGAGTATGCGTACAACAATACGGTGCATTCGTCCACAGGCAAGGCACCCTTTGAGATTGTTGAAGGTGGCAAAAAGGTTCCTCTCATTTTCCATACAAAGGACAAGATCTTTGAGGCAGATCGATATGTTGAGAACATGGATGAAATGTATAAGAAGATTAAGCTTGCCTTGGAGAAGACTCAGGCAAAGTAGAAAAGGGATGTTGATCGTCACCGTCATGAAGTACTATTTTCACCTAGTGATTGTGTACTTTTATGGTTTGAAAAGGCAAGGTTAAAGAAGATGAAGGGCAAGAAAAGGCTATTTCTGAATCTCAGCATGCGTTACTATGGGCCTTTTCAAGTGCTTGATAAGATCAGTAATGTTTCTTATAGGTTGAAATTTCCTTACACTTGGAAGATTCACAATGTGCTTCACATGAGTCTTCTAAGACCCTTTGTGGGTGATGTGCTTGATGAGATCTTGGTACCTGAGCAAATTTTGGCACATAAAGAAAGAAAAGTTAAGGGACATGTTGCAAGATGCTACTTGTTGAAGTTCAAAAACTATCCACCTATAGATGTAAAGTGGATGGAAGAGCATGAACTTTCAAAATCACCAAATGTATTACAGCTTTACCTTGAGGCCTTTGGGTTACAGCCTACGTGTGCCCCAACCCAACATGAGCAAAGGAGGGGTAATGATGGAGCTAGCACATGAAATGTACCTACAGATTCAATGCAATAGAAGTGTGCATCACTCTTCAAGGGTTAAAGGTATTATGCTCACTTCTATCATAGATGGAAATGACAAAAGTATGAAGGTCTCATTAAGTCATTTGTATCTATGTGTTATGACCTTTCTTGCAAGTACATGCAATGATAAAAGCGTGCTAATAACACAAGATCATCAATGGCATGTATATATGGCATGCATTCGAGGATGTTTGCAATTTCAAGAGGGGGGTATGTGACAAGGACGTGGCACCACTAACCTTAGTTGTTGGTTTCTTTCCAATGATTTTCATTTAATTTTTGGGACCCTCTTTTTGAAGTTACAAATGGTAGAACATTGTGTGTGGCCAGTGTGCAACACCCGGATACGGGAAGGCCTTGTCTCTACGAGTTGGTCGGGCCAATCGACACTAGAATCCAAGCAATGAAAGGGTATCTAGGCTCATTTCAAAGTCATTTAGGTCCCCTCGCTACACTTATAAGTCGGCGGTACTAGAAAACTAACTCAAAAGAGGCATAGTGGACACTTGGCAGCACCAGAGTCTCTAGAGGGTCAAACTCTACCACCTCATCTAAAAATTGGTACAAAATCCACTTGAGGGCTACCTCTCTCTCTCACTGTGACCTACAGTGTATGTGTGAGTAGTTGGTGCAGGCGATGAAGCTTTAATGGAAAGCTTACCTTCTCCCTTGCACTATGTAGCACGATGATTCCGCTCTCGTTCACCTCTTTTCCCTTTTGAATACAGAATTGTGATGCCACACTTGAGGGCTACTCATCTGTATGTACAGTTATGTGGGTTCATGCACGAATGTCGGGGCAAGAGCCTCTTGTCCAGTTATTGAATTAGCTAATTGATAATCCCCCATAGTTACATGTGAACTCAAAGCGATTTCACACAAGAAATCTTGTCCGATTCAGAGGGCAAGTATCCCTACTGGTGCGGGAGCTCGAGGGCTTGCTACGGATGTGATTGGCTCACAAAATGGAGCCCAAAATAGCAAAATACAGCCTACTATGTATTTCTACAACTTTAGGGTTTCGGCCCTAAACGGTCCCTAATACCCCTCGGAGGTCCGGGGATGCGAGGGGACAATTGTGAGAGTGATCTGGCACATTATAGGGCAGAAAACAGAGAATTCAGCGAACTGCAAATTCTCACTAGGTTTTGTAATTTGGTATTATGCGCCAGTAAAGTTACTTATTGCGTGGGGATACTGTCTTTGAAGCGTCCTAGGAGAGAGAGAGAGAGAGAGAGAGAGAGAGAGAGAGAGAGAGAGAGAGAGAGAGAGAGAGAGAGAGAGAGAGAGAGAGAGAGAGAGAGAGAGAGAGAGAGTGTGTAACATTTAATGGCCTAGTAATTTGTGTGTAGCGGAAAATAACATAGACATAGTGAGAATTTCATTAGAATAGATTCCTAATGGCGGCATAGCAAGAGTGCTTGGATGGAGAGAGCAATGAAAAGCATAACACCTAGTTAGATAGGTATGAACAATACTTCAAAAGAGAGAGAAATTAAGCTATTGACAACAGGTGAGGATCGGATTTACATGGAGCCGATTCCCCCTCCAAAAGGCTTTGTATTATATATTTCCCCCATCAAGGGAGACATTTTACAATACAATTCTTTGTGTTCCCTCAATAACTAGCTAGTGCAATGAAGGTGGAAACTTCAAGCTCTTAGTAAACACTTTTAAAACACAACATCAATTCCCTCACGGTCTCGGACCCAAGACCTCACACACCTTCAAAGATGGTGAGAGCTAGTGGGCTATGAGACTAGATTGAGAGGAAGAAGGAGTAGCCTTACGAGAAAGAAGTATATCGCATCACATAATCGCTCATAAAAGCTTAGCATAGCTTAGTAAATAGCATGGTAGAAGACATGAGCATGCATTGAAGCTTGGATCTTGGTTGGATTTGCATCACAAATCCAAGAGTTGTTGGTGTAGGCCTCCCTTCTCACAAGCTTGAAGTAGATGATGAGATTTCCATTAAAGCTTGAGAAGAGGGGGGAGAGAGAGAGAGAGAGAGAGAGAGAGAGAGAGAGAGAGAGAGAGAGAGAGAGAGAGAGAGAGAGAGAGAGAGTCTTCTTGCATCACACATGAGATTGTGTGACTGTGTGTGTGATAATGCCTTGCCAAAATCAGCCCCCTCTCTCTCTTGGTCGACCCCTCTTGCAAAATACTCATGTTGGCACCCCATTGGACCCTGCAAAGCTTAGACAATGGAAATTGAGAAGCATAAGTGATAGCCTTGTGACATGTGTCCTGCTTTTCCCTTTTGTGAGAGCTTTAGGTAATTAAATAATGCAACTAAACTCTCATTGGACCCCTTTGTCTTCTGGCCAATAGGAATCAAGCAAGCCATTGGGCTGCTGAATGCTCATTGGACCCCTTGGGAGATTGTCCAATAGTCTTCCCTAGATCTTAATTCTTATTGGTTCTTTTATTAAGTGTTTTTAAATGAATTAAACTAGATTTACTCTAGCCTAAATCTCATTGGTCCACCTCTATGGCCATCCAATAGGATTTGAGTGCACCTTGTGGGCAATTGGCCTAGGGAGCTGACATGTGTCCATAATGCCCTTTGTGTAAAGGAAAGCCTTTGAGTGTGAGTGTGTGTGTGTGTGTGTGTGTGTGTGTGTGTGTGTGTGTGTGTGTGTGTGTGTGTGTGTGTGTGTGTGTGTTCTCTCACAAGATTTTCTCTCTTCCCCTACCTTTAGGGCTCGCCCCCTCCTCTTTGGGAGTCATGAAAGACTTTTTGGTCATCACTAAACCATCCAATTTTCCCTAGGGTTGGACCATTGGACATAACCTTTGAATTTTGGAACCTTCACATTTTGGAAGTCTTAATAGGATGAACCTTAGGGTCTTTGAAGCCCATTGTTGCACATTTGTCTTTTGCAAATGGCCCCTCTTTGGATCCCTATTTTCCCTCCTTTCGATCCCTACTAGCGATCTTAACCAATATTCTAGCCTTTTTTCCCCTAGTACTTTCCCATATTAAATGATCAATTTAACATGAACAATCATTTAGGAGAATTAGATACTAGTTATTATGACATTACCTCTCTCTTGAAATCATAATCATCCTCGACTATGGGGTAGAGAAGATAAAGTCTACTCATTAGTCCTTTTTCTAGCGGGTAGAGGATCCCTATCTTACTCTACGACATCATTCCAGAATGGATGACTAATCCATTTGGTGCTTGAGAGCCTAAGCTCCCACAAGCATGTCTGCACATTAGTCTTATCAATCTTCCATAGTAGAGTGACAAGCTCTACTTGGTGTTTGGAAGACGTCATCTCCACAAACTTGATTCTAAGCATACATACTACTTAACATTTGTGCACAATAAAGAAAAAGAGAGTCTTATAAGACAAAAACTTTGTTCATTTTAAAAATTTGTACATTTGCTTACTCTAGGGAATCATTGTAAGCATTGACAAGGTTTAGGTTATCCTTTAATTGTATGCCTTGCATCCATCTAGCATCTTCAAAAGGATAATTCTTAAACTTAATAAGATACCGTCAGATAGTCTTACTGCCTCTTAATACCTTGTCTTCATGTCGGAGAATGGACTCAGTCTGCAGCACCTCTTCTTGGTTCTTGATCTCCGGTGGGTCTACAATAGTTGGTTCTTGAGGTGGCTCTCCTTTGTAAGGCTTTAGTAGGCTCACATGTAAAGCATTGTGTATAAGCCAATGACTGGGAAACTTGAGTTGATAATCCATCTCATTGATTGGTCTAAGAATTTGGAAGGGACCATAGTACCTTTTTGCTAACTTAGCATAGTACTTTTGGTCCGTAGGATTCTTTCCCGTCGTGTGCCTTAATTGAGCCTTGGGAAATTTAAGCAAGACCCAATAATTTTCTTTGAAGGTTTTTGCTCTTCTGTGCTTATCAGCAGCAGCCTTTTGCCTTTGCTGTGAGATAGAGATAGCATCCTTAATCTTTTGGAAAGATTCTTGTAGGTCTCGGCTATACTCATCTGCAGTGAAGATCTTCCCATGTACCTTAAGTAGCAGGAGACTTTTTTATCTTCCCTCAATTACCTCGAAAGGTGCTTTTCCCGTGGAAGTATGTATAGTGTTATTGTAAGCATACTCCACTAAGGGTAAGTACTTCTCCCATTGGGACCTTTGTTTCTACTTCTGTTACATAGGCTTTTAGTAGATCAATAATTTCTAGGTTAGCTATTTCACTTTGGCCATCCGTTTGCGGGTGATAGGCCAAAGAGAAGTTTAGCCTTGTCCCTAAATTCTCAAAGGGACCCTTCCAAAAATTACAGGTCATTCTAGGATCTCTGTCCGACACTATGGACATTGGCAAGCCATGGTACTTGAAAATTTGTGATATGAAGAGAGTTGCCATTTGATGGACTTTGATAGTCTTTTTGACAGGTATAAAATGAGCTTGTTTGTTGAACATGTCTACTATCGTTCATATTCTCGTATTCTCATGGATAGACTTCGGCAATCCAAAGATAAAATCCATGGATATGCTCTCCCATGGTGAATTAGGTATTGGCAAAGGTTGAAGCAATCCAGGTTGCTTCCCTCTATCAAACTTTGTCTTTTGGCATACCACTCATTTAGAAACATACTCTTGTATGTTTGCTTTCATGGTAGGCCAATAGAAATATGTTTCAATCCCTTTTAGGGTAGACTGAATCCCTCTATGCCCCGGAGGAGCATGAGATTCATTCATTAATTTCTCACGTAGTGAGTTAGTAATGTATAGTCTATTGCCATAGAGAAGATAACCATCTTGTAAAGTAGAAGGTTCCTCTTTCTTCCCTAGTGCAAGGGCTGAAATCACATCTCTAAAATCGGGATCAATAGCATACTCATCTATCATAGAAGATAGATCATTGTGAATTGCTATGGAAACCGCATTCACTCTCGGCCATCTTGAGAGTGCAGCGGCTACTTGATTATGCTTGCAAGCAATGTGAGCAATATAAAAATGAAATTGCAAAAGGAAATTTGCCCACCTCATTTGTTTGTTGGAGAGCTTGGTCTGCGTCATGAAGTACTTAAGGCTTTGGTGATCCGTCCGCAGAATGAAAGGAGCTCCCAATAAATAGTGCTTCCATGAGTCTAAGGCATGTGGAACTGCCAGGACTTCCTTTTCATATATGCCTAGAGCTTGCTCAACAGGGTCGAGCCTTCGACTTTCGTAGGCTATCGCGTGCCCTTCTTGGAGAAAAACAGCTCCAAAGAAATCACCACAAGCGTCACATATATTGGACCTCAAATGGATTTGAGAGATCCGACAGTGTAAGGACAGGTTGAGAGATAAGCTTTTCTTTAAGTTTTTTGAAAGCATTGTTTTCCTTGGCATACCATATATACCTGACATTTATATTTGTTAGGTCATGTAATGGTCTTGCTATTAGTGAGAACTTTTCTATGAAGCGTCTATAGTATGCACACATACCTATAAAGCTTCTTAGTTCATGAAGATTCCTTGGATTATGCCATCCTTTTATTACCTCTAGCTTTGATGGATCCATTTGGATGCCATCTTGAGAGATAATGTGACCTGAATACTGAATCTCTTGTAAGAAAAACTCACTTTTCTTTCAATTAACATAAAGTTTATCTCTCTTGAGACTTGAAATATTACCTGGAGGTGTTGCTTGTGTTCATCTAGTGAATTAGAGTAGATGATAATATCACCAAAGAACACTCCTGTAAAGGTTCAGTGAGGCCTAAATAGCTTCTCCATCAAGTGGTTGAATGTGGTTGGTGCATTGGTAAAGCCAAAAGGCATGACAATGTATTCGTAAAGACCAAACGTAGTGCGAAATGCGGTCTTTACAAAGCCTTGATAAACTATCCTTATTTGATGGTAGCCACTTTTTAGGTCAATCCTACTGAAGTAGGTCGACCCTTGCAGCTTATCAAATAGGTCTTCTACTCATGGAACAGGAAACCTATTTTTGATAGTGATCCTATTTGGTGCTCTATAGACAACACACATACGATATGTGCCATCTTTCTTTTGCACTAATAACACGGGTGAACAAAATGGAGATGAGATAGGCCTAACCATGCCCTTCTCAGCTAACTCATGCACTTGCCACATAATCTCCTCTTGTTGAGCTTGAGAAACTCTATAAGGAGGTTTATTAGGTAGCGAACTTCCTAGACGGAGTTCAATTGCATGTTCATCATTGCCTCGTTTAAGAGGTAGTTCACAAGGGATGTCGTCAATAAAAACATCTTGAAACCCCTTGAGAAAATTGGATAACTCTAATTCCTTGTGATGTTTATATTTTCTTTTGCTAAAGCATTAGGTTCATTTTGAGAATCATGTACACAAAAATAGAGCTCTTTATTGACTTATTGAAAGCTTGCGTATGTACAATAGGAATGGTGTTACCCATCTCTTTGGCATCTATGTACATATCTTTTTCCATGTACTTAAAATAGATCTTCCTTCCAGGAAATTTAACATTGGTAGCCATGCAATCAAACCATGGTGCCCCTAGGATTACATCCTCGTGCTTGAGAGGAGAGATAAAGAAGTCCTCTTTGTCCACATAGCTTTGGACATGGAGCCTCAATTTCCCGATTAAGGGAGTGACTAAAGCTTCTTGCCCCTTGAGAGTACCATCTACGGCTAGGACATCTCCCATCTCATAGGCTTGGATACCTAGCTTGGTGGACAACTCTGTGGATATGAAATTGTGAGTAGAACAAGGGTCAAAGAGAATAAAAGCATCATGTTCTCTTACCTTTCCCCAGGCATGGCATAGAGGAGATCCTTTGTGGTGAGCTTCCTCTTCTTGGATTTTAACCAAGGTAGCTCTAGGAGGCTCATGGCGGGTGTTCTTTTGGGGGCAAGCACGGTACGCATGCCCTTGTTTTCCACATTTGAAACAACGGTTATCCTTGCGATAACGCTCAAGCTCTTCAAGAGAGAGTGTGTTTTTGCCTTTGTAAACTCCCTTCTCCTTAGCTTTGTTGTTATTGGAATTACCCTTAGGAGACTTTTGGACATTGTCCTTCCCCTTAGGCTCATTAGAACCCTTGTTTTCCGTGGGCTTAGGATTTCTCTTAGCCCCTGTTTGGAAATTGATTTGTGAAGCCACCATGGTATGGGGTATAACCACATATATGGTGGGTGGTCTTTGGGAGTTGACATACTCCACCATTTATTCAATTAAACCCGCACAAAATTGTTGTTTTTGCTCTCCAAAATCCATATTTTTGAAGACAGTGGCTTTGAGATGTAAGTCCCAAAACTTGTCTACATATTTGTGAATGGATTCGTAGGGAGAGAGCTTCAAGCTTCGCCATTTGGTGAGTACTTTGTCTTTGGCATCGGTGGCCAAAAACTGCTTCATAATGGAAGCTTTTAAAGCTTTCCATGTTCGTGGGGCTTCACCGCTTGCCCGTAGGCTAGACCACCATTGCCTAGCAGACTTTTGAAAGTGCATAGCTACATGGCATAGCTTAGAGGACTTCGTGAAGCCCTCATCTCCAAACGCTGCATCAAACTGTTGGATGAAATCCAATCGTAGGTAAGGAAAGAGATGCTCTTTCCTCCCTCTTTGAACTTCTTGAGCTTGGACGACCTCTTCCACGCGGCATAGGATTTCCTATGGTCCCTTCTTTTTTTACGGTTCAAAAGTTGCACCATCACTTTCTTCAGAAGATGAAGAATTTGGGGAAGATGGAGAAGAGGGTGACCTCTTTCTCGCCTTTTTCTTGCCTTGATCCTCTTTGTCTGCACAGCCACTTTTTTCATAAGAGGAAGAGGATGAAGAAGATGGAGAAGAGGGTGACCTCTTTCTCACCTTATTCTTCTCTTGTTTTCTATCATCCCTCTTTGAGTTATGGTGTGGAGAAGTGTGCGATGGTCATCTCCATTTAGGAGGTAATAGAGAGCGTTTTTCCCGCCGTCTTCGTGGAGCCATCTTCGTCGAGGTGGCAGGAGACTCACTTCTTTCTCAATCTTTTAGTGGGGACTCTTGAGTTCTCCTTTGGGAAGGAGATGCATCATCAAGAAGTAAATTTTTGAGCCCTTTGTATGGATCCTCTTCTTCTTCCCAAATCGGAGAGAGGCCTCTTTTGGAAGTCTCACAAAGAGGCTTCCTAAGTACTCTCTCTTCATGGTGGGGAGCTTGGAGAATCCCATGAGCACGAAGCTGCCGTTGCACTTCACTTTGGAGAGATGGGTTGCCCATGGCTTGTTGAGAAGCCTAGAAACAAGGTAGTTAACAAGCATAGGGGCATCATTAGTAGATTGCTCATTAGAAAAATCAAAGCTATAAACATTAATTTCACTCTCTATACTATTGTCAGCCATCCTAACAGATTTTTTTTAGGTGTACTTTGGCACTTCAAGCCCTAGTTGTTGCTCCTCTTTACCCCTTTAGAAAAGCAATCAAGCTACTATACCCGTGGCTCGAATATCATTAATTACAAGGAATAGAAGAGAGGGTCTTTCAACACCGAAACAGTACTGGCTTATGTCAAGCTTCTAATAGCTCAATAGTGGTTAAGCTGTAGGCAAGCCCCGTAGGACTTCAGTATTAAGACCATAGCTCTCGACGATGATGCCCCGTTATCTGCACGAAGGCAGGTGCACTACAAGGCTAAAAAATCCCTATCCTATTTACTCAAATGAAATTAATAATACCAACCATTTATAGCTAGCTTGAGGACCTCCCTTCTTGAGCAAGAAAAGAGAAACCTTGTGCTATGATACCAATGTAACATTTCATGGCCTAGTAATTTGTGTGTAGCGGAAAATAACATAGTGAGCATTTCATTAGAATAGATTCCTAATGAGCATAGCAAGAGTGCTTGGATGGAGAGAGCAACAAAAAGCATAACACCTAGTTGAACAATACTTCAAAAAAGAGAGAAATTAAGCTATTGACAACAGTTGAGCACCGGATTTACATGGATCCGGTTCCCCCTCCTAAAGGCTTTGTATTATAGGTTTCCCCCATCAAGGGAGACATTTTACAATACAACTATTTGTGTTTCTTCAATAACTAGCTAGTGCAATGAAGATGGAAACTTCAAGCACTAAGAAAGCGCTTATAAAACACAACATCAATTCCCTCACGGTCTCAGACCCAAGACCTCAAACACCTTTGCAGATGGTGAGAGCTAGGGGGGTATGAGAGTAGATTGAGAGGAAGAAGGAGTAGTCTTACGAGAAAGAAGTATATCTCATCACATAATCACTCATAAAAGCTTAGCATAGCTTAGTAATTAGCATGGTAGAGGAGATGAGCATGCATTGAATCTTGGCTCTTGGTTGGATTTGCATCACAAAGCCAAGAGTTGTTGGTGTAGGCCTCCCTTCTCACAAGCTTGGAGTAGATGATGATGTTACCATATACATGTGGTAGTGATGTGCGTGAACACACTAGGACCGCCGGGGCATTTTTTCCCTCTTTAGGAGGTTTTTTCCCCCGAGCATTGTATATACGCCCATCACTCTAGGGCTATCCATCTTTCCATTACACACTAAGTAATACACTCTCAATTGTGTGCCTTGAGCTTCCTTCGTCTTCTCCAAACTGTGTGCGTTTCTCTGCAACCCTAATTCCAACAATTGGTATCAGAGCAGGTTGCCTCCTCCCGATCTTAGTCGCCAGCTGCTCCAGCACACACCTGCTCACTTTCTCCAATTTCAGTGAGCTTTGGCAAGCGTTTGCAAGTCAAAAAATATTTTGGGCAAGCTCATAGAGCTCGATCTGCTCAGA
Organism: Adiantum capillus-veneris; assembly: GCF_014529385.1. Classification (NCBI taxonomy): domain Eukaryota; kingdom Viridiplantae; phylum Streptophyta; class Polypodiopsida; order Polypodiales; family Pteridaceae; genus Adiantum; species Adiantum capillus-veneris. The sequence goes on along the minus strand of NC_140955.1, from coordinate 137,302,314 downwards.
ATTTTGATTTGGGCTCATTTCGGCCTCCCTTTCCACTACATGCAGTATTGCACAGGCTATTTCGTCATTTTGTGCAGAATTTGTGTTAGTGTCGTTTTCTGCATAACATGTGCCTTATAGTCTTCTACGGTTTGTGCTATATAGCACAGGTTGTTCCCGCCCCGTTTCTCCTATTTTCGGGCAGTTTTCACATAAGGTGCAGCATTTACCATGGCAGACAACAACAACACAGATGTGTTCAAGATGTTTGCTGATGAGGACAGGTTGGATGGGGACAACTACCCTATGTGGGCTTATATGATGCAACATGTTCTTGTGTCAAAGGGTGTCTGGAACATTGTGCAGGGCATTGATGTACGTCCTGGTTCTGAGGATGTAGGCGATGTTGAGGATGTTGCAAGTCTCGCTGCAAGGATTGCAGCTGTTAGAGTTGTTTTGCCTATGGCAGAACAAGATCGTTGGGATGTTAAGGATGCGCAGGCTCATGCATTGATTGCGTTGTCTATGAAGCGCACCATTGTTCCTCACATCCGTTCAGCAAAATCTACAAAACAGGCTTAGGATATTCTAGTAGGTCTTTATGCAAGCCGCCATGAGGCTACAATTGCTTTGCTGCGTAAAGAGCTAGAGTCGAAGATTATGCATGAGGAAGATGATATGGACACTTTACTTACTAGTGTCAAGGATATCAATGAGCAACTTATTTTTGCAGGAGAAGTCATTTCAAACAGTTCCCTTGTGGAGACTGTTCTTGATGCCTTACCAAATTCTTACCAAACTTTTGCTAGTACTTGGAGACTTATGACCCAAGGAAATCCAAAAGTTGTCAAGTTTGATGCATTATGCACATTGTTGTTGCAAGAGTCACTTTCCAGAAAAAACAGGACTAGACAGCGTGCAGTTGAACAAGCTTTTATTGCTTCTCAAAGAAAGGGTGGTAACAGCAATGCAGCCACTTCTTATGGTTCTGCTGTGAGTGGCAAAAATTATGTTCCTAATGCTTCTGCTGGTAGCAATTCGTCTCAAAATTCTGGTGATAAGGGCAAAAAGAAGATGCGTTGCCATTATTGTAAAGCCAATGATTACTTGATCAAGTCGTGTCCTAAGTTGAAGGCCAAAGAGGCTAAGAAGAAAGAGGGTGGTTCCACTGCAAATACTGGTTCCACTACAAATGTAGCCATTGTTGAGTCTTCTGTGAAAGGAGACTGTGTTGCTGATGTTGATGCAGATGGGCTTTTAGCACAGAGTGCACTTACAATCCTGTTGTCCATGATGCATGCTTGTCAGTTGCTGTAGATTCACATGTGTGGTATTTTGACAGTGGTGCTACAAAGCACATTACCTCACATCGTGAATTGTTTACCTCTCTCGAGTCTGTCCCTCATGGGAATTCAGTCACTTGTGCCAACAAGGCCTCTTATGCAGTTCAGGGGGGTTGGAAAGATTGTGCTCACTGCTACTAATGGCAGTTCCTTCACACTTGTTGATGCACTTTATGTACATGGGATCAAGAAGAATCTCTTGTCTGTATCTGCACTTGCTAGACTTGGACTTGTAGTCAAATTTGTGGATGACAGATGTATAGTTCATGATCTCAGTTCTGGTGATGAAATTGTTGCATCTGAGCTTTTGTGTCGTGGGCTGTATAAGCTCACTTTGTATGACAAGTGTGGACAAAATTTGCAAATGTTGTTGCAGATTCAAGGGCTATTTCAGATGCAAAACTTTGGCATGCACGTTTTGGTCATCTGAATTTTGCGAGTTTGCTGCGTTTGTAGAAATCTAATATGGTTGCTTCTTTGCCGCCTCTTGAAGCACCTGTCAAACATTTTTGTGAAGGTTGTATTTTGGGTAAGATGCAGCGTTCTAAGTTTCCAAAGGATGGTTCAGTTCGGGCCACATGCAGGTTGCAGCTTGTGCATAGTGATGTTTATGGGCCCATGCAAACTCCGTCCTTGGGCAATTACCTGTACTTCGTGACTTTCATTGATGATTACTCCAGGCATACATGGGTATTTCTGCTTAAAGAGAAGTCCAAAGTTTTGATGTGCTTCAAACAATTTCTGGCTATGGCTAAAAATGTCTCGAAATGTACTATGGGCACCCTTCGTCCCGATCGAGGGGGGGAGTATATGTCTCATGAATTTAATGCATTTCTGGCTAGTCGTGGGATAAAACACCAATGAACAGTGACTTGTATACCTCAGCAAAATGGTGTTGCTGAGAGGAAAAACAAGTCACTAACGGAAATGGCACGATGTATGGTCAAAAGTCAAGCTTTGCCGCATTCTTTTTGGCTTGAGTCCATCATGTGTGCCACTTATGTACTTAACAGGTGTCCTACGAAAGCTTTGCAGTCTGTTACTCCATACGAAGCATGGCATGATAGAAAGCCTTCTATTGAGCACATGCGTGTTTTTGGCTGTTTGGCATATGCTTTGGTGCCACAAGTGCAGCGCAGAAAATTGGATGATAAGGCTGTCAAATGTCTTTTTGTTGGTTATACTGCTAAAAGCAAAGGTTACAGGTTGTATCATCTGCAAAAAAAAACGTATTATGGTTTCACGGGATGTAGTGTTTGTGGAAGATTCTGTTCAGCCCTTGTTGTCATGTACTAGAGACAGTAATGTAAGCTCACAGGACATTTATGACACTTTGTTGCCTCTTTTCAGTGGTGGAAATACGAATGTAAGTTCCAATGAGGCAAATGTACAGCCTATGGGGGTTTCTGAAAATGTTTTAGATCAGCCTATTACTGATGCAGATGTACATGATGTACTTGATGAGGAAAGGACTGAAAATGAGCAGGCTAGAGGTATGCCAAAATGGCTGGTGCACACTTTGCGTGACAGTAAATTGGATGCACCTTTGTCTAGTCATACTCGTTGAGGCTCTCACCATGCATCTTATGTATCAGATTGTTATGCTTTGGTTGTGTCTAGCTTACATGATGTTGAGGAGCCTCTGTCTTTTGATGAAGCATAGAATTCAGAAAATTGGATGGCTACCATGCAATCAAAATATGATGTACTCTTAGAAAATGACACATGGACTTTATGTGATTTGCCTCCTGGCAAAAAGGCCATTGGTAACAAAGTGGGTTTACAAGTTGAAACGCAAGCCGATGGTGAGATCGATCGCCATAAGGCTCAACTTGTTGCAAAGGGTTATGCACAACGAAAAGGCATAGACTATAAAGAGACTTTTTGCTCCCACTTGTCGTATGACTACTGTGCGTTTTCTATGTGCATTGGCAGCTCATTTTGGTTGGGATGTACATCAATCAGACATTGTTACTGCTTTCTTGAATGGTGACATATTTTGGGAAGTTTATTTAACGCACCTCGCGGTTTTGTCATAAAAGGACAAGAGGACAAAGTTTGCACATGTAAGAAGGCTTTGTATGGGTTGAAGCAATCTCCTCGTGCAGATGTAAGAAGGCTTTGTATGGGTTGAAGCAATCTCCTCGTGCTTGGTATGAGAAAGCTGACACTCATTTGGTCAAACAAGGCTCTAGTAACAGTCCAACAGAAAGCACATTGTATGTAAAGCGTGAGGGTGATGTACTTCTCATTGTGGTTCTTTATGTCGATGATTTGATGATCACTGGACCAAATGAGAGACATATTGCTGAATTTAAGGCTGATTTGAATGCTACTTTCAAGATGAAAGATTTGGGGTTGTTGCATCATTACTTGGGTATACAGTTAAGCAATGTGATGGTGTATTGCCTTGTGTCAGAAAAGTTACATAGAGACATTGCTATTGAGGGCGAGCTTTTTGAAATGGGGCCTCTAAACCCAAACCAATGGGCCTACCCTCACAAAATGTTCGTAAAGAGGTACGCACACTACTTGGGGCACCACCTTCTTTTGGGAGTGGAGAAGGAAACCAATCAAAATGACACTTGCACTCACAAACTCAAGCAACACACTTTGAAAACCCCCTTACTCTATATACACTTTGGACACTTGAACACCATCAACGATTATGCAACCCAATGCCATGCATCAAAATGAAATATGCAATTTGTGGAATAGCATTCACCTTCTCCCCATAAGAATACCCATAATACGTCCAAACTCTTCCTCTCTCAAGCACTCATCAAAAAAATCATGCACACAAGACTTGCCTCTCAAACACACAAGAGAATCACTTACATCAAACTAACACACTTTGCATAGAGAGCTCATCTCCATCTATGCAATGCCGTGACACAAATAAAATCACCATGAGAGGTAGCCACATGCATATGTAATGAAGCAAAAGAGAGTTGGAAGTGAGAAATTTCTTTAGACCAATTGAATAAGTGTGGAGAAACAAACCAATGGTAAATTGAGAATAGAACACTTACTTGATTTCTCGCACACCTTTTAAGGGGAGGACCGACGCTTGCTAACCATCACGAATTGCGACACTTGAAAGTTTTGAAGATGATTTCATGATCATTAACATAACCATGAGAGAGATCATGATGTGTTTACAAGTTATTGAGGTGCTACAAATGATTTATTGGGTTGATGGAGTAAGAGATTGTAGAATGGAAAGAGTGGAGAATAGAGTTGCACTTCCTCCAAAGAGGAAGGTTAGGAGGGAGGATGTGAAAGAGGGAGAGTTGGGGTTTTCTCTACTATTGATCAAGAACAACATGAAGTTGAAAATATAGGTGTGTGTCCTTGCTCTCAAGGGGGGCTATTTATAGTTGTGTAGGAGTGGGATTATGCTACACTTAATTAGAGTAAGTGATTAGACCTAATTAAGTGTCCTTTGACCACTCATTGAATATTGGACATAAAAGGGACTACTTATTCACCAAAAATATCATTTTAGACCGTGAAGGCTCCATAGGGGTGCATAATGTAGGTGGGCCCCACCATGAGGCCCTACGGGTGGCTCTTGCGGGGTATCTCAACTTGTCTGTCTTGGCATTTAGAAAGCATCTTTAGGTTGGTCCCATCACATGCAAGTGACCTTGAACACTCATTGCTCTTTTAGAAGATGAGTAGGGAAAAAATAAGATCTCACCCTCTTGATTTACTTGATTTACCGTTCCCTTTTGCTGCGAATCTGTCAGATTTACACTATTTTGACCATAACTTTTTACCTGTAGCTCGGAATGACATGCTTCAAAAGGCAAAATTGACCTTCTCAACATGTTTGATATGAATTTGGACTATTCTTCACGCCCATGCACCAAGGAATTCGGTTTGGGAGGTCCACACTAGGCTAGGGAACCTTTTGCTTCCAAGACTTCTTGTATGGGCCCTTTGCTTGTATGCATCCAAGGGGAATCATGCTTTTTCAAAAGGCTATGATGCTTAAACAAATAGAGGAGGGCCCAATATTATTTGCTTGTGAAAAGAATATACAATTGGAGTTTAGGAGAAAAACTATATGTATATTCTTAAGAGATATTGGGCCACCTATGTAGGGGGCATAGAAGACTTGTAGAGAGGGACCATAATCTTTGGTAAAGACAAGTGGAGAGTTGATTTCCATGGGAATTTATCTATATGGGGTGGAAGATGGATATATTATTTTTCTACTACTAATTCAAAAGAGGTAAGAAAGTTTGGGGGTATATAGTTGGTTATTGTATGCTTATTCTATTTACAAAGCAAAAAAGAAAAGGGTGGTAATATAAATATATGACTAAGGTGATATTTTTGAGAAGAGTATAATGTATGTGTCGCCACAAAGGTTAAACGAAGAGGGGGAATTTACTCTAGATAACTTAATAGCGTAGAAAAATATATACACATATGAGGAAGAGGACGTTGAGTAGGCTGACAAATGTTGCAAAAAGATGGTTACCATTTTATGCCACTCATATTAGCCCTCCCCCAAGCCTAGAGATATTCATATCTTTAGGAGGACGGTGTTGCTTCTTTTTCTTCTTCTTTTTTTCTCTGTTTTTGTCATTTTTTCTTTTTCACTTTTTTTTTCCGATAGGAGGAGTGTCATGCACTCTTTTACTCCATTAGACCTGCTTTTCATTACCTCAATCCCATAAATCGGAGATGGGAGGGTTGCCTTGGGTATGTTCAGATTCCAAGGCTGGTTCTTCTTTGCACATCAAAGCTTTAAAAATAGGTGGAGCATTTGCCAAGCCGAAGGGAGCCATGTCAATTTGGAGCTTAGACGATGTAGACATATGACTGCCTATCAACGGATTGATACGTTGAAAGTAGGGCTTTAATCTCCATCCATTGACTCTGGTCTTGTGGAGTTTTCCTGATAAATCTGCTAATCTGTAACTACCATTCCCAAACTTTGTTTTTATCATGAAAGGTCCCTTCCATCTTTGCAAAAACTTTTTGTCAAGTCGAGTATCAAGTCGGTTATCATAGCGAAGAACCAACATACCTTCCTTCAATCCTTTCCCCTTGAGCTTCTTGTTGATTTTATCCCTTTGGCTTGTCGCTTTGGTGATGTAGTGATCAATGGACTCTTCTCTATCTAGCTCAAGTCGTTGGAGATCTAAGATCCTTTCATGTAGAACCTCTTTTGGTTTTTTTGCCACTCTTGCAAGAACGCGCAAGCTTGAGAGCTCTACCTCAATGGGGAGAAGTGCCTCCTGTCCATAAACTAGATGAAAAGGGGTGAATTGGGTAGATACCTTGAAAGATGTCCTATACGCCCAAAGAGCAGCCGTCAAATGGCGATCCCAATCATTAGGACGGTCCACAACCTGCTTAGAAATGATCTTACATATCATTCCATTCACTTTTTCCACCAATCCATTGCATTGAGGATAGTAGGGTGTGGAATGCAGGTGTTTCACTTTTAACCTCCTCAAGAGATCATTCAGAAGGTCAGCCCTAAAACCCGGGCCTCGATCTGATAAGATTTCTAGGGGTGTTCCAAACCTACTACAAATATGATCAAAAATAAACTTTGATACCTCTTCAGCTGTGATTCGGGTTGTGCTTGTTGCTTCCGCCCATCGTGTCATGTAGTCAACACCCATGATGATGAAAACCTTCCCTGTAGAAGTACGAGGTAGGGGACCTATTGCATCCACACCCCACTTTTCAAAATGGCCATAAGATATTATTGGGACTCGAGGCTCATATGTTAGTCGTCTATCCCCAGCAATTTGGCATGGCTTACATGCCTTACACCAATATTGGACATCACGATGTAAGCTTGGCCAAATAAACCCTGCTTGTAAAATCTTCCTACTTGTAATATCTTGAGAAAAGTGACCACCACAGACATCATCATGACATGAAAGAAGAATTTTCTCTATCTCTTGCACACCTGGTACTCTCCTCAAGACCAAATCTTTCCCTTTGTGATATAAATCATCCCCGATCAACTGGTAAGGTGTGGCCTTCTTAACTAGTCTATGTCTTTGCACCTTGTCTAAGTGTTTGGGACACTCACCTGCTTGTAGAAAGAAGATAATGTCTTTTAGCTCCTCTTGACCTTGATATTTGGGTTCATATAGTTTCACACCTCCTACCGCCATTTGAAGCTTTTCATTTGCGAGTAAGTCTGCTTCCTTGTTATGAGTTCTCACAATGTGTTGTACCTGTGTTGCTTTAAAACCCTTCATCAAAGCTCTTACACTACTAAGCCACTCAAACAATGTACGATTCTTGCACCTCCAAGTCCCTTGGATTTGCCTGACCACTAGCAAAGAATCACCTTTTATAATAAGTCTTTGTATGCCTAATTCTTTGCATTCTTCTAACCCAAGGGTTAGAGCAGCATACTCAGCCTCATTGTTAGAGTGAACACTGGGTAGAGTGATACCTTTTCTAACCATTACCTCCTTTTGTGGGTTCAAAATGATGATTCCCCCTGCTGCTTTGTCTTGTTGGCGTTGATAAGCTTCGTCAAAGCATAAAGTATGGGCATTATCAATCTCCTTCACTTTGAACTGTTTTGAGCCTTCCTCTCTTTGTAGTCGTGATCCTTCCCTTTCTCTCACTTTGTAGGTGAGAATGTCTGCAAGTCCTGCTCTTGTGCTATCTTCTACAAGGAAAGTGTATTTAAATTCTTGGAGTTCAAGCACCCACTTTGCTATTCTAGATGAGAGGCTCATGTGTTGTACTACATATGGTAGATTGTGCTCTAAGGTGAGAAAAACAAATGGCATAGGGAGAAGATACGATCTAAACTTCCTTACCGCAAACAAGATTGCAAAGACCACTTTCTCCATTTCAGTGTATCCCTTCTCGGACAGAGTCATCACCTTGCTTGCAAAATAGATCGGCCTCATGTATGATGTTTTAGGATCTTTTTGCATCAAAACAACACCAATTGCTTCGAAACCTACACTTGGAGTGACATAGTAGGTCTCCTTTGGATCTGGTGGCATTAGGATTGGGAGAGAGCTAAGAATGCCCTTCACTTCCTCAAAACATTTTGCATGTTCCCTCCCCCATTCAAATGTAGATTGGCTTGCCGACCTATGCAAAGGGGCGATGGCTTCTGCTAGGAGATGGATGAAGCGAGACATGTACCTCACTTTGTGGTTGAAGGTCATTAGTTCCTTAGTTGTTGTTGGTGGAGATAATGACAAAAGGGCCTCTACTTTAGAGGGATCCACTTGAATTCCTTGTGAAGAAACCACATGGCCTAGCAAAACCACCTGAGATTCACCGATATGACACTTCTCTGGGTTGAGTTGTCCCCCAAATTGATGGAGCCTCTTAAGCCCCTCTTCAACCTTTTGGCAGTGAAGTGATCTACAACTATAAATACAGAAATCATCCATAAAGACTCTTATAGATTTTCCAAAGAATGGCTGAAATACAAATATTGTGAATCTCATGAAGGTGCTAGGAGCATTGGTGAGCCCAAAAGGCATTACCCTAAATGCAAAACATCCCCAAGGTGTGATGAAGGTGGTTTTTGGTTGGTCCTCTTCTGCTATTCTAATTTGAAAATATCCTGAATACCCATCACACACAGTGTAGCATTCGTGACCTGCTACTTCATTCAAAATTTCATCTTGGAAAGGGAGAGGGAAGTGGTCCCTCTTTGTCGCAGCGTTGAGGGGTTTGTAATCCACGCAGACCCTCCACTTACCATTCTTCTTGGGAGTGACTACAATAGGTGATACCCATTCAGATTTGGATACTGGATAGATGAAGCCAGCCTTCAAGAGTCGATTCACTTCTTGTAGGAGAGCCTTTTGTTGCACAGATCCTAGTCGCCTTAACTTTTCAGCCACGGGTTTGGTCCCTGGTTTCAATTCAATTCGATGCTCTATTACATCTACACCTCTTATTTGTGAGTAGTCAGTGATAAACAAATTGGGATACCTCCTTAACATATTGATGTAGGACCTCTTCTCCTCACAAGTAAGATCTTTTGCAAGCATCTTCTCAAATCCTTCTTCAAGGTGGTGGCATCTTTCATCCCCTCGTGTGTGATTGTCTGTTGGCTTTTCTTCTACTGGAACATCTTGAGTGTTGGAGTTGAATACAATTCCCATTACCTCCAAAGAATACTCCTCTTCACTGGTTGATGCTTCCTCATCACTTGAGTAAGGACTCTCCTCCTCGCTCTCTTCATCTGCCGTGGTTTCATAGTTGATATCTAGTTGCTTTTCTTCTCGCCAATCATACACCACCGGTTGACCCTTCTTAAGAATCAAACGACCACTTCCCCATTTTTGATCTGCATTCACAGCAATGAGCCAAGGCCTCCCTAGGATGATGGGATAGCCCTCCCCCTTAGCTGGCATAACATACATATCCACTCGTGCATCTATGTTACATACAGAGACTTTTACATTTTCAATGATCCCCAAACACTTCACACTTGAGTTGTTGGCTAGCCTAGCTTGACAATTAGAGGACTTTGTAATTTCAATCCCTAACCTGTTCATTGATTTTTTCATGATCACACACATTTGAGCTCCACCATCAACATATACATTAGACACCTTTTTACCCCTTATGTAAGCATCCACAATGGGTTCCACATCTTTTTGTAGCTTTGAGGCCACAACCTTAATGGAAAGATTTGCTTTCTTTTTTGGAATTCTTGTACTTACCAACTTTGGCCATTGGCTTCTTACTTTGGCTGATAGGTGTAGAAGTTGAGGCCATGAAATGTTTGGCTTTTGGGTTTGTAAATCCTCCAGGATGTTGTAGGGCTCTAGCTCCTTTCCCAATGGGAAGTCGTTGATACCAATTTCCCTTCGCCTTGATCTTTTCTTCCTGCTACTTTCAGCTTCTTCCATCTTTGACTTCTTCTTCTTGTCCCTTCTGGCTGAATTTGTTCCTTCACTTCTCATGTCTTCATCCTTATCATGTGCTCTTGTGCGTTTTTCTACCGGCATAACATCAAAGTTTAGAGTATGCTCATCTATTACCTCTTCTAGCTTGATGATGTTGACTCCTCTTTCTTCCTCCTCATGTGGGACGGGAGGTATATTTGCTGGTGGTGGTGGTCGACGAAGGATTTGTGGGCCTTGAGCTTGTTCTTGCTACACAGTGAGAGGAGGCGGTCTGGGGGGATATATGTCTCCCGGAAGTCGCCTTGGATGTGGACAACTGTACATGCCATGGCCCATTTCATTGCAATTCCAACATCGCAACTCTTGAGCTTGTCTTCGTTGATTGCAATTCCCTTCTCTTGGTTGTCATTGTTGAGGTAGGCCTTGTACTAGATTCAGAGTGAGGTTCTCAAGCTGTTGAGTTAGCCTTTGTAAAACCTCTTGTTGAGAGTTATCTCCTATTTGTGAAGATTGTGCAAGAGGGGCCCTAATTGGTGCTTCCATGGTTTGTGAAGACTCCCTCTCACTCACTTCATTCAAACCCCTTGCTCTATGTGCTTGAAAGTGTAGTTTTCTAAACTTGATGATGGCTACCTCACGTGCTTCTTCGAAGGTGGATGGGAATTTTAGCTCTACTTTAGCCTTTAAAAGTGGATACAAGCCAACCATGAATCTCTCTTTTTTTAAAAAGTTAGGTGCACCACCATGATTTTCTAATGTAGCCTCCCACCTACCCCATAGATTGACAAAGGTTGCTTCATAAGAGGGATAGTCTTCAAGTGATACCTGCTTATGTCCAATAAGACATTTCCATAGTCCTTCAGAAGTATCACCTTGCCCGAACTTGGAGAGGAAGCTTGCTCGCAGTCTCTCCCAATTGGACTTGATTTGGGGTTGCAAGGTCTCATACCATGCTTTAGCTTCTGCTTTTAGAACCAGCGGGAAGGCTCGTAGCTTTACTTCCTCTTCATCTCTCCCGGATATGAGATGTGCCATCTCCAAGTTGTCAAGAAACTCTTGCGCATCTTCCCCACTTCTTGCATAGAACGTGGGAAAAGAACTTGACATTTTGTTTAGACTTTTTGAAATCTCTTTTTTTAAAAGAAACTTTTCTCTTACGGGCCGCACAAGATTATTGACACTATAAATCTAATTACATTAAAATGAAGATGTACACATCCATTGTTAATTCGTACTTTATCATAGGTAGAATAAATGGATTAATTGAAGCATTGATTTCATTGAGGCGAGTGGATCCAAATATCCTCCTTATGATAGATTGAAACCTAAACTTAGTTGCAATGATTATATGAATGGATTGCCGAGCAATAGGCCTAAAAGGTTCATTGTTTTGATCGTGATTCATGTGCTACTCCTCGTTGTTGGTTTGAAGACCTCGTTCCTTCATATGGCCATTGAGCACCCCTTCACCACTCCTTGTTCCTGCCTTTAAAACAAAATGAAAACGTGAACATCAAAAGAAGTTTCATAATTGATGATTGGCAGTATAATTGGATTGGGTGATGCCAGTATTTCTCTAAGTCTTTCTGCACCAAACATAAAAACAATGCGTTGCTGGAAAAAGACTTTTCTATCTATGTGAACATTTACTCTAATGTGTTGTGCAAAATGAAATGGATAGATGGGAACTCCATTGTTCATCACTAAAAAATTTGAAGGTAACTTGGAAATATCTTCCTCAGTGGGGGCATCTTGCTCACTTTGTATGACAAGTGTGGACAAAATTTGCAAATGTTGTTGCAGATTCAAGGGCTATTTCAGATGCAAAACTTTGGCATGCACGTTTTGGTCATCTGAATTTTGCGAGTTTGCTGCGTTTGTAGAAATCTAATATGGTTGCTTCTTTGCCGCCTCTTGAAGCACCTGTCAAACATTTTTGTGAAGGTTGTATTTTGGGTAAGATGCAGCGTTCTAAGTTTCCAAAGGATGGTTCAGTTCGGGCCACATGCAGGTTGCAGCTTGTGCATAGTGATGTTTATGGGCCCATGCAAACTCCGTCCTTGGGCAATTACCTGTACTTCGTGACTTTCATTGATGATTACTCCAGGCATACATGGGTATTTCTGCTTAAAGAGAAGTCCAAAGTTTTGATGTGCTTCAAACAATTTCTGGCTATGGCTAAAAATGTCTCGAAATGTACTATGGGCACCCTTCGTCCCGATCGAGGGGGGGAGTATATGTCTCATGAATTTAATGCATTTCTGGCTAGTCGTGGGATAAAACACCAATGAACAGTGACTTGTATACCTCAGCAAAATGGTGTTGCTGAGAGGAAAAACAAGTCACTAACGGAAATGGCACGATGTATGGTCAAAAGTCAAGCTTTGCCGCATTCTTTTTGGCTTGAGGCCATCATGTGTGCCACTTATGTACTTAACAGGTGTCCTACGAAAGCTTTGCAGTCTGTTACTCCATACGAAGCATGGCATGATAGAAAGCTTTCTATTGAGCACATGCGTGTTTTTGGCTGTTTGGCATATGCTTTGGTGCCACAAGTGCAGCACAGAAAATTGGATGATAAGGCTGTCAAATGTCTTTTTGTTGGTTATACTGCTAAAAGCAAAGGTTACAGGTTGTATCATCTGCAAAAAAAAAACGTATTATGGTTTCACGGGATGTAGTGTTTGTGGAAGATTCTGTTCAGCCCTTGTTGTCATGTACTAGAGACAGTAATGTAAGCTCACAGGACATTTATGACACTTTGTTGCCTCTTTTCAGTGGTGGAAATACGAATGTAAGTTCCAATGAGGCAAATGTACAGCCTATGGGGGTTTCTGAAAATGTTTTAGATCAGCCTATTACTGATGCAGATGTACATGATGTACTTGATGAGGAAAGGACTGAAAATGAGCAGGCTAGAGGTATGCCAAAATGGCTGGTGCACACTTTGCGTGACAGTAAATTGGATGCACCTTTGTCTAGTCATACTCGTTGAGGCTCTCACCATGCATCTTATGTATCAGATTGTTATGCTTTGGTTGTGTCTAGCTTACATGATGTTGAGGAGCCTCTGTCTTTTGATGAAGCATAGAATTCAGAAAATTGGATGGCTACCATGCAATCAAAATATGATGTACTCTTAGAAAATGACACATGGACTTTATGTGATTTGCCTCCTGGCAAAAAGGCCATTGGTACAAAGTGGGTTTACAAGTTGAAACGCAAGCCGGATGGTGAGATCGATCGCCATAAGGCTCAACTTGTTGCAAAGGGTTATGCACAACAAAAAGGCATAGACTATAAAGAGACTTTTGCTCCCACTTGTCGTATGACTACTGTGCGTTTTCTATGTGCATTGGCAGCTCATTTTGGTTGGGATGTACATCAATCAGACATTGTTACTGCTTTCTTGAATGGTGACATATTTGAGGAAGTTTATTTAACGCAGCCTCGCGGTTTTGTCATAAAAGGACAAGAGGACAAAGTTTGCACATGTAAGAAGGCTTTGTATGGGTTGAAGCAATCTCCTCGTGCAGATGTAAGAAGGCTTTGTATGGGTTGAAGCAATCTCCTCGTGCTTGGTATGAGAAAGCTGACACTCATTTGGTCAAACAAGGCTCTAGTAACAGTCCAACAGAAAGCACATTGTATGTAAAGCGTGAGGGTGATGTACTTCTCATTGTGGTTCTTTATGTCGATGATTTGATGATCACTGGACCAAATGAGAGACATATTGCTGAATTTAAGGCTGATTTGAATGCTACTTTCAAGATGAAAGATTTGGAGTTGTTGCATCATTACTTGGGTATACAGTTTAAGCAATGTGATGGTGGTATTGCCTTGTGTCAGAAAAGTTACATAGAGACATTGCTATTGAGGGCGAGCTTTTTGAAATGGGGCCTCTAAACCCAAACCAATGGGCCTACCCTCACAAAATGTTCGTAAAGAGGTACGCACACTACTTGGGGCACCACCTTCTTTTGGGAGTGGAGAAGGAAACCAATCAAAATGACACTTGCACTCACAAACTCAAGCAACACACTTTGAAAAACCCCTTACTCTATATACACTTTGGACACTTGAACACCATCAACGATTATGCAACCCAATGCCGTGCATCAAAATGAAATATGCAATTTGTGGAATAGCATTCACCTTCTCCCCATAAGAATACCCATAATACATCCAAACTCTTCCTCTCTCAAGCACTCATCAAAAAAATCATGCACACAAGACTTGCCTCTCAAACACACAAGAGAATCACTTACATCAAACTAACACACTTTGCATAGAGAGCTCATCTCCATCTATGCAATGCCATGACACAAATAAAATCACCATGAGAGGTAGCCACATGCATATGTAATGAAGCAAAAGAGATTTGGAGTGAGAAATTTCTTTAGACCAATTGAATAAGTGTGGAGAAACAAACCAATGGTAAATTGAGAATAGAACACTTACTTGATTTCTCGCACACCTTTTAAGGGGAGGACCGACGCTTGCTAACCATCACGAATTGCGACACTTGAAAGTTTTGAAGATGATTTCATGATCATTAATGTTAACCCTCACGGCTCACGGACACCCCATCACCTACGATGGACGCGTATTATGTATGATTTAGAGTCAAGTACCGGGCTTGTCGGACCAATAGGGAAAGGTAGAGTGATCGCCAATGAGAGGCGCACTTTAACTTGGACATTCAAGGGATTAGTTGGTTAAGCATGGGCGCCCAAGTGTGAATGGGGTGAGCTCCTATAAAAGCCAACTAAACCTAATTTTTACTCATTCTCTCATTTGTGCAATTGAAGAGTGCTCTTGCTCCATCTCCATCTTCTTCTTCTTCACCTCCTTGTGTGTGTGTGTGTGAGAGAGAGAGAGAGGGAGAGTGTGTGTGCGATCGAGCATTACGAAGGCACGACGGCGGCGAAGAGGTTGAGCGCGGCACGACTGCAGCTTCTTCTTCATCGCGGCGAGGAATCCACCACGAAGGCGAGCGTAGAGCGGTGAGTGACACACCCTTTGTTTTCTTGAGCTTGCTAGTTTAGGCTTGTTGTGTGCTTGGAGCCGTTTGTGGCTCGCATACGGTGTATTGGCAAGTCCCTTGCTTCGACAGTGCGGCAAGGAGCGCACAATTAACATAACCATGAGAGAGATCATGATGTGTTTACAAGTTATTGAGGTGCTACAAATGATTTATTGGGTTGATGGAGTAAGAGATTGTAGAATGGAAAGAGTGGAGAATAGAGTTGCACTTCCTCCAAAGAGGAAGGTTAGGAGGGAGGATGTGAAAGAGGGAGAGTTGGGGTTTTCTCTACTATTGATCAAGAAACAACATGAAGCTGAAAATATAGGTGTGTGTCCTTGAGTCTCTCCAAGGGGGGCTATTTATAGTTGTGTAGGAGTGGATTATGCTACACTTAATTAGAGTAAGTGATTAGACCTAATTAAGTGTCCTTTGACCACTCATTGAATATTGGACATAAAAGGGACTACTTATTCACCAAAAATATCATTTTAGACCGTGAAGGCTCCATAGGGGTGCATAATGTAGGTGGGCCCCACCATGAGGCCCTACTGGTGGCTCCTGCGGGGTATCTCAACTTGTCTGTCTTGGCATTTAGAAAGCATCTTTAGGTTGGTCCCATCACATGCAAGTGACCTTGAACACTCATTGCTCTTCTAGAAGATGAGTAGGGGAAAAATAAGATCTCACCCTCTTGATTTACTTGATTTACCGTTCCCTTTTGCTGCGAATCTGTCAGATTTACACTATTTTGACCATAACTTTTTACCTGTAGCTCGGAATGACATGCTTCAAAAGGCAAAATTGACCTTCTCAACATGTTTGATATGAATTTGGACTATTCTTCACGCCCATGCACCAAGGAATTTGGTTTGGGAGGTCCACACTAGGCTAGGGAACCTTTTGCTTCCAAGTCTTTTTGTATGGGCCCTTTGCTTGTATGCATCCAAGGGGAATCATGCTTTTTCAAAAGGCTATGATGCTTAAACAAATAGAGGAGGGCCCAGTATTATTTGCTTGTGAAAAGAATATACAATTGGAGTCTAGGAGAAAAACTATATGTATATTCTTAAGAGATATTGGGCCACCTATGTAGGGGGCATAGAAGAGTTGTAGAGAGGGACCATAATCTTTGGTAAAGACAAGTGGAGAGTTGATTTCCATGGGAATTTATCTATATGGGGTGGAAGATGGATATATTATTTTTCTACTACTAATTCAAAAGAGGTAATAAAGTTTGGGGGTATATAGTTGGTTATTGTATGCTTATTCTATTTACAAAGCAAAAAAGAAAAGGGTGGTAATATAAATATATGACTAAGGTGACATTTTTGAGAAGAGTATAATGTATGTGTCGCCACAAAGGTTAAACGAAGAGGGGTAATTTACTCTAGATAACTTAATAGCGTAGAAAAATATATACACATATGAGGAAGAGGACGTTGAGTAGGCTGACAAATGTTGCAAAAAGATGGTTACCATTTTATGCCACTCACTATGTAAGTTTGGACTTGAGGATTGCAAACCTATTGCCACTCCCATGGAAACAGGTTTGAAGTTGAGTCTACATGATGCTGGCGATCCTCCTGATGTCACTCTTTACCAAACTGTTGTTGGCTGCCTCATTTATGTATGCAACACGAGGCCAGATATTCAGTTTGCAGTCTCACAGGTCAGCAGATTTATGCATAGCCCAGGGTCTAAGCATTGGCAGGCTGTCAAGAGGATTTTCCGCTACCTTAGTGGCACTTTACATCTTGGCTTGTTTTATCCCAAGGGGGGATCATTGCTGCCAGACTTACATGCTTTTTCGGACTCAGATTGGGCTGGTTGTTTTGACACGCGAGTTTCCACGAGTGGTTTTTGTTTCATGCTTGGTAGTTCATGTATATCATGGTTGAGCAAGAAGCAACCTACTGTGGCCACTTTGAGTTGTGAGGCTGAGTACAGGGCAGTCTTCACAGCTACGGTTGAGTGTGTATGGCTCAGACGCCTTATGGCTGATTTGGGTGTTGGACAGGACATCGCCAACACTATCTACACTGACAGCCAGAGCGCATTGGCAGTTGCAAGGAACCCAGTTTTTCATGCTCGCACAAAGTACATTGAGGTGCATTACCACTGTGTCAGGGAGACGCTCTCAGTAGGAGAGATTAGCTTGGCTTATGTGCCAACACAGGACAACCTTGCAGATCTTTTCACAAAGGCATTGTCTCGTGAGAAACTTGAAGCTTTTCACAAAGCTTTGGGCTTATTCCCCTTTGTGGACTGATCATGTCCTCAGGGCATGGCACTTCCCTTTACTCATGCGCCAGCTCTCGTTCACCGCATCACTCCAAGGGGGGATTATACATGTGGTAGTGATGTGTGTGAACACACTAGGACCACCGGGGCATTTTTTCCCTCTTTAGGAGGTTTTTTGCCCCGAGCATTGTATATACGCCCATCACTCTAGGGCTATCCATCTTTCCATTGCACACTAAGTAACGCACTCTCAATTGTGTGCCTTGAGCTTCCTTCGTCTTCTCCAAGCTGTGTGTGTTTCTGTGCAACCCTAATTCCAACAGATGGGCTTTCCATTAAAGCTTGAGAAGAGGGGGGGGGGGGGAGAGAGAGAGAGAGAGAGAGAGAGAGAGAGAGAGAGAGAGAGAGAGAGAGAGAGAGTCTTCTTGCGTCACACATGAGATTGTGTGACTGTGTGTGTGATAATGCCTTGCCAAAATCAGCCCCCTCTCTCTCTTGGTCGACCCCTCTTGCAAAATACTCATGTTGGCACCCCATTGGACCCTGTAAAGCTTAGCCAATGCAAATTGAGAAGCATAAGTGATAGCCTTGTGACATGTGTCCCGCTTTTCCCTTTTGTGAGAGCTTTAGGTAATTAAATAATGCAACTAAACTCTCATTGGACCCCTTTGTCCTTTGGCCAATAGGAATCAAGCAAGTCATTGGGCTACTGAATGCTCATTGGACCCCTTGGGAGATTGTCCAATAGTCTTCTAGAGATCTTAATTCTTATTGGTTCTTTTATTAAGTGTTTTTAAATGAATTAAACTAGATTTACTCTAGCCTAATTCTCATTGGTCCACCTCTATGGCCATCCAATAGGATTTGAGTGCACCTTGTGGGCAATTGGCCTAGGGAGCTGACATGTGTCCATTATGCCCTTTGTGGAAAGGGAATCCTTTGAGTGTGTGTGTGTTCTCTCACAAGATTCTCTCTCTTCCCCTACCTTTAGGGCTCGCCCCCTCCTCTTTAGGAGTCATGAAAGACTTTTGGTCATCAGTAAACCATCCAATTTTCCCTAGGGTTGGACCATTGGACATAACCTTTGAATTTTAGAACCTTAGCATTTTGGAAGTCTTATGGGTTGAACCTTAGGGTCTTTGAAGCCCATTGTTACACATTTCTCTTTTGCAAAAGTCCCCCCCCCCCCCCCCCCCCCCCCTCTCCCCCCCGCCCCCCTCTGGATCCCTATTTTCCCTCCTTTGGATCCCTACTGTGGATGGCCGATCTACCAGCTTAACCAATATTCTAACTTTTTCTCCCACGGTACTTCCCCATATTAAATTATCAGTTTAACATGAGAAAATCATTTAGAAGAATTAGATATTAGTTATTATGACAGAGAGAGAGAGATAGAGAGAGAGAGAGAGGAGGAGGAGGAGGAGGAAGAGAAGAATGGCACCTGATGGGGTCCCAACCAACCCTCTCAAGGGCCCCCCACATCGTTGCCGATGTGATATTTGCTTTTGATTGCGTAAATGGAATGTACACACAACAATGCCTCAAGTGCAGACCATCTACTGACTCGAATGATGACTGTCACCACGATAACTCTTCAAGACAAGGCACCTCCGGGGCTCATTTGATGCACCTTTGGATCCTTCTTGATGTGAGATTGTGGATGGCCACCAAGGGGTAGATCTGGGACTAAATTACGCTTCCAATGTGAGAGGAATAAAGAGATGAAAATGCAGATCTCAACGATGCCGATGATGGGCAGCAACAAAGCACTCGATATCAGTGAGGGAATGGACGAGGGGAGGCTCAATGGGCTACCAAAGTTCCAGACCGCAATGTGGAAGCTAGAGAAGGTCGATCTCGGGATCTTCCAGCGAGGGAAAGACTAGAACTGAAAGTGCTAGGGACTGATCTACATGAAATGCCAATGCTACGGCTGAATTTGCAAAGCGTAGATATCTAGCAGGCAAAATGCTAGTGCCGATTTGTAGATCTGAAAATGTTCGCTGCTCTTTGTTCTTCTTGCTAGTGCTAGACAAATCTAATGCACAAAGCTTGACTATATTTCTCCCTTTTTAGGGCTGAAAATTGGATTATAAACCTTAGGTAGGGCAAACCGTCCACTAGACCCAACAAATAAATCATAAAAATGATTTAATTTATAAGTTTTTTACCAAGGCTAAGTTTCGGGTGAAATTGTTGTACATTTGCTGATCCGGGAATCTAATTGACGCATGGAACGGCTCGTTGGTTTCCTCTAACTTAAATTACATGCATGTCATGTCAAATGCCCATCATTGTGTAATAATATCTGTCAAAATCCGTGTACGAACCATTTGTACACAAGAAGGTTTGAAAACTGGAAAATGCAATCTAATGCACGACCTACAAACAGGCTCACAAAATTACAAGTACTAATCATCCTAGAATTCTAGACACTCCTATCTAGGAAGAAGGGAAAAATTGGTCCTCGAAGTCGATGAAACATGTCCATGTGGCACACAGAGTCATGTGCACGCAACATTGTGGGCTTCTTCCTTTTTCATCCACTCACCCATGAGATGCATGGAAGCCAAGAGAACCTTGTTATTATCAGACATTTTAACAACCGCAAAATAGGATGTAAGTTATGCAGCCAAGAATAAATGACAATAGCCTCTATCTTACCGCCATACTTACTGAACGTAATCTTCTTGGGAATTGGTTCATGGGTCGTCCGTGTAGCGTTGGTCGCCTCTGCGATGGTCTTGACAATCTTTTCATAATCAGACTCCAAAGAAGGGGTATCGGATCGCACTACCAAGGTGGAGATGAGATCACCCATGGATTCCCTTTCCTGCCTTCAAGCCTCGGCATCTGCCTTGCTCTCCCATCTATGAGCCTTGGCTTCGGCCTCCAATCGACATTTCTGTTACTCCATCGCTTCCGCACGCTCTAATCGACGTGCCTCCTCCACTTCCGTACACTCTTGTCGTCGAGCTTTGTCGTGTCGCATCATCATCTCCATCATCATGTGCATCATAGCATTCAAGGGATTTGGTGGCAAAGAGGGAGGGGTAGGGGAGGGCTCATGGGTGGATCCATAGGTGGGATTTGCTCGCATGCTTGATTGGTGGAGGTCTCCTTACCGCTATGAGGCTTGACCATGCAAGGATTTTCCTTCTTGGTTCAAGAAACGTTGTAGACTAATCTTCAAGAGACTATCTACCCCGCATGCAACACCCGATATACAATTGGTTGCTAATTTTTTACTCTCAAGGTGCACGATCCTACACGCAATTTTAGTCCTTCCATTCCAAGAGAGGGAGGAGAATACACTGAAGGACTGCCAACACAACCAAAAACACAAGAGGGGATTAGCAAATTAGTGCAAAATCTTTAAAGCTTTGATATAATGTTAGGTGCAGCGGAATTGAAATGGTGAAGATCTAGGTTTTACACTTCCACAAGAGGGGATTAGCAAATTAGTGCAAAATCTTCAAAGCTTTGATATAATGTTAGGTGCAACGGAATTGAAATGGTGAAGAGCTAGGTTTTACACTTCCACAATCCTTTACTTCTTTTCCTTGCATTGGTGATTCCTTTTTGCTTGAATGATGATAAAACCCATGGGACCAAAGACAAAACATTACAATGAGTTTCTCTAAGTGAGAGAATTAGATACATGTCAGTTAAGGACTGAGAATCCGATAGATGGGAAAAGAAAGTAAAACAAAACCTAAGGGTAGTCAGGTAAGGGGAGAGCCCCTTTAGGAGTGTGAAACTCCTAAATGATGGCTTTACTGCCTCAATAAACTGCCCATTTACCTTGCTTATGGGCATAGTACATTTTCTTAAGCTCATTTTTTTTAAAGCTTGAGTTGATTTTGTGGTTAGCTCCTCAGTGGTCCAAACATTTGTTCCCTTGAGGAGGTGGGATTGTCGCTACAGCTACATCCGCTCCTCTTTATCCTTGAAAGTGAGAAGATAGTGATGAGATGCAGCTAGGAGAGATTTGTTGCAAGATATGGTTAGATCATATAGGAGCCATAGTTTTTGATTTTCCATAATCTCAAAGTAAGGCTTGTCTACAAATATTCTAGGTTTTGTTGTCTCCATTGTTTTATACAACCTTTACATTGCCACTTCCACGAGTAGACCCACCTAGCCAATGGAGAATCACATCTTCCACATGTAGTATATTCGCTCTAAGACGAGCGATTTCCAATAACAATAAAATGTATCAATATCAATTGACCTTTTAGTACCAACTTGAAAAGGCCAATGTTTGTATGCAAAATCTTGAGATTAATGTTTTCGATTGATCTCCCTAATGCAATCAAAATATCTCAAAGACCTAAAGTTACAAGTATATACACGTGCCTAAATGATGCTCTTATATAGATGACTATGGGAAATGGATAATCTTTTGAAGATACAAGGTTTTGAGTAAAATCAGACATGTTGATGGTGAAGAGTAATTCGTATGCTTTTAAATGTTTGATGTGAGTCCAAAGCTAGGTTGCAAAAAGGGTGTAAGCGAGGAGAACCTCCAATAGTAAGTGGTCAATCCATGGGCCTAGTAAACCTTGCATCCATCTTTGCAATAACAATGTCAAAAGGAAAAACTCAAGCATTGACATGGATTTGGAACAACACCCAAAAAACAACCCAATTTAGCAATCATTCATGGATGAAAATGTTTTTAGCCACATCATGCCATAAAAGCTATCAAAGCGGCATCTTGAAAGTATTCTACATTGAACGAAGTATTATTGGTATGTCATCATCTTTGAAGAAGAATTAGAAACAATGTGTTACTTTGCTTTAGTAAGGACTTAAAGTGAGAAGATGGGTCACCCCAGATGTTCTTAAGAATATGCATGTAAATGTGCCCTCGTCAATGAAGCATAACAATGGGCCGAGCCACCAAAAGTAAAAAATCAAAAAAGAGATCTTTGAAGAAGGAAACACATCGCAAGAAAGCCCTGGCAACATGATTGGGATCCAACCAAAATTGTCTAACATTAAGTTGATATGGCTTCTAGAACCTCTTCTTAGATCAAGTGAAATGGGCAAATAGGTAACTCAAGGATTTTCTTCAGGACAATGGAGTGCTATTACAAAACAAGATATATTTCCAATCAAGTGATTTACATAACATCAAGTGAAATGGAAAAAATTTAACTCAAGGTTTCCATTCATGACAATGGAGTGCTATTAGTACCCGTGAAGTTACTTCCGAACAATATTCTAAATGGGCAAGGCACTCACATGGCTACCTCCTTTGTTCTTGGCTTTAAAATGAAGTTTAGAAAAACATCAAACTCTTTACAAAAGCCAATTTGGAGTACTTCAGAAAAAAATAGTCATCAAAATTTCAAAGGAATCACACCTAGTCACAAAGCTAAATAAATGATTGTGATAAAGGGGCTAAAGAGAAGTACAAACTAACAAGGAGGAAAATGAAGCATTATAAGGAGTTTCTCACAATTCTTCGCTAATCATATCCTCGAATTAAAATAATCAATACTAATAAATAGGTGGCCATTGATTTTTTGAATTTTTGGCTTCACTTTGCATCAAGTTACGACATCATATTAATGTGCTTTTATTCATTGTGCTGATATAGTAGCCATGTAAGAGCATTTTCCATGTCTCTCAATAAGTAGGCAAACCAATGTTTTTACCATACCTACAAAACATGCTATATTGTCCTCTTGTGATGGAGGTTATTCTTGTACCTCCTCCATTGTTCTAATTTTGAAAGCATTAGGGCACACAGTGCTTAACTAACGCATAGTGAGAGCTAATTTTGCCAAGAGTTTGCATAAAGTTGAAGAACACACTGACCTTAGTTGCCACCGCATTCCTGTTTCAGTTATTCTTTATGTTGAAGAGAAGTTGACAATGCTATTGTTGTGACTGTCTAGCATTAGTAACAACAAAAAGAAGGGTTTGGAAAAAAAAAGGCATTATCGGAGGACAAGTGCATGTGTGAGGATGCGTTTCAAGTTTGTCGAAAGCCTTGATCTGGTTTTCCCCTCAACGAAAAGGAGTTTTCTTTTTCAAAAGAATCATCAGAGCAGGCAATTAACTAAAAAAATTTATTAACTTTGAATAAACCCAACAAGACCTGAGAAAGATCAAACTTCATGAATATTTACACAAGATGCTGGTCAGACATTGCCACCACCCAACCAACACCAAAGCTGACATGGGTTGAACAAAGTTTCCCTTCCCACGGGGTTGTAGACTAATGGCTTTGAGTATTTGTGTGGAGAGAATTTCCAATGGGGTTTGACCGTTTAGCAAGGGTGTTGAAATACCCAGGTTCGACACCACAAGGCATATTCATAGAAGAAAGCACGTGCAGAGTCATGATATACATGAGAGCCATCTTAGTTCAGACTTAAAATAGGAAACAAAAAGACTGGCATACAATTTGATAGCTGAAAATGCCATATTAGATATGCCCCACAAACCCTTGCTGATGCTCCTGGTCATTAAGTGACATGCACTTAAGAAAATTTGTAACCAAAATGGTCAGATTCAAAATGGTCCAAACAACACAAACACATGACCTTGAAATTCCTAGCCTTCAAATTGTCAAAAAAATACAGCTTAGAAGGAGACTAAGAGACATGCATGCAGGCTCAATGTGAGTGAGAGTCACAGGCATACTTGAGAAGGCCAATTCTTGCATTGTGAACTTCTCCTTGTCTCTGCATTTTGAACTTGCCCTAGTGTTTCAGTTCAAACAAGTATCATATCTTCATAACCCTTCCATCATAGCACATTGACAGTTGCAAGACAAAAAGATAGATGAAAAGCAAGATCTGCGGACTCAGGATTCCATTAAAAGAGTCCATACAATCTAGTACTCTGGCAAGCAAGCAGAGCTGCAGCTTGCTAACAACTGCTACATTGCCAAGCCCCTCTCACTGGCAAGCTATACCTCCCCATAGCTCACACCTCTAATTCTAACTGGTTGAACAGCACCCTTCAGCACACGGTCAAGGTGGAGTCCAAAGGTAGCGCTACGCAGCAAGGATAGGTTCAGTCAATCGCGTGTAAATAGACATCAAAACCAATCCGTAGTAACCAAACCACAGGTTAATCAGAAGCATGCACTTGTTCATTCTTCTCTAAGTGAGCAAGTACGGTTTGAGCATCCTGTACTATAGGAGAACCCTTCCTGCTCTTCTCAACAATCCTTTTTATGAGCAACTGACCTAACTGCTCATCCAGCTCTGAATAGTATTCACTGTCATCGGACAAGTTCCAATCGCCTTGCCTGGATGAAGGCAAAAACCTGCCAGAGCTCTTATCCACTTCTGGGTGAATGGAGTGATACTCTTCTTGATTAGGAGTGTTCACCCCAGCGCGGATAAGAATATCTGGACTCCAATCACAATCCCCCTCTTCCATGCCTCCCTGCTTATCATCACTTTGGGAGTAGGCTACAGTTCTCACATCAATGAACTTGATTGAACAAGGAGTGCTGCCAGATGTGTCATTAGTAGCATCATCTGACGAATCAACCCCTCTTGAATTAGAAAAGGGCTGCTCAGGTTCTGGATGCCCTTTGATACGAGATTTCCGACGAGGGCCACGACGCTCTTTAAGTGAAGTTTTACTCCAACTTGGCATGCTCTCTAGCAAGTCAGGATCACCGCCGCCATAGAAATCTTCTGCCAAAGAGAGCAAATCTACTTGTTCCCACCCATCGGAGCTTCCCGAAGGTTTTGCTTCTATTTTCCCCTCTCGTGTACATTTTTCTTTGCCATGCCGTTCTGAAAGTCTGCTTTCAGGCATCAAAGTTCCTTCCGAACCACTAGTTGACAGCTTTGAGAACTCGTCACAAGCTTCTTTATAAGCTTCCAATGCCTCACCTCCTAAAGTGATAAATGCAGTGCTTTTATCCTCTATTCCTTTCTTGAATACAGAGACATCACTGAAAACATCGCTAGCAGTGTACGGGGAAATGGGAGATGGATTGGGTGACCGTATGATCTTTAACTGTGAGGCATCCTTTTCTCTTTTGGAAAACCCTGACTTCTTTAGTAGCGAGCGTTTTGGTGAACTCTGCTGCACTGCTGGAAATTCCTGAGTGTCACCTGATAAACATGTAAACCCTTTAAAAACTGTAATCTATGCAACATGTATGTAAGACCAAAAAAGACACAGAACTACCTGCCGCATGAACGCTGTGGGAGTTCTCCTTCAACCATCTGACTTCTTCTTCCTTTGCTTGTAACTTGCTGTTCAAAGTCTTGAGGTCAGATTCAAGTTGAGAGATCCTTTCCTCTTGCCGAGCTTCCAAAACCTCATGTAAACGCTTTGCTAAGGCTCTAGGAGAAACTGCGTAGTTTCGAACATGAAGGTCCTCATGCGATGAGCTGCTGCTATCTTCATCTGAGTCGACTTCAACTTCATGAGGAATGCCAAGGATTGTCAACTCACCTTGCACCAAATTTCCGACCTCCCCACACTGCCAATGTTTTTGCCAGGTCCAATCAAAGCTCACCAAAAAACAGGATAACCAATTCAAAAGCTCACAGGGTGCGTTTGTAAGTGAAGGCCTTACCTCGCTAGATCCAGTGCTTTTATTTTGAAGCTTCCGGTCATCTCCATCACCCAAGCTTAACTCCATTCTCTCAAGCTCAGCCTCAAGCTCTCTTTCGAGCTTCAACATATCCTTCGAGGGTACATGCTCTAGAGTTGAT
This sequence comes from Adiantum capillus-veneris, assembly GCF_014529385.1. Classification (NCBI taxonomy): domain Eukaryota; kingdom Viridiplantae; phylum Streptophyta; class Polypodiopsida; order Polypodiales; family Pteridaceae; genus Adiantum; species Adiantum capillus-veneris. The sequence goes on along the minus strand of NC_140955.1, from coordinate 137,276,138 downwards.
GTGGCAGCTGGCTCATTAGACAGCATCATTTGCATACTGTAGAGAGATTCGGTTGCACTCTTCACTTTTCTAAGAGTGTTACTGACAAAGATCTGCCTTTGTTCCAGTGCGATACCATTTTTTAAGGACCCAAGATCGGACTTCGACTCATCTTTCCCTTCAAGTTCGTCCTCCAAGTCCTTAATTAGTGACTCTGCCTCCTTCAGGAGCAAAGTAAGCCTCCTCACCTCACGCATATTAGACATTACTGTAAACATCATACCAACCCCCACCCCAAAGTTGAATAAAAGCCCCTTTATGGAGGAGCCTACTCTTCCTGTCACAACCAAGCCCAAATAAGGGTTATTCAACAGATTTATTAATATAGTGTGCGCGCGTGCATGCGGGTGCGTGTGTGTGTGTGTGTGTGTGTGTGTGTGTGTGTGTGTGTGTGTGTGTGTGTGTGTGAGAGAGAGAGAGAGAGAGAGAGAGAGAGAGAGAAGAAGAAGAAGAAGAGAATTTTAATATTGTAGGAAGTTATCCCAAGAGACCTCAAAGATCTATCCGACGAGAGTTGACCTCAAGACCTGTTATTCAAGAGGGAAATGGCATAACCAATCTACCACACTTGGGTGATAGAAAGGTTATACCATTTTCCTCTTCTTATTAACACACTCACACACCCACACACACACCCGAGAAATGAAATGAAATGATATATTAAAGTCTTCAAAAGGCCAAATGAGACCAATCTGTTACAAACTGGTGAATCTGATACCATGTCTGAGTACAAAAAGAGAGATACTAAATTGATATACAGAGAGAGAGAGAGAGAGAGAGAGAGAGAGAGAGAGAGAGAGAGAGAGAGAGAGAGAGAGAGAGAGAGAAATGAAATGAAATGATATATTAACGTCTTCAAAAGACCAAAATGACCTATGAGACCAATCTGTTACAAACTGGTGAATCTGATACCATGTCTGAGTACAAAAAAAGAGATACTAAATTGATATACCTAGATGAATCCAAGATAAGCCCAGATTCACCCTTAAAGGAAAGTGCAAGGTATAGACCCATGGTAGTCACCCACAAGACAATATAACCATCAGCTCCATCATAGTGCCCGAAGCAAATCCTGTTAGCATTCATGTTCCTGTCCGGTGGTAGCTCTGGTATCTCCTAGGAGCAGATTAGGGAGTGAGGGTTGTTTTGTGGCTGTGCCCGGCCGTACTTGAGGTAGACGTACCTATTCTCGGCCGTGCACATCATGGTATTGCTTACCCAATAGGCTGGCATGAGCCAGGACCCCTGTTCCTAGGGTTTCCCGGGGTCAGAGTCTTGAGTCATCTGCACTTAAGCCACTAAATATGTGTTCCATGTCACTTTTAGTGAGTTTATATATTTATTAGCCATTTTAACCAATTTCCAAAATCGTGGGGTTTCCTAGCTCAGTAGGGCAAACTGGAGTTTGTCCGATATAAGCAGTCCCCCCCCTTGTACTTTTGGCAAGTTGTTGAATACAGATTACCAGCGTTTGGGCTCTCTCTCTCTCTCTGTTAGCTTTTCTCTCTCTAGCGTTTGCACTTTGTGGCGAGCACTCTCTCTCTAACGTTTTGCACATTCTCTCTCTAGCGTTTTCTGCAGGAGGCGACATCAGCTTGCGATCTCTCTCTCTAGCCCTAGCGCTTCCCTTTCTGGCCTGTTACCACCACTCCATAGCAGTTGTGCATCCCCGGCAAGATCCACTGCCTGTTCGCTGGGCGGTACGCGCTTGTGCCTACACGGCGAGGAGATTCATCGCAATAGATTCGAGATCTATTGGCTGCCCGTCACAGAGAGGTGTCTTGATCGCAGTTGTAGACAAGTTCCTCATCCGATTCACGTTCTTTCCGTTGCACCTTTAGCATGGTATCAAAGCCACGACGTGCTCTTGAATCGGATTAGTGATTTGTGCGAGATTGAGTTGCTAGTTTTTGCGACAAAAAGAGGCGGTTTGCTGTTTTTCTGCGTTTTTCACTCTTTTGGGGCTGATTTCGGCTATAGTGGACAGATTTGCAGATTTCCTATCTTCCACTTGACTCAAGCCGCTTCACATGCCCAAATTCTCCAACACCATGGACAAGAGTGATGACTCTGACACATTTTCAGCCCATGGTGACGATGGACACCAAGGGGATGGGATCGGCGGCGGTGACCACACCATAAATGACAAATGGGGAGATTGGTCCCAGTTCTATTCCGCAGTAGGTGATCAACCAATCAAGATACCTACACTTCCTACCTTTCCCTTGGATGGGCGATTGAGAAAGCAACTATGATGGCGGTCTTTGACTCTTACGAGCTTGGAGGATTTGTCTCAAGCAACTTTCAAAAGCCAAAGGACTCTAAGGGAGCGAAGTTATGGGAATGAGTAAATGCCCGGATCCGATCTTTTATTATCCTCAACAGTTCACCCGCAGTGATTGGCCACATTAGGCTAATGCAAGATGCAAAGTTAATGTGAGATCGGCTTTCTTCTCTATATGCTCAAGTCTCTCCAATGAAGCGGATAGCCCTCGAGGTGCAGTTGAGAACCTTGGATGCGAAGAACACTTCCATGCAGGATCATATTAACAAGATGCAAGAGCTTCAGGAGGAGATACTTCATATGGAAAAGCTTATCAATTCGGAGGACATGGCCATTCACCTTCTCGCTCAATTGCCTCCCCGGTACACCAACTACTACTCTTTCTTGATTACCAGTGGACGGCTGAATACTATCACATGGGAGGAGCTAGTTCCAATGGTTTTAGACCAAGAGGAGCGGTTCCAAAAGGAGAAGAAGTCAGACTCCAAAGCCTTGACCGGTTCTTCCAACAACAACAACAAGAGGCAGAAGGGTAAGAAGAAAAGCACCAACACCAAAGACGAGAAGAGTGATGCCGAACGTGATGTCTTGAAGGCAGAGCGGCATTGCAATAATTGTGGTGAGAAAGGACATTATTGGAGGAAGTGCCCAAAGCGAGTTGGAGAAGCTTCGACCTCCTCGGCGGCCGTAGTAAAGTCACCGGCCTTTGTTCATTTGGAGATTCTTCCTTCGACGGACTCTCCAAGGACATCGGAGGCATTGGTAACCCATTCTCCTCGAGATAGTCGTGATTGGACTCTTGACAGTGGTGCCTCATGGCACATGACACCTACGAAGGATCTATTGTCCAACATGCGGCGACACTGTGGTACTATTTTCATCGGCGACAATCTAAAATTCCTATTCACAGCGAGGGTTCCATGGAGCTCATTCCCGACAGCACAAGATGTATGCATACCTCCAAGGTACTTTATGCTCCAAAACTAGGTTTTCATCTTATGTCAGTACGCGAGGTGTGCAAGCTTGGCATGGAGGTGATCTTCACGGAGGACTCAGTATCTATACGGGATCGGCAGACCAGTATAGAAGTCAGAGGGGGCTCGGTAGAGAACGGCCTTAATCGACTCCACGCTCTCTCTTCCTCAACTCAAATACCCATTATGTGATTTATGGCATTACAAGTTTGGCCATTTGAACAATGATGCCCTTCGACTTGCTTTTCGAGAACAATTGCTTCAAGGCTTTACCAGATGTTGGGAGTAAGCATAGGAAATTCATTTCTTGCATTCGTGGGAAACAACATCGAGAATCCATCCCCAGGCTTTCTACACGCCGAGCCAATGCCGTGTTGGAGTTGGTTCACACCGACCTTTGTGGACCTATGCAGACCCCTTCCCTCGGCAAGGCTCTTTACTTTATGTTATTGGTGGATGACTTTAGCCGCTTTACTTGGGCATATTTTCTACAACACAAACATGAGGCTTTTGGTCTCTTCAAGAATTGGCACTCTCTTGTGGAGAAGGAAAGCAATCATGTATTGAAGACCATTAGATCGGATAAAGGTGAGGAGTTCACGTCCAATGCTTTCATTCAGTTTTGTACGGACCATGGTATCAAGCGAGAGCTTGCGAATACCAATACGCCTTCAGAGAATGGAGTTGTGGAGCGGAAGAACAGACAGTAGTAGAGATGGCTAGGGCCATGCTTGAGCATCGAAATTTGCCTAAGTCCTTCTGGGCTGAGGCAGTTGCGAAAGCTGTCGACACCCTCAACAGATCTCCAACCTCTTCAGTTCCAAAGATGACACCATTTGAAGCCTATTTTGGTAAGAAGACCGATGTCTCCCGTTTCAGAATTTTTGGGAGCGATGCCTATGTCCACGTACCAAAGGAGCAAGGGGGATATTTGACCCCAAGACCCGCAGCATGATCTTTGTCGGCTACAACTCTCTTTCAGTGGGATATAGACTTTATGATCCAAAGAAGAAGGAGATTGTTCTCAGCCGTGATGTAGTCTTCAATAAGACCTTACCTTCAGAGGGGGTTTCCCGCTCCCAAGCCTTATACGACGACTCCTGATCTTCCCATTCTTGGAGACCCAGATTTTGACTTGCCCTATGATGACCCTCTTCTCCTACCCTTGTCCCACAAGCTACAGAGGAGAATGCACCCATACCCGAAGACGCAATTGACAGTGAATCTCATCACAGTGCCGATGTAGAGACAGATTTTCCAGTTGTTCCTCCCCGAGGGGAGCAAGCTTGACAAGTTACCGAAGTGGTTATTGGAGACCTTGCGAGATTCAGCAATCTCACATTTTCCACCCGATTGGCGAGATTCCGGCATAGTTACCAGGAACGGGAAACCGGAACGGGAACGGGAACGGGGAACGGGAACGCGGAACAAAATGCCATTCCTTGTTACGGGTACTTACGTTTGAAACACGGAACGAGGATTCGGAACGGGAACTTGGAACGGGGAACGGGGAACGGGGAACGGAGACCTGAAAATGACCATTCCCTGTTACTATGGATTTCGGTACCTCACGACGCTCACATCGACTTCGACTTGCAGAGATAGATGTCCTGTTACTACAGGTAAACTATGCATTGATGTCTTCAATGATCCAGGACAGAGTTCCTCTTACAGTTCAAGAGGCGCTTTCACTACCTCAGTGGAAGTTGGCCATGCCAAAAGAGATTGACTCCATCAAGAAGAACAACACATGGGTGTTGGTTCTGAGGCCTCCGAAGCGGAAAGTGATCAAGGTCAAGTGGGTCTACAAAACCAAGTATAAAGCTAATGGTTCTCTAGTGTTAGGTGTAGCGGAATGAATGTTGTATTTTCTCAAGATTAGTGATCTTTATTGCTCAAGGTTCCTTTTAGTTCTTAGGGAAAGAGAGAGCTCTCCGTCTTATGGAGAGTGCTATGATCACGAACAAAGTGAGTGGATATTGTACGTGCAAGTGAATGAGACTGAGAGAAGGAGAGAAAAGAGACACGACACCCGAGAGGTTGTAAAACCCTACTCCGAAGGCCCCACTCTCGTCAGCGAGAGTGGTCTACTTTGATTGCACAAAGGTGTACAATGCGAATGCAATGGACTGATGCAATGGGACTATGCCGATGACGACGACGGTTGTGACGACGACTTAGGCTGAAATCTGTGATCTTCTATGACTGAATTCAGGGTTGTCTTGGTGGCTGAAAATGACTGTTTCTTGCTGTTTTCATGGCTGAAAATGACTGTTTTGTTCGGGGGTCATGCTGAGGGTAAAAACGCTAAGGTTTCGTATCTGTCAAGCTGCGTTTTTAATGGGCTGAACATCTGCTGCCAAAAACGCTACCATGGCGGAAATCGCTGGGTTATGCTGCTGGTCTGCAATCCCAAAAACGCTGGTCCTTTGGGGCTGCTGCTGCAGGTCAAAAACGCTAAGGGCTGAGGCCTGTGGGTCGCAGGAAAACACCAAGGATGGGGCTGATCTGTAAGGGACACAAACGCCGGGAAGTGGAGGTTGTGGGCGATGACTGCAAAGAGGGAAAACGTCAGAGATGGGGGCTTGCCCAGTGAGGATGGGGATCCAAACGCTGGGGGTGCTAAGGGGTACTGCTGAGAAGTTGCCTGTTGAGCGGGAAGCTCCTGCTGCCTCTTCTCCCAGAGAGTGCTAACTTGGGTTTACTTATATATTAACTTAGCAAAATTGCCCTACCTACTTTTGTTGGAAAGTCACTTAAAAATAATAAGTGAAAATAACAAAAAATAGAGAAAATAGGCTAAATGCACTGGAAAAATCCCCTGACTGAATCTGATGGATTCTGAAGGGAATACTGATGATCATGTTGTGTGCAACCGGAGGATATGCATCTATGCTAAGTGACTCGGCATGCACGGTCTACGAATAGACTCACAAAAGTGTCAGATCACTGCTACTCTAAACTGAATGGACTGATTGAACCCTGCTGTGGTATAGCTTGTCCACGGACACATAGGGTTGGGATGTGTCGCGTGACATCCCCTCCTTTTCAAAGTGAGGTACTAGTACCGAACTGTATGGCATCGAGGGAGATCGCCAATAGCATCCGGAATCCTGGAAGGGACTCTTCGCCGGCCCACTCTGATGTGTGGGTCGTGCGGTACTTGAACTTCATGAAGGTTTGCAACGCTTGCTTCTTTGGGCCAGGCCGAAAGCGACTCAAAGTCTTCTGTGGCTCCTTTGATGCTTCAACTTCGTTGAGTATCCTGCTTCTTTCGTCTTCAAGAATCTCCATGGCTGAAAATTCCTGAAACCATCTCCAACACAAAACCATGAACACACCCATTCCATGTAAAGAGAACGAAAAAAATTCTTGTCTTCTCTAAAGACTCTATGCAATGTAGATGAACAAACAGATGGAGTGACAACCCGGTCATCAAACACATGCAAACAATGAGGTCCAATGTCACTCCGTTCATCAAACACGTGCAAACAATGAGGTCGAATCTTTTCTGTTTGATCGAAATCAATCAACTATGGCAAATCACAATGGAAATGCCTATGCTTGGTGCTCATATAATCATGTGCTCTGTCAACAACTGTGTCATGCCAAGAAAGAGACATGGAATATGACTTCTTGACATACAAATTTTTCAGCTTTTCATGCACAATCCGCATACATTCGTGTTCATCCATGAGAGAAACATGCTCAACATACAATATGTCATGACTAGGAAAAGGGATCACATAACGATGCTAACTAAAATACAGGAAACCTTCACGAATGAAACACTCGAACAATGCGTGCGTATCAATCATGCGAACACATAATACTTCCTGTGAGGGTTCCTTGGACCAAGGCTCGAGAGCGAAGATCGGTTCGTCCTGAATGATCGAATCGTCCTGTGGGGGTTCTTTGGGCCTTGACTCGAAAGCCAAGATCAGATCTTCGTGACTGCTCGAATCTACAACGAGGTTAGCTTCGCTAAAAAAAGCATCCACTAACACATCATCCTTGTGAACAATCACATCATCTTCATGCAAATCATCATGCTTGTCATTGTCATCCAAATCATCATGAAAATCATTATCCTGCAAATCCTGTGTATCATGTTGTGGAGAAAAGAGATTGAGAGAATCTCCTATCCCGAATCCTTTCAATCTTGTCCTGCATATTAGCAATGAGAGATGGAGAAGGAACAATGTCCTCTCCATGAAAGACAGTAGGAGAATCACTTTTGGCATTGAGAGTTAAAGTGTTAGCCTCCCAATCAACGAGAGGGTTCAGTTCACGAAACCATTTCATGCCTAAAATCATATCACATCCAGAGAGAGGAGAAACAACAAATCTTCTAGTGAAGGCAGTCTCTTGAATTACAAACAACACATCAAGGTACTCCTTCGTGATGAGAGCGTCTATACCGGGACAAAAGCCAGAGACCTCGATAGGAGATCTCAGACTAACTTCGAGGCGGACTCTCTCAACAAGAGAGTAACTGATCACATCATGCATACTAACTAGGTCAAACAATATGACAAAACGGTGCCCCGACGTACGACCATAACATTTAATGAGAGAATCATCAATGGGAGGGCCTTGAGAAACTTGGGGCACACTCGTGTTATCATTCATTGCATTGACAGATATAGTGGGTGTTGTGGGTTCTTTAGATTTATTCGATTCAAGCTTAGGACATGTTCTTTTTATGTGACCCTTAATGTGACAATGAAAACAACGACCTTCCTTAGAATAAGTGCTTTGTTCTTCCGAAGTGATGTAACCTCCTACAATTCCTTGTGCTACCTTTTCATATGGAGTAAGCTTAGGTTTAGCAGTTGTATTAGCCTTACCCTTAGATTCATTGGAAGAATTCTTTGATGAGAGACTGTTGGAAGATTGGTTAGAAGAGTTATCATTCTTACCATTCTTACTGTTCTTACCGTTCAGAGGGTTCTGAGAAGTCTGCGAGGTACTTGTGGAAGTCTTGTTCTCCTTATGCTTTCCCTTGTTGTGCGTCATCTCCTGTGCGAGAGCAATCGCTACCGCCTTGTTGAGATCGATTGGATCGAATACCTCGACATCGTACTTGATATACTCGTCCAATCCAAAGAGAGAAGCCTCTTTGCGTTCATCATCCAACATGCGTAGTTGGGTACCTAGCTGTAAAACACGATTAGAAAAAGACATAACCGGCATACCATTTTGCTTGAGAGCTCGCCAATCGTCCTTCAATCGTGCAAGGTACTGAGGTGGCATAAACCGCGCCTTGAGCTTGTCTTGGAAATCAGCCCAACTAAAAGAGAGGCGTGAAATCGTCGGCTGCCTCTAGGTGCGCGGCTAACTGTGCCTCTTGCCGTACCAATTGATGGCATCACCGGCAAGGTACATAGCTGCCGTCAAAACTTTGCTATTGCCTGTTTTCTTAGTTATCGCACAATAAGCATTAAATTGATGCAACCAAGAATGAATAATTGTAGCATCCATCTTACCGTCATACTTACTGAAAGTCAACTTCTCTATGACTGGATGGTTGGAATCCGCATCGTGGCTTGCGCCACTTGACGAACTCCCACGATCTTTGGGTGGTTCGGTCTTCAAGGCTAGCAATTGGGAAATAAATTCTTGATTGCGAATCTCCCTTTGAGCTTCTCGCTCGGCGTCCCTTTCTGCTTTGCGTTCATTTCGTTCATCGAGCTCGCGTTCGAGAGCAAGTCGATTTTCTTCTTGTTGTGCGGCAAATCTTGCGTTTCTTTCGTCGCGCTCGCGGTCCTTGGCTGCTTGGTCTGCGGCCATTCTTGCAATTCTGTCGTCGCGCTCACGGTCCTGAGCAAGGCGCTCGCGTTCTAAAGCAAGGCGCTTGTCTTCCTGTCTATCCATCATGGCCATCATCTGCTTGACCATTGCCTCCTTAGGGTCCGGTGCACTTGGTGGCGTAGATGGCGAAGGGGGAGGGTTGAAGAAATCATCTCCGGGTGGGGACGAGTCTTCGTCGCCTCTCTCATGCTCATCACCTGTATGCGAAGTATCCATTCCGCTTTGGGTGACGACCATGCGCTATGATCTTGGGGTCTTAAGCTCGCGAGGAACTTGGGTTCTTGAGGGTCTTGAGGTTCTTGATGCGTGAGAATCTTGGGTTCTTGAGGTTCTTGAGTCTTGAGGGTCTTGGGTTCTTGGGGTTCTTGAGGTTTTCTTTCGCTTGCAAATCGCGTTGAAGAAGGATCTTCTCTTCACCCGAGTTCTACTCCTTTCTGCGGGCCCACCCCTTGGCGGCCTTGCGCTCACACCAAGGTTGCTTTTTCCCACCTCACGTCGATTGGCCGGCCGCTAAGTGCACGGTCCGCTCTCAATGAGTGAAAAGAGACACAAGGGGAGGCCGGACAAGCCCTTCTTTCTTGGGATTTCTGTCACTCTTCAACAAAACACGATTAGGAATCGCCACGCCCAAGTAAACTTGGGTTCGTGCGATTGCAACAAGCAAAAAATATTCTTGTGATTCTTGTGGTTCTTTCCTTGAGTAATGCAGAACACTTCCAAAGCTCTGATACAAATGTTAGGTGCAACGGAATGAATGTTGTATTTTCTCAAGATTAGTAATCTTTATTGCTCAAGGTTCCTTTTAGTTCTTAGGGAAAGAGAGAGCTTTCCGTCTTATGGAGAGTGCTATGATCACGAACAAAGTGAGTGGATATTGTGCGTGCAAGTGAATGAGATTGAGAGAAGGAGAGAGAAGAGATACGACACCCGAGAGGTTGTAAAATCCTCCTCCGAAGGCCCCACTCTCGTCGGCGAGAGTGGTCTACTTTGATTGCACAAAGGTGTACAATGCGAATGCAATGGACTGATGCAATGGGACTATGCCGATGACGACGACGGTTGTGACGACGACTTAGGCTGAAATCTGTGATCTTCTATGACTGAATTCAGGGTTGTCTTGGTGGCTGAAAATGACTGTTTCTTGCTGTTTTCATGGCTGAAAATGACTGTTTTGTTCGGGGGTCATGCTGAGGGTAAAAACGCTGAGGTTCCGTATCTGTCAAGCTGCGTTTTTAATGGGCTGAACATCTGCTGCCAAAAACGCTACCATGGCTGAAATCGCTGGGTTATGCTGCTGGTCTGCAATCCCAAAAACGCTGGTCCTTTGGGGCTGCTGCTGCAGGTCAAAAACGCTAAGGGCTGAGGCCTGTGGGTCGCGGGAAAACACCAAGGATGGGGCTGATCTGTAAGGGACACAAATGCCGGGAAGTGGAGGTTGTGGGCGATGACTGCAAAGAGGGAAAACGCCAGAGATGGGGGCTTGCCCGGCGAGGATGGGGATCCAAACGCTGGGGGTGCTGGGGGGTACTGCTGAGAAGTTGCATGTTGAGCGGGAAGCTCCTGCTGCCTCTTCTGCCAGAGAGTGCTAACTTGGGTTTGCTTATATATTAACTTAGCAAAATTGCCCTACCTACTTTTGTTGGAAAGTCACTTAAAAATAATAAGTGAAAATAGGCTAAATGCACTGGAAAAGTCCCCTGACTGAATCTGATGGATTGTGAAGGGAATACTCATGATCATGTTGTGTGCAACCGGAGGATATGCATCTATGCTAAGTGACTGGGCATGCACGGTCTATGAATAGACTCACAAAAGTGCCAGATCACTGCTAATCTAAACTGACTGCACTGACTGAACCCTGCTGTGGTATAGCTTGTCCACGGACACATAGGGTTGGGATGTGTCACGTGACATCTAGACAAGCACAAGGCGAGACTTGTTACCAAAGGCTTTTCCCAGAAACCCGATGTAGACTACGAGGAGACCTTCACATCGACAGCACGTATGGCGACTATTCGGATTGTTTTTGCCCTTGCTACCCTTAACGGGTGGCCGGTTTTTCAGATGGATGTGGTTTCCGTGGTTTCGGCATTCCTTCCTTTACTCTCAAAGGACAGCAATATGATGTAGATGCAAGTGCTAGTGATTGGCATGTTCCTATGGTCAATCACATCACTGTTAATAGAGAAATAAATAAGTGTCTTTCTGCTTACTTGATTTTTGTCAAAAATTGAGAGATGAGTGCTGAAAATGTCTTGTCTAACTTAGATAATGATCGGCTAACTTTTCTTAATCAATATAAGGATTGTTGTAGTGAAACTCTTCAAGGTGAATTACCTCCTAGAAGACCGAAAGATCATCGTATTGATTTAATTCCAGGCAGTTCACCCCCAAATCAGTCACCTTACCGAGTTAGTCTCTTACAACAAGAAATTCTCAAGAAGTAAATGAACTTTTTGAGAAGGGTCATGTTCGACCTAGCACTTCTCCTTACTGTTCACCAGTCTTGCTTGTTCAAAAGAAAGACTGCACTTTCCGAATGTGCATCGACTATTGTTCTCTAAACATGTCACGTGACACATCCAACCCTTTGTGTCCGTGGACAAGCTACAGCAGGATCAGGGTTCAGTTCAGTCAAGTCGGTCTAAAATAGGAAGTGATCTGGCACTTTTGTGAGTCTGTTCGCAGACCGTGCATGTCCAGACACTTAGATTAGATGCATATCCTCTGGTTGCACATAGCATGACCATCAGATTTCAGTCAGAACCCATCAGTAGCATTTTTATAGTGCATAGCCTATTTCCCCTATTTTTGACATTTTTCACTTATTATTTTTAAGTCACTTTTGTTGGAAAGTAGGTAGGGCAATTTTGCTTAGTTTGTATAAATAAAAACCTAGCGCTAGCACTTTCTGGCAGAAGAGGCAGCAGGAGCGCCTTGCTCAACAGGCAACTTCTCAGCAAGACCAACACCAACAGTAGCCCTAGCGTTTTCAGCCATCTGAGGACCTAGCGTTTTCGCATCAGATCAGCCTTGGCGTTTTGTGCACAGCAGATCAGCCCCGGCGTCATCACAACACAGCAAATCAGCCTAGCGTTTTGCATTTGCAAAACAACCGGCGACAGCAGCAGAAGACCATTTCAGCCCTAGCGTTTTTGAATCTGCATCATACTGTCACCAGCGTGTGACTACTATCTATCCTTTTTGTTGATTTCTTTCTTATTATCTATTTACTTTCACTTTTTGGAAACACCCCTCGGGAAATCTAACTGCCCTGCATTGCATAGCTAGTGTGGAACTGTCCAGAGGGAGTCCAGGCCTGAGGGCAAGAGAGCACTAAGGTTGGACAAGGACTATGGTTAGCCAAGTGGGGTCATTGACTAGCCAAAGTGGAATCCTTTGCTACAGAGGCTACATTTCAGTTTTGGATGTCGCCGCAGTGTACAAAGAGGGTCGGATGACCTAGAAAGATGCAATGGCATCATCTCCTAAAATTTAGGGAACTGCTATTTTGGGACCTGAAAATGTGTTGGCGTCATTACCTCCGGAATGACAAAGGGAACATTTTCTTACTCTGCCGTGAAGTCAACTGGGCAACCGGTTGGGATATTTTTAGGCGGCAACCCCGAAACGGGAAAATGCTTGTAAATGTGCCAAGTGGCACATTCTGGTGCACTTGCCTTATGCAACAAGAAGTGGCGCTGAATTTGAAGAGGGGAGAGCCTCATTTTCAGATTTTTGTCACAGGTTAAGAGCTATGGAGTGCTTGCTTTCCCTCTTATGCACAGTGCGGTGCCAGGAGTGATGCCCTGCACGCTACGCACTGCCCTCTCTCTCCCCTTTGGCAGTATGTTATGCCCCTCAAGTGGGCTCTTCATTTGACCAATGTACAGTTGTGTGGTTTCATGCGCGATTGCCAAGGCAAGAGCCTCTTGCACAGGTACTGGATTAGCTAGCGGCTAATCCCCCCGCAGGTACAGGTGAATTCGGAGAGGTTTCACGCCAGAAATCTCGTCCGATTCAAAGGGCAAGTAGCCCTACAGGTGCAGGAGCTCGAGGACTTGCTACGGATGCGACCGGCACGCGAAACGGAGCCCGAAACAGCGAATTACAGCCTGCTGTGTATTTTTGCAGGTTTAGGGTTTTGGCCCTAAACGGACCCTAATACCCCCAGGAGGTTCGGGGACGCAAGGGGACCGCTGTACAGGCGATCTGGCGCATTTTCAGGGCTGAAAACAGAGAATTCAGCGTGCTGCAGATTCTCGCCAGGTTTTGCAAAGTGCCCGTATGCGTCGGGAAAGTCGGTCAATGCGTGGGAATACTGACCGTGAAGGGTTCTCTAGTACAGTTATGCTGCCGAAATCGGGCTGGAACAGTGGAAATTCAGCCGAGTTTGTGCAGGGCAGCTTGTAGGGAACCACAGCGTTTATTCCCTCTTTTGAACAATAAAGAAATACCGAAAGGGGCGCCTAAGTTAGGGGCCAATCTGGTGTCTGTCTACTCATACAGGTGCAATCTAGCAGCCTGTATCCCTCTCCCCTTTGTTGTGTCTTGAAAGTACAGGTAAAATAGACGACTAATAATGGGTGAAAGCTAAATCAAGGTTTAAAGTAAAGTCTACCGCCCTTTTTGGATTGAACAGGCCGGTTACATGGTTCCATCGACGGGATTAAATCACTTTTTCCCATAGAAGTGAGCCTTGGTCAGTTTTGGACTTGAAGACACAGGGGATCATAGACCAGACATAGGGAATTGCAATTATGGCTGACAGACCAGATGATGTGACTGAAGAGGTTTCCTCTTCACAGGGTCAACAGACACATGAAGTGGGTGAGTCCTCAAGACCACCACAGACTGATGATGATATATTCAGGACCCAGTTGGCTACTGCTATGGCTATGTTCACACAAGTAATGCAGAACCCAAGGTTTTTAGCCTTTCTGCAACCTCCTGTTCCGTCTCAGCAAGTTGGGTCATTGGATCATATTCAAAAGCCTGTTAAGGCTCGAGCACAGGTGATTCATACCGCACAGTCAATGGAAACACCTGTACACTTGACGGAGAACATGCAGTCTCCACAACGTATGCCTAAGGTGCAAGAACAGGTGGCTGAGATGCCAGTCTTTCAGGCTGTACCAGTTCAGCCTGCCACCTTTCAGCAGCCTATAGATGGTTCTAATGGGCAGGGAAGCAACTTACAGGCTATGCAACAGGTCTTCCCACCACCTTCAGTACACCCTGGCTATTTTGGAGGTGGATCGGTATTCCAGAGCATGGCTGGTCATGCACCTGGAAATCAGTTTTATACGCCAGGAACAGTGTTTGGGGGTGCTCAAACGATGATGCCTAACCCCATGTACAGTGTCATGGGTATGCAACCAGGGTTTCAAAGCACTCAGGGACAATTTGGGATGCCACAAGCAAATTTTGGTATGGCTGGAATTACAAATCAGCAGCCAAATATGGCATTTCCAGGTCAAGTTAATAGCGGCCAAGGAACACAGATGAACCCTAATAGTGTTCCCATGTTTCAGTCACTTCCATATGACAATTTAACGCCGCTGGAGAGGCCAACTCCGTACAAAGAAGGTGGCAAAGGAGTGTCATTCACGACCTTTACAGGGTTTGATGACAGGAAGAAGGCTCTTTCATTCCTCCAGCAGTTTGACAAGGCCTATGCAGGGGGAAACTTTACAGAGGCTTCAAAGGTCCGCAAGGCAGCCACTTTCTTGACAGGGAATGCGGGACAATGGTGGACAACTTTATTGCTTCAAGGGCAAGCTCCGTCCACATGGATTTACTTCAAGCAGATTTTTGCAGCAGCATGGTTATCTGATGATTTCGAAGCAGATGTCATGACAGAATGGCACCAGCTTAATGCTGCCACTTGCAGAAATCTGGATGATTACAATCGGAAGTTTTGGAAAGCTCTACTTCCAGTAACTTCCTATAGGTTTGTGCCATTGACAGAACAGATTGAAAAATACTGTTGTGGCCTACCCAAAGGATTGAGAAAATACTGCACGAAGACAAAAGTCACTACTTTGACGCAGCTCATCGAGGTAGCAAACACTAGCAATGGTTTGCTCAAGGGAGAAGATTGTGAATTTAACACTGGCGTCAAGGCAGGATCAGGCAAGAAAAATTCAGCCAAGAAGCACGTTCCCAATGAGGCTCCTAAAGGGACTCAGGAGTCAGCCAATGCAGGGAAAGACAAAGCTACGGCTGAATCAGAAAAAGGACCAGCAAAGAAATGGAAAAGACGTTTTCCTCGCAAGTCAGAAGAGCAAAAGAAGGTCCTGAGGACAGAGAACAAATGCTTTATATGTGAGCAGCCTGGCCACATTGCTTACAACTGTCCTACAAAGAAAAGGCCAGCTGATTCTGAAGACAAGGAGGACAGGAAAGGAAAGAAGCCCATGGCTGGTCTAGTGCCAGATATGGTGGGCGACAAGCCAAATTCAGATGCAAGTGAGCTTTGCAGAGCATGGGGAAAGGTTAGGGATCAAACAGTGCTTATCTTCTTTGATCCAGGTGCCAAAGCCAACTTCATTTCCCCAGAATTGGCTTCAAAGTTGGGAATCAGACCTGAAGAGATGGGGTATACAGCAGAGGCAGGTTTGGCATGTCCTGGCCATACAGAGGCTGTGACACCCATCATTGGAAAGTTGCGTCTACATATCCAGTCCTATGTAGATGCTGAAGAATTTTACATCATGCCACTGGACGGATGTGATGTGTTGTTAGGTATTCCTTAGTTGTTTCGTGTACAGGGAATCATGGATGCCTACAACAAAAAGATCACTGTACAGAGCAGGGGAAAGACTCATATTCTGGATGTAAAGCTTAAAGGGGAGTCTATTTCTACTGTATCAGCTTCTGCTATTACTTCTGTAATGAAAAAGCATCTTTCTGCGTACTTGGTTTTTGCACGTGAAGTGTCAGATTGTGATGAATCAAATTTATCTGTGCTAGATAAAGAAAGGTCAATGTTTTTACAACAGTATAGTGACTGTTTTTCCGATTCATTACCGTCTCAATTACCGCCAGAGAGACCCGAGGACCATGCGATAGATTTGGTGCCAGGCTGTAGCCCACCAAATAAGCCTCCGTACAGAGTTAGTGCGGCTCAACAGAAAGAGATAATGGGCCAAGTACAGGAGTTGTTAGAAAAGGGGCTGATTCAGCCCAGTTCATCTCCATTCTGTTCTCCAGTGTTGTTGGTGCAGAAAAAGGATGGCTCATGGCGTATGTGCATCGACTACCGTGCACTGAACAAGAATATCATCAAGAATAGGTTCCCTATACCTAGAATTGATGATATTATGGACAAATTAGAAGGAGCAGCTATGTTTAGCAGGATAGATCTAAAGAGTGGGTACCATCAGATCCGCATTAGATCAGAGGATGTGCACAAGACTGCTTTTAGAACAACGTTTGGTCTTTACGAATTTTTAGTGATGCCCTTTGGTCTCACAAATGCTCCTGCTACGTTCAATAGAATGATGGACAGAATTTTCCGTCCACACCAGCAGTTTGTTGGTACGTTCTTTGATGACATGATAGTCTATTCAAAGAATGAAGAGGAGCATAGGCATCACTTGGCCATTGTGTTCAAAGAGCTACGCAGTCATAGGTTGCTCATCAATGCAAAGAAAAGTGAGTTTTTTCTGGAAGAGATTCACTTTCTGGGACACATTGTCTCAAGGGATGGTGTCAGAATGGATCCTGCAAAAGTTGAAGCGATCAAGTCATGGCCAAATTTGAAGATGGTGCATGATGTCCGAAGCTTTTTGGGACTATGCTCCTATTACAGAAGGTTTATCCGAAATTTCGCTGAGATTGCTTCACCTTTACATGCTCTTCAAAAGAAGGCAGTCACCTTCAGATGGACACAGAAAGAGATTTCAGCTTTTAATCTCTTAAAGGAAAAGATGACTTCAGATCCAGTCATTGTGTTGCCAGATCTTAGGAAGTCATTTGTGGTCCAGTGCGACGCCTGCGGTAGTAGCATTGGTGCTGTGCTAATGCAAGATGGCAGGGTAGTAGCCTATGAGAGCAGAATTTTGCAAGGGCCAGAGATGACCATGCAGGTCAGAGATGACCTGCATGGTCTATGAGAAAGAGTTACTGGCTGTGATTCATGCGCTCTTAAGTTGGAAACACTACCTGCTAGGTGCAGATTTCGTTGTCCAGACGGATCATCAGACCTTGCGATACTTCTTGACACAAACAAAGTTATCTGAAAAGCATATGCGATGGGCAAATATTTTGTCCATGTTCCATTTTCAGATTGTGCATGTGGAAGGCAAGAAGAACGTTGTGGCTGATGCCTTGTCAAGGAAGCCACAAATTTCAGCTGTGTCGATTCCTTATCATCATGAACTTGATGATATGAGAGAACAGTATGCAAATGATGAAGATTTTGCAAGGGTCTTCGAGCAACTAATGGATGGACAACGTCATGAACACTATCTTCTTAAAGACGGGTTCATGATGATACATGGCAGATTGTGTGTCACAAAGCCATTGCGACGCAAAGTTATGGAAGAGAGTCATGTCCCACCGTATGCAGGGCATCGTGGTATCGATGCTACAGTTAAAGCGGTAGAGACATTCTTCTATTGGCCTACATTGAGAAGGGATGTGGATGCCTTTGTGCGAGAATGCCTAATATGCCAAAAGGTCAAGTTTGACAGGCAAAAGGCACCAGGGTTATTGCAACCACTACCTATTCCAGATAAACCATGGGAAAGTATTGCTATGGATTTTATCTTTGATCTTCCGAGAACGCAGACAGGAAATGATGGTATTTGGACCATTATTTGCAGATTCAGCAAACAGGCTCATTTTATTCCTGTCAGGAAGAAGATAAAGCCAGATCAGATGGCACGCTTGTTTATGAGCAATATTTTCAAGTATCATGGCATGCCACAGTCGATTATTAGCGACCGTGATCCACGCATGACAAGTTTGTTCTGGAGAGGCTTGTTTGAGAATATGGGTACCACGCTCAAATTCTCTTCGTCATTTCATCCTCAAACAGATGGGCAGTCAGAAGAGGCAAATTCTACTGTCCTAGATCTGCTGAAGTGCTATACGTGGACGGCAAGAGCAAGAACAGAGGGAAGCTTCACACGTGCAAGAAGCATGGGAAGCCATGGAAGAGGCCCATGATTTCGAGCGACGCGAAAGGATGCCCGAGACTAGCATCCCCAGAGGTAGAAGTAGAAGCAACCGGAGCATAGGGCAAGAGACGAGTGGCACAAACCGGGGGAGAGGATAATAGCAGGGAAAGGGAGAAATTTACTTGTATAAATCTTGACAGAAACAACAAAATATGTAAAGTTTTGAAACAATGAAAATGTACATTTTTGAAACATTGTTTGACCCCCACAAAATGTCTCTGCATTAGTCATTTTGAAGAGTACATCATGGTTTGCATGATAGTTGAAGGTGGCAAGAAAGTTCCTCCCATACTGCATACAAAGGACAAGATATTTGAAGCAGATAAGTATGTTCAAGACATGGATGAAATGTACAAGAAGGTCAAAGTGGCCTTAGAAAGGACTCAGGCAAAGCAAAAGAAAGCAGCTGATCGTCACCGTCGTGAAGTGGTATATTCACTTGGTGATTGGGTGCTTTTACGCTTTGAAAAGGCAAGGTTAAAGAAGATGAAGGGCAAGGAAAGACTGTTTCCAAAGCTCAGCATGCGTTACTATGGGCCTTTTCAAGTATGCGACATAATCAGTGATGTTGCATATAGGCTGAAATTGCCTGACAGTTGGAAGATTCACAATGCGTTTCATGTGAGTCTTCTCAGACCCTATGTGGGTGATGTGCCAGAAGATATGCCAGCTGAAGATCAGCCGGAAGTCGAGGAACTTGACGAGATCTTGGTCCCTGAACAGATTTTGGCACACAAAGAAAGGAAAGTGAAAGGCAAGGTTGCTAGGCGTTACTTGGTAAAGTTCAGAAACTATCCACCAATGGATGCTAAGTGGATGGAAGAAGGTGAACTTGCAGAGTCACCAACTATGTTATCACTTTACCTGGAAGCCTTCGATTTGCAACCTACCTTGACCCCTTGAGTTTCAAAGCTACATGGATTGTCAGTGTGACAATGGCTTCTGAAACAAATGATGTACATGGTATTTAAAGTGAGCTCAAATCAGATACCTGTTACATGAATGTTAGAGCTGTACAGATTGTCAGTTTGGCAATTGCTCTTATGGAATGTCCAAAAGTTTGGTTAGTGCTATAGAAGTGAGTATTTCTTGTCAGTTTGTCAAGGATACAGTGATTGCTTCTATTGAAGAGTACATGTGTAACTGCATTCTTAAACTGTCGGTTTGGGTATGCTCGAAAGTGTTACGGGATCCAACGTGTACTATAAGACAGTGGCAAAATGTGCAGCTACCATTTTGTCATTGGAAAGTTAGTGACTCAAAGCAATGGCAGAGTGCGAAGCTACCACTATGTCATTGGGACAGGGTTCACACGCAGGCAATACATGAGTCAACAAGGTGTTGAATACAGCAGGGTTGACAATGAGCATGTATGTGTCGTACATGTGTTGACAGGTGTTGAATACATCAATGTTGACTAGGAGCTTGTACGACATAGATGCAAACGAGGACGTTTGAGATTTCAAGAGGGGGGTATGTCACCAGCGTGTGACTACTATCTATCCTTTTTGTTGATTTCTTTCTTATTATCTATTTACTTTCACTATTTGGAAACACCCCTCGGGAAATCTAACTGCCCTGCATTGCATAGCTAGTGTGGAACTGTCCAGAGGGAGTCCAGGCCTGAGGGCAAGAGAGCACTAAGGTTGGACAAGGACTATGGTTAGCCAAGTGGGGTCATTGACTAGCCAAAGTGGAATCCTTTGCTACAGAGGCTACATTTCAGTTTTGGATGTCGCCGCAGTGTACAAAGAGGGTCGGATGACCTAGAAAGATGCAATGGCATCATCTCCTAAAATTTAGGGAACTGCTATTTTGGGACCTGAAAATGTGTTGGCGTCATTACCTCCGGAATGACAAAGGGAACATTTTCTTACTCTGCCGTGAAGTCAACTGGGCAACCGGTTGGGATATTTTTAGGCGGCAACCCCGAAACGGGAAAATGCTTGTAAATGTGCCAAGTGGCACATTCTGGTGCACTTGCCTTATGCAACAAGAAGTGGCGCTGAATTTGAAGAGGGGAGAGCCTCATTTTCAGATTTTTGTCACAGGTTAAGAGCTATGGAGTGCTTGCTTTCCCTCTTATGCACAGTGCGGTGCCAGGAGTGATGCCCTGCACGCTACGCACTGCCCTCTCTCTCCCCTTTGGCAGTATGTTATGCCCCTCAAGTGGGCTCTTCATTTGACCAATGTACAGTTGTGTGGGTTCATGCGCGATTGCCGAGGCAAGAGCCTCTTGCACAGGTACTGGATTAGCTAGCGGCTAATCCCCCCGCAAGTACAGGTGAATTCGGAGAGGTTTCACGCCAGAAATCTCGTCCGATTCAAAGGGCAAGTAGCCCTACAGGTGCAGGAGCACGAGGACTTGCTACGGATGCGACCGGCACGCGAAACGGAGCCCGAAACAGCGAATTACAGCCTGCTGTGTATTTTTGCAGGTTTAGGGTTTTGGCCCTAAACGGACCCTAATACCCCCAGGAGGTTCGGGGACGCAAGGGGACCGCTGTACAGGCGATCTGGCGCATTTCCAGGGCTGAAAACAGAGAATTCAGCGTGCTGCAGATTCTCGCCAGGTTTTGCAAAGTGCCCGTATGCGTCGGGAAAGTCGGTCAATGCGTGGGAATACTGACCGTGAAGGGTTCTAGTACAGTTATGCTGCCGAAATCGGGCTGGAACAGTGGAAATTCAGCCGAGTTTGTGCAGGGCAGCTTGTAGGGAACCACAGCGTTTATTCCCTCTTTTGAACAATAAAGAAATACCGAAAGGGGCGCCTAAGTTAGGGGCCAATCTGGTGTCTGTCTACTCATACAGGTGCAATCTAGCAGCCTGTATCCCTCTCCCCTTTGTTGTGTCTTGAAAGTACAGGTAAAATAGACGACTAATAATGGGTGAAAGCTAAATCAAGGTTTAAAGTAAAGTCTACCGCCCTTTTTGGATTGAACAGGCCGGTTACACATACCCCAGCATTTTGCAGATTCACCGCGACGGAACATCAAGAAACCCCAGCGTTTTCAGTTTTCAGCCTTGAGACATTGCAGAACAAGTCCCAAACCTCGCAGAGTTCACTTCCCGAAGCAGTTCCTCGCCGCACGGTCAGTTTCCGTGAGGTTTACAGTTTCAGCCCGGAAAACGCAGATTTCAGCATCTGCGTTTTCAGCACGTCGTCGTCGCATCGTCGCCATCGACATCATCACTGACATAGAGTCGAAATTCAGCATATAAAGATTTGCAGATTTCAGCCCTTAGCGTTTTCAGTTTTCAGCCCGTCTCGTCGTCATCCTCATCGTCGTCGACATCGTCGGCAAGTCTAAGCATTGTAGAGATATGTGCAATCATAAGTAGACCGCTCTCGCCATAGAGAGTGGGGCATTCGGAGGAGGGTTTGACAACATCTCTGGTGTCGTATTCTCTTCTCTATCTCTCAGTCTCAGCACCTTCATTCACAGTGTCCATTCACTTTGTTTGTGTCCATTGCACTCTCACTAAAGGAACGGAAGGCTCTCCCTTCCGTAAGTAAAAGGAACCCTTGAGCACAGTTCGGAGCACTCATCTTGAGCAAAGTTCAAACATTCATTCTGCTGCACCTTACAAAACAAGATTACGATCAAGAATAGATTTCTGATTCCTAGATTTCTGATTACGATCAAGAATAGATTTCCGATTTCCGATTACGATCAAGAATAGATAATATCTTAGATAAATTACAAGGGGCACAAAGTTTCGGTCGCATAGATCTTAAGAGCGGCTACCATCAGATCCGTATTGCTGAAGACATACATAAGACTGCATTTCGAACAACCTTCGGATTGTACGAGTTTCTAGTAATCCCTTTCGGCCTTACTAACGCTCCAACAACTTTCAATCAAATGATGGACCGAATTTTTCGTCCTCGTCACTAGTTCATAGGAATCTTCATTGATGACATTCTAGTCTTCTCTCACACAGAGGAGGAACACAAACAACATCTACAGATTGTGTCGAAGAATTGCAAAGGCTAGAGAGTGGAAGAGAGATCGCTAAAAGAGAAAGGGAGTTGCTGAAATCTGCAAAACACACAAACAAAGAGATCGTCGACTCGTGAGATGCTAGGGAGAGAGAGTGCACGAGAAAACATGAGAGAGAAATGAGTCCACAAAACACTGGCAATCTGCAAAATACTAGAATGTAATAGGGACATTCCACATTTGCCTGACCCACAGATAAAGTTGATACGACTCAAACAAAATTATTTCTTTTTTTATTTTTTTATTTTTATTTTTTTGGGGGATCCAGGGGACAAGGGGGCTAATCAATATGCCACATCATCTAAAAACGACACTAAATTGGCCAGAGGACCAAATCTAATCCACGACTGGACACATACAAGGAAAACTGCAAACATAGCAGACTCTGACCCCGAGAAACCCTAAGAACAAGGGTCCTACCTCATGCTAGCCCTACCTCATGCTAGCCTATCAGGACGGTGCATACATGGCTCGTACTGCCGGAAAAGGACCTCAAATGCAGCAAAGCATAGCCATAAAACAATCAACTTCCTAAAAGGCTCAACTATTCCAATGAGATACTCGAGCCACCACAATGTAGATCACTCCATGAAATTGCTCCCAAACCAAATGAAAAGGTGTAACATGCAGTCGCACGTCGTCTATTCGGATCTCCACCGCAACCTGAATCACTTCATCCTCAAAGAGTGATCTTGAAGTCGATACCTCCAACAATATACCTAGTGCTACCAACAACTAAGACTGTTTCAAATACCACAAGATCCAAAGAGGCTGCTCCATATGTGACCTGGGGGCCTTTGCATAAATGAATTGAGAAACTGATTTCAAAACCGGTGTTCAACAACCAAATGAGAGAATGAACCAAATTTTGATAATTCGTACCATAAACTATAATTAAGGGGTCATACAGAGACAAGACCCATCGAAATCAGTCTCCACTCGGTCACACCAAATGACCCCAGCAACGCTTTGACATAGCGCTGCTAAATAAGAAAGATGCCCCTCTCTGTCTACCACATCTCTAGTCCAACAAATCCATGAAGCAAGGTGAGATCAGTCATCTCAAACTCCTTTGCCAAGGTCTGCAAATATGTGGATCATGGCTACTTGTAATCACAAAATCATCCATATAGAGGATAACAAGTGTCACCAGTCCTCCCTCTCTATAAAGATATAAATCTAGGTTTGCAGAAGAACAATGTAAGGAACGTCTTAGTAAGAAAGAATCCATCTTCTGGTACTACGCTCAAAGCCTCAAGGAGCTTGTTTCAAGCCATGGAGAGCCTTCCACACCCTGTCAACTTTTGTCACTCGATCCTAGAACTGTGAATCCTTGAGGTTGCTCCACATACACCTCCGCAAAGCTACCATTGAGGAAGGCCGACTTAACATCCATCTAAAACACGGGCCATCGATAATGGGCTGCTAGAGCTAGGCGATAGGGTCCAGGGAGTAGGGTGTGCAGGGAGAAGAGAGGGGTTAGAGGAAGAATTTAAGAAACACTAGCTCGCTGCCAACAAAACACCCCCAATCGTGTCAATAAAAGCCTAAAAAGGGCAAAGGATGCACATGTATATATGTGCCCCACACAGTTGCCCTACTATCAACTCTAGCAATAACCCACAACAGGTCATAAATGACAAACAGAACAAAAATATCAGTAGCAATGCCAGCGATCAGGCACGCTCCAAACATGGCTGAACTAACTTACATGAGACACACCAGGCATGGGCAAAGCCAACAAACAGACTTCACTCCCACATAGCTCCTCGGAGATACAAGAGGGAGGCTATGGGGGAATACAAGAGATAATAAACTCTAACAAGCTCACGATGCCCCATTTCTCCATGTCTTTTTCACATGAGACGCATAATTTTGGGACCGGTCAGGGGGGGGGGGGGGGGGGGGGGGGGGGGGGGGGGGGATGGATGGATGGTCTCGTCTGTGGAGAAAGAAAAGAAAAAGATCACCTCGCACAAGGAGTCTAAGCCATGAGCTGCTGCGAATCAAAGAGAGACTACTGAAAGAACAGGTACAAGATGCAACAGACACACATGGCATGGAGAAGAATGTGGCTATCACAGCACCCAAGGTATTTGATACTATATATCAACGCCATTGTAGAGATAAAGAAAGATACTACACAATGCCCATAGCATAGAGTCAAGGGTTGGTCTCTTATTGAGCCAAAAGCACCTCCATGGCTAAACTACCCACGACTATCACCAGCCAAGGCTTACCATGCCTCATTTCTCTATGTTCTTTTGCACAGCAATAATCGTTTATTTTGCCAAATCTTTTCTTTAATGGTCTGTTCAGACAACATATAGGCAGGGAGCATCCATGAAGCCATAAAATACGATCATAAAGTCCTTCAACCACCTCATTTAAGATCAAAAGTTGTGGAAACCTGAGCAACAGAGCACTGCCTACATCCTGATCCAGACTTCCATCCCAAACCACAAAAGTAAACTACTCTATGCCAACCTGTACTTTTAGCTTTCACCGATCAAAAGCCTCAGTAATACTAATTACCTGCTAAGAGGCTCACTACACAAACCACATGTTGTTAGACACATGGCACACACACACAAGACAACAATAAGAAAACATCTCAACCTCACCATACCTTTCTTACTCTCCCATTTCGCACCACTTGCACTCTCGTACCTCCGACAAGCGAAAGGGTTGAATAGCTCTTCAGTTGTTGCTTTACCATCAAAAGAGATTCTAGGTGTCATTGATTTGCTAGGATACCTTTTAGAGCTATGCATCCTTGATAAAGAAGGCAATCCAATGGCAAATTCTGTCTTTGAGAGACCAGCCTTACCTTCACTTGCAAAAGAAGCTGAATATCTAGATGATCTTTTAACAGAATCTCTAAGGACTTCATCATCAATGTGTCTTGTACTTGAAATATGCCTCCTAATGTAATCTTCATCTAGCTGTGCTGAAAGACAGCTTTCTAGCGATGACATTGGCTTCTGTCCTCCTGCAAGACTTCTCTTCCTGAATCCTTTACTTCTACCATACTTGTTCGGAGTCCTGCTTTTTCTTGAGCTACTTCCCCTACTTCTTTCACCTTGCTGAACAAGGAGACTCTCTGTATCCAGAACAAAAACACCTTCCGAAACATCCCAAAAGCCTGGCATCCAAGATCCAAACACACAACCCTCACTTTGGTTTGCTGTGCTTGAGCTGTCTAAGGCATCTTTCATACGCTTTCCTGCACATCCATCTTGATGCGACTGTCCACCTCTTCGGGTTTTCCCATCAAGACTGTCATTTGCCCGTTTTCCAGAAGTTGACCTTAACAAGATTTGATGGGAAAAATCCTCTGAAGGTTGTCCCTTCCCATCCTTTTCCATTGTGTCCCTTTCGAGCCCGTATCCATCACTCTGTAAACTGCTTGCAGCGCTTATACTTAATCGTTTACGATAGAGACTATCCCTGGGACTTTCATCTTGGGGAGTTGTCTCAAGCTCGTTGTCATCCAGTTGCACGCCTGATCCATCGTGCGAATGGTTGACATCCCCAGAATCTGAGCAGATTTCACATCCATTTGCATCATTGCAAGTATGACCTTCCCTACTCAATGTCCTGTCTCCTTCCCCTCCCATAACTTTGTTCCCGGCACGGTTCTCCATAAGGTTGCCAGTGCTCTTAGGCCGAACCCAGTAAGGACTCCCCTTACCACAAATTGATTTGCCAACTTGACGTTTTCCTGAGGAGGAGAAACGGCGATAATGGCCTCTGCTTGAGGGCAAGTTTGGTGATGGTCCTGCACCACCATCATCTTCAGCTTCATCTGCTGATGACCCTTTAGGTTTTTGTGCATTTTGCCATCTTCTTGCGAGGTACCCTGATCCAGCAGCTGCCAAAAGGATCCAAACCTCCATGTTGGAGATTTGATTAGTGTGGAAATTGACCTCTTGTCAGCAAAAGCCGGTAGTACTGGTGAGAATGTAGCCTTTCCTTATCATCTCTCACGTGTATTGCACGACATTAGGCTGTCAAGATGGCTGAAGCATAAACAGACTCTGCCACACAATCCAATTTGATCGCAAGGCGACACCCAATCTGCCAAATATATGCTGAACCACTTTGCCCTGTATGGCAGAGTGTATCACAACATTAACGATGTGGTATGAAGGCATATCAGGGGTTTAGCCACTGTAGCGCAATGGAGATGCCACACTATCTAATCCCTGTTGAATAACCAGCAAAGAAGCACAGGCATTGATACTTACATGCGTTTGAACCTGAAGTAGGTACCAAAACGTGTGATTTAGCTCACGGATGGGCAGCAGAAAAGATCCTGTAAACAGCCGCAGGAAATTTCACCCAATCAAACAATGCCGGAAGTAAAGACGAGACTAAATCTAATTCAACAGCAATCTTGACAGGGAAGAAAGGTCGTCCTGCGATACTAAACAGACGACCCAAATATGGGAAATGTGTGTGTGCGCGCGCGCGCGCGCGTGTGTGTGTGTGTGTGTGTGTGTTGTGCGAATCAGGGAACGCGTTACGCAACGGGTGGATAGCCAGACTTTACAAAATTAAACAGATTATGTTTCAATTATTTCAGAGAGGATGTGGCAGGAAAAGGGAGGTGAAGCCAAAAGCAGTGGAGAGAAGCAGAGAAAGAGAGAGAGAGAGAGGAGGTGACTGTAGTCTGTGAGAGAAAGCGGCCACAAAGGGTATCGGGTTAAAAGGAGTTTGGCTGCTTCGGCATTCTCTCTTCTGACGCGGGAGCTACCTAGAGGTCTAGAAGCGTAGCCTCTAGACTTTCGCATTAGTCGCTCTCACTGTTAAGACCGGTTTCGAACGTGCAGCTGCGAGATACGGCCCAGATACCCTTAGCAGATGGTGCCGACGGCCCAGGAATCAGGATCAATTGTAAAATGCCTCTACTCACTGGTAGCAGTTGACTCACTACCGAGAAAGTGGGTATTTTGAGTATGAAAACATGTCATCGATCACCTAGAGTAAAACCCCCAATAGCGGAACAGTTAAAGTGAGCAACCAATTGCTACACATCTACTCCATTATTTCATGCGTGAAGGGGCGCAATCGAGAGCTCGTCACCACAGCTACAAGCAGC
This sequence comes from Adiantum capillus-veneris, assembly GCF_014529385.1. Classification (NCBI taxonomy): domain Eukaryota; kingdom Viridiplantae; phylum Streptophyta; class Polypodiopsida; order Polypodiales; family Pteridaceae; genus Adiantum; species Adiantum capillus-veneris. The sequence goes on along the minus strand of NC_140955.1, from coordinate 137,248,731 downwards.
AAAAAGTATGGTGCGAACAATGGCACACAGGCGATGGACGATGACATCAGATTTTCTGTGTGTAACCAAAGCAAGGGCACAATAGAAGGCGGGGACTATAATGAAAGAACGTCTGACCAGCAAGGCTCGAACACGAGATCAAACGGCCAGAATTCCATCTCGACTAAGCTACCCAACCCACCACTCGACCTCTGATGTTCTGCAATTGGTCCGTTGGTTTACTTAGGAATAGGGGTAGAGGTGTCCCTCCACAGGGACCTGTTCCCTTATTGGCCCCTTTAACCTAATTGGAGTAGATGAAGCCAACCATTGCTATTGCTCCATGAGTTAAGCTATTGTTTGCTTGGGTTGCCTTGGGCAGGAGATAGGGTTGTGTTTCTAATGGGTTGCCTTGGGCAGGAGATAGTTTCTAATGCCAATTGGCCTACACTTTCCATATCCGTTCATGCCCCTAAGATTCCCTTCTCCAAGGCTCGCTTGACCACTGTGTAGAGAGAGATATGTGCTTCTAGATTGGTAAACCTAAACTCTTAAGGTTGCTAGTCTCCAAAGGATAATCAATCATAAAGAGTAATGTCAATTGGAGAGTGCCTTAGTGTATGGGCGTGTATCATCAGTACACGACACCGACCACATGTATGGATGGGTGCCATCAAGCACACATGGCAGTTAGGCCATGCCACTTTGTCGATTGTGATGACATGTTGGCACATATCATGCCCTCGGGTTGCACTTGGGTGTTTCTTCTAAGGAGGGTTTCATATGGGCCACATGGCTAGTGGAACGAAAGCTCATCACGGACTAGGTGACAAATGGCAACTACCATGTATATTGACAGCAATCGTCGATACACGTGGCAATTGCCATGTCGTGTCTACCACATGCGTTGCTACCATGTATATTGACGATAAGCATCAATTAACGTGGAAGGTCATCATAAAGCTTTTCAGGCCTCTTGGGATTGTCATGAAGTTCCTCTTGAGTGCTCTCTCTTTCTATGTACTCCTTGTGCTCTTGCCCTTCTCTCGTCCCCCTCCCTCTCCCTCTTCCTCTTCCCCCTCCCTCCCTTGCCCCAACCCCACCCCTTACCCCCCTCGAGGGATCAACCATGGAAAACTTATTGTAACTCATAAGTGCAGACGAGAGGGTGTTCCAAAAACTTAGATAAGCATGTAAGGGTAGCAAAATAGCTATTTTAAAATAAACAAAGGTTTCTTTATTTTATAGCGTAGCAAAATACTAGGATAAAAGCATATAAGGGTAGCAAAATAGCTATTTTAAAATAAACAAATGTTTCTTTAATTTATAACGTAGAAAAATACTAGGATAAATGTGCACTTTGGATCTATTCTAGCACAAAGCAAAGACTATGGTCAAATCCCCACTCTAGCAGAGATCGATATGGCTCTGTAACATGTTTATTGGGCCCTGCATGTAAACCTTTCTTTGATACTCCTTGATGCTATCAAATACCTTTTTTGTCAAAATGGATTTTGAAGTATGGGAAGTCTCTACATGGATATAACTTGACCACTACCAATTAACACATGGTACGCCTAGATCTCACCTACAGTTATCACTTGCATGAGGCAAGTCACATGAGGATTCAACATGGTGTACCTACCAAGAATGATGGCCACTTATCTTGCCAACTCACTCGCTAGTGGTTTCACATTGACCATTGTACATTGTTCTTACTATGTTACATTTTCCACTTATGTTTGGTAGACTTTCTCATCATTTTTATTTGCTTGTGAATGTTGTCTATAACTACAATGCCTTTCTGTGCACAAGGTGCTAGCAATAGAGATGTTACTTTCTACGAATAGCAAGTGGGCATGTCCTCACTATCAAGCATATAATTCATGAGATGACATGAATAGACTAAGAGAGCCTCAAAGTAGGTGATCTCTTGTTTGAACACTCAAGAAAATTTAGTGTGACTACCTTGTTTGGGGGGTTGACAATTTTTCTCTTTTGTTCATGGAGAGATATAGCATTTATGCTAGCAATGGCATTCGTAGGCAAAGGACAACCCCGACGACACCTCAACAAAATGGCATTTCTGAAATTGCAAAACCATAATCTACCAATTATCTATCATATACGAACCTATAAACTGTCAAGACCTGCGATAACCAACTAGGCTAGAGCAAGTCAAACCACAGATGTTATACACCACAGCCCCAAAAAAATGCATGTGGCAATGCATATCTGCTCTCAAAAATGCATGGAGAGTTAAAGATATTTATGAATGCACGAAATCTATTGTGAAGGGCAACGTATTACTCCACATGTACCTAAATCACTATCTGAACCACTTAGCGAATACATCAATACACACTCTTGTGTGTGTCAAAACACCACTCATTAGAGAGCTAGTATGTGGCCCAGAGTGCTCATTGATGTCGAGGCTATTGGATATGTCAAAAGAGAGCCTTGTTTACTCTCTCTTGTAAAGAATGAGGATGCAAGAGAGCTACACAAGACAAGCACAAAGCACACAGAGATGGAAAGCTTCTTCTTCTTCTTCACAGAAAAGAGAGTACAAAATGACTAAGTGCTAAAGCTGAAAAGTAGCACATATGTACATGCGGTCACTAAGTGTGAACTCGCTAGAAGCGTACTAGGCTGGCACTATAAGTGTAGTCCAGCTGTAGAATCACTGGTAGAGATCCTCTGTGTCGGTCACCTAACGCGCCAGTGAGTAAATGCCGTAAGCGGCCAAGCCCCGTAGTGGATGCCAGCTCAAGGTGTAGAGCTCGACATCTCAACACTCCCCCTTGAGCTCTGCATGTCGCAGAGTCCAAGCATAGTCCGGAAACGTCGAAGCTTCTCAGCTCCGAGGACCTTGGTAAAGATATCCGCTATCTTCTCCTCTGTGCTGACGTAGACCAAGTCGATGTCTCCCGCCAACACTCGCTCTCGAACGTAGTGGTAATGGACCTCTATGTGTTTGGTCCTGGCATGGAACACTGGGTTCCTAGCCAACTGCATGTTGCTGAGGTTGTCACAATGGATAAAAATCTGCTGGTCCACCTGCACTCCCAAGTCCTCAAGTAATGTGCGTAGCCAAGCTACCTCGCACGCCGCAACTGCTGCACCTCTGTACTCGGCCTCTGTGCTCGATAAAGCAACCGTAGGCTGCTTTTTGTTGCTCCAAGTAACAGCAGCACTCCCAAAAGAGAACATAAAGCCACTCGTAGATCTCCTATCAACAATGCTACCTGCCCAATCTGCATCTGTATACCCATACAATGCTAATGGTGCATCTGCTGCATAGAACAATGCGTAGTCAAGAGTACCTTGCACATACCTAAGTGTGCGTCGTACTCCATCCAAATGTGGCTTCCTCGGAAGCTGCATGAACTGACTCTCCAAGCCTACTGTGTAGCTCAAGTCTGGCCTCGTGATAGTCAAGTAGATTAGACTACCCACAATCTTCCTGTACATGTTGACATCCTCAACAGCATCACCCTTCTCTGCACTCAGCTTTGCATTCACATCCAAGGGAATAGAAATTGGCTTACAATCAACCATACCATACTTTGACAACATGTCCAAAGCATACTGTCTCTGTGATAGCCATACACCCTTTGGAGTCCTGATCACCTCAATGCCAAGAAAGTAGCGTACCTCGCCTAAATCTTTCATTTCAAACTCCTGTTTGAGAAGACCCTTCACATGGTCAATCTCCATAGCATTGTCACCAACAATAATAAGGTCATCTACATATATGGTAGTGACCACAATCCCCACATCACTCTCACGTACATAGAGTGAATGATCAGCATGAGCTCTTCTAAAACCAATACTAACAAGATACTTGGCAATCCTGTCATACCATGCTCTAGAGCCCTGCTTCAAACCATACAAAGCTTTGAGAAGTCTGCATACATAATCTGGGTAACCTGGATCGACATAACCAGGTGGCTGATCCATATACACTTCCTCTTGCAACTCACCATTCAAGAAGGCATTCTTTACTTCCATTTGATGCATAATCCATCCTCTAGATGCAGCCACTGCTATGACAGCTCTCACAGTCGTCATCTTTGCCACTGGAGCAAAGGTCTCCTCATAGTCTATGCCATACGTATGTGCATAACCCTTTGCGACCAGCCTTGCTTTGTGACGCTCAATGTTACCATCAGCCTTATGCTTGGTTTTATACACCCATTTACAGCCAATAGCTTTCTTGCCACTTGGCAATGGCACCAACTCCCATGTGTCGTTTGCTTCCAATGCAGCCATCTCTTCATTCATTGCATCATCCCAATGCACATTTCCAACTGCATCCTCAAAACACGTGGGCTCCACATCCTGTATCACCTTAGCCATGTAGGCTTGGTGATGTGCTAGATACCCATCATAAGTCAATTTCTGAACTGGATTTCTGACTCTATTAGATCTGCGCAGTCCTGGGTCACTCCTTTGCCCTCTAGCATCTTCTTGTACTTTCCTTACACCAGGTTTCCTGACAGCCGGAATTCCAAATTCCTCATCAAGACTTTGTTCAGAACCATCTGAATCCATGTCTACATGTGAAAAACCTGATGATGCATCAGCCATAAAGGGAGGTTCATCAACCTTTTCCTTTCCTTTTCGTGATACATTCCCTGTACCTGTTGGTGGAGTAACCTACGTACGTAGTCTACCATTCCATGGTTTCTCAACAGAGCCACAAGAAGAGGACTCTTGTGGTCCACTCAAAACCTGTGACTATGGCCTCACATTTTGTACAACCACATCATCTTTTACATCAGCCCCAATAGTGCCATGTGCATTATTGTACCAGCTGCTCATCTCATCAAAGACTACATCTCTGCTCACTCGTAATTCTCGTGTAGTAGGATTGTAGCACCTGTACCCCTTTTGTTCAAGGGAATATCCCACAAGAATACATTTCTCTGCTTTAGGATCCAATTTCCTACGCAACTCATCTGGTACATGCACGTAAGCTATGCAGCCAAACACTTTCAAGTGTGCCAAATCAAGCTTTGTACCTGTAAACTTTTCCTCAGGTGTTACATCATGCACCGCAGCTGTAGGTGTCCTGTTCATAATGTACACAGCTGTATTTACGGCTTCAGCCCAGAAATGATGAGGCATGTTCTTCTCATTCATCAATGCACGTGCAACCTCTGCAATGTGCCTGTTTTTCCTTTCTGCGACCCCATTCTGTTGTGGAGTATATCTGCATGTAAACTGCCTACGTATACCATGCATTAGCAGAAAATCTGAAAAATCATTGGAGAAGTACTCTCCCCCTCCATCTGACCTCAATGTCTTGATTTGCATATCTGTCTCCTTCTCAATCATGACTTTGAAGTCTTGAAAGTGACCAAACACTTCACTTTTGTTACGCATGAAGTAGACCCATACTTTCCTTGTATGGTCATCAATGAAAGAGACAGAATACCTGCAACCATGTATACTTGCAGTATCGGTTGGACCCCAAACATCTGTGTGCACCACCTCAAGTGGCTTTTTACATACATTGCGCTCATGTGGAAATGAGCCCTTTGACTGTTTTTCAAACTGGCATGCTGCACACACTTTATGCATACCATCCACCTTGAATTTGGGCAAACCTTTTACAATCTGTTTTGATTGCATGCTGCGCAATGTCTGCTCATTGACATGGCCAATGCGTTTGTGCCAAATGTCAACATCAGCCACAACACCTGTGCCCTGTGCAAATAATGCAGCTTTTACCTCAGGCATGTCTACATTCAGCGTAAACATTCTGCCCACACATTTGCCCTCTGTGATCAGCTTACAGCCATTCTGGAAATCTTCTACATAACAGCCATTCGGATTGAAGCGAACCTGCAAACCCTGCTCAACCATTTGTCCAACAGAAACAAGATTCTTTGTAATGTTTGGGACATGAAGTACATCTGCTAAGTACTTTGATTTGCCACTCTTCGTATTTAGAGGTATGTCCCCTACATGAGCAATCGGGTGAGCTGTGTCATCTTCTGTCTGCACATAGCCTGACACATCTGGTTTGCGCATATCTCTAAACCACTCTCCACGAGACGTCATGTGATTAGAGGCACCTGAATCCACATACCAAACATCATCGTGGGTGGAATTCTCTGTAGTCATTGTATTCATTACATGCTGCATAACAAACATGCGCTCGTTTTTGCTGTCATCTGCATCTCTGCTAGTAGATGCATAGTTGCCTTGTTCTCTCTTTCCACTTGCTTTTCCCTTTGGATAGTCACGTGACATGTGACCTCTTTCACCACAAGTCCAACATTCTCTGCTATCTGCAGTATGTTGCTGCCTGCTTGATCCTGCACCACGACCTCTTTGACTCCCCCTGCCTTGAGACTGGTTTCCCCTACCACCTGTATTGTTTTGATTTGATTTAACTTCTTGAAATTGGCCCCTGCAACCCCTTGGGCCTCGACCACGACCTCTACCTCTACCTCTGTTGGAGTTAGAATAGAAGGCCTGTTCAGAATTATTTATGCCATGAGAAGAAGATGTGTCAAGGTTCTTCTCCTCCAGAATAAGCATAGAAATCAAATCTTGGAACACGGGGATGTCGTCTCTTGTATTCATGGAAGACCTGAAATGTACATACTCATCTCCTAGACCATCCAAGCATGCACGGACAATGTCATCGTCTTCCACTGAGACTTTAATAGATCCAAGATCCTCAATGATACTCTTGATCTTCAAAGCATAATCATTGATGGAGAGGTTGTTCCTCTTAACCTGATTTAGCTCCGACTTTAGTTGAAGCTTCCTGGCCTTGGTGTTCACCTCGAACACTCTGCCTAAGTTTTTCCATGCAATGGCGGGGGTTTCAGCATCCTGTAGATAGCCCATCATGCCATCTGTGATGCTCATAGAAAGCCAATACATCACTTTGCTCTGGCCTTGTTGCCAGTCCCTCAAAGCTTTCCTTTGTTCTGCTGTAGCATTTGCTTTGGGAATCCCTGGTTCCTTTTCATTGTCTCCTTCTACATAGTCCCAATAACCTTTTCCTTTTAGGAAATTTGTTATTCTGAACTTCCATGCAGGGTAGTTATTTTTCTCAAGCTTCTCAGTAACAATCTGACTGAAACCGTCAGACATCTTGAAGCACTAAGACAAAATAGTTGCAATCTACAAAAACCTGCAAATCTGATGAACCTGCTATCGTGGTACCTGTAACGCTTCCTACACTCAACGAGTGTCCACAATCAAGCGTATATACAACCACTGTACTTGTACAGTAAATCTTTGTGTACTGCACTTTGGAGACCTGTTCAGAAACTTGGACGAAAAACCCCTAAAAAAATATGGTCGTGGATTGCGAACGAAGGGATTGTGATGCTCTTGCTCTCTTAGCCTCTCTTGCCTACACCAGGCTCTGATACCATGTAAAGAATGAGGATGCAAGAGAGCTACACAAGACAAGCACAAAGCACACAGAGATGGAAAGCTTCTTCTTCTTCTTCACAGAAAAGAGAGTACAAAATGACTAAGTGCTAAAGCTGAAAAGTAGCACATATGTACATGCGGTCACTAAGTGTGAACTCGCTAGAAGCGTACTAGGCTGGCACTATAAGTGTAGTCCAGCTGTAGAATCACTGGCAGAGATCCTCCGTGTCATCACCTAACGCGCTAGTGAGTAAATGCCGTAAGCGGCCAAGACCCGTAGTGGATGCCAGCTCAAGGTGTAGAGCTCGACATCTCAACATCTCTCTCTCTCTCTCTCTCTCTCTCTCTCTCTCTCTCTCTCTCCACGATGAATGCCAAAGAAGCCAATGCCGTCAAAGTTGATGCTATCAAAGTCAATGTCAAAAGTGCCGGAGGAGAGTCGAGGTGCTCTCCCTCCCTCCCTCGCTCTATGCCAAAGTCACCGATGCCATGAAGCACTGGGTGATGTGGATGTCCAAGTCAGAGCCAAAGGAGAGCCAAAACTTCTATGTCTGGCTCTCTGGCTATATCAGAGGTCAAAAGAATCCAGAGAGACTCTATCTCTCTCTCTCTCTCTCTCTCTCTCTCTCTCTCTCTCTCTCTCTCTCTCTCTCTCTCTCTCTCTCTCTCTCTCTCTCTCTCTCTCTCTCTCTCTCTCGTTTGCACAGCCCTCCTGCCCTAGCTCTCTCTCCCCCCCCCCCTCGTTTGCACAGTCCCCCCGTGGGCAAGGGCAGCCCTGTGGGGGGGCGTTAACATCAGTCCCGCCCTCCCTCCCCTAGCCCACGACCTGGCCACTGTCGACCTGCAACACGCTGTCGGATCTATCAAGATCCGACACCAGCTCAACCTTTGCACCCTGTCGACCTCGAGGGCTCTGCAAGATTCGACACCTACAAGTGCCATCGCTATGGCTCTATCAAGATTTGCAACCTCTGCTCGTGTCGACCTCAAGCAAAACGAATCTGCTCAATCAAGATTCGGGTCCCGGCTTCATCTTGAGGGTAAGTCTCTAAGCAAGGGTTCCCATAGTTTTGGGTGGGTACTTTGTCAAGACTTGGCCGACCCAGTTTAGACAATGTGCCCCTGCCGCTTCAGTTCATCCTGAGGCTAACAAACCCTAAGGGTCCTAAACAAGGGTTCTCACAGTTTGTGTGGGTACTCGACGAGGAGATGAAGACCAAAGAAGCTACTCCGAAGTCGACAACACGATCGAGCTTTGCCGCTGTTTTAGTAGCTCCGAACAAAGCCGACCGACTCGAGCGTCTTCAAGCGGATCTTGATCGGGTCATGGAAGAGAATCACAACCTCAAAGCTTGCCTTAGCAAGCTTGAGGCACGATTTGATTCCACGGTCGATCTTACTACCAACAAAGTGAAAGAAGTCGAAGCCAAAGCCATTGAAACCCACTCGCCAACACTTGCGAAGGTGAAGACATGTGTGACAGTAGAGCTTCGAGAACAACGACTTCAAGAAGAAAATACCCTCAAGATCCGAATTGGTGGACTACCTCAAGCATGGGAAACGACCAAGAATGACATCTTGAAGCGCATCAACTTCCTCAACGAGACTCTCAAGCCGGTCAAGTTCGACTACAACGCATTAGCTTGTATCACTTCGAGAGGCCCTGGCAAGCCTATACCACATGGGCATGCCATCCTTGAATTTGAAAGAAGAGAAGGTCGGCCCAAGCTTCTCCAACAATCACGTCTTCTCATAGACACCAAGTTTCGGATCGCAGAAGAACTCACTCCGCTACAACTCAAACGCAAAAGTGAAGAGCTCAAGAAAGTACATGAAGCCTGCAAACAAGGTAAATGGGCAGTCTACCGTGGTGGTAAAGCTATCATCCAGGAGTTTCGAAACCCCAAACCAGTTCTCTCCACAGTTGGGTTCCCCCTTTTTTCCTCGTCTTCCCTATGGACCCTCAATCCTTAACTGATATGTCTCGTCATCGTCTTCTTAAGACGCAACCGCTGTAATGTTTGTTTTTGGCCCCATGGGTCATATCTGACCTCCGTGGACGATAATGCAATCTGTGTGTATGTGTGTGTGTGTGTGTGCACGATTGATGCCAAATAAGCCAATGCCATCAAAGCCGATGCTATCAAAGTCAATGCCAAAGTGCCGAAGGAGATTCGATGTGCTCTCTCTCTCCCTCCCTCACTCTATGCCAAAGACACCAATGCCATGAAGCACTGGGGCGATGTGGACAATGTAACATTTAATGGCCTAGTAACTTGTGTGTAGTGAAAATAGCGTAAATATAGTGAGCATTTCATTAGAATAGATTCCTAATGAGCATAGAAAGAGTGCTTGGATGGAGAGAGAAACAAAAAGTGTAACACCTAGTTAGATATGCATGAACAATACTTCAAAAGTGAGAGAAATTAAACTATTTAAAGGCTTTGTATTATAGGTTTCCCCCATCAAGGGAGACATTTTACAATACAATACTTTGCGTTCCTTTAAATACTTGCTGGTGCAATGAAGATGGAAGCTTCAAGCACCATGCACACACTTATAAAACACAACATCAATTCCCTCACGGTCTCATAATTTAGACCTCACACACCTTCGAAGACGGTGAGAGCTAGCGGGGTATGAGAGTAGATTGAGAGGAAGAAGGAGTATTCTTACGAGAAAGATGTATATCTCCTCACATAATCACCCATACAATCTTAGCATAGCTAAGTATTTAGCATGGTAGAGGATATGAGCATGCATTGAAGCTTAGCTCTTGGTTGGATTTGCATCACAAAGCCAAGAGTTGTTGGTGTAGGCCTCCCTTCTCACAAGCTTGGAGTAGATGATGAGCTTTCCATTAAGGCTTGAGAAGGAGAGAGATTCTTCTTTGCTTCACACATCAAATTGTGTGAGTGTGTGTGTGTGTGATAATACCTTGCCAAAATCAACCGCCTCTCTCTCTTGGTCGATTCCTCTTGCATTTTACTCATTCTAGCACCCCATTGGACCCTGCAAAAGCTTAGCCAATGATAATTGAAAAGCATAAGTGATAGCCTTTTGACATGTGTCCCCTTTCCCCTTTTGTGAGAGCTTTAGGTATTTAATTAATGCAATTAAACTCTCATTGGACCCCGTTGTCTTCTGGCCAATAGGAATCAGGCAAGCCATTGGGCTGTTGAATGCTCATTGGACCCCTTGAGAGACTGTCCAATAGTCTTCTAGAGAGCTTAATTTCTATTGGTTCCTTTATCAAGTGTTTTAAAATGAATTAAACTAAATGTATCGTAGCCATTATAATTCTCATTGGTCCACCTCTATGGCCATCCAACAGGATTTGAATGCACCTTGGGGGAAACAGGGCTAGGGAGCTTACATGTGTCCCCTATTCCCTTTGTGTAAAGGGAGCCTCTGTGTGTGTGTGTGTGTGTGTGTGTGTGTGTGTTTTGTCTCTCATCCCCTACTAAAAGGGATTCACCCCCTCCTCTTTAGGAGTCTTTGAAGACTTTGTGTACACTACCAAGCATCCAATTTTCCTAATCAATGACCATTGGACTTAACCTTTGAATTTTGGAACCTTAGCATTTTGGAAGTCTTAATGGGCTGAACCTTAGGTGTTTGAAGCCCATTGCTTGCACATTGCTCTTCTGCAGATGGTCCCCCTTTGGATCCCTATTTTCCCTCCTTTGGATCCCTACTGTAACCAGTATGCTAGCCTTACCAATAATCTAGCTTTTTCTCCTCTGGTACTTCCCCATATTAAATGATCAGTTTAACATGAGAAAATCGTTTAGGAGAATTAGATATTAGTTATTATGACTCTCTCTCTCTCTCTCTCTCTCTCTCTCTCTCTCTCTCTATCTATCTATCTATCTATCTATCTTGAGTTTGGAAGCCGCAGATACGACAAGCAAAGAGGGGATGGGAAAAATTTATCTCTCACTTGCTCTCACTCTTGAGCTCTTACCACATGAGCACATGGAAAAAAGGGGGAGACAACGGGACAAAGAAAGGGATATTGGCAAAGGAATGAAGTGGGAAAACTTGAGGATTGAAGATTCTATCTCTCTCGACAAGTGAGCAAAGCTGCAAAACAAGGATCGGTTTCAAAGACGTGCAAAAGGGGCATGTGGCTGGTACGAATGAGAGCAGGCAAAACTTGACTGGATAGAGGGTAGAAGGGAAAGTCTAGGGAACTAAAGAGTAGGGGAAGAGTACAGGGTGGGATTTGTGACTAGCGATTACTGATTGCTTCCATCGGGTTGGAGATTTTTGATTAGGGGTTAGCAAATCAAAAGACATACTGACGATGGCGTATGCAACCAATTTGCAAAAGGGTTTTTAGCTATCAAAAATTGGAAGCATCTACTGGTTTCCAGCATCAAATAAGTGTTGATATCTCATTTCAATTTGTTTTTAGCGTTTATTTGTGCTCCTAGTCACGATTTTCTCCTGCGATTTCTCTCTAAACTCACTATGTCATTAAATTCAATACCTAACCAACCCCAATGATTTTCTCATATTAAACTAATTATTTAATGTGGGATAATAAACGGGAACAAGGGTTAGAATATAGACATGTGCTTACAGATCTATCTCAACATGGAGCCAATGGTAAAGGGGCCCAAATGAGAGATGGTTTGTCAAAGAGCAAGGTTAACTAATGGAGCTTAAAAGACCTTAGGGTTAGCTTCATTAAAGACCTCCAATGGTTAATGCTAAAAGTCCTTTGACCTTAGGCAAGCTAGGGCTGAGCTTGAGGTGGGAACCCGACCTAAACTTGCCTTTGACCTTAGGCAAGCTAGGGCTGAGCTTGAGATGGGAATCCGACCTAAACTTGCCTTTGACCTTAGGCAAGCTAGGGCTGAGCTTGAGATGGGAACCCGACCTAAACTTGCCTTTGACCTTAGGCAAGCTAGGGCTGAGCTTGAGGTGGGAACTCCACCTAAAGTGCTTGTCATGCTTGATGACTAAGGTACTTGAGGTACTTGTCATACTTAATGAGGAAGGTGCTTGAGAAGCTTCCCATGCATGGGGGTGTAAGGTGCTTGAGTCAAAAAGAGACCCTACAAACTTAATGAAGAAGGTGCTTGAGAAGCTTTTTATGCATAAAAGTCCCAAAGTTAGGGGAATCTTTGACCTAACCTTCCACTCACCCAAAGGGCACCCTTTTTCTCAAAGGACACATGGGACACATGTCAGACTCTCCCTAAGCTTAACCACATGGTGTGCTTGAATGCTATTGGCTGGGCTAAAGAGGGGTCCAATGAGCTTCTAGTCCTATCCAACAAATATCTAGATATTTTCAAGCTCTCTCTCTCTCTCTCTCTCTCTCTAAGGGGTAAGGAGGACACTTGTCAAAAGACTGTCCATGTACTTGACTGCATGCTACATGTGATTGGCTAGGGGGAGAGGGGTCCAATGAGCTTGAATCATGTGGAAAAGCCACAACTTGCCCCAAGCAAGCAAGGGGGGTGCTAGGGGGATATACATCACACACACACACACACACACACACACACACACACACACACTCATTTTGTGGATCATTCTCACTTGGTGAAAGTTGAGGAACTCCACCTCCTTCTCCAAGCTTGTGAGAAGTGAGAGCCTACACCAACACTCTTGGCTATGGAATGCAAATCCAACCAAGAGCCATGCTTCAATGCTTAATCTTGCCATCTTCTCCATCTTCATTACTATGCTATTATGTATGCTAGCAAGAAGAGTAATGATAAGTGAGGAACTATTTATTTCTCCTATGGAATGGTTCTTCTTCCTCTTCCCTATCCTGATTCTCCGCTAGCTCTCTCCACCTTTGAAGGTGTTTGAGGCCTTGGGACTGAGGCTTGGGATAGTTAATGCTTTCTACAAAGATTATGTTATGCTTGTGATGCATGAAGTTTTCCATCTTCATTGCATCACCTAGGTCACAAGGAACACGAAGACTGTATTGTACCAAGTCTCTCTTGATGGGAGAAACTATAATACAAATGCCTATTGGAGGGGGGACCGGCTCCGTATGAATCTGGTCCTCAACTATTGTCATGTTCTCTAAACTCTCTCTCTTGCAAAAGTATTGTTCATGCCAAGTTAACTAAGTACCATGTTTATGTTGCTACCATCAATTAAGTTCACCTACTATGCTCACAAATTAATCTCACAAAAGTGCTTCATCTAATTTCCTAATTCCGCTACTCTCAAAATTCATAGGCCATTTCCATTACATTGGTATCAGAGCATTTGGTTTCTCTTTTCTTACTTGAGAAGAGAGGTCCTTAAGTAGCCTATTAATGGTTGTTTTTGTTAATTATATTAGGGTAAGTAGGACTGGGATCTATTATCGATTTTATTGAGCCCACTATGTGGGATATGGTGCACACCTCGGGAGATTTGGTCTTAAAAATGGAGTCTTTTTAGACTTGCCTATGGCTTTACCATTATTGAGCCATAAGAAGTCTGAAAGGAGCTATCCCTCAGGAACTTCACTATGTTACTCACTCCACTACTCTCTATAATTAACCGATTCGAGCCATGGGTGTAGATACTTAAGTGCCTATTTTCAAAGGCTAAGAGGAGTAGCAATCAAGGTTTTGAATTGCCAAAGCATACACTAAGTAAACACATAAGTTTAATTAGCATGGCTGACAATAACCAAGAGAGTAGAATGACCATTGATAACTTTGATTTTGCACATGAAGGTGACAATGATGATGCCCCCATGTTTGTTACTTATCTTGTCACTAGGTTGCAACAAGCTATGGGCAACCCCACCTTGCAAGCCGAAGTTACTCAACAACATCGTGCTTATGGGATTTCCTTTCCTCTCCAAGAGGAGAGAGATCTTACGAGGCCTCTTGATGAGACCCCCAAAAGAAGACTCTCTCCCATGCGAGAGGAGGAATCCAAAGGTCAAGAAAGCAATGAATCCCTAAATTCCTCCGAAAGATGTGGCTCCACAAAGAAGACAGACTAAACGATCACCAACTCCTCCCAAAAGGAAACGGTTAACCCATAGTCCTTCTCCTTGTCACTCCAAAAGGGAAGAGAGGAAACCAAGGAAAAAAAGGGCAAGAAAGAGGTCACCCTCTTCTCCTTCTTCTTCACCTTGCTCCTCTACCGATGAAAGCTATGACTATTCTCCTAGAGAATATAAGAGGGGAGGACATCACAAATCTTACCCTGCATGGCGAACGTCACAAAAGCTCAAGAAGTTCAAAGAGGGAGGAAAGAGTATCTCTTTTCTCACCTATGATGGCACCTTTGGTGTTACCGACAAAGTATTGGCCTTCATCCAACAAGTTGATGCGGCCTTTGGAGACGAGGGCTTCACGGAGTTCTCCATGCTACACCATGTAGCTATGCACTTCCAAAAATCAGCTCGTCAATGGTGGGCTAGCCTTCGTGGCAATGGCGAAGCCCCAAAGACATGGAAAACTCTATGAGTTTCCATCATGAAGCAATTCCTTGCAAGCGATGCAAAGGACAAAGTGCTCACCAAATGGCGGAGTTCAAAGCTTCTCTCTCATGAGCCAATCCACAAATATGTGGACAAGTTTTGGGATTTACATCTCAAGGCTACTGTCTTTCAAAAGATAGACTTTGCTGAGCAAAAGCAACAATTCTGTGCGGGATTACCTGAAGAGATGGCCGAGTATGTCAACTCTCAACGCCCTGGTTCTATCAGCGAAGTAATCCACCATACCATGGTTGCTTCATGTATCAATTTCCAACAAGGGGTTAGACGGAATATCAAGCCCATGGAAAATAAAGACAAAAGTGAAGCAAAGGGAAAAATTAATGCCCAAAATTTTCCCAAGGCCATTCCAACAACAACAACAATCGGTCCAAGGACAAAAGAGTTTACAAAGGTAAAAATAAAATCTCTCCTGAAGAACTTGAAACTTTTGCAAGGATCACAAATGTTTTAAGTGTGGGGAGCAAGGACATGGTTATTGTTCTTGCCCCAAAAGAAATGCTCGCAATGAGACTCCTAGAGCTTCCACTAGTGAAGCTCCAAAAGAGGATGCTCATTGCAAAGGATCACCTCTCTCCTATGCTTGGGGAAAGGTAAGGGAGCATGATTCCTTCATCTTGTTTGACCCTGATTCTACTCACAACTTCATATCAATGGAGTTGGCCACCAAGTTGGGCATTCAAGCTTTTGAGACAGGAGATGCTGTAACTGCCGATGCCGCTTTCAAGGGATAGCAAGTCTCCATTATTCCCTTGATTGGGACTTTGAGGCTTCATGTCCAAAGCTATGTCGACAAAGAAGACTTCTTTATCTCTCCTCTCCAACATGAGGATGCTATCCTAGGGGTACCATGGTTCAACCGCATGGCTGCCAACATGAAGTTCCTTGAAAGGAAAATCTACTTCACCTACAGGGGAAAGAATATGTATATAGATGCAAATGAGTCTGGTCGTACTATACCACTTGTAAATCCTCTTGCCCTTGATAAATCAATAAAGAGCTCAGTTTCTGCGTACATGATTTTTGTCAAAGAGTCCCTAAAAGGTCTTAATGTTTCATCAAAGGTGAATGGTAGGAATCAAGAAGAGTTAGGCTTGTCTAACTTTCTAAAAGGATTCCAAGATGTGTTCATCAATGTATCCCTATGAACTTACCTCCAAAATGAGGGGATGATGACCATCAAATTGAGCTCCTATCAAGAAGCTCACGCCTAACAAACCTCCCTATCGAGTTTCACAAGCTCAACAAGAGGAGATCATGATACAAGTACAAGGATTGGTAGACAAAGGGATGGTGAGGCCTAGATCCTCTTTCTTTTGTTCTCCAGTCCCTTTAGTGCAAAAGAAAGATGGTACATACCGCATGTGTGTGGACTATCGTGCACTAAACCATATCACTATCAAAAACAGATTTCCCGTACCTCGGGTATAAGATCTGTTTGATAAGCTACAAGGCTCTAACTATTTCAGTAGGATTGACCTTAAAAGTGGCTACCATCAATAAGGATAGTGAATGAAGACATCCTAAAGACCGCGTTTCGTACAACGTTTGTCCTTTATGAATATCTAGTCATGCCTTTTGGTTTGACTAATGCACCAGCTACATTCAATGGATTGATGGAGAAAAATTTTAGAACCTACCGCAAATTCACTAGAGTGTTCTTTGATGATATCGTCATCTACTCCAATTTCTTGGAGGAACACAAGCAACATCTCCAAGTGATTTTTCAAGCATTAAGGGAGAATAAGCTTTTTCTCAATCAGAAGAAAAGTGAAATTTTTCTTCAAGAGATTCAATACTTAGATCATATTATCTCTCGAGATGGTATTCGTATGGAGCCATCAAAGTTGGAGGTAATAAAAGCATGGCCTAATCCAAGGAATCTAATGAGCTAAGAAGCTTTATTGGTATGTGTGCATACTATACACGCTTCATAGCAAAATTCTCTCAAATAGCAGGACCATTACATGACTTAACAAAGAAAAACGTTAAGTATTCATAGACTGCTAAGGAGCAAAGTGCTTTTGACAAGCTCAAAGAGAAGCTTACCTCCCAACTAGTCCTTATGCTTCCGGATCTCTCAAAGCCATTTGAGGTCCAATGTGATGCTTGTGGTGATTGCCTTGGAGCAGTCTTGCTTCAAGAAGGGCATGCCATAGCATATGAGAGCCGAAGGCTCAACCCGGATGAACGGGTCTTAGGCATTTATGAGAAGAGCTGTTAGCTATTCTACATGCCCTAGCAAATGAGGTGGGAAAATTTTCTTTCACAATTTAATTTCCACATTGATCACATTACTGGTAAGCAGAATCAAGTGGCTGATGCACTTTCACGATGACCAAAAGTTAATGTTGTGTCAATAGCAACTCACAGCGATCGATCTTTTACGATAGATGAGTATGCTACACCCTGATTTTAAAGACATAATGTCAGCCCTTTCTTTGGGGAAGAAAGAGGAACCATTCACCTTGCAGGATGGTTATCTTCTCCATGGAAATAGGCTATGTGTTACCCACTCCCTTCGTGAGAAAGTCATCTATGAATCCCATGCTCCTCCCTATGCGGGGCATAGAGGCATTCAACCTACTCTTCAAGGAGTAGAGACGTACTTTTATTGGCCTACCATGAAAGTGGACATACAAGAGTATGTTTCAAAATGTGTGGTATGCCAAAATACCAAGTATGATAGAGAAAGCAACCTGGATTACTCTAGCCATTGCCAATTCCTAATTCACCATAGGAGAGTATATCCATGGATATTATCTTTGGATTACCCAAGTCTATCCATGGGAATATGGGAATATGGACAATAGTCAACAGGTTTAGCAAGCAAGCACACTTTATTCGTGTCAAGAAGACTATTAAGGCACACCAAATGGCAACTCTCTTCATATCCCAGATTTTCAAACACCATGGATTTCCAACACCATGGATTTTCAAACACCATGGATTTCCAACATCCATCGTGTCAGATAGAGATCCTAGAATGACCAGTAATTTCTGGAAAGGTCTCTTCAAAAATCTAGGTACAAGATGGAATTTCTCTTCGGCCTATCACCCACAAATGGATGGCCAAAGTGAGATAGCCAATCTTACAATTCTTGATCTACTAAAGACCTATGTTACAGAAGTAGATCAATGCTCATGATGGGAAAAATACTTACCTCTTGTAGAGTATGCATATAATAATAATATCCATAATTCTACAGGAAAAGCGCCTTTTGAAATCATAGAGGGAAGACCTAAAAGCCCCTTGCTACTTAAAGTACATGGGAAGATCTTCGCTGCCGATGAGTATAGCCGTGACCTACAAGCATCTTTTCAAAATATTAAAGAGGCTATATCCATCTCCCAACTAAGGCAAAAAGCTGTTGCGGACAAGCACAGAAGGGCCTTAACGTTCAAAGAAAATGATTGGGTCTTACTTAGGTTTCCTAAGGCTCAATTGAGGCAAACGACGGGCAAAAATCCTACGGGTCATCAAAAATATTATGCTAAACTAGCAAAAAGATACTATGGTCCTTTTCAAATTTTGAAGCCAATCAATGAGGTGGCTAATCAACTCAAGTTGCCTAACCATTGGCTCATACACAATGCTTTTCCTGTGAGCCTACTCAATCCCTACAAAGGAGTGCCTCCAAATGAACCAATTATTGAAGACCCTCCCGGAATCAAAGATCAAGAAGAGGTACTATAACCCGAAGCTATCCTTCGGCATGAAGACAAGGTACTACGACATGGTAAGATTATCTGATGGTATCTTATTAAGTTCAAAAATTATCCTTTTGAAAATGCTAGATGGATGCAAGAAATCCAACTTAAGGATAGTATGAACCTTGTCAACGCTTACAATGCTACATTAGAGTAAGCAAATGTACATGTTTCTTTTAAATGATCAATGTTTTTGTCTTATAAGACTAATTCTCTCTTTATTGTGCACAAATTTAAGTAGTATGCATACTAAGAATCATGTTCGGGATGACGACGTCTCTCAAACACCATGTAGAATTTGTCACTCTACTTGGGAGGATGAAATGGACTGAAGAGTAGACATGCTTGTGGCAGCTATGTCTCCCAAGCACCAAATGGATTAGTCATCCATCTTGGAATGATGTCATAGGGTAAAAAGGGATCCTCTACCTGATAAGACAAATTGACTAATGACTATGGATTTATCTCTTTTACCTCATAGTCGAGGATGACTATGATTTCAAGGGAGAGGTAATGTCATTAAATCTAATATCTAACCAACCCAAATGATTAGGTACTGTTGCAGGCATTGAGCTACCATGTACTGGTGCTTTACTAACAAATGAGGTCCATGGCGTGTTTCTTGGCATGCTCATCATTGGGGTAGGCATGGTAGTTGTGGTGTCATCAAGGTAAAGATGAGCCAGACTTGAGAAAGTAAAGTTATCACTTGTGGGCTCAGATTGCACTGAGACCCCTGGCGAAACAACATATGGGGGATCCATCAGACTTACCGAGGGAGTCTCCATTTGCGATAAGGTCGGTTGTTTAGCCTTCCCTGTATCCAAGAATCTCATGAGACCCATTGAAGGCATGTTAATCCCCTTGTTCTGTCTCTCTAACTCAATCACCCTATGGATGACCTCACAAACTCTTTGTTATTGATCCTACACACTAGTAGCACCCATTGTGGATTGTAGGACATCTAACTAACCCACATGATAGGTGTGACTTGTGTATAGGTCGGTCAGAGTTTTCGTTTGTAGTTCATACCCAGTTCTCATTTAAGAACGCTCCATCTAGAATCAAGGTGCTAGGGGTGTCCTTTGAGTTAGATGCAATGTTGCTTTCTAGGGGTTTGGCCCTTAGCGGTTGCTAAGTTAGGAGTATTTGATTGCTCTCCTAGCAAAGATATTGACATAGGAGCTTTCGCTTTTAACTCTCTTCGTTGCTCCGCCTTGCGTAAGCTCTCGATTTCCTTTTCCCTTGCTGCAAGGATATATCGCTCAACCTCTTGCACTCCGACAAGGCTTCTACCATTGGGTAATATGACCTCGGAGGGGAATAGCTCTGAAGCGTCAGGAGGTGCAGTGAATGAAGTATTCACATGCACATTCTCTAAGGGCATAGGCTCTACGTTGGTCATGAATGGAGAATTTACTTCCCCACCCCCCTCATTTACATCATTAACTCCATGTTCGGAGTGAGTGGCTCTACCAAAGGTTTCCTTCAAGCGGCTAAGCACACTCGGTCCGGACCGTGGGCCCCCCGAGGCAGTCACTTATCAAAAGACCCCTATATCACGTGCGTTCAAGAGGTAATTAATAGTACCCCAATATACATACTATACTTACACTGTGAGCCTATTTAAAAAACCCCCACCCCCCTCTGTATGTATACATTTTGGTCTTTTAATAATCCTCTCCGGTTAAATCACGTGATATCATACACATTCTAAAAAGTGACTGCCCTGGGGTGGACCCATGGCATGCATGTCTTGGCTTGAGCTATCGAGATTAGGCATTGGAAAACCCTCCATGACGTCGTAGTTAGAGGAAGAGTCGCTAGCCGCTATGTTCGGGTCTTGGTTTGTACTACCTTGGGTCCCCGCCGAGGGCCCGGAACCTAAGGTAGGTGGATAATGAGAACTCACGTAAGTCAAAATTCTCTCTAGTTGCTCTGTCTCTAGCACACGACCAGAGCGCAGATGCATGTGCCTTTGGCACCCTACAACCATCGGCGAATAACCTCGAAGGTTAACCGCTTACTTTTTTAGGCGTCCGTTTTCACTCGTTTTTTTATGTTTTTAAATATTTTTTAATGATCGATTTTTCGATTAAAGTGTGTGATAGCTTAAAATGTATCACTCAGAGGGTCACTGTGTGCTTTACAGCACAACGATCGATCACCTGAAGCTCCGTTGGTCCTCAAAAAATCGATTTTTAGCTACGTGTGAGGCTAAAATACGTAATTTCAAAGGGCGTCTGAGGCCTGAGCCTGAGCGTGAGCTTGGGCTTGGGTCTGGGAGATATTCCCGATCCTGGTGCTACCTTTTTTTTTTTTTTTTTTGGGATAAGGTCGCTGCGGCCTCTGCGCGAGCACACACACACACTCTATCTACCTACTTACAACTAATACACCTACTGTTACACACTAACACACTTCATTAGCTCTCACAAATCTACTTCCTACTTACTGTACTTTGCATTACACAGAACTAACAACCTTAATACTAAGACCTTATCACAGAGAAAACACAGTAACCTTTCAAAACTTCATTAACAAAGAAATACACAGTAGCAACACAAAATCCTTCTTCTCAATACACACACCTTCCTTCCCTACCCTTCCTACAATTGAAATTGCACCACAAAAGAAGCACAGAGTGCCATTCAAGCTTAGTGTATGGAATTCCCCGACAGTGGTGCCAAAAATGTGTGCGTATGTCGCACGTGTCAATGCAAGGAACTTGCCGATACACTGTGTGCGAGCCACAAATGGCTCCAAGCACACAACAAGCCTAAACTAGTTAGCTCAATGATGGCGATGGTGTGTCACTCACCGCTTTATGCTTGCTATCGTGGAGGATTCCTCGCCGCGAAGAAGAGGGAGACGCCTCTATGCCGCGCTCAACCGCCTCGCCGCCGTCGTGCCGCCGCAATGCTCGATCGCTCTCTCTCTCTCTCTCTCTCTCTCTCTGTGTCATGCATACACACACACACAAAGGGATGAAGAAGAAGAAGATGGAGATGTAGCAAGAGAACTCTTCAATTGCACAAATGAGAGAATGAGTGAATTTTAGGTTTAGTTGACTTTTATATGAGCTTGCCCCATTCACACTTGGGCGCCCATGCTTAGCCAACTAATCCCTTGTCTGTTCCAGTTAGAGTGCGCCTCTCATCGGCGATCACTCTTACCCTTTTCCTATTGGACCGACAAGCCCGGTACCTGACTCTACCAAATAAATAATACAACGTCCATCATAGGTGATAGGAACGTGCGTGAGGGTTAACACTAGGACTAGCTAGTCTTACTTCTATATAGCATGTATATTAGGAGATGACCTATATACGTCAATTTTGCAGATTGTAAACAACAATGTAAATTGGTTCTTCAGTTTTTCATAATGACTTTTGGTACTATAGTTTTTGTAGATTGTGAACAACAATGTAATTTGGTTCAGTAGTACTTTTTTGTAAATTGTGAACAACAATGTAATGCAATTTGGTGCCACAGTGTTGTTGTCATTTCACTATGCTTTTGTCAATTCTACGTTTTTACCACTGCATTTGTCAATTCTATGTTTTTATCAATTCACACTGCTTTGGTCAATCCTATGCTTTTGTTTTGTGTTCGATATATATGGTTGATTAGGTGGCAGGGTGCCCTACCACCAAAAACTTTTATGCTCGGGTGTCGCTATCAGCATCGCTATTTAGGGCTCTGCAACATCGCTATCTACATCACTATTATGGGCATGCAACATCGCTATAAGTGTCGCTATACAGTGATGCCTATAACGACGCACATAGCAATGCTTATTCCGATGTTTTCTTTTCGACGCTTGTACCGACGCTTTTAGCGACCCCAAGGATAAAAATGTCCTAATTCATTTTCGTCGCTACGGTCATCGCAAGCCTTCAGCACCTCTTAGTGGACGTACATCAATGCCCTACACAACATTACAAATGCCCTTTGAAATAAGAACATGCTTCATCATGTAAGCCCATATTAGGCAGTTATCCCCATCCACTTTGTCCTCGGTAACAAACATCTTGAAAACATTTGTGTTGTTATCAACCAAGGTGATTGACTCTACCCAATGTGAAAACTTCTTTAAAAAAGCACAAATGAAATAGAGATAACACATGGTATGTATCACGACCCAAAAAGTATTGTAATGAGGAACCTATTCTACAGAAAATTGCACTAACAAAAATTCTACACAAAAGTACAAAATTGCATGTGTAGTACTTACCTAGTGGAAAAGAAGGCCGAAAAGAGCCTAAATCAAAATTTTGAGCACACCAAGTTCTTTGAGATTTCTCAAAGTATTACTTGACCTATTGACACACACCAAAGCTCACCTAGTTTAGAGAAAGTGAGTAGGTGGCGTTGGTGAAACTGGTGACTATGTCGGGGAGGATGCAACCTGCTATGATACCAATTGTTGGAATTAGGGTTGTAGGATGCATACACAGCTTAATGAAGATGAAGAAGCTCAAGGCGTCCAGGAAAAAAGGCCTCTTAGTGAGGGACAAAGTGTCCCGACGGTCCTAAGTGTTTTCACACACATCACTAGCACATTTATAGTAACAAGATGATCGATTCCAATCTCAATACTGAAAAATGAAATCTCAACAAAGAATTGAAAGAGCATCAATCTATGTTAGACCAAAAGCAACAAGAAAATGAAATTTTAAAGGATATCCATAATATCATGAAGTAATCAATCGTGAATAAGTATATCTACTAATTTCTGGTAGATATCACAGACTATGAATGCAGACTAACCTTGAATTAGAGAATCTACAAAATCTAGTTACAAACGTGAAAGAGGACCTAGAGGATAAAGCCACCAAGTACACAACTGCTCTAGTCAATGATGCACTACTAGAGTATATCCAAGTATCCAAGAGGAAGAGATGATACAAAGGAGGATGACACTACAAAGGTTGAGCCAGATTCAAAACAAGATAATGGTGACAATGTCGATGATCCTATACATGCTCCAAATCAAAGCCAAGGAGCAAGTGAGGCTGATCAAACACCTAACTAATCTCAACATCCACTCAATTAGACATCAAACAATAGGCCCGATCACCTAGTAGCTAGGCAAACCAAACCCCAAATCAATAGATTGATGTCAATCAATTGCAGATGGTCTTTACACGTATGAACAAGTGGAAAACACTCCAAGTGGAACCAAACTCAAATCATACTCTTATTTTTCTAATCACTATCTCAGCCGGGTAAGAAGTTAACGAAAGAAAAATAGTTGGTTTTGAACTTAGTAGGTCATCAAATCTTTGGGCTTTGGGCCACGAGTGTGTCGGCAAGTTCTCACTCTCAATGCCAAAAGACACTCTGAGCTGTTATTTAATGATAGTATTGTGGGTGCATTTGTAGTAAAAACATCAATTAAGTAGGGTTTCTCGCTTGCCCCATTTCTTTTTGCCATCAGCTCACTCTCGTTGTTGGTCACCATGCTGGAAGATTGTGTTGCGAGAGGGGAGATCTCAGGGTTGTCCATGCTTAACGAGACCTAGCTCCTAGCGAAGCTCTCTGTGGATGATTCCTTGCTCTTTCTCAAAGCCTACATTTAGACTGCTTGAAGGGCTTTGGAGATTGTGCAAATGTTTGCCTTAGCCTCTAGATCAAAATACAGTATTGAAAAATCTAGATTGATCTCACTATCCAAAAACGACTCCTTCAATCCATCATGAGTTAGTTTCATAATGGAAGGTATTTCACCACCTTGGCACTCTGCTGGGGTGTTGATGTAACACATAAACAAAGATTCCAACGGATTATAAACAAGATTAGAAGCAAGATGATCAGGTGCAAATATGTGATGCTCCCCTTCTCGAGCAGGGTTAAAGTGATCAATTCATTTCTGCTCCCATACATAGCCTTCACCATCCCACTTTTTAAATTAGCCAAGTATAATTGGAAGTATTTCTTGAAATTTGTGAAAAGATTCCTATGGGAAAAAATACCACAAAAACTCAATACCATGGCAGTGGGCTAGTTGGAAGATTGTACAAGGCCAGTGGAGCAAGGTGGCCTCAGGATTCTAAACCCTGTTATCTATGCAGGGGTCCAATGTGCCAAGTTCTTGACATCAAACACTCTGTACGACCAGGCTTGGGACATCATAGTGAAGGACTTGATATACAAGCCAAAACTTACCTCTAAGGGTGGTCAGTGGAAAACACGTGAGGTACATGACAAGCTGCTCACCCCTTTTGGTGGTCCTACTTAAGACTGGGGGTCACAACAGGCGAGATCGTATGAAAATACACTAGTGCTTTGGAGACACTAGAATGGGGAGAGGTGACATGGTACTTCCAAAACTCGATTACCCATTGGTCCCCTTGGATCTCCAAAGTGGGAAGCCTCCCGCTTAGCCCCTTTTGGAGAGAAATAGCTAGAAAGATAAACAATAAAGGGCTCAAACATCTGGGCCATTTTTGGAACAACATTAACGGGAGCTAGAAAGGTGCAGACCACCTGTCTCAATAGGACTAAAAGGCTACTGGTCAACATAGTTTTGAGTGTGTTGGGTGGGAAATTATTATTTGTCGGTGTGTGAGTCTGTGTTCGAATGAAGGCCTGGTGGTGGCCCAAGGATAGGCATTTTTGAAAAACAATGACCAAACATATCTACCTCTATCTTTTGGTCTCGTTTGATTGGTTATGTCCCCTAAACAAGATTTGGGGAAAGCAATGGCCGGAGGCTAGGCGGATGGTGGTAACAAATAACACTTGGAAGATACAATGGCCTCTAACAATGAAGCTCTTTCTCTAGAAAGATTTATGGGGGGCCTTGCTATCAACAGAATATTGATGCCATAGGGATTGGATCTGATAGATGCTCCAGCTATAAAATGGCTAGCAAGGACCTCGCTCACCTTTTCAAGGAGTGCCATAAGTGGGCTGGAAGGGAAGACGTGCAAATGGGTACAAAAGAACTTAAAGATAGATTTCTTCAATAACGACCTGGTCTTTGGAGGGATGGAGATGAAAAGCCAAGTGTTATAGTAGGTGGTGGCTAGACCCACAAAACCACTAGTTCAATAGGTTTAAAGGCCAAAAGTGAAGAAGGCACTAGATAAGCAGAAGCCTAAGCCTAAGAAAAAGAGGTGAAGCTAGATCAGAATATGAAATTTTGTACATAACAAGATTCAATAAAGGGAAGGAGGATGTAGAAGGTGGGAACCAGCTCTTAGAGATGCCTTGCACAAGGGTTTACCTGGAGGAGTCACCATTAGTTACCCAATTTTGTGTGGCTATGCAATCAATCAGACTAGAGTACGGGGGATGGTTTAGAGCGAGATTGGCAAAGCGAGCTTTGGAGCGAACTTTTTTTCCCCCACACTTGCTTTTTTGTATGGCTATGCAATCAATTAGACTGGAGTGCGAGGGATAGATTTAGAGCGAGATTGGCAAAACGAGATTTGGAGTGAGCTTTTTTTTCCCCACACTTGTCGTCCACTACCATCCGATGCCGCCCATTGCTGTCTCTACCAATGACAGCAAGCGGCCCTTCCTTTGAGCAATGGTAACCTCCTCCTCCCTCATCCTCCAATTGCCCTCTCTCCCTCTCTGCCTCTCACAGAAATAATCTCGATAGCCGTCGAAGAATGTTTGGATGAGACCTAGGTCTGACTAGTTTTTTTTGGGACTACTCATCACAAATGGATGTGTCATCACCGACACTGGGATGGCTACATCCCACCTCTGCGAAGTCCACTGATATGTCTTGCATAGCTACATGCTCTGTCTCTTGATCATACAGGAGCTTACCCACAAATGAGACATGTCTCATCTCTTTCTTCTCACACGCCAGTGTCATCCTTGAGACTCTGTTGTCTCGTACTTGAGAAACCTATAGACTTTGTTGTCTCGTACTTG
This sequence comes from Adiantum capillus-veneris, assembly GCF_014529385.1. Lineage (NCBI taxonomy): Eukaryota > Viridiplantae > Streptophyta > Polypodiopsida > Polypodiales > Pteridaceae > Adiantum > Adiantum capillus-veneris. The sequence goes on along the minus strand of NC_140955.1, from coordinate 137,222,261 downwards.
AGAAACCTATAGTGGGGGGAGATGATGTAGTACCTAGCTCCTCACACAATGACTAGGCTACCCAATTGCATCTGGAAAGACTACTCTCAAAGCAGTACTGGACAACCACTGTCTCTTGAGCATCTCACTGAGATTAAGCTCTACTCAATAACAGGAAACATAACACACATGTCATAGCATATACAATGCACCATTGGGTAATGCCAAGCATACATAACCTACACCATCTATGTCATATGTTGATTTGTCAGCTAAATGCACACAACCAAGGCTCCCACTAGCAAAAATTCTAAACCACTCATGACATGATGTGATGTGGAACGTTGCATACTCATCTAGCAGCCATCGGGAGAAAGTATCATCTCTATCATGCGTAAAAGCAAGAGGAACACTAGAGATAAACATGACATCATTGTCACTAGAATGTGAAGCCACCTCTCTAGTCTGTGCCAAAACCATCTTTGCATCACACAAACATCTCCTCTGTTGCCTCACACGTATGAAACAATGGTGTCTCATGTGTTTTGTCTGACCACAATGCCAGAAATGCATGTATGTGCAAGAGTGAGACCATCGTCTCTCACGAATCATCATTGTCGACTCTGATTTGTCACACATAATAGGCCATTTCAATGAAGAAAAATGCATATACACAAGGTGGGAGCTCACTCAACCACTACATAAAACCACATCAATCCAATGCTCACATATGAAATAGGTATCTCGACTAATCTCTACCATCGGATGTACAAAAGTAGTGTCCAAACCAAGCAAAATCTATACACAAACAAGCACTAAGTGATAATGTAGGCACAAAGGGTATCAACCAGTCAAGATTGGGATAACCAACTCTCATCTAGGCATAAAGTACACAACCATACATGCAAGTCATGAGCAAGCTTTGTGCTCAAAGACGCATCCCACAAATAGTGATTCAAATCTAACAAATGTGCAAATTTGCACCTATAAGCATGTAGAACATGTAACCATTGACTACCTATAAACTATATGCAATAGACTCACGATCGGAATGTTCGTCAATTGAAAATAGTGGATAAGATAAATCTACATGTAGCCACTACAAGCATACCATAATCTCACTCCTACGAGAGTGGATACAACATCACTGAATCCATGTCCAAGATGACAAAATATGTCAAAGTGAGAGTAACTACTCAATCACTATCAAAGTGGGAGTAAATCGACCACTATACCATCATAGAAGAAGATTTCACATACATGCAACATATGGCAAGAATCTAGGGAAAATTGGATAGAGTTTCCCCTACAAAATGAGCAAAATTTCAATGCAAATCTCAACCATAAAAACCGCATCCAGGATGCAAAAGTGGGAGATGATCTTGATCACTACAAATTGACCAAAAAATTGTCAATTGCTCAATATACATGAACTATCGTAAATGCCAACAATGGCTCCATAGAAGCGTACAATGGCATCAACCGCATATAACATACATACACGACAAAATCGTTACTAAATGTAGTAGGACATGCACTCAAGTCAGTGCCATGTGATGCAAACAATACTTGTGGGAATACACACTCCCATTCAGCTTCGTGGGTATGAGATGAAAGGCAAGGATTTGCATGTATTTTTTAGTTTTGCGAATCGTATGATTTATGCTAGATTTTTTTATGACATCAGGTTGATTGAAATGTATGCTAACTGTGGGTTTTGGGGCCATTAAGATGAGGTTTGATGCCTATAGACTGAGATGCAATCATGCTATTAAAATGCGGTTTTAAAGGCCAACACTAAAGAGCTTGAAATGCTCTACAAGCCTGTCTTTATGGCTCAACAATCGAACCCTGTATGGAGAAATATGGACATATTGGTATTTTACAAGGGCCGGATCTGCTATCTTTAGACCAGACTTGAGATACGTGCTTGAGTGATCTGCTTCAACTCAATAGGGTTTTGAATGATAGTACTTAGTACAAGCTAGAGTATGTGCTTTATAAAGCTTGAATTGGGCGTTAAATGCTCAACTTATGGCCAAAACAGTTATCCTTGCATTTTTGGACATCCATGAGCAAGGAAAATTGAAGCGGATGTAATCAAAAGTTACTCTCGCACTACTCTGGTTGATATTTGGACCAAATAGGGTGCGTGAAAATGCCTTGATTTATTTTTATGCCAATGTAAAGAATTTGTCAGAGCAGAGGTTGTGCTTGACAATGTTTTGATTAATATGCCTTTATGAAAACAGATAAAATTCTTAATAGGCTACCTATTCAAAATGTCATTGCTTGGAATTTGTTGATAACAAGACATTCTAGTCACGAGCTACAGTAAAAAGATACTAAGTAAAGCAAATCTTCGGCAAAAATGTATGTCATATTTCATGCTTGGGATTCTCTTGGTTAATTTATACGTCAAATGTAGAGCATTGATCAAAGCAAGCGTCATTCTTGGCAATGCTTGGTCGAATCCGTGTGTTGGGTAAGTGTTTTTGGAGAAATTGATTGTGCTTAGAGATGCCTTGGTTGATATGTAAGATAAATGTGGTTTGCTTGAGAGGACAAGATGGCCGCCTAAAGTCGAGTGATTGTCCATTGTGTAGAGTCCACCCAAGGGCCTAATAACATGGCCAAACAATGGGGTTTTTGAGTGTATTCCCTACATCATAGGGTAATATCAAAATCCCATATAGCATCAAGTATCACTAGATACTGCAATATCCCCTGTGCAACTTGATCAATCGATGGTTGATCATCTATCATGGGTAGGAGCATTGGTAATGCACCTTCACCCCCTCTAGCATTTAAATTATGGTCTTGTATATTTGCGTACATGAGTGCCTTCGAAAAAATCTCTTCATTGGGCTCTAAAGATGCATCAAAAAACATTTCCTTAGTTTTTACTTGCCCACAATCTAGTAGAGTCTCATCTAATAACTGTGTAAGGTCATCACATCAACCACATCACATTATGGTCTTGTATATTTGCGTACATGAGTGCCTTCGAAAAAATCTCTTCATTGGGCTCTAAAGATGCATCAAAAAACATTTCCTTAGTTTTTACTTGCCCACAATCTAGTAGAGTCTCATCTAATAACTGTGTAAGGTCATCACATCAACCACATCTGGGTAAAGTTGCTTATGCACGAAACCAGATTACTTGGTACCCTTTGCATCCGTAAATGAGAAGCCTTTGAAAGATTCATCCAATAAGCATATAAGCTCTGGGTCCACCGCTTCAGAAGAATCTTCTATCATGCACGTCTCCGATTGCAAACTAGGCTGTCCATTTATGACATGCATACTACTAGCCATACCTACTATAGATATCTTCAATTTTCTCTCCCTCATTCAAATATCTCTGAACTTCCATGGCACAAAGTTCAACATGCATATTGGAAATTTCATCTATTGCCCTATCCATATCATGGACACAATGAACCCAATCATATGCAACACCAAGAGATTACACTTCATCCTGCACCCCTCTAAATAGGCATCATTAAGTTCACGATCAGTCTACCACATTGTGACCTTTGCATCGAAAGATCTTGATAAAGAAGGAGTCTGGACCCCCTCTAAATCAACACCTTGTAGATCTTCAAATACATTCTCTTGCACATAGGGGCCGAATAAGTCTAGTACACCCAAGTCTTGTAGATGCTCATGTACATCCACACCCAGTGAACCCTCAGGTGTGTACATATCATGTAAATACTCATGCCCTTCTTGACCTTGTAAGTCTTCAACGTCAGCCATTATCAAGGAATTTGGAATTCCAAGCTTTGCATAGACAGCTCAGATAAATTCTTCATCATCTTTATCCTGTAATACACCATCATTCTCAGGCAAGCACTCATTGATAGTGATTTCAAGATTATCTTGAATCTGCTTGCAAACCGCTACATAGGAAGGCACATTAACACAATCCTCATCATCTTCATACATGCTTGGATCCCATTGTTCTCGGATGACAGGAGCTTTAAACTTGCTCCAGCTATGCAAATTTTGTTAACATCTCTTGCTTCTAGCCTACTAGCTCTTTGAATTCCCTTTGTCCCATTGTTGACTCTAATACTTGAATTTTTTTATGTTATTTTGCTCTTCAAATCCACCCAATTCAACATTTGTAGATTGCTGCAATTCCCAATTCTTAGTTTTTAAACCAGTACCCAAATTTTGATTCATATCCTACACTTGATTTGTATACTACTGCTGCAAAATAGCAGCCATTAGCCCCATGATCTGGTGCATCTCTTTCTCTTGGCTTGTCAACATGGCTAGTTATGCCTTCCCTTGGTCAGATTCACATCAGGTTCACCAAAAATATATCGGAGTGCGTAGTTCTCCAAGGCTGATTGGGAAAGCGTCCGGCTTCTAGCTGTAGACAGATAATTAGCCAAGGCATAAACCAAGTGAAACAATGCAGTTAGGAGCGATTTACTGTTAGTAAGAAGATATAGTGTGTAATGGAAATGGCCTATGAATTTTGAGAGTAGCGGAATTAGAAAATTAGATGGAGCACTTTTGTGAGATTACTTTGTGAGCATAGCAGGTGAATCTCATTGATGGTAGCAACATAAACATGGTACTTAGTTAACTTGGCATGAACAATACTTTTGCAAGAGAGAGAGTTTAGAGAAGATGACAATAGTTGAGGACCGGATTCATACGGAGCCGATCCACCCCTCCAATAGGCATTTGTATTATAGCTTCTCCCATCAAGAGAGACTTGGTACAATACAATCTTTGTGTTCCTTGTGATTTAGGTGATGCAATGAAGATGGAAAGCTTCATGCATCACAAAGCATTAACTATCCCAAGCCTCAATCCCAAGGCCTCAAACACCTTCGAAGGTGGAGAGAGCTAGCAGGGAATGAGGATAGGGAAGAGGAAGAAGAAACATTCCATAGGAGAAATAAATAGTTCCTCACTTATCATTACTCTTCTTGCTAGCATACATAATAGCATAGTACAAGTGTGTACCAATCGTATGCACCTATGGGTCATCGCACTCATGTACTCTTTACCCCTCCCATTATTTCAACTACCTATGCTCCACAAGCACAACACCCAAGTTGTTATTTCCATGGGACTATACTGGCTAGCATTAGCATGTCACATCCGATGTCTGCTATGCCTAAGGCCACACATATGAACTTTGGGCCACCACATGGCACCACACTGTACCAAACGTGGAACCCAAGGGCTTCCTATGCGCCAAGCCCAATGCCAACACCTATTCCACATGTAGTCTCGAGAGCACCTACACCCATGGTGCCTGCTCACTTAGGTGACTTGGCAACATTTGCTCAAGCTATTGGTCGATCTATTGCTGAGAATATGCGTAGCACGCCTGATAGAGAGCCTAGAAGTAAGGCATTACAAATAGCCAAGCTCATACAAAAATTTAGTGGAGACGGGGATGTGAGAAAGCATATCGAAATGTTTGAACAAATATGCGATTCTCTAGGAGAACACAATGATCTGCATAAGAGCAATGATTTAAGCCTAACCTTAAGTGGAAAGGCTGGGGATTGGTATAGAACGCTAAGGGTGGAAGAAAAAATGATTTACCCTACTCTTAGGAGACTGTTCTTGAAAGAATACATACGAGAGGGAGTGCTTTGGGGTGTAGCCTCTTAGCTCCAGAAAGCCCAATGAGAGGAAGGAGAGTCGGTGAGAGACTTTATTAGTCGCTTGAAGCATTTGAATTCTCGTTGTAATCCAAATGAATGCTTCAATAATAATCAATTGCGTGATAGATTCATTAGGGGATTACGACATGAGGATATCTACAATGGCCTGGTCATTAGAGGTATCACCACTTGGGAAGCAGTCACCACCAATGCAATCCAATTGGAGGATAATTTAATGATTCAAGGAGAAAGAGTGTTTGTTGAGCCTAAATCTATTAGCTCGCAAGCATCAAGGCATCAGCCAATGACCCTAAAGCTTATTGCTAAGGAGCCAAAGATATATGAGACGACTTTAATAGATCTCACCAAGGCTATTCAAGAGAGTTTTAGAGACAATCGTGCTCCGCAAAACAATCATATGTATCCAAGAAGGGAGCAACAATGGTGCTTAGTACGATATGGACTGCATAGTACCAGTGAATGCCCTACTTTTAGAGTAAAATTCAATGGGAATTGCAATGCCTATGGGAAGTATGGTCATCAAGCTAAGGATTGCATAGTATTAAGCGCACGATGGCCAATAGACCAACCTTAGCATGGACAGACACACCTCGAGTGCTTGCATTGATGCCGGCCCCACCTCTTGAACAAACAGCACAACACATGGTCCCTAGGGCCCAAAATGTTGTTCAAACAAGACCCTTACCAACTTCAATGGACCGCAACCACCACATCCGAGAATCACTTCCAAGAATCAAGTAGGTTGTGAGTCATCTATTGCTTGTTTGGAAAGATGTGAGGAGGATATAGACCCTAATATTGCCTATGGGATGGATGTACTTCAAGAAAGTCCACAATACTACATGGAGGACTATTGGGGACAAGTCAAACATGTATATCAAGTAGCTGCTCTTGCTGCAAGAGACTAAAATATCAATTACACTGCTAAGAGACCACCTCTTCAATGCTATGAGTGTGGAGGTCCACATCATGTAGCCGAATGTCCTATTAGGCTACAAAATAACGCCACACTAATGCAAACCAATCAAGAGAGCATGTCTACAATGCTGATACTCATGTGTAATCGATGTGGCATAGATCATTTGATTGCCCAATGCCCAAATAATCCAAATGCACCAAAGATCACGCCATTAAACTTGATTGAAGTTACCGAGGAGCCATCACAAAGTACACCTGTGGTACCAGTAAACGTACTCACACGATCGATGCTCCAAAAACAAAATTATATTCTTGAGGAAAGAGACACGACATCAATTGCCCATCTTAGAAAAAGAAGAAAACACGAAGGAAGAGATCACAAAAAGCAGCGAAGTCAGACCCCAGTTCAAAGACCAACATAGGGACTGGTGACGACCCCATATATATGAACAACATTGAAGAGGATTCTGATTCAGGTGAAACCATGGAGACCAAAACGACCATTAAGATAGAAACCAACAAGGAAGATCTTCATGAGCCACAAGGGCCAGGATCCAAAAAGAAGATAGGAACTTATCCAAACCCTACAGAGGAGATTGAGCGAGTCAAGCAATTAAGGAGTTTGGTAGAAGATACCCAAAGGGATCTAGAACCAGCACCTAGGCAGATCCAAATTACAGACACCGTGTTCCCTACGCAACAAAAACCTCACCAAGTCCATAGACCCTTAGCCATACCTAGTGTCATCCAAGAAGAAAGTGACTTAAAGTCATGGGAAAGTGGACGTACTCACTTCTTGATGGAAAGAATGTTTACAGAGGGACTACCTGATCCTATCGAAGAAATGGAGATCCCATCTTCCCCATGTCAAGGGACTGAAGCCCAAAAGGTGCCGTTAAACATTGCCAAATTGATGGATTTCATGTCTTCAGAAGTTAGAACCACCATCATGTCCAAACTATATAAAGACCCTGAGTTAGTCTCAGCTCTTTGAGCCTTTCTCAATGGAGAACTTAAGTTTGGGCTACCACAATTTGCACAGATGGATGGAGCTGGGGAGATGCCAATAGAGGAGGAACACTTAGATCCACAACCCAACGTAGATGAGAACCTTGTTATAGAAATACATGTTAATAAGTTGGGACAATACTTTGAGGGTGATGAATCCAATGCGACCATACCAATCACTACTAAGGGATTAACTGTGAAGGGAATCCTTGATGGTGGTGCTGGGGTTAGCATTGTGACTAAAAATTACTGGGAAACTATGGGAAGACCTCACCTTACGACCACAACCATAGTAGTGAAGATGGCCAATGGGTCTATTGTTAAACCTATTGGGATGCTAGAAGATCTCAAGATCAAGGTCTCAATGGGTCTATTGTTAAACCTATTGGGATGCTAGAAGATCTCAAGATCAAGGTCTTTGGACATAAAATAAGGATTACCTTCATTGTTATGGATTTCTCCAAACACACTATGGCATTGGAGACGATCTTAGGATGTCCTTTCATGAGGGAAGCAAAAATGGTGCATGACTGGTCTAAAAACCATGTCTACTTGCAGTTCCTGTTAAGTATGAAGCCTGATTTACCCTTGTAATTTTCTGTTGTAAAAGCGCACATTTGTAAGGCCCCCATTATGAGGAGAAGCCATCGTGCGTGAAGGAAAATCACTCACCAGAAACCAAAATTTTCACGGACAAGAATCAGGGGCAACTTTAGGGGCCTCAAGGGCGGAGGCCCCCAGAGATTTTTTTTTCACTCGCCGGAATATTCCTTTTCGCCGGAATATTATGGCCGGACGGTGGCTGGAAAGTGGTCGGAAAACAACCGGTCGGTTGGCCGGTGGCCAGTAGTCAATGGCCGGTGGCCGGTGGTCGGAAGTCAATGGCCGGTGGCCGAATTCAAAAGCAGACTTGTCTTCTCAAGGACGGCCACACATGGGCGGATTGGAGGGTCCGATTTGGACTTATTCGCACAAGGGCGGCTACACATGGCTGCCTCTCATAAGAGAGGGCAGCCCTTTTGGCCTATAAAAGGAGGCCATTTCTACACACATTTCATAGTGTGAAGTTGATGCAACAAGGTGAGTGTAAGGTGGTGAGAGTGAAGCAAGGAGGGAGCTCCATTAAGGGTTTAATCCCTTTGTAAACTACTTCTTCTTTTGAAGTGCTAAAGCCATTGAGTGGCTTCTTTCCCGTGGACGTAGCCCACATTGGGTGAACCATGTATATCGTGTGTACTCTCTCTCTCTCTCTCTCTCTCTCTCTCTCTCTCTCTCTACTCTATAATCTCTTGTGTGTGAAATCTATCTCTCTCCATTAAGTAATCTACTCAAATATCTATTTAGCTACGTCTTATTTCCTAACAACTGGTATCAGAGCAAGGTTTGCTCGTAGCTAAATTATCTCAAGAAAAGGATTCCTTGAATTGAGTGGGAGTTATGGCGGAGGAAGGGAAGCTCAAGATTGAGAAGTTCAACAGCAAAAACTACCAACATTGGAAGATGCAGATTGAAGACTATCTCTACCAGAAGGACCTCTATTTGCCTCTAGGCGGTCTTGTGAAGAAGCCCGCAACAATGGCAGATGAAGTATGGATTGTCCTTGATCGAAAGGCACTGGGAACAATCCGGTTAAGCTTGGCGTCAACGGTGGCCTTCAATGTTTCGGAGATGAAGACCACGGAGGACTTGATGAAGTCACTTGACGACTTCCACGAGAAACCATCGGCATCCAATAAGGTATTTCTTATGAAGTGCTTGTTCAATCTAAAGATGGCAGAGAATGGTTCAGTTGCAGAACACCTAAATGACTTTAACACAAACATAAGTCAACTTTGATCGGTTAAAATCAATTTCGATGACGAAGTGCGAGCTCTCCTTATATTATCATCTCTACCGGATAGTTGGGACAGCCTTGTGATGGCTGTAAGTAATTCTATTTCTGGCACAAATACTCTTAAGTTTGATGATGTTGTGGGTGTTCTCCTAAGCGAGGAAATACAAAGGAGAAGCACAGGGGAATCATCAAGTGCTGCACTGTCAGTGGAAACAAGAGGAAGGCCTAAGGAGAGGTTCAAAAACCAAAAGGGTCGTGATCGCTCAAGGCGGAGCAAGTCACGCATAAAGTCAGTTCTTGAATGTTGGAACTGCGGCAAGAAGGGCCACGTCAAGAAGGATTGCTGGTCCAATTCGCAAAAATTTAATCTCTACAGGACAATTGGACGATGAAGGTCACAACATTGCATTCGGAAACAAACGGTGGAAGATCTCAAAGGGATCTTTGGTGGTTGCCAAGGGAGAAAAGGTCGGTACACTTTACTTGTGTATCGTTAGCATGAAACCTTCAGCTTGTGCAGTAACTACAGAAGTTGACAGTGCAGTGTGGCACTACCGACTTGGGCATATGAGTGCCAAAGGAATGCAAATCCTTCAAACAAAGAAGCTTCTACCAGGTTTGAAAGAAGTGGGCTTAGAGTTCTGTGAAGATTGTGTTTATGGTAAACAAAAGAGGGTAAAATTTCAAAAATTAGGAAATGAAAGAAAAAATAAAAAACTTGAGTTGGTTCATTCTGATGTTTGGGGTCCTGCAAGTACACCATCACTTGGTGGCTCATTGTACTATGTAACATTCATAGACGATGCGACTAGAAATTTATGTCATGAAGAATAAATCCGATGTATTTTCCATATTTCAAAGGTGGAAAGCCTTTGTGGAGAATGAAACAGGTACCAAGGTTAAATGCCTCAGATCCGACAATGGAGGTGAATATTGCAGCCAAGCTTTTGAAAGCTTTTGTGCTAGCAATGGCATTAGGAGGCAAAGGACAACCCCAAGGACACCTCAACAAAATGGTATTGCGGAAAGGATGAACAGGACAATCATGGAGCGAGCACGAAGCATGCGGCTACATGCATGCCTACCGCTTGAGCTTTGGGCAGAAGCTGTAAGTACGTCTGTGTACTTAATCAACCGGTCACCCTCAACGGCATTGAATGGGGGAGTTCCAAAAGAGGCATGGACAGGTAAACCGATGAATTATGCATTTCTCTGTTTGGGTGTGAGGCTTTCATGCACATAGATAGAAGCCTAAGATCAAAGCTAGATGCAAAGTCCAAAAAGTGTTTCTTCATTGGCTATGGAGAAGGTGACTTTGGGTATCGCCTATGGAATCCTGAAGATGGTAAAATCCTAAGGAGTAGGGATGTAATTTTTAACGAACAAAATATGTACAAAGATTACTTGGAAAGGAAACAAACAAAAGAAACAGGTGATGAGTACATGGAGCTTGAGGACGGTGAAGACTCAAGGAATGCAAACGGTGACAATGTGCAACAACATCAACCAAATGAGGAGCCTCAACCTATTCCCCGAAGATCTACAAGAGCAAGTAGACCTCTAGAACGGTTTGTTCCTTCCTTCAACCATCTCTTGATCTCAGATTCTGGAGAGCCGGAATCATACGAAGAAGCTATGCAACATGAATCCAAAGAAGAATGGACGAAGAGCATGCAAGTGGAGATGGACTCACTACATCGCAACCAAACATGGGAATTGGTTGAGTTGCCTAAAGGTAAGCGGGCACTTCAAAACAAATGGGTGTACAAGGTGAAGGAAGAAGAAGGTGGGAAGAAAAGGTACAAGTCTAGGCTTGTGGTAAAAGGTTTTTCTCAGAAGAAAGGTATCGACTTCAATGAAATATTTTCTCCTGTTATAAAAATGAACTCAATTTGGATTGTCTTAAGCCTTGTGGCTGCTCATGATCTAAATCTCGAGCAAATGGATGTAAATACGGCATTCCCTCACGGTGACTTAGAGGAGGAAATCTACATGCTTCAACCAAAGGGGTATGAAGTAAAAGGTAAGGAGAAAATGGTTTGCAGATTAAAGAAGAGCTTGTATGGTTTAAAGCAAGCATCAAGACAATGGTACTTGAAGTTTGATCGATGGATGTTGGATCATGGATTCACAAGATGCAACTCGGATCACTGTGTCTACACAAAGAATTTGGGAGATGGGAAGTTCATCATCCTAATGTTGTATGTTGATGACATGCTGATTGCAAGTGCTAACATGCAGGACATCAAAGACCTAAAAGAGGAGCTGTCTAAATCTTTTTCAATGAAAGATTTAGGTGCTGCAAAGAGGATACTTGGTATGAAAATATCAAGGGACAGGACGAAGAAGACAATAAAGCTTTCTCAAGAAGATTACATCAAGAGGGTACTAGAAAGGTTTGCAATGCAAAATGCAAAACCAGTTTCTACACCTTTGGCTGGTCATTTTAAACTAACAAAGGATATGTGTCCAAAGACACAAGAGGAGATAGCCTATATGTCTAAAGTTCCATATGCTGCAGCAATAGGTTCTCTAATGTATGCTATGGTCTGGACAAGGCCAGACATTGCACATGCAGTGGGAGTTGTGAGTAGGTTCATGGACAACCCAGGTAAAGAGCATTGGCAAGATGTGAAGTGGATACTTAGGTATCTAAAAGGGACAACAATAAATGCTTTGTATTTTGGAGGAACTGATATTTTTCTAGAAGGGTATGCTGATGCAGATATGGCAGGTGACAAAGATACTCGAAGGAGCACTACTGGATATGTGTTCACGGTTGGAGGCACAGCAGTAAGGTGGGCTTCAAAGCTACAGAAAGTGGTTTCACTTTCTACCACGGAAGCAGAGTACGTAGCAATGACAGAGGCAAGCAAAGAAATTCTGTGGCTTCACAGATTCTTAGAAGAGCTTGGATTCAAACAAGACAATTGTGTCTTGTACAGTGATAGCCAAAGCGCTATCCATCTTGCGAAGAACTCAGCCTTTCATTCAAGGACAAAGCACATTGAGGTGAGATATCACTTCATACGCACTCTTTTGGAAGAGGGACAGCTAAAGCTAGGAAAGGTGCATACAAGTGAAAATCCTGCAAACATGTTTACAAAGGCGGTCAACAAGGAGAAGTTGAGCTTTTGCTCATCTTCAATCGGCATTCAAGGATAAGAAGCCAGAATGGAAAGAAGTCACAGGTTTGGTTTTGAGATCAGTCTCCAAGTGGGAGATTGTTAAGTATGGAGCCTGATTTACCCTTGTAATTTTCTGCTGTAAAAGCGCACATTTGTAAGGCCCCCATTATGAGGAGAAGCCATCGTGCGTGAAGGAAAATCACTCACCGGAAACCAAAATTTTCACGGACAAGAATCAAGGGCAACTTTAGGGGCCTCGGGGGCGGAGAGCCCCTGAGACTTTTTTTTCACTCGCTGGAATATTCCTTTTCACCGGAATATTATGGCCGGACGGCGGCCGGAAAGTGGTCGAAAAACAACCCGTCGGTTGGCCGGTGTCCGGTAGTCAATGGCCGGTGGTCGGAAGTCAATGGCCGGTGGCCGAATTCAAAAGCGGACTTGTCTTCTCAAGGGCGGCCACACATGGGCGGATTGGAGGGTCCGATTTGGACTTATTCGCACAAGGGCGGCTACACATGGCTGCCTCTCATAAGAGAGGGCAGCCCTTTTGGCCTATAAAAGGAGGCCATTTCTACACACATTTCATAGTGTGAAGTTGATGCAACAAGGTGAGTGTAAGGTGGTGAGAGTGAAGCAAGGCGGGAGCTCCATTAAGGGTTTAATCCCTTTGTAAACTACTTCTTCTTTTGAAGTGCTAAAGCCATTGAGTGGCTTCTTTCCCGTGGATGTAGCCCACATTGGGTGAACCACGTATATCGTGTGTACTCTCTCTCTCTCTCTCTCTCTCTCTCTCTCTCTCTACTCTATAATCTCTTGTGTGTGAAATCTATCTCTCTCCATTAAGTAATCTACTCAAATATCTATTTAGCTACGTTTTATTTCCTAATAGTTCCAAGATTCTGTCATTCGAGTGGATCTTGTGACTGGTCGAGCACATCCTCTAGGAAACATAATTATAATCGATCATAGATCTAACACCACAATTCACTCGGCCCCATTGTAGTATTGTTACACGTGTAAAGCAGACACTGATGTTGGGGAAGATTCTCTTATATGGATGTACTACCTGGGATGACTGGGTCGGACATGTGGATTGGGTCCACCTAGCAACAACCATAGACACTTGGGGAAACAGGGGAACAACCTGGGTAACACCTGAGGGGGATGAAATGCCACCACTCGTACCCTTAAATATGCTAGAAGCACTGCATATAGCTTGTGACAAGGCTCATCCTAATATAACGAAGAAAACATACAAGTGGGTCCCTAAAGATTCTTTAGTGGCCATAGCTAGTGCTAAAAAATAGAAGCCTTGTAAGAAACGTCCCACTCGCTCCAAGAAATGTAAGGAAACATGGCGATGGATTTCTAAACGACTATTGGAAGCCCAAGGCTACTATCAAGGAAATGATCAAATTTGGGTGCCAAAACGTAGATTGTGTTCTTACTTGTCACCTGACCCATGTGAGCCCAATCCTGTAGCTCCAAAAGGAATCAATGATCGCGGAAAGAAAAAAATCATAGAATGCTATACACCTGCTCCAGAGCTAGTTTGGGTGCGGAAGAAAGAACGATTTGTTCCACCTAGATCAGGATGGGGGGAGTCCCATGAAGCTTCTAGCTCCTCATGTAATGCATCCATAGAGGTAAAAGTTTCTCCACAGCCTCCACCTACAATAGTGGACCTCCATAAAGTTACAAAGGAATCCACACCTCCCAGTGTTCAAGAATCACCTAATGAACCACTTCAAGTTTGATCCTGGGAGAGTACCTTACCACCCTTGCAACTCGATGAGGCACCTAAGGTAATAGAAAACTACTTGCAAAAATCCTCACCTATTACCAAGTGGAACAATTGGTTTCAAAGGGTGACGAGCACATTTCAAATAGTATGACCTACCCAAGGAAGGGGGGAAGTCTTCATTCACATCAGCCTATTGAATTATTTCACTCTTACCTTTCCTCCCTGACCTCTCAATCTCCCAATCTTAGGGAATGTATATATAAAGACTTATACTCACAAAAAACAAAAATAATAAAGAGCAAGAGCAATTAGCAAATGAGTATGCACAATAAAAGTCAAAACATTGACCCAGACCTACACATTCACATCCGGTACACTGAAACAGAAACCTATGTCATCAAACACCTTTGATCCTCGTCACTTGAGTGATGGAGGGTAGGTAGGATTAGTACGATAGGAGTGTTTCTGTTTTAGAGTAGAGTGATTAGCAAAGTTCTTTTTTCCCACTGATGTGCCTTCTAGAGGTATTCTTGTGTTTCATAGTGTGTACAGGAACGCGTTGCTGTTGTTAGGATTTGGACCTTCATGGGATCTTTCTCTCATTCACACTTCAAATCAAGCACGACTATCAACACAAACAGGTGTATTTTGTCAATTAGCATTGCCCCTTATCTTTTTGCATCCATGTTTGTCTGCTTTAATTGTGATTGGTAGCATAATATTCAGTGCATTTGCTTAGTATCAAACATTAAACTCAATATAATTTTTTGTCATAATCACTTGTCCAGGTTTAAAAATCAAGCAGTTCTACTAAGCTAGTTTGACCAAGCTAGGTGCTAGAGATCTTCTATTAATACCATGGGGAATGCGTTCCTAATATCAATGGTTACTTAGGTTCTTAATTCTATTTAGGAAGCATTGTGTGAAATGTACTAGGGCTTTCTAGTGGGCTTAGTCTCTATTGACCTTTAGCTTAAGTATTATAAAGGGAGTTTACTAGTGTGATGAGCTTGGGGAGGTGTAACAGTGTTATATGACCCCCCAAAGTTACAAAATTAAAATGTTGAAAACGAACAATTTTTTTTAAAAAAAATCAAAGTGCCACAATGAAGAGAAATCTCAGCTTGATTGGGTACTTCACTCACATGTATCGCCTACGGTACTAGAGCCCTAGAGGTTCCCAATGTGGGCGCTTTTCCTTGAAAAGAAAAAAACCCAAGGCATACAATATAAGCACACACATCAAAATTGAATCACTGTGAAAAGACTTTAGGGGTTTAAAGAAAAGGTAATCAGTTAGGCGATGATTTCATGAGAAATTCCTTTTATCGTAGCTTAACTACAAGTTCTTCTAGGTATAGCCTCTAGTCAGCCCTTGGACATGAAATACTTGGCTCTCATGATTAAACAACTCAATTGACCAGAGAAAATTGAGAAGCTTACCCATGGTATTAATAGTTGATCTTTAGTGCCTACCGTTAAATTAGTGACCCCAAACTTGTTTAATTTTTTTACCTTTACAACTGTTTATGCATTTGATTATATTGCAATTTAATATTTATTGTTGACAAATGGTTTAAAATTTTGTTACCAATCAAATTGTCTACCTACAACTGCATATGCTTTTTTATTGCATATGAGAATGCAATTACTGTGCCAATGTTGTTTGATTTTGTAGTGACTGAAGAAGGCTAAGGACATTCACCTCAAATTCTCTTCAACCTCAATGAACAAGCTTCAACTCAATAGCTTCCAAGGACGGAATCTACATCAGGAAGGGGGGCATGTTAACCCTTACGCACATTCCTATCACCTACGATGAACGCTGTATTATTTATTTGGTAGAGTCAGGTACCGGGCTTGTCGGTCTAATAGGAAAAGGGTAAGAGTGATCGCCGATGAGAGGTGCACTCTAATTGGAACATTCAAGGGATTAGTTGGCTAAGCATGGGCGACCAAGTGTGAATGGGGCAAGCTCATATAAAAGTCAACTAAACCTAAAATTCACTCATTCTCTCATTTGTGCAATTGAAGAGTGCTCTTGCTCCATCTGCATCTTCTTCTTTTTCATCTCCTTGTGTGTGTGTGTATGCGTGACACACACACACACACACACACACACACACACACACACACACACACACACACACACACACACACACACACACACACACACACACACACACACACACACACACACACACACACACACAGAGTTGAGCGCGGCGTAGTGGCGTCTCCCTCTTCTTCGCGGCGAGGAATCCTCCACGACAGCAAGCGTAGAGCGGTGAGTGACACATCATCGCCATCTTTGAGCTTACTAGTTTAAGCTTGTTGTGTGCTTGGAGCCATTTGTGGCTCGCACACAGTGTATCGGCGAGTTCCTTGCATTGACATGTGCAACAAATGCGCACACCTAGCTAAGCTAGTCTGACGACGTCGGCTAATCTGACGTCTCATCATGACGCAACAACGTATTTGTTCGATTCTGCAAAAAAAAACAATAATTTTTTTTGTAAGTTTAAACATACAAACATAAAACAATCAACAACTTATTAGTAAAATACAATAAATTTCAGAGCTTAAAATTAAGTACTTACCAAGCAAGGTTGAGAGCTCAGAATGTCCATAAGGGTGTTTAAGCCCTTTTTGCCCGCAAACTCACGCTCGTACGGTGTGGGGTCACTTCCAGTCATTGACCACTATTCAAGACATACAAAGAAAACAACTACATGAAATTTAATATTACAAATACCCAAAACTACTAAACCTAGAGAGCAATGCAACAACACTTACAAAGTCGGCCTCAAATGACACCCATCCATCGCTCCCCAAGTGGTGCAAGCTCCCTACCTCTACTCGCACTTTGGCCACCTCCTTTTGTTGCTTACACTTGTCGAGATTCTCGCGTGCTTCTCGCTTTGCAATCTTCCAATCTTCTTTACTTAGCCAAGTTGGTCTGCTCGACCCATGCTTTATTGCTTTCTTCACTTGAAGCGCTTGTGCTTGCAGTACTTGCAGATCCGCACCCTCATTATGTCTTGATTGAAGCGCTCATGCCGATTTTTCACGTGAAACTCGTCATGCAGCATGCTGACGAGTCTGTCTTTCAATTTATCCGACACTTTTACCATTTATTTAATATAAAGTGCCGAAAAACTTGAGAGCACAAGCCGCACATGTGTGTAATCACCTTCTTGCCATCCTCATCCAAGATCAATGTGCCACTGACATCGATCGAGTATGAAAAGCCCTCTCGCCTGAACCTAGTTGTCACTGTAGGCGTCTCAACAGGGGTCTTGAGTGATGTCTCAAGAGGGGTTCATGATTTTAGGTGTCTCTATAGGAGTCTGTGCTCCGAAGCAAGGAGTGTCAAGCGGGGTGAGCCCCGGAGGAGTAGCTAGTGTGTGTAGTGAGGAGTGTTGAGTGGAGTGAGTCCCGGAGGAGTAGTTAGTGGTGTGTAGCCATGAGTGTCAAAAAGTCGTGAAAAAGTCAGAGTAGAGGGCGACGTTGTGGCCAGTGTGGGGGCAGGCAAAGAAGGGGAGGTAAGGACAAGGCAATGTGGAAGCATCAATGTCACCTCCTCCACAATAGCCACTGCCTCCACCACTAGAGCGTCAGTGCCTAGAGGAGTGTGTAGATTGTCTAGTCGACACAGAGCTTTGGAAGCACGCTCATTGCTCCAAAGTAGACAAAGACAATGAAGGAGTGGGACGACATGCTGGTGCGTTAGCATCGTGGCGGGTGTCATACCACCTCCTTTGCTCGGGGTCTAAGGAAGATTAAAACGCATCTGGATCCATATCTACATTAAAAAAACACATTTGGAGTTAAAACATGTAAATGATAACAATTTGATTCAGAACTTGAAGTTTCACAAGTTTAGTACATAGACAAAAGGGGGCAAAACTGCTCAAATAGAAAGTCCTTGAAAAAAGCAAGCAAAATTGCTCAGGTACAATGTCCGTGAATTTAAGGAGTCTCTCTCTCATCCTCACAAAACTCAGCATAACTCCCTATGTCTATGTCGAGCTCTCCATCTAAGCAAATGCTCATAGTTTCATCCAGGAGGTCCTTTGCATGCATCCCTCGTGTAGAAGCAGTTTCGAGTTCGTCTAGTGCCACATCCGTTGCTTCTTTTTCATGTTTCTCTCCGGTCTCCTCCACGGATGCCAAGGTAACTAGAAAATTGTAGCCCTCGTATACCCGTGCATTGCATGCGCCACCTCTATAACATACCATCAGTTTGGCTGCAACTGTGTAGGATGGAATATCACTTGTAAGAGCGACCTATCTTGCATGAGTAGTGGAGGCACACGTCCTCTAAAGTCGGATGAGGCAAAATTTACTGAATTACTTGTTCACAATGCTCGAGTAATACGAAAGTGTCTCAAAGGTGGGTCCACTTTTTGGTTGAGTCTACCTCAAGGAAACCTGACTCTCCTCTGTGCACATTAGCATTGCGGCACTCCATGTTTATCTTGAACCATTGCACATTGAACAAGTCCACGAAAAAACCTCTATAGTCTACCCTCAATATTTCTTGTAGCGTACCAAAGTATGTAAGTTGTTCTACCATAGGATCTGCATTGGAGGACCGTTGTCGATTTGATTGTTCAAATTTTTCCATGACTCCACAATCTTATGTAAAACACTTTTTGTCAATCCACTGTACCCTAAAATGCCAACCTTTACACCATGCTTCTGTGTATGACTTATATTACAACCAACAACGATAATGAGTGGCGGTCAATACAAAAAACATGCCATGGGTCTAAGATTAAAAGTATACCTTGGGGATGCATCCTTGCGAATACTCCCACTCCTCTTCAATGACCTGTTCATCGCACTGTTGTGCACATTTCAAGGCATTATGTAACCATCTTAAGCTCGTGCAGCTTGTCGCTCTTGCTTTGCATCCTTGTACTATGAAATCCACTTTTGCATCACTAGGTTGTGAAGCATGCAAAATCGATTGATCTTAGACTCTAGATCCTCCATCATGTTCTTTTCTACACCGAGATTGCACATCACAATCCCAGAAATGCGCTCATCATCAATGGTGCACCGAAGCATATCTCTTGCATGATCAGCTCCGCAGAGAGCCACTCTCCAATGTACACGAGGGACTATGAAACAATCCAACCCTCTGCCATGCTATCCTTTGTGTGACTTCTAACACACATATCCCTTGAGTTTTTTCGTGTAACGTCTAAAAAGAACATCCACCTGGAATGCATTGTGCCTGCTATTTCCACCTCGTCAACTATGTGAACGAGGAGGTGCACTTGAATGGTTAGCATGGTAGTAGGAAAGTGTGTCTCGAACATGCAAACGACCTCCGCAACATTTTGTTTGGCGAATTTTATAGAAACTGCATTGATCCCCTTCTGGGAGATCCATTGCACCAATTTTGCAAGTTTATAGATTGTTTAGCAGACATTGGGGGACAAACAACCCTCAATGGCCATCGACAAAATAAACTGCAAAATATATTTAGCATTGGGATCAAAGTAGATTTAGCAAAATAGATTTAGCATTGCTCTAGTTCAATTTGAACATACCTGACACATTTTATGCCAGTCGTGTGATTTCAAACTAGTAAGATTTTCTTCTATTGTGAATACTATTCGGTACATTATCCCTGTGGACGTATGCATGGATCGAATTATCTCTTTCACTTTGTGTTCTTGTTGTCCTGTCAAGATCCATGGTGCTTTAGACAGCTTTATTGATCCATCATTTGTTGTCTGTGGTTTGCATTGATCCATACAACTAGCCTCCCTAAGGTCGATTCTGGCTCCCAATGTATCTTTCTTGCCAATAAGATGGTCCCACAACAGATTCACTTGGGCATTGATGATGATCATGGTGATGATTTTAGTCTTTTAGTTTACTTTTTTTTGTAAAAAAAATTATACCCAGACATCGGATTAAATCCACCAAGATTGTATTAGTTTGGTCTCATAGGTCATTTTGGCCTTTTGAAGACGTTTAATATAAAATTTCATTTTATTTCATTCTCTCTCTCTCTCTCTCTCTCTCTCTCTCTCTCTCTCTCTCTCTCTCTTTCTATGTCTCAAGAAGTCCACCATTGCCTTCATGAGTTGGATTTCCTAGGAGGCACAAGAGGCCATCAAAGCAATGTTGGTTCATCTCTTCTATAGAGAAAAGCTCAAGGAGGCTATCAAATATTCCATCCTCTTCAATCAGCCCCCTCCATCATCAAGTCAAAATTCAGAGGTGGACATGTTTATGAAGCAAGCCATAGAACCCACCAAGGAGCATCAAGAAGGGAGGTATGCAAAAAAAGCAAGAGGAGATCATGGTAGGCACTCTTCATGAGGAAGATGAAGGCACTTCACACATACCCCTCAAGCTACTCCTACTCCTACATATCCTTCTTACCTTGCCCAACCCTCAGCCCCACAATCTAGGTCTAGACCTATGTTTAATCCTCAATGTCTAGCAAGTGCTAAGTATTTGTTGTATGATTGACATAGGTGAAAAGATATCATCATGGGAGACCGCTTAACTCCAAGAGGAAATACAAGAGGGTTCTTCATACATATCCACTTTGTTAACCCCTTACTGGATCTTGAGAATCTTAGAAGCTTTTTTAGCTTGTTCTTTTTTGGCCTTTGCATCATCACCACACCCCTTTGGGATGAATGCATGTTTAGTTTGTCTTTTGACCCTCCTCTAAAAGTCGCCTTATGCAATTCAAAAGAGGTTTTCACCTCTCATGAGGAACATGAGTGCTTTGTCCTGTTTGATGTTAGTGGGATTGACTTTGATAAAGGTCACTTACTTTCTACTAAATTTTGAATGCTTTTTTGAGTCCATCACTTGCCAAAATTTGCAAGCAAGGTTTGGGGCATATACCCTCCAAACCCCCTCATGTAGTCCAAGCATTTTCTCAATTGGATCATGTTTTAACTTCTCTTATTGATGTGGGATACATAATCCTCCCCCCTCATCTCTCATCTCATGAAGTTTCTCAACTAATCTATGAATATTGCCTCAAACACTTACCCATAAAAAGGCAACATCAGCCTCACCCTAACATCACAAATAAGATTGTAATTGTCAAGAAGAAGTACCTCATAACTTGCTTGGACAAGGTGGCTTCCAACAATCCCACACTTATATGCAAAAAATATATTACAAATGAGGCAAAGAAGAGACTTCAAGAGTCTGATTTCAATTATTGGGAAGGAGATGTGAAAAGCACCATGAATTCAATCCACACTTTCCTATCTCCACTTTTGACCCCTCTCCACCCTTCTCTCCCATATATCACAACCATCTATAAGATACATAAGTCTACATTTAGATGGATTACTTGTGGCTCCTCCTATTGCTATTTGGAAATCTCCCTAGTCATGGCTTGCATCCTAAAAACTTGCATTCCCACACTTAAGGTGATATCTAGAAGCCTAAACCAAAAGGATCTACTTTGCCATAACATACACTTCCAATATTGGTGGTGGATAATGGACTCCATCTATGATTGCATACTCAATGTACCAATACATGCTCACTCCGTCTTCTCAGGTGACATAAAGAGGTGTTATAAAAACATTTCTCATTTAGAAGAACATGGCCTAATACATCATCTAGCCAAGATAATCAAACATGCCTTCTCATCCACTCATGGAGAATTCATTTCTTTTAGAAAACTCCCATCTCAATGCACTGAGGGGACTTGGTCTTCACAACCCTACAAGAAAGGCTTATCTTTCAATCTTCTAGAGGTCATTACACTCAACACTTGGTCGATAAATAACATGTACAGACAATGCCAAGGGAATGTCTATAGACAAGTCAATGGGATCCCTATGGGCTTGTCTTGCTCACCTTTATAGTGTAACCTATACCTCCATTATCTTGAATTTGACTTTCTAGCCAGAACTCTTACCTCCCCTAACCCGCTCCCCATCCTATCTAAGCTAGGGATACCCTATAGATACTTTGATGACATCCTACTCATCAATTTTGAAGATCCATCTTATTTTATGGAACACCAAAGGATCTACCGTAGGTACCTCACTATTGAGGTGGAAAAAGGAGATAGTACAAAATTTTTAAACCTACAACTATCTATCATAAATGGGCATCTCAATAAACACCTAGCAAAGAAGTAATATCTACCATGCACTCCCATCAAGTACATAAAGAGGTCAAGCAATAGACCATCTGATTGGGCACACACAGTCATCATCTCCCAACTCAAGCCCATACTCTTTTGCAACTCACATCCATTTGAAGCCACACAAGACATCAAAGCACTTGTTAATGCCTTTTGTCAAAATGGTTTTGAGAGAGCCAAGCTATGGAGACTTGTTGGGAGATTTTTGCAAGAGTGTACAACATCCTCATGTACTTGTCACCACCTCACGATCTTGGATTTTCTAAAAATTGGAGGGCACTAAGACCCCTTTTTGAGGGGCTAGTGCTCCCAAAACGGGCGGATTACTATCCTAGTGTGGGTGGAGGAGGGCCTCTCTCTCTCTCTCTCTCTCTCTCTCTCTCGTACTCACACACGCACACACACACACACACCACATTTTACCTCTTGAAGTTATGCCTCCCAACAAAATGGGCATTTCCAAAAATTACTTCATAAAAGTGGTACCGAGGTCAAGGTCACAAGGTATAGTTAAAAGGTTCAAAAAACCTTTTAAAATAACGAAATAACCAACTATGCATGGAATCTCCAGTGAACCTTTTCGAGAGACATGAGAGAAACTGCATATATTGAGGTGCAACTCAAAGACTTTTTGAAGAAATGTATGCATGCACATATTCAAGGTCCTAAAACACAAAAAAAAGGGAAAGCAAAAGGCTGCCAAGGTACCCCACCATATAATATTTAGCATGCACATATTTAAGGCCCTAAAATACCCACAAAAAGGGAAAGAGCATGCACATATTCAAAGGCCTAAAAGACTGCCAAGCTGCCCCAACATATAATATTGAAAGGTAAGGCAAAAAAGGTTCTCAAATCAGCCCACTCTAACTTTCCTTGGTTCGTATACACCCATCCCATTTTTTAGGGTGTGTTGCTTGCGCTCTCTCTCTCTCTCTCTCTCTCATTTTTCAAGAAAACGCCCCCCAACCCCCCTCGGCTCCCCATGCTGGTGGTTACTTTACCACAACTATAACCTCCTTGAGGTCCCACCACTTCCCCCACTCTTCATAACCTTTCTTGGAATTGAACTCAAGAGGCACAAAAACATGCTATAAAAAGTGATAGTCCAAGACTGAGAAAAAAGAGGACATCACTATAAGCTTCCAAGGGAATCAACCACAGACTCACCTAAACTCATGGAATCTTCAAACCAAGTTGGATAATTTTAAGGTTACATTAGGTTGACATCAATAACAAGTAGCCCTCTCTTTTGTCGCCCGCCTTCCACCTTAAGGATTTGACATTCTAATGTTTCTTTTTTGGGTGATGGTGGTAGGTAACAAGAGAGTTCTTTACCTAATGCATTCACTCGACATCCCTACCTCATAAAAGCCTAAATCTCATGCATATGGCTCCTCTCTATCCTCTACCCTCTATTTTCCTTTTGTACAAGGCATTAATAGAAATGCTCAATGGATTTTTCCAAAAAATGGTGATCTATTGTCTATTATAATTTCTTCCTTTTGAAAGTGATGAAAATGTAGTGTGTAACCTACTCTCTCTCTCTCTCTCTCTCTCTCCCCCCCAATGTGTGTGCGCGTGTGTGTGAGTGGGAGGGAGAAAGAAAAGAGGGGAAGGGAATATGAGAGAGAGGAGAGGGAGGGAGTATACCTGGCTCTCCCTTGTCTCCTCATGTGTGTGTGTGCATGTCTGGTAAATATCTAGATGGACAAGGCGAAGAGGACAAAGACCCAAGAAAACCCCCCCAGATACCCAACAAAGATATATGATATGTGCAATATGAGCCCCCCCCAAAACCCAATGAGAAAGATGGAGGGAACTTCAAGATAAAATATTGTGCTAAATGTCCGCTGCCAAGGAGCGTTGGAGTGGTTGGAATATAGAGACACTTGCAAATAACAAACACGACACAGGTACAAAGATGGTGAAGATTTGTAACAAAATGTTATAGCGAATACTTGCGAACTGACACAATGGGAATACACACAAACTGTGTCTATATTATGATGTCTGAACGTAAATCGTTTTTACAAATATGTGCTTTGTTTTTATACCAAAAATGGAATGAAGGAGAGAAAACTTATCTTTGAAATCTTTGCGTCGAGAGTCGAAACTCGGTGCCGAGATTCAGAGTGATTCTTACGACCCTCGAGGATTAAATTTTACAAAGACTCACTATTTTTGTTAAATTACAACTTTTCACGGAGGTTTGCTACGAGTGGCTATATGAAAATGACAGTGCGTGAAGTGTGCAAATAGATAAGCAAGAAATCTTCACTTTAATGGCGATCGTTGCGCCGTCGCTTGTGCAGTTTAACGACAGTCGAAGCTTCAATGGCCGTCTTTGTGATAATGCTCGAAATCTACGAGTGAAATAAAAAATGTGGGAGAGCACCTCTCACCGCTTGAAAGTGAGCCACTCTCTCCCCTTTAGCTTAGATGTAACTTTGTTCTCTCTCACTCACGCTTTTGACATTTTAACGTTCTCTCTCAACTTCTCTTTCTCCCTCTCGGACCCAAGCCTGTTTGTGCTCAGTGCAAAGCCCTCTCTCTCTTTCAATCACTCCTTTTTTTTCTCTTTCTAGCCCGCACGGAGAGGTTCTCTCTCTCACTCTCCTTCTTTCCTATGGGGAGCCCCCTTGTATATTTTAGTTAATTCAATTCAAAGCTCATCTTTTTTTAAAATGGTGCTCCTCTCTCCCTGTCTCTATCGACGCGCAGTAAGGGGAAACCCTCTCTCTCTCTTCGACTTTCTGTAGGAGTAAGGGTTCGCTCCTTCTCTCCCTCTTCAATTTCCTCACACACGAAAGGGCTGAGCCCCTCGCCGACCCTCGGCAGCACACAGCGTGAGATATTCCCTCTCTCTCTCTCTCTCTCTCTCTCTCTCTCTTCGAATTCCTCAGAGAGGTTATCTCTCTTTCTTCGATTTCAACTAGAGAGGTTCTCTCTCTCACTCTCCTTCTTTCCCCCTGGTCTCGGTTTCAACAGGGCCGAGCCCTCGACTCCCCTTTTGCTTTGGCTTGGTTTGCAATAGGAAAATACATACACACAGTAAACAATGCATGCACTCAAGAAACTCTCACAAATGCTCACAACATGCTTCCCTAGCAGCCGGCCCTGAACAATGGGATGCTCTCCCCTTCTTCTCTTCCACGAGCAGTCACCAACAGAAGGCACCTATTGGTTTATTTTTCTTTAAGTCATCTTTAAAATACAACCTTAGTATACAAAAATTAACACTATCAATGAATGTTAGTGAGGGTCCTTTTTGGTGGGAGCTGTCCAAAATTCTTTTTGCTCTGCTTTCTCTTTTGACATCATCATCATCTTTAAAATTCTTTGGTCTTCGAGCACTGCAAAACGGCCAAATCTTCCTCGAACAAGATCAAGAGCATCAATAATGCGATAATAGCGTGCATGGTGATTAAGTGAGTGTAGGTGAGTGCAGCATGGTGAAGATGCAATACACTTGCGGATAAAATGGACATATGGCGTCGGCTCCCAAAAAAATGCAAGAGTGGCGTCCTGCGGGGAAAACTAGCCTGCTAGTGTCGAACCCAGAATTTCGGTGAAGACCAGTGCTTTATCCATTGGGCTACAGAATCATAAGCAAATGGCACGGGTCAATAGTGAGAAAAGTTATATCAGAAAGGTGTATAAGTCTACGAGTCATGGATAAGATGAGGGAATCAAATGTGGTAGGGTGGGTGGTTTGCAAATTCCTAAGATGACTAGTTAAACTCTCTAATCTCAAGCATTTAAAATTTTGAAACATATCCCAAGGGTCATCATGGATGGACGAGGCTGTCACTAAGGAAGTGTCAAAATTTTGGGTGAAAGATCCAGATAGGGACATCAATGCACGGGAATCAGAAACACGGTTCTCTTGACGAGGCAAAAAGGTAAGGGTGGGAGAGGTAAAATGGGTGAAAAGGTCACGGGCTAAAAGGCTATAGTAGTGCATCAAAGGGTGAAGGGTGCGGGCTTGGCCATGAAATTGGTGTACCACTAGTTGTGAATCTCCATAAATATGAACATCTGCTGCTCCCAAAAGAAGTAGTGCTCGCAATCCAATTAAAAGTGCTTGATACTCTGCAATATTATTACTCAAATGATTGCCCAAAAGAACCCCCAAGAAAATAGCATCCCCCTCAGGTGGGTATATGATGATACCACAACTTCCAACCTTCTCTTCACCGCGGCAAGCTCCATCAAAGTAGAGAGACCAAAGAGAAGACTCATCACCATCATCTGCAACAAGGAACAAAATCACATCCAATAAGGTTTAATTTTATCAAAATTGGTTTTGGTGGAAAACCATGTCCCATCCATTTATGCAAGTTGGGCTTTGTTCCTAGGAAAGACCTTCACAATACGATAAGGACCGGACCACACATGGCTCAACTTCCCGGGGAATAACTCATGGCGTGCATCATATAAGAGAACTAATTGCCCATCCTCAAAGTTGTAGGTTTTAGCCTTCTTTGCTCTTTGTTTTGTTTGACGCTTCTTTGCTACCTCTTGGTGTAAATAGGCCCTCAACCTCCACTCATCTAGGTTCTCTAATGTCCCTAACCTTTCTTTCAAACTCTCTTCAAAAGGCAAGGAATGTGCATGCATAAACCGCAAATTGGCAAGCTCGTGCTCAATTGGTAGCACACACTCTTGACCATAGACCAAAGAGAAAGGAGTGAAACTTGTGGCCTCCTTAAAAGTAGTGTTATATGCCCACACAGCCGCTGATAGTTTCTCATCCCAATCCCGCTTGTTCATATCCACTGTTTTCCTCAAAATAGTGACTAGGGTCTTATTAGTGCTCTCAACTTGCCCATCGGTAGAAGGCTTGTACGGGGTGGTTTTATCATGTCTAATGTTAAAATAAGAAGTGAGATCCTCTAGAACATCATTTAAAAAGTGTGTTCCCCTATCGGATACAAGCTCTGCTGGTGCCCCAAAATGACAAATAATATGCTCAATCAAGATTGAAGTAGTAGTGCGTGCGTCATCACTCCTCACCGCTCTAGCCTCAGACCACTTTGTCAAGTAATCAGTTGCAACAATGATGTAGGATTTCCCATGCTTAGATGTAGGAGTGATAGGCCCAACATAGTCAATGCCCCACTTCTCAAATGGTAATGTGGCCATAATAGGATTGTTAGGGCGCAAATGATTCTCAAGGCGGGTGGCTCTCTGGCAAACATCGCACCTCTTACACCACTCAAAGGAGTCCTTAAACACACTAGGCTAGCAGTACCCAGCTCTCAAAATCTTCAATGCAGTGAACTTCCCTGCGAAATGCCCCGCACATGCACTATCATGACATTCTTTTAGAATATGAGGGATCTCTTCCTGTGCAACACAACGGCGATAAATGCCCTCAAACCCCTTTTGATATAAAGACCCATCAATAATGGAAAATTTTTGTGCATGGGTAACTAATCTTTTCTTAGCAGCCTTACTCATGTCTGGGGGAAACTCTAGGGTATACAAATAATGAGCAATTTGGTCATACCACTCCCGAGAAGGCTCAATGCGAAACAAATTAGGTTCAGGCACGAGAGGTTCATCAGCACACAGAGACACATCAGCCAAACAATCCACAAGCTTTTGCAATGCAGGAGGTTTGGATTTAAGTACATAATCAAAGGTTTGCAACTCAACAAGCCATCGCATGATACGTTCAGGGGGCTCCAACTTATTCATCATAAGTTGTAATGAGTCCTTTGTCACATATATAATGGAGTGCTGCATGGATAAATATGTGCAAAACTTCCTAGCACTCTCAGCAATAGCTAAACAAGCTCGTTCTACCCAAGTGTAGCGTGTCTCTGCGCCTTTAAGTTTGCGACTATAATAAGCAACATGATGCATTTTTTTATCATAAAGTTGAGCAATGCAACTAGATAAAATTGAATGTGAGCAAGCGGAAAATAAATGAAAAGGTTTGGAAGCATCTGGTGGCTTAAGAATAGGGGCCTTAGTAAATGCACTTTTAAGGGAAGAAAAAGAGGTCTCTTGAGGTGTCCCCCAAATAAAGTTTTGCTCAACCCTCAAAAGGGTATTGAGTGGTAAAATAAGATGAGCCATATCTTTAATAAAGCGGCTATAATGCTTAGCAGCCCCAAGAAAACCCCTAACCTGACGGACAGTGGTAGGTGCAGGGAATGCAAGGAGGGCGTCAACCTTTGTAGGGTCCATAGCTATCCCATGTGCACTAATAAGGTGTCCCAATAAAATGCCATATGAAACTCCAAACACACACTTGCGAGCATTCAATGCAATGGACTTCTCTCGACACTTTTGAAACACATAGTGGAGGGCTTTAAGAAAGTTCGCTCGAGTGGTCCCCACGCCTATGTCATCCATAAATATTTTGAGAAAGTCTATAAGGTCATCACGAAAACTGTCATGCTTATACTTTTGATAAGATGCCCCAGCATTGCATAACCCAAATGGCATGACATGATATGCAAATGTCCCAAA
This sequence comes from Adiantum capillus-veneris, assembly GCF_014529385.1. Classification (NCBI taxonomy): domain Eukaryota; kingdom Viridiplantae; phylum Streptophyta; class Polypodiopsida; order Polypodiales; family Pteridaceae; genus Adiantum; species Adiantum capillus-veneris. The sequence goes on along the minus strand of NC_140955.1, from coordinate 137,193,349 downwards.
GATGGTGGTAAAAGTGGTTTTAAGCTTATCTTCATCAGCTACAGCCATCTGGTTGTATCCTGAGAACCCATCCATAAATCCATAAATCTCCCTCCCAGCTAAAGCATCTAAAATCTGATCAATAAAAGGCAAAGGGTAGTAGTCTTTGATAGTAGCCTTATTAAGTTGTTTATAATCAACACATATACGAAGCTGTTTGTTTTTCTTGGGTACAACAACAATAGGGGAAACCCACTCAGTGTTATCCACGGGAAAGATTAACCCTGCCTCTAAAAGTTTTTTTATCTCCATATAAACCCCTTCTCTATAATGCTCCGGTAACCGACGTTGACGTTGACGTACAGGGACAGCACCAGGCTTAAGTGGGATGCGATGCACAACTAACTCGGGTGGGAAACCTTTCAACTCCGTGTAATCCCATGCAAAAATGTCATGGTACTCTTGGCATAAACAAATAACCTCCTCTCTTAATGGTGACTCTAAAGAAGCGCCCAAAAGCACCACTTTGTCCTCCCCTTTTATAGGAACCCTCATAGTGTCTTCCTCTCTAGCCAGAGGTGGAGTCGCCACATTTTCATCCAGGGTAATCTCAATAGCATCAGGGTAAATAAAATAAGAACTAGGTGTACAAGAAGAAGTAGAACTGCGGTCATCATCAACATCACTCTCAATTTCTGAAGTAACCCCAGGACTCGTAATAGAAGAAGGGTAAGCTGGCAAAACTATCCGTGAAGATCCCCGACCCAAAAACAACTTTCCTCTAGGGATATCAATGACGCAATCGGTCCGCCATATACAAGGTCTCCCCAAAAGAAGCTGGTACTGCCCAGGTCCAGGACTAAGCTGCAAAACATAACAATTAATCTCCACAGTTTGGCCTGCCACAGTAATGGGCAAACCCTGGATGAAACCCTCAGCACTCACAGAACGGTGATCGCCCATGCGTAACCCAGTAACAGGAACCCCATTAAAAGATAACCCAAGCTTGGAAAAGGTTGTGTAACTCAACACATTGACGTCCGACCCGCCATCAACTATAGTATGTGGGATCACAAGTTGGTGGATCATGCACTCCACTCGGGGACACTCTCGCTCAGCTAGAAGGGAATCCACCTTCTAGAAGGGAATCCACCTTCTGAACAGCAGGAAGAATATGACTCACCCTCTTTGAAGAACCCAAATCTCTGCAGTACCTTCTCAAAAGGGCACGGCTAGAAGGAGAAGTGAGAAGGTATTGTGGTAGGGACATGGTAAACTCCACTCGATTAAGAGCAGCAACAAGGTCGAAAGAAGGTATAGGAGGGAATAACTTACTTGGGGTAGGGTGAATACGAACATGACGAGGTTGGGACAAAGGGTTGGGAACATGAACAGCTACACGGGTGGGTGGGAGGGTAGCAACATCGGGTGCAGGGTCTCTCTCCTCCTCAACGATTTTCTCTTATCCCTTTTGTGTAATGGCATGCACAGGCAATGCAACAGATTCAATCATATTAACTGATGGATTATTGGTTGTTGTGGGTGCCAAACTAGAAGAAGCCATGGTTGGAGAACTAGGAGACCCTCTTTGTAAAAGTGTCCAACTAGGGCCTGGGGGCCTCTCATTCCCGCTATGATGGTTCATGGGGCCTGGCAGTGGTATTGTAGAATTGTTATTCATCATGTGGCGCATCTTAGTATAGCAATTTTCTTCAGTATGTCCCTTTCCCAAACATCGCTCATAAGTGCAGACGACTGTGGGACAGTCTTTGGAGAGATGGCCGGGTATGCCACAAGCACGACACACAATCTTAGTGGGATTAGGCTTAGGGCGGCGAGCGGACAACAAATTTTGTTGGCGCTTCAAAAAGTTCACATCTAGAGTCACAACTTTCATGTTTTCATTTAGCTGGTTCATGTAATTAGTCATCATGTCTTTCAAGTCCCCAATACTAGATGCAGTACTCTCATAACCATCCCCACCCTTGTGATGCATGGAAGGTGCAGTGGTAGAAGTAGATTGAGGATAAGTCACAAAAGGTTGGGGAGCGTGAGAAACTGGTGCTGGGAGATGTGGAGAGGTGGATGAAGAGGAAGTGTCTATAACAGGTGTGGGTGCTAGGAGTGAAAGAGGCGATGGTGTAGCTTGAAGTTGGAGTGGGGTAAGAGGTGGTAATTGTAGAGGTGGTGTCGATTGTAATTGGGGTACATAAGATGGGGCTGGTAAGGATAAACTCAGAGTGGACATGGGTAGAGAGTGTGGTGCTAGCCATGGGTAATACGATGGAGATGGTGTCGCAACTAGTTGTGGTTAAAAGTGCACTTGTAGGAACTCTCCACATTAACAGCAGACATGATAGCAGTATTTAAATCTTGTGGAGCCTGAGCTCTCACTAAAATTTGAATGCTAGGATGCAATCCTCTAAGAAATGATTCCATGATGGTAAGCGGATCAATGTTAAAAGTGGGAGTATAATGGTCGAGAAAATTCTTGAACCTGGTGGCGGCTTGCTCGATGCTTTCATGCGGATAATTTTGCTTTAAGGAGCGTAACTGCTCAAAAAATGAAATTTTTTTGGGAGGTTTGCGAAAAGCGGCTACGAATTTTTGCTCAAAATCGGCAAAACTAGGAATAGAATTTGCTTGCTGCTTGGAAAACCAATTCGAAGCTTCTCCTTTTAGTGTGGTGCTAAAATAAGTCATTACATGTCCCTCCTCGACAATATGTGATGTCAAACAAGCAATTTTAAAATTGTTTACATGGGCAGTAGGATCTTCCAAGGGCGACCCATGAAATGTCAGGAGTGGGATGAGCGGTGCATCTGGGCGAGCGAGATTAGCTGGTAACACAAGGGGTGACTGGATTGCAAAGGGTTGGGCCATGATGGGAATATGGACAGAAAATGAGGTACCCGACGGACCTTTCCCTGGTGGAGTTGATACTCTTGGAATCTGTTGTTGTGAAGGAGTTGCGGGGCTAGAATGCCCTTGTAATGCTTTTTCCTTTTCCCTCCTATGATATCTCTTAGCTTGCTCACTCTCCCTAAGATGTTCTCGCCACTCTTTATCACTGTGCATACGCCCCCTTCCAAGTAGGTTCGTGTCGCGGAACCTCGACTAAGTCAAGGTCCCACCGGGCGTGCCACTATCTGGTAAATATCTGGATGGACAAGGCGAAGAGGACAAAGACCCAAGAACCCCCCCCCCCCCCCCCCCCCCCCCCCCCCCCCCAGATACCCAACAAAGATATATGATATGTGCAATATGAGCCCCCCCCAAAACCCAATGAGAAAGATGGAGGGAACTTCAACATAAAATATTGTGCTGAATGTCCGCTGCCAAGGAGCGCTGGAGTGGTTGGAATATAGAGCACTTGCAAATAACAAACACGACACATGTACAAAGATGGTGAAGATTTGTAACAAAATGTTATAGCGAATGCTTGCGAACTGACACAATGGGAATACACACAAAGTGTGTCTATATTATGATGTCTGAACGTAAATCGTTTTTACAAATATGTGCTTTGTTTTTATACCAAAAATGGAATGAAGGAGAGAAAACTTATCTTTGAAATCCTTGCGTCGAGAGTCGAAATTCGATGCCGAGATTCAGAGTGATTCTTACGACCCTCGAGGATTAAATTTTACAAAGACTCACTATTTTTGTTAAATTACAACTTTTCACGGAGGTTTGCTACGAGTGGCTATATGAAAATGACAGTGCGTGAAGTGTGCAAATAGCTAAGCAAGAAATCTTCACTTTAATGGCGATCGTTGCGCCGTCGCTTGTGCAGTTTAACGACAGTCGAAGCTTCAATGTCAGTCTTTATGATAATGCTCGAAATCTGTGAGTGAAATAAAAAATGTGGGAGAGCACCTCTCACCGCTTGAAAGTGAGCCACTCTCTCCCCTTTAGCTTAGATGTAACTTCGTTCTCTCTCACTCACGCTTTTGACATTTTAACGTTCTCTCTCAACTTCTCTTTCTCCCTCTCGGACCCAAGCCTGTTTGTGCTCAGTGCAAAGCCCTCTCTCTCTTTCAATCACTCCTTTTTTTTCTCTTTCTAGCCCGCACGGAGAGGTTCTCTCTCTCACTCTCCTTCTTTCCTATGGGGAGCCCCCTTGTATATTTTATTTAATTCAATTCAAAGCTCATCTTTTTTTTAAAATGGTGCTCCTCTCTCCCTGTCTCTATCGACGCGCAGTAATGGGAAACCCTTTCTCTCTCTTCAACTTTCTGTAGGAGTAAGGGTTCGCTCCTTCTCTCCCTCTTCAATTTCCTCACACACGAAAGGGCTGAGCCCCTCGCCGACCCTCGGCAGCACACAGCGTGAGATATTCCCTCTCTCTCTCTCTCTCTTCGAATTCCTCAGAGAGGTTCTCTCTCTTTCTTCGATTTCAACCAGAGAGGTTCTCTCTCTCACTCTCCTTCTTTCCCCTTGGTCTCGGTTTCAACAGGGCTGAGCCCTCGACTCCCCTTTTACTTTGGCTTGGTTTTCAATAGGAAAATACATACACACAGTAAACAATGCATGCACTCAAGAAACTCTCACAAATGCTCACAGCATGCTTCCCTAGCAGCCGGCCCTGAACAATGGGATGATCTCCCCTTCTTCTCTTCCATGAGCAGTCACCAACAGAAGGCACCTATTGGTTTATTTTTCTTTAAGTCATCTTTAAAATACAACCTTAGTATACAAAAATTAACACTATCAATGAATGTTAGCGAGGGTCTTTTTTGGTGGGAGTTGTCCAAATTTTTTTTTGCTCGGCTTTCTCTTTTGACATCATCATCATCTTTAAAATTCTTTGGTCTTCGAGCACTGCAAAACGGCCAAATCTTCCTCGAACAAGATCAAGAGCATCAATAATGCGATAATAGCGTGCATGGTGATTAAGTGAGTGTAGATGAGTGCAGCATGGTGAAGATGCAATACACTTGCGGATAAAATGCACATATGGCGTCGGCTCCCAAAAAAAAATGCAACAGTGCACGAGAGAGAGAGAGAGAGAGAGAGAGAGAGGAAGTGAAGGCATTACCTTCTTCTTTGTTGCTTGCTTGAGAGCACCAAAACTCAAATTTGGAGTTGAGTTTTGGCATTCTCGGGTATTCTTTTACACAATGTCGACGTTGCTGTACGTGTCGCTATATAGCAATGCTCATAGCAACACCGATAGTTTTGAGCATCGCACAATGAGCATCGCTAAGCTTAAGAGGCTCTTGTAGTGGTGCACCTTCTATGGATACATGATATATTGAGGATGTTGTAGGTTCGAGTAGATTTGTTGTTGCTAGAGTTCTTTTGCATACAATTGAGCAATCTTGTTGGGATGTTAAAGATGCATAGGCTGATGCATTGATTGCATTATCTATGAAGCACACTATTACTCCTCACATTTGCTAAAAAAAAGTAGAAAAATTGGTCTTTATGCAAGTCACAATGAGGCTAAAATTGCATTGTTGCGTAAAGAGTTTGAGTCAAAGATTATGAAAGAGGAAGATGACACATACACTTTTCTTGCTAGTGTCAAGGGTATCAATGAGAAAATCATTTTTGTAGGTGAAGTTATTTTTGATAGTTTGCTTGTAGAGTGTTCTTGATGCTTTGCTAGACTCTTACCAGACTTTTACAAGTACTTGGAGACTTATGACCCAAGGAAACCCTCAAGCTATCAAGTTTGATGCATTATGCACATTGCTATTGTAGGAGTCACTTTCAAGAAAGAATAGGGCCAAAGAGCATGAAATTGAATAGGCTTTTGTTGTTGCTCATAGAAAAGGTAGTAATAACAATGCAACCACTTTCTTGTGGTTCTTACATGAGCAAGAAATCACTTTGTGTCGAGTGCTTCTACTGGTAGCATTGTCTGGGAATTCTGGTGAAAAAGGCAAGAAGAAGATGCATTGCCATTATTGCAAGGCTAATGATCATTTGATAAAGAAGTGTCCTAAGTTGAAGGCAAAAGAAGCCAAGAAGAAAGACACAAATCTACTACCAATGGAATTATTGTGGAATCTGCTATAAATCGAGATTGTGATGTTGATATGGATGCAGAGTGGACATTTAGTACAGAGTGTACTTATGATTGTTTTGTCCATGATGCTATCAAAGTACAAAACATGTGACTCTACATGTATGACAATTGCTACATTAAAGTCATGTTTGGTACTTTGAAAGTGGTGCTACAAAGCACATTACTTTGCATCATAATTTGTTTCCTCTCTTGAGGGTGTCCTCACAAGAATACGATCACTTACAATGCCTCTTATCTAGTCAAGGGACATTGAAAGATTATGCTAACTACTATGAATGGCAGTTTGTTCACACTTGTTGATGCACTTTATGGACCAGGGATAAAAAAGAACCTTTTTTTTGTATTGCACTTGCAAGACTTATCTTGTCGTCAAATTTATGAATGACAAATGTACAATTCATGATCTCAGTTTTGGTAATGAAATTGTTGCATTTGGGCATTTTGTGCCATGGGTTGTATAAGCTCTCTATATATGACAAGCATGGGCAAAATTTTGCAAATGCAGTTGTGGATTCAAAGACTATTTTAGATGCCAAACTTTGCCATGCACATTTTGGCCATCTGAGTTTTGCCAATTTGTTCTGTTGCAAAAAAATGATATGGTTGCTTATTAGCATTCAAATCAGCCTTAAATTCAATAATATATGCCTCATTTGGACCAGTGATCAACAAATCATCCACATATAGAACAATGATGAGAAATAACATCACCCTCATGCTTTACATACAAAGTGCTTTCTGTTGGAATGTTACGAAAGCCTCGCTTAACCAAATGAGTGTCAGCTTTTCATACGAAGCACAAGGGGATTGCTTCAACCCATACAAAGCTTTCTTACGTTTGCACACTTTATCCTCTTTTCCTTTCTCAGAAAAACCGCAAGGCTGTGTTACATAAACTTCCTCAAACATGTCACCATTCAAGAAAACAGTAACAATGTCTGATTGATGTACATCCCAACCAAAATGAGCTGCCGATGCACATAGAAAATGCACAATAGTCATACAACAAGTGGGAGCAAAAGTTTTTTCATAATCTATGCCTTTTTACTGTGCATAACCCTTTGCAACAAGTCGAGCCTTATAGCAATCAATCTCACCGTCTGGCTTGCGTTTCAACTTGTAAACCCACTTTGTACCAATGGTCTTTTTGCTAGGAGGCAAATCACATAAAGTTCGTGTGTCATTTTCTATAAGTGCATCATATTCTGATTGCATGGTAGCTATCCAGTTTTTTGAATTTCGTGTTGCATCAAAAGACAGAGGCTCCTCAACATCACATAAGCTAGAAATAGCCAAAGCATAGCAATTTGATGCATAAGATGCATGGCAAGAACCCAAACGAGTATGACAAGACAGAGGTGCATCCAATTTATTGTGATGCAAAGTACACACCAACCATTTTGGCATACCTCTAGCTTGCTCATTCTCAGCCCTTTCCTCATCAAGTACATCATGTACATTTGCATCAGAAATTGGCTAATATGTAAGATTTTCAGAAGCCCCCATAGACTGTACATTTGCCTCATTAAAACTTACATTCAAACTTCCACCACTGAAAAGAGGCAATAAACTGTCATAAATGTCCTGTGAGCTTATGTTACTGTCTCTAGTACATGACAACAAGGGTTGAACATAATCTTCCAAAAACACAACATCCTGTGAAACCAAGATATGTTTTGTTTGTAGTTGGTACAACCTTAACCTTCACTTTTAGCACTATAACCAACAAAAATGCATTTGACAACCTTATCATCTAAGTTTCTATGCTGTGTTTCTGGCACCAAAGCATAATCCAAACAACCAAAAATGTGCATGTGCTCAATAGAAGGCTTTCTATCATGCCATGCTTCTTGTAGAGTCATAGACTGCAAAGCTTTTGTAGGATACTTGTTAAGTACATAAGTAGCACATATGATGGCCTCAAGCCAAAATGAATGCGACAAAGCTTGACTCTTGACTGCACATTGTGCGAGGTTCATACGCAACCTGTTTTTCCTCTCAGCAATACCATTCTGCTTAGGTGTATACAACATTGTACATTGGTGTTTTATCCCACGACTATCCAAAAATGCATTAAATTCATGAAACATACTCCCCCCGATCAAAATGGAGGGTGCCATAGTATATTTAGAGACATTTTTAGTCATAGCCAAAAATTTCTTGAAGCACATAAACACTTCGGACTTTGCTTTAAGCAAATATACCCATGCATGCTTGGAGTAATCATTAATGAAAGTCACAAAGTACATGTAATTGCCCAAGGATGGAGTTTGCATGGGCCCACAAACATCACTGTGCACAAGCTGCAACCTTCATTTAACCTTAACTAAACCATCCTCTGGAAACTTTGAACGTTGTATCTTACCCAAAACACAACCTTCACAACCATGCTTAATAGGTGCGTCAAGAGGCGGCAAAGAAGCAACCATATCAAATTTTTGCAAATGCAACAAACTGGTAAAATTCAGATGCCCAAAATGTACATGCCAAAGTTTTGCATCTGAAATAGCCTTAGAATCCATAACTGCACTTGAAAAATTTTGCCCACACTTATCATACAAAGTGAGCTTATACAACCCACGATGTAAAATTCTTAATGCAACAATCTCATCACCAAAACTGAGATCATGAACTATACATTTGTCATCCACAAATTTCACAACAAGATAAAGTCTAGCAAGTGCTGATATAGACAAAAGGTTCTTCTTGATCCCAGGGACATAAAGTGCATCAACAAGTGTGAAAGAACTGCCATTCACAGGAGTCAGCACAAACCGGATAAGAGGCATTGTTGGCACAAGTGACTGAATTCCCATGAGGGTCGTCCTTGAGAGAGGTAAACAAGTCACGATGAGAGGTAATGTGCTTTGTAGCACCACTATCAAAGTACCACACATGAACATCTGCAACAACTAACATACATGCATCATGGACATAAGGATTATAAGTGCACTCTGCACTAAAAGCCCATTCTGCATCAATATCAATATCAGAATCTCCTTTCAAAGAAGAATCAACAATAGCTGCATTTGTAGTGGAATCAACATCTTTCTTCTTAGCCTCTTTTGCCTTCAACTTAGGACACTGCTTGATCAAGTGATCATTAGCTTTACAATACTGGCAACACATCTTCTTTTTGCCCTTTTCACCAAAATTTCCATACAAATTTTTTCCAATAGAAGCATTAGGAACAAGTGATTTACCACTCACAGAAAGAACCATGAGAAGTGGTTACATTGCTACTACCTCCTTTTCTTTGAGCAACAATAAAGGCCTATTCAATTGCGTGTTGTTTAGCCCTGGTTTTTCAAAAAGTGACTCTTGCAAACAACAATGTGCATAATGCATCAAAGTTGACAACGTCTGGATTCCCTTGGGTCATAAGTCTCCAAGTACTAGCAAAAGTCTGGTAAGAATCTGGCAAAGCATCAAGAACAGTCTGCACAAGGGAGCTGTTCAAGAATGACTTTGCCTACAGAAATAATTTGCTCATTAATATCCTTGACACTAGCTCTTTACGCAAAAAATGAAATTTTATCTTTATTTGACTTTCATAAAGACCAACAAGAATATCCCAAGCCTATTTTGTAGATTTTGCTGAACGAATGTGAAGAGTAATTGTGTGCTTCATAGACAACACAATCATTGCATGAGCTTGCGCATCTCTTCCATCCCAATGAGCCTGCTCAACCATAGGCAAAACAATTCCAACATCAAAAATCCTACCACCAAAACCTGCAACATCATCAACATCGCCTATATCCATAGAACCAGGACGTACATCAATTACCTGTACAATATTCCAAATGCCCTTTGACACAAGGACATGTTGTATCATGTAAACCCACACAGGGTAATTATCCCCATCCAATCTATCAGCAAAAAACATCTTGAACACATCTGTAGAAGACAATAAGGACCTTTTATGCCAAAAATAGCACTAACAAAAATTTTGCACAAAATGACAAAATAGCCAGTGCAAGACTGCTTGTAGTGGAAACGGAGGCTGAAATGAGCCTGAATAAAAAATTTGAGTAGATTAAGCTTTACAAGATCTCCCGAAGTATTTGTTGACCTACTGACTCTCAACAAAGCTCACAAAAATTGGAGATAGTGAGCAAGCATATGCTGGAGCTGCATGCGACTAAGCCCCAGAGGATGCAATCTACTATGAAACCAATTGTTGGAAATAGGGTTGCAGGAAATGCACACAGCTTGGGGAAGATGAAGGAAGCTCAAGGCACACAACAGAGAATAGTATTCCTTAGTGTGCAATGGAAAGATAATGTAGCCCTAGAGTGATGGGTGTATATACAATGCACGGGGAAAAAAACCTCCTAGTGAGGGAAAAAAATGCCTTGGCGGTCCTAAGTGTGTTCGGACACATCACTACCACATGTATATGGTAAGAGCCATGAGAGTTTTGGTGGATTATGCTCATGAGAAATTGTATAGGTTCACAAATGGAGATCCACATACCTTCTACAAGTGTGTTGAACCCAATGTGAGAGAGTTGACCCACCATAAGAATCTCTATGCATTTGCGTATACAGATATGTCCATGAAGTACAATTTTTGATGGTAGATAAGTACGAGAGTACAAACTTGTCAATCCAATGGACCTAGAATAGTACATATACAAGGGTACTCCAATATCTTCTTACTTTCAGTCAAAAATGGTGCCAAAGGACACCTTAGAGAGGATTATACCAAGATTTTCTCCTAGATGAGAAGAGAGAGTGAGAGACTTCTTTGCAAGAGACCACGAATTGGTTAGACTGGTGGCTGAACATCTAAGAATGAGACCATATCAAGTGGCCCAATGCATCAAGACAAAGCACAATGGGTCAGGGGATCCATATGCTCATGTCTCACTCTTCAAACAAGTTTTGAGAGCTGAAAAAATTGTGAATTTTTATACCCAATACAAAGGATTTGGGCTAACATTGGAAGGGACGGCTTTGACTTGGTTCCAACCACTAAATAGAGACGATTTTCCAAACAAAGAACAATTCTTACATGAATTTGTAGAGGAGTTCTCAAAAAGGGGAGTTAAGCACAACACGGTGTCACAGATATACTCTTTTAAACAAAAAGGAAACGAAAAGGTGACAAGGAAGCTTTGCTTTGCTTCAAACAATACATGGAGAGATTTTCTCTACAAGAGTTACCATAAGATGAGAGATTATTAGTTCTCTTCATAGAGGGCTTGAGGAATAAAACTCTAAAAAGGACCTACATTTGAAAGGATGCACGACATTTGATCAAGTCATTAGAGAAGCTCTATATCTAATTGACAATTATAAGGCCTATGGAGAGGTCAGAGATGATGCAAACAACACGAGTAGTAGGGCCTCTTCTCCAGAGAGTGAATCCGCAACAAATAGAGAATTTCAAACTCCTATTATGTCGAGCATTGATCAAGTGGTCAAGGAGGTGATTAGAAGAATAAACCAAGCCTACGAACCTGCATGAATGACAACAATCCACAAGAAGATGTGACATATGTGGAAGGAATCGTCCCACTCCATGGTGTAACACTCAATCAAGACCGCAACATATGCTAGGGTAGCAACCACCTCTTTTGAATGATGGTAGAGTAGTAGTCAACTACACTCAACCAACATATGTTCCACAACCCATGAAAAATCATTACTCCATGGATGAGAATACACTAATGTTCATAGCCAATCAAGATTATGGATCAAAGACCATTCTTACCAGGCAAGAACAACCATTGGAAACACAACCAACTATGCAAAAAGTAGAACCATGCTACGAGTGTGGAGGTAATCATTGGCCAAGAAAGTATGCTCATTGAGCAAAGAACTTAGAAATATTGAGATATTGTCTAGAATGCACTATTGCACAACTGGTTCATGATTGTCCAAAACACTCAAACAACAAGGGGAAAGCAACAATGAATGTTGTAGGAGTGATGCCTTCTTCAAGAAAACCTGAGCTAGAACCCATAGTTCCTATAACTGTGATGTCAAGAGCTCAAGCTCAAGAAGCTGCCGAAAATGCACCCATTGAGGGGGAAAATATACAACCTATTTAGACCAAAGTTGAGAACATATTCGTGAAGACTGGAATAAAATCGTGGAAAGCTAAACGAGACAAAATGAAGCAAAAAGGCTGAAAGATAAAACCACCTTAGAAATCAAAGAGTAGCTAAAACAAGAAAACAAAAACAAGGAACGAATAGAGAAAGAAAAATCATCCAAAATATCATCGGGAGGTTCAGTCTTGGTTGAGAAACTGAACAAGCAATTAGATACCATATTGCAAGCCTACAAGGCAAGATTGAAACCCAATCAAACATTAGAACAAAGATTGCTAATTTATCCACATCCAAAAATTGAAGCCAACCAAATGGAAATGTGCAAAATGCTCATAGAGAAAGATCAAGCCCTAATGGAGCTAGAAGCATTGAACATCCCCAAACAAATGGTGCTTGTACCCAAAAGGGAGAATGCAAGCGCATTGAAAGAAGACAAAATGGGTGAACCAACCAAAACGAGGAATGAAAATCCATTGGATACAAAGGTAGTGGCAAACACTACACTCCAGCTGAAGTCTCATGAGATTTAGGCCATAAATGAAGTGGACTAGCCGTGGCCACAATCCTTGTGTAATGGAATGGCCTATGAACTTCGAGAGTAGCGGAATTAGAAAAATTAGAGAAAGCATTTTTGTGAGATTATTTTGTGAGCATAGAGGGTGAACTTAATTGAAGTTAGCAACATAAACATAGTACGTAGTTAACTTGGAATGAACAATACTTTTGCAAGAGAGAGAGTTTAGAGAACATGACAACAGTTGAGGACCGGATTTATGTGGAGCCGGTCCCCCCTCCAAGAGGTATTTGTATTATAGATTTTCTAATCAAGAGAGACTTGGTATAATACAATGTTTGTGTTCCTTGTGACCTAGGTGATGCAATGAAGATGGAAAGCTTCATGCATCACGAGCATAACATAAACTTTGCAAAAAGCATTAACTATCCCAAGACTCAGTCCCAAGGCCTCAAACACCTTCGAAGGTGGAGAGAGCTAGCGGGGAATGAGGGTAGGGAAGAGGAAGAAGAAACATTCCATAGGAGAAAGAAGTAGTTCCTCATTTATCATCACTCTTCTTGCTAGCATACATAATATAAGAGTAATGAAGATGGAGAAGATGGCAAGATTAAGCATTGAAGCATGGCTCTTGGTTGGATTTGCATTCCATAGCCAAGAGGTTGGTGTGGGCTCTCAACTTCTCTATTAGCTTGGAGAAGGAGATGGAGCTCTTGCACTTTTCACTTCATTCAATGAGAGTGTGCATGAGTGTGTGTGGGAGAGTATACCCCCCAAGCAACCCCCCTTCTTGCTTTGGTCGACCCCCCCTTGTAGCTCATGCTTGAAGCTCATTGGATCTTCCCAGGCTAGCCAATCGCATACAAGAAGCATATCAAGCAACAAAGGTAGGCTTTGGACAAGTGTCCCCCTTTCCCCTTAGAGAGAGAACTTGATAAATGCTAAACAATTAATTAAATTAACTAATTTATCATTGGACCCCTTGGAAGGCCAACCAATAGGCTTTAGGCACACCATGAGGGCAACATGAGGAGGAGCTTGACAAGTGTCCTATTTGCTTTCTTTGTACCAAGCTTGCCTTGTGTGAGGGTGTGTGTTTTGTCTCTCTAGCCCCTTCTTGTAGGTCTCACCCCCTCCTTGTAGGGATGTTTATTGACTTTGTGGAACACCTTACCCTCAAGCACTTTAAGCACCTTAGTCAGCAAACACGACAAGCACCTCAAGCTTGGGCCGGGCTCCCACCTCAAGCTCAACCCTAGCTTACCTAAGGTCAAAGGACTTTTAACACTAACCCTTGGAGGTCTTTAATGAAGGTAACCCTAAGGTCTTTAGGCTCCATTAGTTAACCTTGCTCTTTGATAGATCATCTCTCATTTGGGCCCCTTTACCATTGGCCCCGTGGCGACCCAAAAGCACATGTCTATTTTCTAACCCTTGTTCCCATCTACTCTCCCACATTAAATGATCAGTTTAATATGAGAAAATAATTTGGGTTGGTTAGATATTAGATTTTTATGACACCTTGTGGGAAACAATCAGAAACCACAAAGATGGTAGTGATTCTTTACAGTCAACACCTATCCTTGAGATCAACATGGATCACGAGTTATATCTTGGAGATATACCATCTTTATACGGAGATGCCGGTTCTATAGCACCTGAAGAGAGGAAAACACACTCTCTACAGACCTTTCCATCTTTCATAGGAGAACACAAAACTAAATATGAGATTAGAGTGGTAACTTCTCATAGGAAAGCCACACCAAAAATGATGGATACCAAAAGCTTTCACTAATTGATGTCCTCTCCTATACAATGCACACTTTCTTTCTCAGAGTTGCTAAAAATTAGACCGAAACTATGGGGCCAAATGGACAAATACCTGAAAACAATGGGGTTGAAAATTCCTTCACATGACAAAATTGCAGATGAGAACATGGGTACAACTCAATATGAGAAACCAAAGGCACAATGAATAAAGTGGTTGACTATTCTAAAGGAGAAGAAGGAAACACCACCTTACCACAAAGGAGTAAAAATGATAGCCATACTTGATAGTGGGACTGGAATAGCCATTGCTATGAAGGGAGTCTGGGAGAAATGGGAAAGACCAGCTTTCAAGAAAATGCGCATGAAGTCGCAACTAGAAGATGGATATGTAGAGAGACCCTTATGGATGTTGGAAGAAGTTATTCTATCCTCCTACGGAATAGAGTACGAGCACACTTTTGTTGTAGTTGACTTTGGAAAAGGCAAAACTTTGAGGTTATTTTGGGACGGCCATTCATGTGTCAACTCAAAATGGCTCAAGATTGGGGCTATGAACACCTCAACTTTCGGCATAAGGGTGTCACAACAAGGGTCAACATGAAGGAACATAGTGACAAAGACGTAGATCAAACCCCAGTGGAAGTTTTTGGTGTAACTACGGATTTCAAAACACAACTACCTGCTTGTTTGATGAAGGGAGTGCATGTTTGAATATGTGGAGTATTGGAGTACGAAAGCCTGAAAAAGGAAGATTGTATCTTAGAGCGATCGGTAGAAGATGAGTACTATGTAAAGGAGCCATTTTTGGAAAAGTTATTTGAACCCTTTGGATGGAAGGAGATACTGGCTACTCTAAATGTTTGTGTAAACAAAGTAACGACTATGAAGTTCTGCGATGAGAATGGCTATGATTTAATTCCCTGCTTTATAATAAAGGTATTGAAAGAGGCTAATAAAGATTTTGAGTATAAAAGCAAAGGTAAGAGCGATAGCTACATCATGGAGCATGATACAAAAATTTTAACAAAGGAGGAAGGGAAACCACAAGACTATGTCATCATCGACATACCCAAAGAATCGACAAAAGTTGTTTCAAAGAAGCCGACTCCAGAAAATGTACAATCAAAAGTAGGTCAAGGAGAAAAGTTTCCAAGTTCAACATCAAATGTTCAACAAATGCAAGATCAAGAGAAGAACAAGGATAAGCAAGAAGATCGATTGTCTCCTACAGCGATCAAATTCAGTGTATGCGTAGAAACATGACTCAAAACCACTGATAGCCGTTTTTTCGGCTCTCTGTAATTGCCATAGTGAGTTATCTCACCCTATCAAATCACTCAAACACTGTGGTTACCCTCACCCTTTCACTGTATATAGGTGCGTGTGAGTTAGGGGACTTTTCCCATATCTCCTTACTGAAATAAAAAACCCTCAATTAGCTAGTTATTGTGCTAGTTGAGCCAAAAAAATAAAAAATATAAGTATATTATGGCCCATGCGTATGTAAATATTTCTTTGTATATAGGGCTTAAATAAAATATTTTTTCATAATTATTTTGGTATTTATTTAAATATTTCTACCTAGGTGTGTGTTATTTATGCTCTGTACATTGCCTCACCATTACCACAATTTTTCTTACCATTTTTCATACTCTTTATTCCATATAGAAATATTTTCATGTAAGCTTCTCTTATATTTGGTGTAACTCCACCCCAACAAAAATCCAAAAAAACTAGTTTTATTTATGTGTATATTTTTTCACTATTGTGATTTTTCCCTTCCTACATCTATTTTGTTTTTTTTCAAAAAAATTAGAACACCAAAAATATTTATCTTTTTATGGTAGCCTCATAATGAGAGAGATTTCTTTTGACCCCTTTATATTTTTTCCACTTATATTATTTATATTTGACATGTACATATTTTTTAGACCCCTCAATATTTGATTTCCTTAGTTGTACTATTCACTTATATCATGATCTCAACAATATCTTCAATTATAGACCTACCAAATAAAGTCAAGGGTAGGTGGCATGCATACATGCACTATGGAGGGCTCACTCTTGGAGGTATTCAAAAGAATCATCCAAAGAAGGACCCCACAAGGACCTTGTGCAGTGGAAAAAAACGGTCGATTTTGCTGAATTTTCAAAGTTCACTTGCTCTCTGAATTTGAAAAGGTGATACAAACAAAAGTTGTAGCTCGTGGACTGAGCTTTTGCCTCAAATTTTTTCATATGTTTTTGAGCTACGAGCTGTGAGCTATGATTTTATTAGTGGACCCCAGTTTTCCCATGCTATGCAGCCACACTCTCTCTTCCACTTTATCATTTTCCTCTTTCACACACACTTCTCCACTCATCATCCCCACCTCTCTCACCACTCCTCTCTGCACCCTACTCACCTTCTCCTCAACCTTGAAGAATAAGAGAAACCATGGTGAACTCATACCTCCCACACACAATTCCATTCCAAAATTGACCACCTAGTCTCATTTTTCCTCCTCCAAATTACCCATATCTATCATAAAAACCACAAAATTCAGCCTCTTCATCTTAAAAGACAGCATCATGGTGGTTGATTACTCAGCTTCAATTACCTTGTCTCTCAAGGAAGGTCAAGAGTGGAGAAAAAATGTACCGTCAAAGCTAGTGGACCGTCAACAAGCGTCAAAATTGGCCCTACTCAAGACACTTGGAGCATCAACCTTGTAAGAAATCCACCTTTCTTACCTCTTAAGAGTTTTTTTTCCTTATTTGTATCCTACATGGATACTCCCATTGTAAACATCCAATTCCATTTGTAAATTAATACTAACTCTACTAACACTAACCCACTATGAAAAGTCCTATCACCTCCATTTCTCTCGTCTCTCTTTCCCCACCAACTTCTTGATAATTCCAAGCAAAAGAAATTAGATAAATTGCTGAAAATCTAACCCAACCATGGTTAGAGGAGTAACCCTAGCCTTCAAAATTGCTATAAAAGGAGGGTGTAGCTAGCACAAAAAGGGGGGAGAAGAAAGAGCACTATGCTATAGCTTGAGAAGCCAAGCTCAACCTCTTGAGAAGGAGCTCTTGAGTGGAATCTCATTGGAATTAGGCATATGTATGTGTTGTATTAGGGGTTATTAGTAAGGGAACTCTATGCCATTGTAAGAGAGAGTGATCATTAAATTGAGAGTAGGAAATCTATCATTTCTCCTACTAGAGTAAGATCAACATTTGCTGAATCAAGGAGGGTGAATTTGGACTAAGCATGGATACCTTGTCTCCCTTCCAACGTGAAGTCATGGACAATAATGATGTGTAAGTGTCTTGGTGTTTTATTTAAGTTCTTGATAGCTTGTCTCCGGATATTGTTATCAATTTAGCCATAAATCCCACATGCTGTAAGAGGGCGACAGGGTGGAGAGGACTCCCGTGGCCTTAAGACAATGATTGGGGTGGCTTTTTTCTTGTGATGTGTTGTGGTGTAATTTACTTATGCTATGTTGAACAAATACTAATCTCACTTTGATTGGTCATGACAGATTTGTAAGAAGGCATTAGTGCAACAAGCACCCCCTTCCCCCTTCTCTCTCTTTCTTACATATATATATTTATGCTTGCTTTATCATTAACGATACACTTCAAAGCAGCCCGAGCACCATCTCTCTCTCTCTGTCTCTCTCTCTCTCTCTCTCTCTCTCTCTCTCTCTCTCGTGTTTTAGTGTGTGAGAGTGTTCCATTGGTGTTAGGGTTAGTGTAAATTCCTTGCTTGTTTGTGGGTTGCTATAACGATTCTCCTCTTTTGCGTCCTAGTTCGCTCTTAAACTAGGTGGTGCCCCTTGTGTAGTTGGGATTTGGCTAGGGGTTTGTTGTTTTGGTTTGTGTTGTGTTGTGCCCCAGCCCCATTGAGCAGCACGGGAGCCTTGAAGGGTGTCTAGAGGTTGCTCTTCTTGTTGCCCGCCCCGGACCGCTTCAAATTGGTGCCCCCACGGAGAAAAACAACTCGTGTATGTTTTTGTGTAGGATCAACTTTTAGCATAGTCAAGTAGTTTGCAGGAATCACGAGAGTTTGTATGATCCTTTCATTCCCATTGCAAGGCAAAAGATACACATAATTGTTAGTACTAAGTTGCAATTTCAACGGGTAATTCGTAGGATTTTAGGTCCTCTTAGGTTAGTCGAGATAAACACTTCGGTAAATTCTTTTATTTTGCCTCTCATTAGGTACGACATTAGCTTGGACGTCTATATTTTTGTGTTATTTTAAGCATTAGGACATGCATAGGCCATGGATAATGGCCCAGGAATAGAGGTTTTTCCCTTTCATTTTACTCCACACATTAGAATAAACGTTGCAATTAGTAGAAAGATCCATTTTCAACAACGAATGGTGTTCATGTTTGGTGCCCAAAGAGTAGGAGAAATTCTTGCATCACCAAACCCTGTCATTCTACCTCTCATCAACTACCACACTTCTTTTGATGTACATGTGTTCATTTTATTTTAAAATGAAGTGCAGCTCGGCAAAATAGTGTGTATGTTTGTTTTTTCTTTGTCCAAGTTGTTGCAAGAAACAAAAAAAGATCATTTGTTCTAATAGGGAATGTGTGTGCAGTGAAAGTTCAATCCTTAGAGATCTAGCTCTATTACCAATTGAGTTGCAGGAGCAAGTAGTAAGGTGTCTCCCTCATAACAAGAGGGTGGTGAAGTTAAGACGAAAGGTCCTACGCGTGGATTCCATTTTCCTCTTGTTGTTGGGCACTAAGGAAGACTGCGCATTCATCCAACTAGTGTGTGCCCTAAGATTGGTAAATAGAGTGAAATTTGGCGTTTGGCGAGTGCATTTCACCATTGAGGAAGACTCTTCAGGAAACTTGCGGCCAGAGTTCATGCTTCATAGACTCACATTTGGTGAATTTTTCCCTCATTTGCGTCTTATTAATAGTCTTCCTTTCGCTTTCAACAAAGGAGATAGGGAGCTATTCAGAGCTTGTCTTAATAAAGAGAGCATAGAGAAGATTGCAAATTTGTATAAATTCTCATCCTTCTCTACTTTCTATGACACTTTGTTCATAGAGACATTGTAAATCTCTTTATGCTTTTGAATGATTTAACCATACTCCTAAGGAGTTTTTGTCCAAGAATTTTGTAGCACAAGTGGAGTCTTTAAATCTTGCAAACTTGATTGGACTTGATGAGGATGTTCTTTATGAAATTGTGAGAAGGTTGCCTCACTCCGACTGTGTGGAACTCGAAGGAGAGGAGCTCCTAGTCAATTGCTACTTTCTCACGGCCTTCGACGAGCATGAAGATCTAGTTTTTATACAAACCGCTTGTGCGTTGGGAATTGTAGAGCAAGTGCAATTTATCACTTGGGACGTGGTTGCTCTTTTGGATCCAGAAAATGAAGTTCTAGAGATTTCTGTTTATCGCCTTAGCTTTGAAGAATTTCAACACTTCTTAGAGCTCATCAATAGTCTACCTTTTTGTTTTGATGAAACAAATCGAGACCTCATTGAAGCTTGGATAGCTGAAGAAGAAAACCTAGAGTGGTATTTTCTTACTTCTTCATTTGCAGGCGAGTGGTTCTAAATCTCTATTGTATCCCTTATTGTAACTCGTGTTGTAATATTTCATAATAATGGAGAGCCAACGCCAAATGTCTGGATATCCTCTTTTCTTTGGAGAGCCTGGAGAGGATGCAGAATTATTTTTAGCGAATTTCAAGATGTCTTGCCGTATCAAGAGGATAGTAACCAATCAAGAACGTGTAGAAATGTTTGAGGTGGTCCTTAGGAAAGATGCTAGTACTTGGTTTGACTCTTTGCCTGAGGAAGTTAAGGGGAATTACACAGAAGTTTTGAATCGTTTTAAGAGATACTTCTTTGATCCCCAAAACACTCAAAAACTATGGCAAGACATTGTTTCTCATAAGCAAAAAGAGTTAGATGACTACTACTTGTACAAGCAAGAGTTTCTACGTCTTTGGGCTCTATGGATACGAAATGTTGCTAACCCTGGTGATGGTGCAGAATTTTTAAAGAAGGAGAGGTTCATAGCCGGACTCTTTCCTGACCTTAAGGTAAAAGTTAAGGCGGGTGCACCTGCTACTTTTGATGCAGCTGAAACTAGGGCTGCTGAGAAGTATAGGAAACTCAAGTGCTTAAGGGGAGAGGTTCCAATAGAAGGTCTTAGACCCAAAGGTAAGTCACAAGCATCAACATCTAGGGAGATTCCTGAGGTAACGGCTGAAGTGATTGAGAAGTTAAATGAATCTTTAAGCAGCCTGTCAATTCACCTTGCACAAACTGTAGGTCCAAAGGGACAAGGAAAGAAGTCAGAAGAGAGAGAGCCACGAACTAGGAGAGTCTTGCAATGTTGGAATTGCGGAGAGTCTGGACATGGGATGTATAATTGTCCTTGGCCCCGTGGAGAGCCAGGGAGACCTAACTTGAATTACCCAGTGATGAATGCAGGAGAAGGAGCTGTTCAACAACCAAGGCTTCTACAAAGGCCAAATGGACCAAGACCACCTCCACAAGGGGTAGAAGGAGTTCCACCTTTGCTAGATCCAAATGTGCATGTGGTAGAGGTGACAAATTCAAATGAGGTTGACATGGAAGCCAATGGCATTAAGCGTGGCCGAGGAAAAGGTAAAGAGAAAGAAGGAGTCACATCACAGAGTGACCATGGACAAGGCAAGAAGGCAAAGGAAACCAAGGAAACCAAGAGGACTTGACGTCGTATCAACCTCCAAGACTTCCCTCTTGGACATGGTATGGCTCCGTACAACTTGTTGGAAGACATGAGAGGTAAGGGTCCTGATATTTCATGGCCTCAATTTCTTGCATTATGTCCACAAGTTAGGAGGGATTTAACAAGGGCAGTTAGCACTAGGAGAAAGGTAAAAGAGAGTGTGCCTGTTGTAAAAAGTGTACAAGCTGAAATGAATGAGGACATTACAATGGTGCTAGACTGTTACATCAAAGGAAGATTGGTTAGGAAAGGTCTAGTGGATGGGGGTGCACAAATTTGCATCATGACAGAGGGACTCATGCAAAGACTAGGCATGCACATTCAGGAGACACCTGAAATCAAAGTCAAGATGGCAAACAATAGCAAGGCTAGGTGTGTAGGCATTTGTAAAAATGTCTTTGTAGAGGCCTTTGGCATTAAGAAAGCGGTGGATTTTTATGTTATGTCGACCAAGGGAAGCGGTTATCCATTTATCCTAGGAAGACCATGGCTAATGAAAATGCGAGCTTTGCAGGATTGGGAGAATGGGAAATTAATTTACAGGAATGACAATCATAAGAAGGTTATCTTTGACATGAAGGAGCAACGCCAAGAGGAGCTCCATGAAGAATCATCTCAAAGTGAGACGGAAGAAGGTTGGACCGATAGCACTTCAGAAGAAGAAAGTAGCGGCAGTATTACTGAAGAGGAGTCTTCCATCGAAGTCATGGGGGTAAGGTTTAAGCCAAGCAACCAAGAGACCTCTTGTCAAGGCTTGGAGGAGGTAGGTCCTCAAGAGAACGAAGGTGTTCAAGATGAAGGGAGGCTGGAAGGTATGCTATCAACAACACTTACAAAGGATGAAAGAGAGGAGTTCAAATGTGTGCTAAGGAAGTTTCCTAGGCTTTTTGCTAAAGACTACACCGACGTGCGTGGGGTAGATGTTGTTCAACACAAGATTGAGTTAAAGCCTGAGGCCACACCTAAAGCTCAGAAGCTACGAAGGCTAGGAGTTATAAAGGAACAGGCTCTACTCAAGGAGGTAAGAAAGCTTCTAGCAGCAGGTTTCATTTATCCAGTGGAGAATTCAGAGTGGGTCTCTCCTGTTGTTGTCACTCCTAAGAAAAATGGCAAGTGGAGGGTGTGTGTGGATTACCGTCCCCTCAATGAGGCAACAAAAAGAGGTCACTTTCCCCTCCCATTCCAGGATGAGATACTAAATGAGGTAGCTGGTCATGAGAAGTACAATGTGTGCGATGGTTACTCAGGTTACTTTCAAATAGGGATTGCATTGGAGGATCAATCGAAAACAACCTTTATCACTCCTTGGGGTTGTTATGCTTTTAGAGTCATGCCATTTGGTCTGACAAATGCTCCTGCAATATTCCAACGTTTCATGAATATGGTGTTTCAAGCATTCTTTGGAAAGTCAATTAGGGTGTTCATTGATGATTTCTGTATTTATAGCTCAAAATCATTGCATCTACAAAGGGTAGAAGAAGGTTTAAAGAAGCTCTACGACATGGGAGGTCAACTCCAACCCCGACAAGTGCCATATAGGTGAGGATGAAGTAATCTTGCTTGGTCATAAAGTTTCTTACAAAGGCATTGAAGTGGATCCTTCAAAGGCAAAGGCTCTTATTGAGCTACCATCACCCAAGAGTCTTAAGGAGGTCATTTCATTCATTCAAAAGGTGAATTATATGTCACGCTTCATTCACTTAGCCTCGAAGTTACTTCACCCTTTGCAAAAGTTGACACAACAAGTAGAATTTGCATGGTATGATGAGCTTGAAGAGTACTTTTGTAACATTAAAGCCATTTTGTCAGAGCTACCAACACTCATGCCTCCTTGTTGGGAGTACACATTCTTTGTTAGCTCTAGTGCTGGGAAAGAAACAATTGGTGCAGTTTTGCTACAACAAGATCCCTATAGTACCAAGATGCGGCCCATCTACTTTGCTAGTAGGGTCATGAATGCTTTAGAGAGAGGCTACACGGAGGCAGAACTCATGATGCTTTCTCTCATGTTTGCGATAAGGAAGTTTAGATCCTACTTGCTCCCAAAACCTTTTGTAATCCTCACCGCAGAGAATTTGTTCCCTTGGGTGTCATCTCAAATGAATCTTAGTACTAGGATCTCAAAGTGGATTATGGAGTTGCAAGAGTTTCAATACTCTTTCAAGGTAGAAGATAGTGTGCGTGCACAATTGGCAGGGATTCTCACTTATAGGGTGCATGAAAAGGAGATTAAGGTGCCTGAAGTAAAGACCCTACCATTGCCACCACCAAAAAGTATTCCTAATGCTTTTACCTTGTTCTTTGATGGAGCTTTTCGTCGAGCCACAGGAAAAGCAGGGGGAGGGCTAGTGTTGCTCAACCCAAGTGGAGAGGTGGTCATGAAAGAGAAGTTCAATCTACCAAGTTCAGCTAGCAACAATGAAACAGAATATGACACACTACTTCATGGTTTAAAAATATGCATTGGCCATGGTATACAACGTCTCATGGTAAAACGAGATGCACTTCTCATTGTGAAGCAGATTTTAGGCATTTGGGCATGCAAAAATGAAAGACTAAGGGCCAAAGTTCATACCATCCGTAGGCTATTTAATCAATTTGAGGAGGTGCAATTATATCATATTCCTAGGAAACAAAATGAAGATGCTGATTTACTTGCACAACAAGCCGTTGCATGTGTAAAGAAAGAAGTGCAGGTCATCATGGTGGCGACTGCTGTGAAGCAACCGAGGTACCAGGGATTGGAGTCATTGGCTCCCATCATTGGCTACATTTTGGAGGGTGAGTTTCCACCAGACTTCACAAAAGCTCAGAAGAGGAGACTCATGAAGAAGGAAAGCATGTATCTCTTCCTAGAAGGCTCCCTCTATCAAAGAGGGAAGGATAAAGTGTGCAGAAGAGTACCAACTATCGCGGAAATTCCAGCCATTCTAAAAGGTTTGCATGAAGAGGCATGTGGTGGTCATTTTTCCCAAGAATTAACTGTGAAGAAGATTTTGCTTGCGGGGTATGTTTGGCCAAGTCTGCATGTGGATGTCCAACATTGGTGTAAAAGTTGTCACAATTGTCAGGTAAATGGGAATAGAAGATTGATTTATGGTCCAAGGCAAATTGTGCTTGCAAATGGACCCTTTGAACCCTTTGAAAAGTGGGGCATTGATGCTATGGGTCTTCTGCCTAGGACCAAAAATGGTAAACTCTACATTCTAGTGGCTGTAGACTATATGACTAGGTGGGTGGAAGTACAAAGTGTGGCAAAGGTAAATGAGAGGACAGTGAGCAAATTCGTCTACACTCACATTTGTTGTAGATTTGACACACCTTTGGAGATTGTTTCTGATAATGGTCCAGGGTTTAGAAAGGGATTGCTCACAGAAGTCTGTGAAGAACTTCGCATTCTACATCGTCACAGTACACCCTACTATCCCCAATCAAATGGTTTGGTAGAAAAAGCTAATGGTGGCATTGCAGGCATCATTAGAAAGATGGTGAAAAACAAGACAAAGTTGTGGGATGACTTCTTGGATGGTGCCTTGTGGGCGCATCGAACCACATATAGGGAAGCCACGGAGTTCACACCATTTCACTTGGTCTATGGTCAAGAGGCTTTACAGCCAATTAAACTAAACATTCCAACAATGCGACTTCATGGCAAATCAGCACAAGATGATCAAGAAGCATGGATGGATCGACTTCTTACCTTAGCTGAGCTTGAGTGGAAAAGAGAAGCAGCATACAAGTGCTATAAGAGGAAAGCCACACAGACAAAGGAGAAGCTTGACAAGAAACTGAAGGACAAAGGCATCAATGAAGGAGATCTTGTGCTAAGGTATGACAATCGACTCGATAATCGTTTTGATGCCAAATTTGAAACAAGATGGGGGGGGCCATACATAGTCAAGAAGGCTTTCAATTCAAGTTACTATCAACTTATGGACTTGAATGGGAAAGAGCACTCCAGGAAGGTAAATGGCTATCGCTTGAAGCCTTACTTGAGTCGCCTTCTACCATAGGATCTACCAGAGCAAAAGGCAACTATCCCATGTAAGTATTGTTCCATGAAGCATGAGTGTAACACAAACCAAAATTCCAAGGGGCCAAACAATGAAGATCTTGTCAAGGACTCTGAAGCACTCTCTTTGGAAAAGATTCTTTATGATGGTACATGAATATACCATCATCCTCGGGGAGGGCTAATGATAGCCGTTTTTTCGGCTCTCTGTAATTTCCATAGTGAGTTATCTCACCCTATCAAATCACTCAAACACTGTGGTTACCCTCACCCTTTCACTGTATATAGGTGCGTGTGAGTTAGGGGACTTTTCCCATATCTCCTTACTGAAATAAAAAACCCTCAACTAGCTAGTTATTGGGCTAGTTGAGCCAAAAAAATAAAAAATATAAGTATATTATGGCCCATGCGTATGTAAATATTTCTTTGTATACAGGGCCTAAATAAAAGATTTTTTCATAATTATTTTGGTATTTATTTAAATATTTCTACCTAGGTGTGTGTTATTTATGCTCTGTACATTGCCTTACCATTACCACAATTTTTCTTACCATTTTTCATACTCTTTATTCCATATAGAAATATTTTCATGTAAGCTTCTCTTATATTTGGTGTAACTCCACCCCAACAAAAATCCAAAAAAACTAGTTTTATTTATGTGTATATTTTTTCACTATTGTGATTTTTCCCTTCCTACATCTATTTTGTTTTTTTTCAAAAAAATTAGAAAACCAAAAATATTTATCTTTTTATGGTAGCCTCATAATGAGAGAGATTTCTTTTGACCCCTTTATATTTTTTCCACTTATATTATTTATATTTGACATGTACATATTTTTTAGACCTCTCAATATTTGATTTCCTTAGTTGTACTATTCACTTATATCATGATCTCAACAATATCTTCAATTATAGACCTACCAAATAAAGTCAAGGGTAGGTGGCATGCATACATGCACTATGGAGGGCTCACTCTTGGAGGTATTCAAAAGAATCATCCAAAGAAGGACCCCACAAGGACCTTGTGCAGTGGAAAAAAACGGTCGATTTTGCTGAATTTTCAAAGTTCACTTGCTCTCTGAATTTGAAAAGGTGATACAAACAAAAGTTGTAGCTCGTGGGCTGAACTTTTGCCTCAAATTTTTTCATATGTTTTTGAGCTACGAGCTGTGAGCTATGATTTTATTAGTGGACCCCAGTTTTCCCATGCTATGCAGCCACACTCTCTCTTCCACTTTATCATTTTCCTCTTTCACACACACTTCTCCACTCATCATCCCCACCTCTCTCACCACTCCTCTCTGCACCCTACTCACCTTCTCCTCAACCTTGAAGAATAAGAGAAACCATGGTGAACTCATACCTCCCACACACAATTCCATTCAAAAATTGACCACCTAGTCTCATTTTTCCTCCTCCAAATTACCCATATCTATCATAAAAACCACAAAATTCAGCCTCTTCATCTTAAAAGACAGCATCATGGTGGTTGATTACTCAGCTTCAATTACCTTGTCTCTCAAGGAAGGTCAAGAGTGGAGAAAAAATGTACCGTCAAAGCTAGTGGACCGTCAACAAGCGTCAAAATTGGCCCTACTCAAGACACTTGGAGCATCAACCTTGTAAGAAATCCACCTTTCTTACCTCTTAAGAGTTTTTTTTCCTTATTTGTATCCTACATGGATACTCCCATTGTAAACATCCAATTCCATTTGTAAATTAATACTAACTCTACTAACACTAACCCACTATGAAAAGTCCTATCACCTCCATTTCTCTCGTCTCTCTTTCCCCACCAACTTCTTGATAATTCCAAGCAAAAGAAATTAGATAAATTGCTGAAAATCTAACCCAACCATGGTTAGAGGAGTAACCCTAGCCTTCAAAATTGCTATAAAAGGAGGGTGTAGCTAGCAAAAAAAGGGAGGAGAAGAAAGAGCACTATGCTATAGCTTGAGAAGCCAAGCTCAACCTCTTGAGAAGGAGCTCTTGAGTGGAATCTCATTGGAATTAGGCATATGTATGTGTTGTATTAGGGGTGATTAGTAAGGGAACTCTATGCCATTGTAAGAGAGAGTGATCATTAAATTGAGAGTAGGAAATCTATCATTTCTCCTACTAGAGTAAGATCAACATTTGCTGAATCAAGGAGGGTGAATTTGGACTAAGCATGGATACCTTGTCTCCCTTCCAACGTGAAGTCATGGACAATAATGATGTGTAAGTGTCTTGGTGTTTTATTTAAGTTCTTGATAGCTTGTCTCCGGGTATTGTTATCAATTTAGCCATAAATCCCACATGCTGTAAGAGGGCGACAGGGTGGAGAGGACTCCCCTGGCCTTAAGACAGTGATTGGGGTGGCTTTTTTCTTGTGATGTGTTGTGGTGTAATTTACTCAGGCTATGTTGAACAAATACTAATCTCACTTTGATTGGTCATGACAGATTTGTAAGAAGGCATTAGTGCAACAAGCACCCCCTTCCCCCTTCTCTCTCTTTCTTACATATATATATTTAGGTTTGCTTGATCATTAACGATACACTTCAAAGCAGCCCGAGCACCATCTCTCTCTCTCTCTCTCTCTCTCTCTCGTGTTTTAGTGTGTGAGAGTGTTCCATTGGTGTTAGGGTTAGTGTAAATTCCTTGCTTGTTTGTGGGTTGCTCTAGCGATTCTCCTCTTTTGCGTCCTAGTTCGCTCTTAAACTAGGTGGTGCCCCTTGTGTAGTTGGGATTTGGCTGGGGGTTTGTTGTTTTGGTTTGTGTTGTGTTGTTCCCCAGCCCCATTAAGCAGCACGGGAGCCTTGAAGGGTGTCTAGAGGTTGCTCTTCTTGTTGCTCGCCCCGGACCGCTTCACCACATGCTCAACTATGATAGATTTTTATGCAATCTAATGACTTATGGCATGTGGGAAAGCCACCAATTAGCGAGCTAGAGGAGATAGTGTATGCAAGTTCTAGAACACTAATTCCTAGCTTCAAAGTGGAAAAAGTCGTACTCAAGTTGAGTACTGGAGAGTGCAAGGATAGCATCAAATGAGTCAATCACTGCTCAGGGCTACTTTCAAGGGAATACTAATTTTTGTGCCAAAACTCCTAAAGTAATAGCCTGGACCTACTCACCTCAAGCACAAAGTTCTACAATATGCAAGCGGAGCTATCAAGAGACGACACCCATCTCAAGCAGGAGAAAGATCAACCGCAAGAGGCAAGCAATGTGACAAGTTTTGGACCAAAGTCAGACTTCAATCAAGCTATCCAATAAAGACAAGTACAACATTGGATGATTCAAGTCAAGCTACATGAAGCACAAGGATTTTCTGAAGGTAACACTTGAACATGGTTACCAAAAGCAGTAGCTAAATTTGGAACAAGAAAGATCAATCATACAGCACAAGGATTCACCCAAAGGCAAGAAATGACAACCAAAAGCCATCAAAAGCCAATCGCAGCCAAGGGTGCTACAACCTCTAGATGGATACTTCGTCATTTACTACAAAAGCTAGGCTTTCACAACGGTCATCATCATGTCTGGATACCGAAGCCTAGTGTCCATCAAGTCATCAAGCAAAAGGAACAAACACAAAGGACGATCACACATGGACCAACGACAAGGTGGGTTCCAAAATTGCTAGTGGGAACTCAATCACAAAGAACCCACACACATCAACAACCGCTTCATATGGGAGATAAAGCAATGGCTCCATCAGTCCCTACAACAATTGAAGAACTTATTTCACACAGAAATATCAACATTCAACATACAAAGCAAGAGGAGCCAAAGTATGCAGATCTACTGGACAAGATGGTGGCATCCATAGACCAACACAATGAAAGAGGCCTAAATCTAAGGACCTTATGGAATTGGGTTCTGGACTTGAACAGATACGTCCAATTCACCATTAAAAATACATGGCATAAAAGTCATAGTTGAGAAGCTAAGCCACTAAATGAGCGATGCATTAGTCCCAAAGCTTCAAGTGATATTATTTGTGGTGTAAGAGTCTTAGCATTCTAGATATTGCTCAAGCTGGAAGAGTTGAGCATGTTTACGTGTGTCACTCATCGTGATAAATGTGAGCATAAGAGTCAAAGTCTATGTAATATACGTCTGGCAAAGTGAAGGAGACAGTCCAAAAGACACTCACACACTGAGCACAATGAGGTATGAATACAGAAGATTCTACATCAGAAACCCTTCTTGGAAATGTGGAAGATATTGTGATGTCCTTTGATGTCACATGTGCTACATTTGTTCCTTGAAGCACCCATCAAATCCCTCTTTCACACTGCATGCTTTTGTTCGACAAATTTCTCATATGCATATAGAGTGTCCATAATTGGCACTTGCATTAGGCACTTTGGCACTTGTATTAGGCACCCTTCTTTTGTTTCTCCCAAGCACTCGCTTTTCTTGAACAAGTACTTCAAGTTCAAATGCTCAACTCCAATAACAACGTATACCAAAGATACTTTTTTCCCATTGGGTTTTTTCCCTTTGGTCATCCAGGTTCCAAACCCTAATCTAGAAACACTCATCATCATCCTCTTGTATATATTTCCTCTACATCAGCAATAAGGAAATGGCTACCCAAATCAGTCATCAAAGAGAGCAACAGCTATAGGTCTCCACAAGCTTGTCAAGAGAATCTCTTATCTTCAAGGGAGACAACAAAGCTCCCAAAAAAAATGGCAAGTTAAAGAATGGCCTACAACAACCACTACAACACAACATGTAGATATTGACCCACGTATATTGATGAACTTAGCGGGCGTCGCTATATGCATCGATATAGGCGTCTCAATGAACGTCGATATACGTGTGGAAAGGCTTCGCTTCCCACGCGTATATCGACGCCTATAGCGACGTGTATATGACGCGTATAGCGACGAAAAAAAAATTGGGAGAAAAAAGCGAAACCCGTGAGCAGGGGCCATTTTCGCCGCGCTCTGCTCGAATCTTGGCCTCCACCTCTTGTGCAGGTATTATGCCCCCCCCAACCCCTCTCTCTCTCTCTACATCGTGTGTGTGTGTAGGAAAGAGAGAGAGAGAGAGAGAGAGAGAGAGAGAGAGAGAGAGAGAGAGAGAGAGAGAGAGAGAGAGAGAGGTGTGTGTGTAGGAAATAGAGAGAGAGAGAGAGAGATAGATAGATAGATAGATAGATAGATTTTATTATCGCCCTCGGAGGTCAAATATGACCTATGGGACCAAAGTTACATGTGATGTAGTATGTGTATGGCTGATGAGTGACTCTCGATGCTCCAAAATTGTAGTGATGAGAGTCGCAATGGAGAGCCCACACTTTGGCTGGGAGAGGAAAGTGTGTAGGTCTAAGTTATGGCTGAAAATGTGAGAGAAGCAAGTTCGGATGTGATCAAAAGCTGAGCACTCTAGTAGTGTGTGGTACTCAGACTCTCGAACTTGCAGTGAGCATAATGTGCACAATCGATTTGACTCTTCTCCATTGCCCCAACGCCCTATCTCGCATCGAAGGAAATGGGAGCTAAGCCGAATTGCTGCGATAGTGCGTATCGCAGACAAGGGAATAGGCTCAAGCATGTAAGTGTGAGTACGGTTCCCTCTCTCAGCGAAGAACATGGTTTTGTAGTTGGGGGCAATATAGGTGGTGTAATGTATGAAGCGTGACCCACCGGATTTCTCCCAAGCCGTAATACATTGGCGTTGTAGAAAAGCTTCATTCACTTGAGAGTCAATTGAAGCATCATGTAGCAAGTGTAATGCATCCCATCTCCCAAACCACTTCTTTATGTCTTGCATCCATCCCGTGCTCAAGATCTTGCTTTTATGCGTCTTTTGAACTTTTTTGCTTGCTTCCCATGCAATTGTAGGAAGTCGATGTGAGGGGTTTTGACGCATCTTTATCATGTACTCCACAACCCTTTCCATGCCCATAACCTCAATTGGAAAAGATCCCGACTCAAGAAGTAGGAGCATATATGGTGTTTGTGTCTTAACTTGGAGAAAGTTTGTAAGAAAACGCTTTTGGACATTCTCAAACTCTTTCCAAGTAGACTTTGAGATGCTCCCGCCCTACACTTCAACTCCATAAAGAAGAACCGGTGTCACCAATGCATCAAAAAGATACTTCTTGAGAACCCAACACTTGATGTTTCCCGCATTACACATGTTCTCAAATGCATAATATGCTCTCTTTCCTGCTTCCAAACGACGCACAGCACATTCATGCCACTTGTGATTGGATGGAACCTCAAGGCCAAGGTACTTAAAGCTCTCAACAACTTCAAGTGTCTCGCTGTTGTACACAATGCATGGCTTCTCCTTATGGTTGGTTTTCACAAGCATAACCTTTGTTTTGGATTCATTTATAATCAGCCCACTATGCAAGCAAAAGTTCTCAAGGATAACCATAAGCTTTTGTGCATCTTCTAAAGTGTGTGCTAGAAGCACTATATCATCCGCATACAACAAAAGCATGATTACCGCATTGCAAATAGTGACCTCTTCAATGCCTTCTTCTTGCATAAAGTCAAGTACCATTTGTTTCAATTGATAGATGCATAGACCAAAGAGAGTTGGTGACAATGGACATCCTTGTTTAACCCCAATAGTGCTTACAAAAATTTCTGAAATTTCTCTTCCCATGCGCAATTGACAAATCACCTTCTCATAGATTCGAGAAACCGCAAGCATAAACTAACTTGGCACTTGGAGTTCTTCCATCCTTCTCCACAAATTGTTACGTGGAATCATATCAAAGGCTTTCTTAAAGTCCACAAAACAACAATAGAATCGCTTGCCTTTCAACCGACTTTCCTCCATGAGAACACGAAGAGTGACAAGATGATCAATGGTGCTATGGCATGGACGAAAACCCGTCCCTTTGCACGCTTGTCATTCTCTTCAGCCCAATCACTCAATTTCATCTCCATTATGCACCCAAACAACTTTTCCATAAGAGACCCATTCAGTATAGTCCGGTAGTTGCTTACATTCTTTACATCCCCTCCTTTATGCAAAGGCTTAACCCAATTAGTACTCCAATCATAAGGCATACCATGTTGAAGTGCAAGGTTGAACATATCACACATCCACTCATGGGTAAAATCTCCTGTCCATTTGATCATCTCCGGCTTGATACCTTGAAGATCTCCCGCTTTGCAAGTGGCCAACTTTTCAAGCCCACCGCATACATCCTCAATAGTAAAAAAAGATGGCATACATGGGAGTGAACCATAAAATGGCTTTTTTTAGTATTTGCTTGCTCATATAATTGCCTACAATGTGTGTACATATCCACTAGACTCAAGTTACCAAAATTCTCAACCCACTTGCCTCGCAAGTTTCTCCAAAATCTTCCACATGCATGTGCCTTTTCTTGGACTTGAAATTCTTGTTGCTTTACTTCCCATCTTCTTCTCTTCTTTTGAATCAATGCCTTGTATGTATGCAAATGACTTTGATAGTTGTCTTTGTCCATAGTTGCATCAAGCTTTTATCAAGGACTTTTGAGCATCTTGACATTCTTTATCAAACCACCTTTTGCGTGATCTATCTTTGTTGATACCATGGAGATGCTTTATGGCAAAGCATTCTTCCGCACAAGAACAAATAGCTTTCTTGAAATCTTCCCATTTAGTTTCCAATGGTGCATCACATTGAAGCTTTGTCATCCATAATTTTTGCTCAACCATTTCAATGTACATTGGTGCCCATTTGAAATCCATACATAGTGATAACTTCTCTTTCCTTTGGCTGAGATTATCATTCTTAGTTGCTTCTCCACATGAAAGGTCAATACATAAGGTGCGATGGTCGGATTCCGGGGTCCATTGACCAAACATAAAACTCTTTATGCGATACATGATGGCTTCAGAGAGTAGCATATAGTCAATCACACTATCCCCATTATGTCTTCTACATGTAAATCCATTGGTTCCACTCCACAAAGATACACCATTGGCAATGAGCATATCCGTGCTATTACACATGTGTAAAAGTAACTTTCCATAGTGATCCGGCTCTTTCTCATCCATTGAAGTACGATCATACAAGTGAACTTCCTCCAACTCCCTTGAAATGTATGGCATATCAAATTGTTGAGTATCATGTTGCAATGTTTTTGTGCGAGCATTCATATCCCCAAATACAATAACATCACCTTCACCTTTGAAATAAGCAATGTCCTCTTCCAAATCAAAAAATGGTTGATCTCTATCCATGTAAGCATAAAAGGGAGAATCATGATGAGGAATGTAGCAACCGGCTACAAAAATGGGTGCTCCTTTTGGTGTCATAATTTTCAGCCATACATAACGTTTGTACTTGTCATCTTTCACAATTGATACAAAATCTTTCAATCCTTTCTTAACCATACATGCTAACCCTCCTTGTCCTCTTCGTTGCTTGAGATTCTTTGACCACATCAATGAATGTACATTGTAATCCTCCAAGCCGTTAATCCTTTGTGTATCATGCTCCCAAGTTTCAACAAGAAGTACAACATCGGCTTTGCTTGTTAGTTCATCAATGCAAACCCCCGCATTCCATGGGTATCCATTACAATTCCAAAAGCATATTTTCAATTGTAACTTGGTCTCATAGGTCACGCATCCCTATTTGCTTGAGAGACTTGCCTCCTCCTTCGGCACATTTTCTTCATGAGAGATCTCCTTGTTTTTAATATTCTTTTCCTCATATGCCTTGCGACGCATATTTTGTTGCTTAATAGTGCGATCTTCACATACAAAACATTTTGTATCCCTCAAATAGATCCAACTATTATCAAGGATAATCTTTCGCTTGGTCTCATCCAGCATGGTGCATACAATTGGCCGTTCTCCCGAGCGAGGAGCTCCTTGCTTCCCCACTCTATGTGCTCCATAGACCATAACTCCGGACATGCCAAAGTGGGTTTTGAAGAAATCTTCAATAACAATGGCAAGAGAAGGAGGTGTCTCTAACTTCTCTTCGGGAATTCCACGAATAACAATGTTCTTGGAACGTCGCTCCCGTTCCTTCAACTCCTCCACATCCACATTCTTAACATTCTTTGTTTGAACCATAGCTTGCATGAGTGAGGAATTAGAAACCACATTGCTACCACATACATCTGCCCAAGACTAGTTTGTGCATACATTTTTCATGTCGCATACATCCCGGCTTATAGTGTCAAATTTCTCCTCTTTCAATACATGGTCATGCTCTACTTTGCTCATCCGCTCCTTCAAAGCATTCAAGTCCACAAGAGAGCGTTTACATTCCTTGACTTCCTCTTCAAGTTGCATCAAACGTGTTGTTTGCATCTCAAGTGTCCTCTTGAGATTCTCATTCTCAACCACAAGTACCCTTAGCATGCCATTCTCCATTGCAAGTGCTCGTAAGTCTTCGCCTTGTTTGTTTACGGTCTCTTGCAATGATACCAAGTACGCCATGATCATGGTTTCCGATGTCGGTGGTTGGGTGGTTGTGTTGCTATCTCCACACTTAGGAGATTTTGAATCATTTTCCACATTGGTTGTGGACCTTGTTGAAGAAGAAGAACCCTTGCGAGTGCCGGAAGACATTGTATGTAAAATATGAGATGAGAATCAATTTTGTTGAACCTATTCACTTCGGAAATGCTGCTACAGAAATGCCTTCCATAACTCTGAAAATTTCTGTCTTTACATCAATGCGTAGAGGACTTTGTGCTCTTCGATTGAGACTATAGATCACCCAAATCAGAGTTCGGATGAAGAAGTTATGATCAAAAGAGTGGACTGCTGTCTACTAGGTCAAAAAACGGCTGCGTTTTTTGAGAGAGAGAGAGAGAGAGAGAGAGAGAGAGAGAGAGAGAGAGAGAGAGAGAGAGAGAGAGAGAGAGAGAGAGAGGGGTGTGTGTGTGTGTGTGTGTAGGAAAGAGAGAGAGAGAGAGAGAGAGAGAGAGAGAGAGAGAGAGAGAGAGAGCGGTGTGTGTGTGTAGGAAATAGAGAGAGAGAGGTGTGTGTGTGTGTGTAGGAAAGAGATAGATAGATTTTATTATCGTCCTCGGAGGTCAAATATGACCTATGGGACCAAAGTTACATGTGATGTAGTATGTGTACGGCTGATGAGTGACTCTCGATGCTCCAAAATTGTAGTGATGAGAGTCGCAATGGAGAGCCCACACTTTGGCTGGGAGAGGAAAGTGTGTAGGTCTAAGTTATGGCTGAAAGTGTGAGAGAAGCAAGTTCGGATGTGATCAAAAGTTGAGCACTCTAGTAGTGTGTGGTACTCAGACTCTCGAACTTGCAGTGAGCATAATGTGCACAATTGATTTGACTCTTCTCCATTGCCCCAACGCCCTATCTCGCATCGAAGGAAATGGGAGCTAAGCCGAATTGCTGCGATAGTGCGTATCGCGGACAAGGGAATAGGCTCAAGCATGGAAGTGTGAGTACGGTTCCCTCTCTCAGCGAAGAACATGGTTTTGTAGTTGGGGGCAATATAGGTGGTGTAATGTATGAAGCGTGACCCACCGGATTTCTCCCAAGCCGTAATACATTGGCGTTGTAGAAAAGCTTCATTCACTTGAGAGTCAATTGAAGCATCATGTAGCAAGTGTAATGCATCCCATCTCCCAAACCACTTCTTTATGTCTTGCATCCATCCCGTGCTCAAGATCTTGCTTTTATGCGTCTTTTGAACTTTTTTGCTTGCTTCCCATGCAATTGTAGGAAGTCGATGTGAGGGGTTTTGACGCATCTTTATCATGTACTCCACAACCCTTTCCATGCCCATAACCTCAATTGGAAAAGATCCCGACTCAAGAAGTAGGAGCATATATGGTGTTTGTGTCTTAACTTGGAGAAAGTTTGTAAGAAAACGCTTTTGGACATTCTCAAACTCTTTCCAAGTAGACTTTGAGATGCTCCCGCCCCACACTTCAACTCCATAAAGAAGAACCGGTGTCACCAATGCATCAAAAAGATACTTCTTGAGAACCCAACACTTGATGTTTCCCGCATTACACATGTTCTCAAATGCATAATATGCTCTCTTTCCCGCTTCCAAACGACGCATAGCACATTCATGCCACTTGTGATTGGATGGAACCTCAAGGCCAAGGTACTTAAAGCTCTCAACAACTTCAAGTGTCTCGCTGTTGAGATAGATAGATAGATAGATAAATAGATTTTATTATCGTCCTCGGAGGTCAAATATGACCTATGGGACCAAAGTTACATGTGATGTAGTATGTGTATGGTTGATGAGTGACTCTCGATGCTCCAAAATTGTAGTGATGAGAGTCGCAATGGAGAGCCCACACTTTGGCTGGGAGAGGAAAGTGTGTAGGTCTAAGTTATGGCTGAAAATGTGAGAGAAGCAAGTTCGGATGTGATCAAAAGCTGAGCACTCTAGTAGTGTGTGGTACTCAGACTCTCGAACTTGCAGTGAGCATTATGTGCACAATCGATTTGACTCTTCTCCATTGCCCCAACGCCCTATCTCGCATCGAAGGAAATGGGAGCTAAGCCGAATTGCTGCGATAGTGCGTATCGCGGACAAGGGAATAGGCTCAAGCATGTAAGTGTGAGTACGGTTCCCTCTCTCAGCGAAGAACATGGTTTTGTAGTTGGGGGCAATATAGGTGGTGTAATGTATGAAGCGTGACCCACCGGATTTCTCCCAAGCCGTAATACATTGGCGTTGTAGAAAAGCTTCATTCACTTGAGAGTCAATTGAAGCATCATGTAGCAAGTGTAATGCATCCCATCTCCCAAACCACTTCTTTATGTCTTGCATCCATCCCGTGCTCAAGATCTTGCTTTTATGCGTCTTTTGAACTTTTTTGCTTGCTTCCCATGCAATTGTAGGAAGTCGATGTGAGGGGTTTTGACGCATCTTTATCATGTACTCCACAACCCTTTCCATGCCCATAACCTCAATTGGAAAAGATCCCGACTCAAGAAGTAGGAGCAGGAGATAGAGAAAGAGAGAGAGAGAGATAGGAAATAGAGAGATAGAGAAAGAGAGAGAGAGAGAGATAGGAAATAGAGAGATAGAGAGAGAGAGAGAGATAGGAAATAGAGAGATAGATGTTAGGAAATAAGACGTAGCTAAATAGATAATTGAGTAGATTACTTAATTAAGAAAGACAGATTTACATACACGAGATTATAGAGTAGAGAGAGAGAGAGAGAGAGAGAGAGTACACACGATAT
Organism: Adiantum capillus-veneris; assembly: GCF_014529385.1. Lineage (NCBI taxonomy): Eukaryota > Viridiplantae > Streptophyta > Polypodiopsida > Polypodiales > Pteridaceae > Adiantum > Adiantum capillus-veneris. Next base: position 137,156,065 of record NC_140955.1, on the reverse strand, counting down.
ACGTGGTTCACCCAATGTGGGCTACGTCCACGGGAAAGCAGCCACTCAATGGCTTTAGTACTTCAAAACAAGAAGTAATTTACAAAGGGATTATACCCTTAATGGAGCTCCCGCCTTGCTTCACTCTCACCACCTCACACTCACCTTGTTGCATCAACTTCACACTATGAAATGTGTGTAGAAATGACCTCCTTTTATAGGCCAAAAGGGCTGCCCTCTCTTATGAGAGACAGCCATGTGTAGCCGCCCTTGTGGGAATAAGTCCAAATCGGACCCTCCAATCCGCCCATGTGTGGCCGCCCTTGAGAAGACAAGTCCGCTTTTGAATTCGGCCACCGGCCATTGAATTCGGCCACCGGCCACCGGCCATTGACTTCCGACCACCGGCCACCGGCCATTGACTACCGGCCACCGGCCAACCGACCGGTTGTTTTCCGACCACTTTCCGGCCGCCGTCCGGCCATAATATTCCGTCGAAAAAGAATATTCTGGCGAAAAAAAAAGTCTCGGGGGCCTCCGTCCCCGAGGCCTTTAAAGTTGCCCCTGATTCTTGTCCGTGAAAATTTTGGTTTCCGGTGAGTGATTTTCCTTCACGCACGATGGCTTCTCCTCATAATGGGGGCCTTACAAATGTGCGCTTTTACCACTGAAAATTACAAGGGTAAATCGGGCTCCATACTTAACAATAGAGAAAGAGAGTTATATATATATATATATATATATATATATATATATATATATATATATATATATATATATATATATATATATATATATATATATATATATATATATATATATATATATATATATATATATATATAACTCTCTTTCTCTATCTCTCTATTTCCTATCTCTCTCTCTCTCTCTCTCTCTCTCTATATACCACTTTCCGGCCGCCGTCCGGCCATAATATTCCGTCGAAAAAGAATATTCTGGCGAAAAAAAAAGTCTCGGGGGCCTCCGTCCCCGAGGCCTTTAAAGTTGCCCCTGATTCTTGTCCGTGAAAATTTTGGTTTCCGGTGAGTGATTTTCCTTCACGCACGATGGCTTCTCCTCATAATGGGGGCCTTACAAATGTGCGCTTTTACCACTGAAAATTACAAGGGTAAATCGGGCTCCATACTTAACAATAGAGAAAGAGAGTTTTATATATATATATATATATATATATATATATATATATATATATATATATATATATATATATATAACTCTCTTTCTCTATCTCTCTATTTCCTATCTCTCTCTCTCTCTCTCTCTCTCTATATATATATATATATATATATATATATATATATAGAGAGAGAGAGAGAGAGAGAGAGAGATATATATATATATATATATAGAGAGAGAGAGAGAGAGAGAGAGAGAGATAGGAAATAGAGAGATAGAGAAAGAGAGTTATATATATATATATATATATATATATATAGAGAGAGAGAGAGAGAGAGAGAGAGAGAGAGAGAGAGAGGTAGGGAAGTGAAGAGTGAGACAGAGAGAGAGATAGGAAAATAAGGAAATAGAGAGAGAAAGAGAGATAGCGAGAGCGAGATCGAGATCGAGAGAGAGAGAGAGAGAGAGAGAGAGAGAGAGAGAGAGAGAGAGAGAGAGAGAGAGAAAGAGAGATAGCAAGAGTGAGATCGAGAGAGAAAGAGAGATCGAGATCGCTTTTTTGAGCAAGAACCATGCAAGGCTTCTGAATCTTTCTCAAGTTGCTCATCCATCTCCACATTATCTTCTGGCTTGGACATGGAGGCCCCGTCCGGTTTACAATCAGGTAGAAAACTTTCATTGGGCTGAGAACTTCCATGGCTTGTGCTTTCATCAAGTGCGGCATTGGAAAGCTTTCTCTGACAGGCTACCTCGGAATGGAGGCAGGTGGGTTCATAGACAGAGAAGAAACTATGGAACTAAAAGAGGCAAAGGGGTTTTGTCTGCTACATGCATTGCCATGTACACCTGGGAGTGCACGTATGTGTCTACCCATATAGGATTTGACCAATAAAGACGAGAGTTTGACCCGGTGGTCCTGATCTCCGCACACCTTTGGACCGAGGAGTACGGAGATTGGGCAAGACTAGAGAATGCGAGGTAGTTTACATTGTGAGGAGTATATTATATATATATATATTAAAACAACATTCATAATCATTGTAGATGGAAACTTCATCAACTAACATGGAGGAAAAGATTGCATGCTCGTTCACGCTCTGCAAGTATCAAATCCTGCGCAAGCGTAGGATATGTAATGAGCATGTGCACAAGTACGGAGAGCGTGCTAGAGAAACCGTACAGAATCTGCGATACGACTCCTACGAAACGAGCATTGATTTCCGCGACATAGCACCTACATCTGAGAGAGAGAGAAAAAAGATTATGCGTGAAGGTCTGACCAATATAGAGCCACGGATGGAAGCAGAAAAGGGCTTACAGACAGAAGACGACGGCATGGAGGAGAACCCATATCTCTAGAAGAGGAAGAGCTGACTATTGGATGTGACTGGAAGTATCATACATACATGGCACTGTGGTCGCATGGAAAGCATTTCAGAACACAACAAATTGACAGCAGAAGAAACACGTTTGACAGTGGGGTAATGGTTAGTTTCATGCAAAAGAGCAGGGCCAGTGCTAGAGACACGAATGAGAGCACTAGCAACCTGGATTACTATGGTCTGGTGTCAAATATCCTGAAAGTAAGCTTCAGGCGGTTTGAGATGTTTTTGTTGGATGTGAAGTGGTTCAAGGTGATTACTTCTGGTCGCAATGCAATGGTACGCAGAGATGGAAACAAGCTTGTGCAAATAGATTCTACAAAGACTTGGATAGATGCGAGCGACACATTTGCTCTCCCCGAACATTGCGAGCAAGTGGTCTTTGTACCGGACCCTCGAGAGCAACAATGGTGGTTTGTGGTTCAGGTTGCTCCAAGAAATAAACAAGTATTTGAAGGGCAAGATCTCCTGGAGGAAAGTTAGTCAGACGACGTCCATACTACTGTGACATTAGATGAGATGGACGAAGGTATGGCAGAGGAAGCTGACATATATACGAGGGATGATGCAGACGAGCCAGAATTGACACTTGTAGATGAAGATGCAATGGATGAAGACAATATGCCAGAACGAGTTGGGGCAGAGTTATGTTTGCAATTAGAGATAGACGAAGATATGGTGCAAGATCTTATCGATGATGCCTCACTCGTCGAGGCCTAGGCCTGTAAGTGTTTGTGTGAAGACTTTGATTTAAAATTAAGCTTAAAGTTAATTTAAACAACTGTGTTCTGACGCTTTATTTTACTTTCTTTGTGCAGGTTCATGTAGTATGGCAGACGAGATTCCAGATCCCGCTTCCATGAGTGCAGATGCATTCATGGGCTTCGTTACACGGATGACGCCTCCTCAGATGGCAGAGGCTTCTCAATACTGGGTAGCCAGAGGCACGGGTACTACGCCTTCGGGCTTCACACGCGAGGGACCGACGCCTAGGGGGGGGACGCCTACGGGGTTCAGGACGCCTATGGGTACGATGCCTTCTTCTCCCATCACGGCCGCTTTGACACCTAGGGGTGGGGCAGAGGCGGGTACGTCCTCATCTCCGCAGCATAGGCGCACTCACAGATCTCGGCGATCGTCAGGTGGAGGTGGTGGTTGCTGTGGAGGAGGGTCCACAGATGCTTCGACCCCTCCTCGCTCACGACCCCCATCTTACCCAGGCACACCTCTCGACACACCTCTTGGCACACCTCGGACACCTTGGGGGGCACACGATCCTAGTGCCTCCAAGCTCTATACTGTACGGGGAGATGGTTCTGTTGACATGGATAGAGTCTGCACTGAGATGCGACAGCGGATTCGCCAGCTCGTGGAGCTGCAGTTTTCGACTAGCATTCCGACGTCTTGGGATCAACAAGACAAGGAAAAATTCATTTACATAGTGGAGACCATCCTGAGAGGACAGCGGCCACGCGGTTTAGACAGCAACGTGAGGCCGCGCAGGTACGGCAGATGACTAGGGGGAAATCTCATCTTGGCAGCGGAGGCTTCGACACCTTTCGCTATGAGTTTGTGAGTTTCTAATCCAATCTTAACTATGGCATTTTTTAAAACGCGATGAATCATGTATTCTTATTACTTTGATTTCTGTATAAACACAGAGTCTTGCGATGCATCGAGCTCCATCACGCGAGGAGGAGTCAGATGGATATCGCAGAGGTATCTATGAAGTACTGAATGATCTTGAAGCTTCAGGAGAGTCTGTAGACTGGGAGGCCTTATAGTCTCGCTGATCGCTTGAGGTAAGACGTTAATATGTGTGAGTTGATTTAATTAAGTCAGTATATGTGAAGTAATATCAATACTAATTTTGTGAGTTGTCCTATGTGCAGGTTGCGACGCCTAGTCATTAGTGGACCAGATTTCATCTATATGCTTTGTGAGACACAGACACGCTTCTGTGTCTCTTTTTTGTACAAACAGTTAGTGTTCAGACAGTTATTGTTTCCCTTATGGTTATGATTATTGTCATTGTTATGGTTATGGTTATCTGCATTATGGTTTTGATCAAAGTGGTTATAGCCGGTTATGGTTTTAAGTTATGGTTATGCTTTTAAGTTATGGTTATGGTTCGTTATGGTTATGGTTTTAAGTTATGGCTATGCTTTTCAGTTGGTACGGTTGTCTTTCATTGGCCTTAAATCTCATGTGAGATCCTACATGGATAGCATGTAGGAGGCGTATACATGATATGGTTTTTTTTGAAAAGTTTATGTAAAAACAAAGGGAACTCTGCCAAAATTTTTGCGCGCAGGAGCATGGTTGATATTTTGGTGCTGCTCGCTTTCTTGGGCAAAGGGTAGGAAGTCTGGCTGTGGCTGTGTCCATCTTTTAACTGGGCACAGGCCAGGCTACCTGCCCTCTGCCCAAGAATTTTTTTTCTACTATGGTCATCGCTATATGCGTCGCTATGTGCGTTGCTAATAGCGACTGGTTTCATAACGACGCGTAAAGCGACGTGCCGCGTCGATATATGCGTCGATAACACCTGTTTTTGTTGTAGTGAACAAGCAATGAAAAATTCAGCAAGAGAGCTATCCACAACAACAATGCATAGCTTACATAGTGCTTCAAAGTTGGCAAAATGTTGTAGACAACTCACATTGCAGTGGAACTTGAACGCAAATCCATCATAAAGTCAACACAGCAAAGAGGATCAGTTCCACAAAGGCGGGTACATCAAAAGCCATCTTCACAGCCAAAAGTGGCAACAGCAAAGAGAAGAATGAGCAACCCGATGTAAAGTTTCCTTGAGAATTGAAGTCCAACACACACATAAATCAAAACACAACAAATATGAATTACTCAAGGAAGGGTGAGTGTCATCAACAACAAAGCACTTCCCAAGCTAAAGAACAACCTTGAAGACAACCCTAACAACAAGGTTGCACATGGTCGTGTCAAGGAACGACATGAGCTAGGAAGGGGGGAATGTTGGTAGATTGACAGAATGGGCGTCCACCTGGCCGGATACGTAGCCCGACACCACAATTGTACTTTGTTATTTTTTTTTGAGCTAGTGTAGATACATTGTGTATAAATCCTGATTTCAGAGTAGCAAGTCAATTCTTCGAGTTTTAAATCTATCATGATATGTGTAAAAGCCCATGTGAGCTAGCCACTAGCCATTTAGAAAGCCCTAGGTATAAAAGTCAATACTAACCTTCATGTGAAGAAGAGGCTTATCTTTTGAAGAGATATAAGCTCTCCTGTACGTACACTCAAGCAACTACAAAGCTCCAACTTGTAATAATCGTAACTAATGATTGGGTAATCCATTTTAAATTAAAAAAATTGCATTGTGTTTCTCTCTCTTTTCTCTTTCATTCAAGTCTAAGCATTGTTAATTTTGTTGAGGTTCATGACTACACGTTGTTGCACGCATTTTGGAGACGCGGTGTTTTGTATATTTGTATATATGGGCATGATTCCATGTGTCAAAAGGGTGTGTGGCCTTTATTTTTGTGGGTTTTTTAGCTTGTTTTAGCAAGCACATGTATATGCAGGGTGAGTCACTAGTGTAGCACCAGTTGTTGGGTTACTGTAAGCACCTGTTAGTGGGTTTTTTGAAGTGAGACTTGTATATAACCAAAATTTATGTTCAATCAAAGATTTAAAAAATTGCAGGTTTGGGGTCATTGTGTCTGATGCTTTTGGATGCAGGCTTTTGCCCTTGCCTTGCCTTCTCTATGTGTGGTCATATTGGGAAAGCTCTCTATTCGCATCAATTTTTCACATAGCGATGTGTAAAATCAATTTTGATAAAATTCAACTTTCTCTCCATCCATTTTTCAAGCTTTCTTCCCAGCTTTAAACTGCCCCAATTGGAGTTATGCTCTTCAAGTTATGACTAGTTCTATGTAGGGTTATGGCTATGGTAGTGAGGTGGTCCGGAGCGGGCAACAAGAGAGGCGACCTCTAAACGCCCCTTAAGGCTCCTGTGCTGCTCAATTGGGACTGGGGCAACCAAAAGCAAGAAACAACAACAATAAACCCACATCCAAACCAGTGAAGGGGCACCACCTAGTTATGGCATGCAAACTAGGACGCAAGAGATATTTTTTCACACCCAAGAAGATGCGCCACAAAACACACACAAGCAATCTCACACCAAGACACACACCAAATGGAGCAGAGAGAGCTAGAGCAAAGGGAAGAGAGAGAGAGGAATGGAACTTGCGTAATACCTTGTTTGTGACTTGCAAATGGAGATGGTTCATTATGATGCTATCAAAAAGCTTGTACAAAACTAACTCAATGCTTAGTGAATGCTAAACATTGCCAACACACAAACACATTGTCTTAGGGTGTGGGAGACCTCTCACCATGATGCCCTCTTACAATGGACACAAAATTGGCAATGAAAACACATTAAAACACTTTCTCAAACAAGATCAAATGATAGAAACATAAAATACACAAGTCACCTTGAATTCACCAAACCGTATTGCACAAGTGGAAGGATAAAGATTTGAATGTCGAATCACTCCTTTGATGCACCAAACCTCAATTTATTTGATGATGGAGGAACATATGCAATAGTGGTTTTGAGATTTTGAACTCACACTCTCTCACTTGCAATGTGTAGCTTGAAAGTTTCTCTCACACCAAAAGTGAAGCACGCCTAAGTCTCTCCTCACGCATAGAGTGTTGGGGTGCTATGTGAGATATTGGAGGTTATTGACAAGAAGGAGAGGGGCTTATTTATAAGTTAGAGACCTCTCATTAAGATTATTGGAAATCATAATTTATAAGATAACAAATTAGGATTATGATTCTTTTGAATATCAAAACATTGCGGGCCTTCTTTGTTTGCTTGAGTCATGGATGTGGGCTCAAAAGAGAGCATTATTGATGGTAGATAAGGTAAAAGTAGAGTTTTAAGGAAGAGAGAGAGAGAGAGAGAGAGAGAGAGAGAGAGAGAGAGAGAGAGAGAGAGAGAGAGAGAGTTACTATGCCCATGTAGGCTTAAGGTGAGGTGTCTTTTATGGTTAGGTCAATGGCTATTTTGTGTTAGTATGTTAGTGGTTAGTGCTAGTAGTTTGTAGTTAGTAGGATGGGATAAAATTACATGGCATATGCACTCAAGGTGCATTATATGATTTATACAATAATAAAAAGTAAAAGAAGGATTAGAACATAAACAATTTAATGGAAACCACAAGATGGAAAGGAAATTTTCCACCTATCTCCTCCTCAATGTAGAACTCTGTCAGTGTAGTTCTTGTGACCATGGAAAAGTTGAATTCTCCATAATCAAACTCCTCCTTTTGTAGAGCTTGAGCTTGGTTATTTGCTGATTTTTCTCTTTTTGTGAAGAGATGAAGAGGTTATGGTAATATGAGTTTGATTCTAGAGAGAGAAATTTAGCTATATGTGTGTAGAGATGATAATTTTGAGCTGTGGAGTAAGGGAGAGATGGGAATGGTGAAGAAGATGAAAGAAGCCATGAAAGTTACATATTTGAGTGAGGGATAGAGAGGAATGAGTGTGTGTGTGTGGAAGTAGGAAAGGAGGTGAGAGAAGACTATGGGTTACTTTGTGAGAAAAGTGGGCAGACTAGAGTCCACTCAAAAAATCATATCTCACCGGTGGTAGTGAGTGGCATAAAATGGTAACCATCTTGTTGCAACATTTGTCAGCCTACTCAACGTCCTCTTCCTCATATGTGTATATATTTTTCTACGCTATTAAGTTATCTAGAGTAAATTCCCCCTCTTCGTTTAACCTTTGTGGCGACACATACATTATACTCTTCCCAAAAATGTCACCTTAGTCATATATTTATATTACCACCCTTTTCTTTTTTGCTTTGTAAATAGAATAAGCATACAATAACCAACTATATACCCCCAAATTTTCTTACCTCTTGTGAATTAGTAGTAGAAAAATAATATATCCATCTTCCACCCCATATAGATAAATTCCCATGGAAATCAACTCTCCACTTGTCTTTACCAAAGATTATGGTCCCTCTCTACAAGTCTTCTATGCCCCCTACATAGGTGGCCCAATATCTCTTAAGAATATACATATAGTTTCTCTCCTTTCAAAAAGACTCCAATTGTATATTATTTTCACAAAAAAATAATATTGGGCCCTCCTCTATTTGTTTAAGCATCATAGCCTTTTGAAAAAGCATGATTCCCCTTGGATGCATACAAGCAAAGGGCTCATACAAGAAGACTTGGAAGCAAAAGGTTCCCTAGCCTAGTGTGGACCTTCCAAACCGAATTCCTTGGTGCATGGACATGAAGAATAGTCCAAATTCATATCAAACATTTTGAGAAGGTCAATTTTGCCTTTTGAAGCATGTCATTCCGAGCTACCGGTAAAAAGTTATGGTCAAAATAGTGTAAATCTGTCAGATTCGCAGCAAAAGGGAACTGTGAATCAAGTAAATCAAGAGGGTGAGATCTTATTTTTCCCCTACTCATCTTCTAGAAGAGCAATGAGTGTTCAAGGTCACTTGCATGTGATGGGACCAACCTAAAGATGCTTTCTAAATGCCAAGACAGACAAGTTGAGATACCCTGCAAGAGCCACCCGTAGGGCCTCATGGTGGGGCCCATCTACATTATGCACTCCTATGGAGCCTTCACGGTCTAAAATGATATTTTTGGTGAATAAATAGTCCCTTTTATGTCCAATATTCAATGAGTGATCAAAGGACACTTAATTAGGTCTAATCACTTACTCTAATTAAGTATAGCATAATCCCACTCCTACACAACTATAAATAGCCCCCCTTGGAGAGACTCAAGGACACACACCTATATTTTCAACTTCATGTTGTTTCTTGATCAATAGTAGAGAAAACCCCAACTCTCCCTCTTTCACATCCTCCCTCCTAACCCTCCTCTTTGGAGGAAGTGCAACTCTATTCTACACTCTTTCCATTCTACAATCTTTTACTCCATCAACCCAATAAATCATTTGTAGCATCTCAATAACTTGTAAATACATCATGATATCTCTCATGGTTATGTTAATGATCATGAAATCATCTTCAAAACTTTCAAGTGTCGCAATTCGTGATGGTTAGCCAGCGTCTGTCCTCCCCTTAAAAGGTGTGCGAGAAATCAAGTAAGTGTTCTATTCTCAATTTACGATTGGATTGTTTGTCCACACTTATTCAATTGGTCTAAAGAAATTTCTCACTCCAACTCTCTTTTGCTTCATTACATATGCATGTGGCTACCTCTCATGGTGATTTTATTTGTGTCACGGCATTGCATAGATGGAGATGAGCTCTCTATGCAAAGTGTGTTAGTTTGATGTAAGTGATTCTCTTGTGTGTTTGAGAGGCAAGTCTTGTGCGCATGATTTTTTTGATGAGTGCTTGAGAGAGGAAGAGTTTGGATGTATTATGGGTATTCTTATGGGGAGAAGGTAAATGCTATTCCACAAATTGCATATTTCATTTTGATGCACGGCATTGGGTTGCATAATCGTTGATGGTGTTCAAGTGTCCAAAGTGTATATAGAGTAAGGGGGTTTTCAAAGTGTGTTGCTTGAGTGGGTGAGTGCAAGTGTTATTTTGATTGGTTTCCTTCTCCACTCCCAAAAGAAGGTGGTGCCCCAAGTAGTGTGCGTACCTCTTTACGAACATTTTGTGAGGGTAGGCCCATTGGTTTGGGTTTAGAGGCCCCATTTCAAAAAGCTCACCCTCATAAAGTGGTGCCCCCACTGAGGAAGATATTTCCAAGTTACCTTCAAATTTTTTAGTGATGAACAATGAAGTTTCCATCTATCCATTTCATTTTGCACAACACATTAGAGTAAATGTTCACATAGATAGAAAAGTCTTTTTCCAGCAACGCATTGTTTTTATGTTTGGTGTAGAAAGACTTAGAGAAATACTGGCATCACCCAATCCAATTATACTTCCAATCATCAATTATGAAACTTCTTTTGATGTTCACGTTTTCATTTTGTTTTAAAGATAGGAACAAGGAGTGGTGAAGGGGTGCTCAAGGGCCATATGAAGGAACGAGGTCTTCAAACCAACAACGAGGAGTAGCACATGAATCACGATCAAAACAATGAACCTTTTAGGCCTATTGCTCGGCAATCCATTCATATAATCATTGCAACTAAGTTTAGGTTTCAATCTCTCATAAGGAGGATATTTGGATCCACTCGCCTCAATGAAATCAATGCTTCAATTAATCCATTTATTCTACCTATGATAAAGTACGAATTAACAATGGATGTGTACATCTTCATTTTAATGTAATCAGATTTATAGTGTCAATAATCTTGTGCGGCCCGTAAGAAAAAAGTTTCTTTAAAAAAAAGCGATTTCAAAAAGTCTAAACAAAATGTCAAGTTCTTTTCCCACGTTCTATGCAAGAAGTGGGAAAGATGCGCAAGAGTTTCTTGACAACTTGGAGATGGCACATCTCATATCCGGGAGAGATGAAGAGGATGTAAAGCTACGAGCCTTCCCGTTGGTTCTAAAAGCAGAAGCTAAAGCATGGTATGAGACCTTGCAACCCCAAATCAAGTCCAATTGGGAGAGACTGCGAGCAAGCTTCCTCTCCAAGTTCGGGCAAGGTGATACCTCTAAAGGACTATGGAAATGTCTTATTGGACATAAGCAGGTATCACTTGAATACTATCCCTCTTATGAAGCAACCTTTGTCAATCTATGGGGTAGGTGGGAGGCTACATTAGAAAATCATGGTGGTGCACCTAACTTTCTAAAAAAAGAGAGATTCATGGTTGGCTTGTATCCACTTTTAAAGGCTAAAGTAGAGCTAAAATTCCCATCCACCTTCGAAGAAGCACGTGAGGTAGCCATCATCAAGTTTAGAAAACTACACTTCCAAGCACATAGAGCAAGGGGTTTGAATGAAGTGAGTGAGAGGGAGTCTTCACAAACCATGGAAGCACCAATTAGGGCCCCTCTTGCACAATCTTCACAAATAGGAGATAACTCTCAACAAGAGGTTTTACAAAGGCTAACTCAACAGCTTGAGAACCTCACTCTGAATCTAGTACATGGCCTACCTCAACAACGACAACCAAGAGAAGGTAATTGCAATCAACGAAGACAAGCTCAAGAGTTGCGATGTTGGAATTGCAATGAAATGGGCCATGGCATGTACAATTGTCCACATCCAAGGCGACTTCCGGGAGACATATATCCCCCCAGACCGCCTCCTCTCACTGTGCAGCAAGAACTAGCTCAAGGCCCACAAATCCTTCGTCGACCACCACCACCAGCAAATATACCTCCCGTCCCACATGAGGAGGAAGAAAGAGGAGTCAACATCATCAAGCTAGAAGAGGTAATAGATGAGCATACTCGAAACTTTGATGTTATGCCGGCAGAAAAATGCACAAGAGCACATGATAAGGATGAAGACATGAGAAGTGAAGGAACAAATTCAGCCAGAAGGGACAAGAAGAAGAAGTCAAAGATGGAAGAAGCTGAAAGTAGCAGGAAGAAAAGATCAAGGCGAAGGGAAATTGGTATCAACGACTTCCCATTGGGAAAGGAGCTAGAGCCCTACAACATCCTGGAGGATTTACAAACCCAAAAGCCCAACATTTCATGGCCTCAACTTCTACACCTATCAGCCAAAGTAAGAAGGCAATGGCCAAAGTTGGTAAGTACAAGAATTCCAAAAAAGAAAGCAAATCTTTCCATTAAGGTTGTGGCCTCAAAGCTACAAAAAGATGTGGAACCCATTGTGGATGCTTACATAAGGGGTAAAAGGGTGTCTAATGTATATGTTGATGGTGGAGCTCAAATGTGTGTGATCACGGAAAAATCAATGAACAAGTTAGGGCTTGAAATTACAAAGTCCTCTAATTGTCAAGCTAGGCTAGCCAACAACTCAAGTGTGAAGTGTTTGGGGATCATTGAAAATGTAAAAGTCTCTGTATGTAACATAGATGCATGAGTGGATATGTATGTCATGCCAGCTAAGGGGGAGGGCTATCCCATCATCCTAGGGAGGCCTTGGCTCATTGCTGTGAATGCAGATCAAAAATGGGGAAGTGGTCGTTTGATTCTTAAGAAGGGTCAACCGGTGGTGTATGATTGGCGAGAAGGAAAGCAACTAGATATCAACTATGAAACCACGGCAGATGAAGAGAGCGAGGAGGAAAGTCCTTACTCAAGTGATGAGGAAGCATCAACCAGTGCATCAACCAGTGAAGAGGAGTCTTCTTTGGAGGTAATGGGAATTGTATTCAACGCCAACACTCAAGATGTTCCAGTAGAAGAAAAGCCAACAGACAATCACACACGAGGGGATGAAAGATGCCACCACCTTGAAGAAGGATTTGAGAAGATGCTTGCAAAAGATCTTACTTGTGAGGAGAAGAGGCCCTACATCAATATGTTAAGGAAGTATCCCAATTTGTTTATCATTGAATACTCACAAATAAGAGGTGTAGATGTAATAGAGCATCGAATTGAATTGAAACTAGGGACCAAACCCGTGGCTCAAAAGTTAAGGCGACTAGGATCTGTGCAAAAAAAGGCTCTCCTACAAGAAGTGAAGCGACTCTTGAAGGCTGGCTTCATCTATCCAGTATCCAACTCCGAATGGGTATCACCTATTGTAGTCACTCCCAAGAAGAATGGTAAGTGGAGGGTCTGCGTGGATTACAAACCCCTCAACGCTGTGACAAAGAGGGACCACTTCACTCTCCCTTTCCAAGATGAAATTTTGAATGAAGTAGCAGGTCACGAATGCTACACTGTGTGTGATGGGTATTCAAGATATTTTAAAATTAGAATAGCAGAAGAGGACCAACCAAAAACCACCTTCATCACACCTTGGGGATGTTTTGCATTCAGAGTAATGCCTTTTGGGCTCACCAATGCTCCTAGCACCTTCATGAGATTCACAATATTTGTATTTCAGCCATTCTTTGGAAAATCCATAAGAGTCTTTATGGATGATTTCTGTATTTATAGTTGTAGATCACTTCATTGCCAAAAGGTTGAAGAGGGGATTAAGAGGCTCCATCAATTTGGGGGACAACTCAACCCAGAGAAGTGTCATATCGGTGAATCTCATGTGGTTTTGCTAGGCCATGTGGTTTCTTCACAAGGAATTCAAGTGGATCCCTCTAAAGTAGAGGCCCTTTTGTCATTATCTCCACCAACAACAACTAAGGAGCTAATGACCTTCAACCACAAAGTGAGGTACATGTCCCGCTTCATCCATCTCCTAGCAGAAGCCATCGCCCCTTTGCATAGGTTGGCAAGCCAATCTACATTTGAATGGGGGAGGGAACATGCAAAATGTTTTGAGGAAGTGAAGGGCATTCTTAGCTCTCTCCCGATCCTAATGCCACCAGATCCAAAGGAGACCTACTATGTCACTCCAAGTGTAGGTTTCGAAGCAATTGGTGTTGTTTTGATGCAAAAAGATCCTAAAACATCATACATGAGGCCAATCTATTTTGCAAGCAAGGTGATGACTCCGGCCGAGAAGGGATACACTGAAATGGAGAAAGTGGTCTTTGCAATCTTGTTTGCGGTAAGGAAGTTTCGATCGTATCTTCTCCCTGTGCCATTTGTTTTTCTCACCTTAGAGCACAATCTACCATATGTAGTACAACACATGAGCCTCTCATCTAGAATAGCAAAGTGGGTGCTTGAACTCCAAGAATTTGAATACACTTTCCTTGTAGAAGATAGCACAAGAGCAGGACTTGCAGACATTCTCACCTACAAAGTGAGAGAAAGGGAAGGATCACGACTACAAAGAGAGGAAGGCTCAAAACAGTTCAAAGTAAAGGAGATTGATAATGCCCATACTTTATGCTTTGACGGAGCTTATCAACGCCAACAAGACAAAGCAGCAGGGGGAATCATCATTTTGAACCCACAAAAGGAGGTAATGGTTAGAAAAGGTATCACTCTACCCAGTGTTCACTCTAACAATGAGGCTGACCTTCTGAATGATCTCTTGAGGAGGTTAAAAGTGAAACACCTGCATTCCACACCCTACTATCCTCAATGTAATGGATTGGTGGAAAAAGTGAATGGAATGATATGTAAGATCATTTCTAAGCAGGTTGTGGACCGGCCTAATGATTGGGATCGCCATTTGACGGCTGCTCTTTGGGCGTATAGGACATCTTTCAAGGTATCTACCCAATTCACCCCTTTTCATCTAGTTTATGGACAGGAAGCACTTCTCCCCATTGAGGTAGAGCTCTCAAGCTTGCGCGTTCTTGCAAGAGTGGCAAAAAAACCAAAAGAGGTTCTACATGAAAGGATCTTAGATCTCCAACGACTTGAGCTAGATAGAGAAGAGTCCATTGATCACTACATCACCAAAGTGACAAGCCAAAGGGATAAAATCAACAAGAAGCTCAAGGGGAAAGGATTGAAGGAAGGTATGTTGGTTCTTCGCTATGATAACCGACTTGATACTCGACTTGACAAAAAGTTTTTGCAATGATGGGAGGGACCTTTCATGATAAAAACAAAGTTTGGGAATGGTAGTTACAGATTAGCAGATTTATCAGGAAAACTCCACAAGACCAGAGTCAATGGATGGAGATTAAAGCCCTACTTTCAACGTATTAATCCGTTGATAGCAGTCATCTGCCTACATCGTCTAAGCTCCAAATTGACATGGCTCCCTTCGCCTTGGCAAATGCTCCACCTATTTTTAAAGCTTTGATGTGCAAAGAAGAACAAGCCTTGGAATCTGAACATACCCAAGGCAACCCTCCCATGTCTGATTTATGGGATTGAGGTAATGAAAAGCAGGTCTAATGGAGTAAAAGAGTGCATGACACTCCTCCTATTGAAAAAAAAAAAGTGGAAAAGGAAAAATGACAAAAAAAAGAGAAAAAAAAGAGAAAAAAAAGAAGAAAAAGAAGCAACCCGTCCTCCTAAAGATATGAATATCTCTAGGCTAGGGGGAGGGCTAATATGAGTGGCATAAAATGGTAACCATCTTTTTGCAACATTTGTCAGCCTACTCAACGTCCTCTTCCTCATATGTGTATATATTTTTCTACGCTATTAAGTTATCTAGAGTAAATTCCCCCTCTTCGTTTAACCTTTGTGGCGACACATACATTATACTCTTCCCAAAAATGTCACCTTAGTCATATATTTATATTACCACCCTTTTCTTTTTTGCTTTGTAAATAGAATAAGCATACAATAACCAACTATATACCCCCAAATTTTCTTACCTCTTGTGAATTAGTAGTAGAAAAATAATATATCCATCTTCCACCCCATATAGATAAATTCCCATGGAAATCAACTCTCCACTTGTCTTTACCAAAGATTATGGTCCCTCTCTACAAGTCTTCTATGCCCCCTACATATGTGGCCCAATATCTCTTAAGAATATACATATAGTTTCTCTCCTTTAAAAAAGACTCCAATTGTATATTATTTTCACAAACAAATAATATTGGTCCCTCCTCTATTTGTTTAAGCATCATAGCCTTTTGAAAAAGCATGATTCCCCTTGGATGCATACAAGCAAAGGGCTCATACAAGAAGACTTGGAAGCAAAAGGTTCCCTAGCCTAGTGTGGACCTTCCAAACCAAATTCCTTGGTGCATGGGCATGAAGAATAGTCCAAATTCATATCAAACATGTTGAGAAGGTCAATTTTGCCTTTTGAAGCATGTCATTCCGAGCTACCGGTAAAAAGTTATGGTCAAAATAGTGTAAATCTGTCAGATTCGCAGCAAAAGGGAACTGTGAATCAAGTAAATCAAGAGGGTGAGATCTTATTTTTCCCCTACTCATCTTCTAGAAGAGCAATGAGTGTTCAAGGTCACTTGCATGTGATGGGACCAACCTAAAGATGCTTTCTAAATGCCAAGACAGACAAGTTGAGATACCCCGTAGGGCCTCATGGTGGGGCCCACCTACATTATGCACCCCTATGGAGCCTTCACGGTCTAAAATGATATTTTTAGTGAATAAATAGTCCCTTTTATGTCCAATATTCAATGAGTGATCAAAGGACACTTAATTAGGTCTAATCACTTACTCTAATTAAGTGTAGCATAATCCCACTCCTACACAACTATAAATAGCCCCCCTTGGAGAGACTCAAGGACACACACCTATATTTTCAACTTCATGTTGTTTCTTGATCAATACTAGAGAAAACCCCAACTCTCCCTCTTTCACATCCTCCCTCCTAACCCTCCTCTTTGGAGGAAGTGCAACTCTATTCTCCACTCTTTCCATTCTACAATCTTTTGCTCCATCAACCCAATAAATCATTTGTAGCATCTCAATAACTTGTAAATACATCATGATCTCTCTCATGGTTATGTTAATGATCATGAAATCATCTTCAAAACTTTCAAGTGTCGCAATTCGTGATGGTTAGCCAGCGTCTGTCCTCCCCTTAAAAGGTGTGCGAGAAATCAAGTAAGTGTTCTATTCTCAATTTACCATTGGATTGTTTGTCCACACTTATTCAATTGTTCTAAAGAAATTTCTCACTCCAACTCTCTTTTGCTTCATTACATATGCATGTGGCTACCTCTCATGGTGATTTTATTTGTGTCATGGCATTGCATAGATGGAGATGAGCTCTCTATGCAAAGTGTGTTAGTTTGATGTAAGTGATTCTCTTATGTGTTTGAGAGGCAAGTCTTGTGCACATGATTTTTTTGATGAGTGCTTGAGAGAGGAAGAGTTTGGATGTATTATGGGTATTCTTATGGGGAGAAGGTAAATACTATTCCACAAATTGCATATTTCATTTTGATGCACGGCATTGGGTTGCATAATCGTTGATGGTGTTCAAGTGTCCAAAGTGTATATAGAGTAAGGGGGTTTTCAAAGTTTGTTGCTTGAGTGGGTGAGTGCAAGTGTTATTTTGATTGGTTTCCTTCTCCACTCCCAAAAGCAGGTGGTGTCCCAAGTAGTGTGCGTACCTCTTTATGAACATTTTGTGAGGGTAGGCCCATTGGTTTGGGTTTAGAGGCCCCATTTCAAAAAGCTCGCGCTCAGTAGCTCTAAAAATTGTCAAAATTTTTGAGGTAATTATTCAGCTCTTGGTTCACATTTTGTCTTGTAACCACCACTTCAAATTCAGAGTGGAGATGGATATAAAAAATCCCACCAAAAAACCTGTAGAATATAGGAATTTAGTGAAAGGCAATGACTGATGGTGGAAGGTACCGTCATAAATCATCTTTTCCAAAGAGAGAGCTTCTGAGTCCTCTATGATGTCTGGTCCCTTGACAAGATTTTCATTGTGTGGCTTCTTGTCACGCTCATGCTTCATGCAACAAAACTTACATGAGATAGTCGCTCTTTGATAGTTCTTCGGTAGATCCTTTTGTAGAAGGCGACTCAAATAGGGTTTCAGGCGATACCCATTTACCTTCCTAGAGTGCTCTTTACCATTCAAGTCCATAAGTTGACAGTAACTTGAATTCAAAGCCTTCTTGACTATGTATGGCCCCTGCCATCTAGTTTCAAACTTGGCATCAAAACAATTATCAAGTGGATTGTCATACCTTAGCACAAGATCTCCTTTCTTGATGCCTTTGTCCTTGAGTTTCTTGTCAAGCTTCTCCTTTTCTTATATAGCTTTCCTCTTGTAGCACTTGTAGGTTTGCTTCTCTTTTCCACTCAAGTTCTACTAAGGTAAGGAGTCGATCCATCCATGCTTCTTGATTATTTGCTATAGAGTCGCATTGTTGGAATGTTGAGCTCAATTGGCCGCAAAGCCTCTTGACCATACACCAAGTGAAATGGCATGAACTCTGTTGCCTCCCTATACGTGGTTCGATATGCCCATAAGGCACCATCCAAGAAGTCATCCCACAACTTTGTCTTGTTTTGCACCATCTTTCTAATGATGCTTGCAATGACACCATTACCCTTCTCCACCAAACCATTTGACTGTGGGTAGTAGGGTGTGCTATGACAATGTAGAATGTGAAGCTCTTCACAAACTTCTATGAGTAAACCCTTCTTGAACCCTGGACCATTATTGAAACAATCTCTAGAGGTGTGCCAAATTTACAACAAATATTAGTGTAGACAAACCTGCTCATTGTTTTTCCATTTACCCTTGCCACACTTTGATCCTCTACCCACCTAGTCATGTAATCTATAGCCACTAGAATTTAGAGTTTACCATTTTTTGTTCTAGGCAGAGGACCCATAGCATTAATGCCCCACATTTCAAAGGGTCCATTTTCAAGCACTATTTGCCTTGACCATGCACCAACCTTCTATTTCCATTTACCTGACAGTTGTGACAACTTTTACACTCAGTGTTGGACATCCACATGCAGACTTGGCCAAACATACCCTACAAGAATAAATTTTCTTCATAGTTAGCTCTTGGGGCAAAATGAACATCAGATGCTTCCTCCTGCAAACCCTTTAGAATGGCTGGAATTTGCTCGATAATTGGTATTCTTATGCACACTTGTTTCTTCCCTCTTTGATAGAGGGAGCCTTCTAGGAAGAGATAAAAACCTGCCTTCTTCATGAGTCTCCTCTTTTGAGCTTTTGTGAAGTCTTGTGGAAACTCGCCCTCCAAAATGTAGCCAATAATGGGAGCCAATGACTCCAATCCCTGGTATCTTGGTTGCTTGACAATTGTTGCCACCATGATGACCTGCACTTCTTTCTCAATACATGTAATAGCTTGTTGTGCTAGTAAATCGGCACCTTCATTTTGCTTCCTAGGAATATGATACAATTGTACTCCTTCAAATTGATTGAACAACCTACGAATGGCATAAACTTTTTACCTTAAGCTTACATTCTTGCATGCCCAAATGCCTAAAATCAGCTTCATAATGAGAAGTGAATTCCCCTGTACCATGAGATGTTGTATACCTCGGCCAATGCACATCTTTAAACCATGAAGTAGTGTGTCGTATTCTGCTTCATTGTTGCTAGTTGAACATGGTAGATTGACCTTCTCTTTCATGAACACCTCTCCACTTGGGTTGAGCAACACTAGCCCTCCCCCTGCTTTTCCTATGGCTTGTCAAAAAGCTCCATCAAAGAACAAGGTAAAATAATTAGGAAAGCATTTTGGTGGTGGCAATGGTAGGGTCTTTACTTCAAGCACCTTAATCTCCTTTTCATGCACCCTATAAGTGAGAATCCCTACCAATTGTGCATGCAGACTATCTTCTACCTTGAAAGAGTATTGAAACTCTTGCAACTCCATAATCCACTTTGAGATCCTAGTACTAAGATTCATTTGAGATGACACCCAAGGGAACAAATTTTCTGCAGTGAGAATTACAAAAGGTTTTGGTAGCAAGTAGGATCTAAACTTTCTCACTGTAAACATGAGAGAAAACATCATGAGTTCTGCCTCTGTGTAGCCTCTCTCCAAAGCATTCATGACCCTACTAGCAAAGTAGATGGGTCGCATCCTGGTAATATGGGGATCTTGTTGTAGCAAAACAGAACCAATTGTTTCTTTCCCAACAGTAGAGCTAACAAAGAATTTGTACTCCCAACAAGGAGGCATAAGTGTTGGTAGTTTTGATAGAATGACTTTGATGTTACAAAAATATTCTTCAAGCTCATCAGACCAAACAAACTTGACTTGTTGTGTCAATTTTTGCAAAGGGTGAAGTAACTCCGAGTCTAAGTTAATGAAGCGTGACATATACTTCACCTTTTGAATGAATGAAATGACCTCCTTAAGACTCTTGGGTGATGGTAACTCAATAAGAGCCTTTGCCTTTGAAGGATCCACTTCGATGCCATTATAAGAAACTTTATGACCAAGCAAGATCACTTCATCCTCACCTATGTGGCACTTGTCGGGGTTGGGTTGACCTCCCATGTCATATAGCTTCTTCAAGCCTTCTTCTACCTTTTGTAGATGCAATGCTTTAGAGCTATAGATACAATAGTCATATATGAACACTCTAATAGACTTCCCAAAGAATGCTTAAAACACCATGTTTATGAAATGTTGAAATGTTGCTGGAGCATTTGTCAAACCAAATGGCATGACTCTAAAAGCATAACAACCCCAAGGAGCGATTAATGTCGTTTTCAATTGATCCTCCAATGCAATACCTATTTGAAAGTAACTTGAGTAGCCATCACACACAGTGTACTTCTTGTGACCAGTTACCTCATTTAGTATCTCATCCTGAAATGGGAGGGGAAAGTGATCTCTTTTTGTTGCCTCATTTAGTGAACGGTAATCCACACACACCCTCCACTTGCCGTTTTTCTTGGGAGTGACAACAACAGGAGAGACCCACTCTGAATGCTCCAGTGGATAAATGAAACCTGCTGCTAGAAGCTTTCTTACCTCCTTGAGTAAAGACTGCTCCTTGATGACTCCTAGCCTTCGTATCTTTTGAGCCTTAGGTGTGGCCTCTGACTTTAGCTCGATCTTGTGTTGAACATCATCTACTCCACGCACGTCGCTGTAGTCTTTAGAAAAAAGACTAGGAAATTTCCTTAACACACCTTTGAACGCTTCTCTTTCATCCTTTGTAAGTGTTGTAGACAATATACCTTCTAACATTCCTTCATCCTCCACATTTTGGCTCTCTCGAGAACCTACCTCCTCCAAACCTTGACAAGAGGTCTTTTGGTTGTTTGGATTAAACCTCACCCCCATGACTTCAATGGAAGACTCCTCTTCTGTAATGCTGCCACTAATTTCTTCTTCTGAAGTGCTATCAGTCGAACCTTCTTCCGTCTCACTTTGAGATGATTCTTCATGGAGCTCCTCTTGGCGTTGCTCCTTCATGTCAAAGATAACCTCTTTATGATTGTCATTCCTGCAAATTAATTTTCCACTCTCCCAATCCTGCAAAGCTCGTATTTTTACTAGCCATGGTCTTCCTAGGATAAATGGATATCCACTTCCCTTGGTCGACATAACATAAAAATCCACCGCCTTATTAATGCCAAAGGCCTCTACAAAGACATTTTTACAAATGCCTACACACCTAGCCTTGCTATTGTTTGCCATCTTGACTTTGATTTCAGATGTCTCATGGATGTGCATGCCTAGTCTTTGCATGAGTCCCTCTATCATGATGCAAATTTGTGCACCCCCATCCACTAGACCTTTCCTAGCTAACCTTCCTTTGATGTAACAGTCTAGCATTGGTGTAATTTCCTCATTCATTTCAACTTGTGCATTTTTTACAACATGCATACTCTCTTTTACCTTTCTCCTAGTGCTAACTGCCTTCATTAAATCCCTCCTAACTTGTGGACATAATGCAAGAAACTGAGGCCATGAGATATCAACACCCTTACCTGTCATGTCTTCCAACAAGTTGTATGGAGCCATACCATGTCCAAGAGGAAATTCTTGGAGGTTGATACGACGTCAAGTCCTCTTGGTTTCCTTGCTCTCCTTCGCCTTCTTTTCTCATCCATGGTCACTTTGTGATGTGACTCCTTCTTTCTCCTTACCTTTTCCATGACCATGCTTAATACCATTTGCTTCCATGTCAATCTCACTTGAATTTGTCACCTCTACCATATGCACATTTGGATCTGGAAAAGGAGGTGGAACTCCTTCCACTCCTCATGGAGGTGGTCTTACTCCATTTGGCCTTTGTAGAAGCCTTGGTTGTTGACTAGTTCCTTCACTTGCATTCATCATCATTGGGTAATTCAAGTTAGGTCTCCCTGTCTCCCCACGGGGCCAAGGAAAATTATACATCCCATGTCCAGACTCCATAATTCCAACATTGCAAGACTCTTCTAGGTCGTGGCTCTTGCTCTTTTGACTTCTTTACTTGTCCCTTTGGACCTATAGCTTGTGCAAAGTGAATTGACAGATTGCTTAAAGATTCATTTAACTTCTCAATCACTTCAGTCGTTACCTCAGGAACCTCTCTGAGTATTGATGCTTGGAATTTTCCCTTAGGTCTTGGACCCTGTATTGGAATCTCTCCTCTTAGACACTTGAGTTTCCTATACTTCTCAACAACCCTAGTTTCAGCTGCATCAAAGGTGGTAGGTGCACCCGCCTCAACTTTTATCTTGAGTGTGGGAAAGAGACTGACTATGAACCTCTCCTTCTTTAGGAACTCTGCACCATCACGAGGGTTAGCAATATTTCTCACCCATACAACCCAAAGATGTAGAAACTCTTGTTTATATATGTAGTAGTCATCTAAGTCTTGTGTGTGAGGATCGGGCATGGCTAGAGTATAATGTGAGGTAGTTAAGTTACATTGTTGTTTGATTTTGATTTGTTGGCTAATTAGGGCCAAACATGTAAGGAGGCTGTTAGTTTGATTGATTAGGGCTAGCGGTAAATGGTTTGGCCGATTAGGGTTAGCTGTGCAAAGATGCTTATGGTTGATCTTCTCATCTTGGGAGTGGAGGCTACGAGACATGAGTTTGTAAGTGTCATACACTATTTAGATAACATATGCACATATGTTTTTCTAATGTTTATCTTATGGTTAAGTATTTATATTACAAGAGATTGCCATGAAGCGTCCTCCTACGAGTAGAGAGGAGAAATATGAATTCAAACATGCACTATCAGCTCTTCTTTTGTAGCTTCAAAATGAGCGAGAGGCCATCAATTGGGAGGCCTTACCTTGATCAGTATGGTCAATGTATATATTTACTTGGTGAGCCTAAGGCACTTTTTCCCTGATCTGATCGCACAAGCCACCACGTGTCAGCTTCTCACTGGAAGCTTTTCACGCTAGCAAAAGATAAAAAAAAAGGAAATAAATAAAAACGCCACAGCGTACATTACAACGTCGTAGATAGAGCAGTTCATAGGCAAAGTAGCTCATTGACATAGCAGTTTGCAGCCATTAGCAAGCACCACAGGCGGTTCGCAGGTTCTCGACAAATAGCATGCTGTTCTAGTTCGCAGGTTCCCAACAATCAGTAGCCATTCGCAGGCACCACATGCAGTTCGCAGGCTATTCCAGTTTGCAGGTTCCCAGAAGCAATAGGTTTAATGAGTTGAGTTCATATTAGGCCAACTGATCATCGATTGAAATCTAATATCTTCTATTTCAGTAGCACTAGAACATACCTCTACCATGGCTTGATCACACGTAATATCTGATCTATGAGAGTATATCTTTTGTTTCACTAGCACTAGAACAGACCTCTGCCATGGCTTGATCGCACCAAATATCGGACCTTTGAGAGTGCTCATCACATTGGCAAGCATCCACAGTACTTCCAGGACGTTGATGATCTATGAAAGATAACAAGTAACTAGGGTTTGCAAGGTCTCCTATACTCCTTTCCGATTCTGCACGATTTGCTACTGCATGGGCAAACAATGTAACAAATAATTGGTGTGAATCTTGAGAATTAGGCACGGGGACCTGCTGCATATCATTTCTATAAACATTGGGGCACAGGGTTGTTGAATTTGCATGAGCCACCGAGAAAAAATACAACAATGTTAATATGTGCTTGAAATTGTCTACTCTAAATGGCCACATTGTTGCTTGCAACTGTCTACTCCATTGCCACCTCGACTATACCCAAGCCCTGACCGGATCCTCTTGATGCCCCACATCCTTGGCCTAGCACTTCCAGGATAACTCTTCTATGCTGGCCACAACCACAGTTTGTAAGCCAGCAGTCCCAACACCTCTCCGCCTGCAGCTCAACCCAATCATGCTCCAGCCTAAGTAGTAACTTCATTGAATCCATATTGTCTGTAGCCCCTCGAGCCCCGTTCGCTGCATCCGACCACGGCATAGCCGCCCACAGTCCGGGTTGCTTGGCTATAGCGTGCCACCGATATTAGATTCCATCATGAAAGAAGGAACTTACCCCGTTGCAAGCACAACAAAAGGGGTGGATTACGCATCTAAGTTTAGCGTTTTCATGAACTTGTGGCGACTGGAAGATTTGGCGATGGTGCGGAGGAAGAAAGACGAGCGATATGGAGGAGCCATTGCAACGGTTGATGCAAGAGTGAAGGTGCTGAAGGTGTTGGTGACGGGGAAGGGAGGAGAGAACCAACAATAGCCAACTGGACAAGCATTAGTGTCGAATACACAGATCATGTCCTCTAGGCATTCTTCACGCCTGGAATTTTCTTGGGTGAAGCTTTGTCGGTAGCCTATCATGACTTGATGAAGACTCCAGATGAGAAACACACAGTCAGATTCATCTTTTTGTGCACTCTATGTCCCATATGGCACAAGGAGAACCAAAGATCTGCAAAACAATCTTGAGCATGAGGCTGACAAGTAACAAATTAAGCATTCAGACTCACTCTTCCTTGGGTTTTCTGAGGGAGAATCAAAGATCTGCAAAATGAGGTTGAACATGAAGCTAAGTTGAAAGAAGAGGAACAAAACGTATGTATTGGTGATGGTAGACATGATAGCATAAGTGAAGGAAAAAAAACGCCACGATACAAAGCTATTGTAGGAGTTTAGTCCACAGTAGCAGGTGGGATCTAAATATATACCAGCATGCTAGGCGATATGAAAGTGAGTGTGACTGGCTCAACCGCTTATAACTTGTTTTTTACTTGGTAAGCCTAATCTGCTCTTGTGATTACTTGAGTCCACAAGCAGCCGCTTTGTATGACCAAATCCATTGCCCTTGACCTTAGTCAGACAACTTCAAATAATAGGCCATGCTTTCATATTATCTAACGTAAAATCAAAGCGGCGACATGATCTCCTTATCCCACAACTGTCTCCTTTTCTGATCTCCTGCATGGATGACATTGTATGTACTACCCAATGCCCATACACGATTATCAACTTGGTAGTATAATATAGTTTTTCTAATTTGTTGATGCTTTTTATATTTTTTGAGTTTGTCAATGCTCAGTCTTGATCATTGTATCTATTTAAAAGTTTGCCAATGCACTTTGCATTTGTTTACTTAAGTGCTAGATGCTTGATATCAATATGCATATATTCTATTATGTTGCATTGATTATGACGATGAATATTGTCTAGCATTGCTAGGATAAAAGTATGGAGCAACCCCCTACGCTCACCGGCATTCGTGTTGTGCGTCGTCCTAAAAGCAAGGCTCTAGATGAGAGGAGAAAGTAAGCATTCACATTGAGCGCTTTTCAATCTCCCTGATCAGAGAGAGAGAGAGAGAGAAAGAGAGAGAGAGAGAGAGAGAGAGAGAGAGAGAGAGAGAGAGAGAGAGAGAGAAGCTAATAATTATAAAAGGACATAGAACATAAAGTTACATCTGCTTCTCTTTAAGCTTAATCAATATCCGACATCTTCTGTACTTGCCTAAATGTGTGTTTTGTGTGTGGCAAGGAGGACATATATTCACAACACTGGACATAGTGATTGCAAGCGCGTCTCCATCTCAAAAACACTACTACAAGGTCCATTATTTGCATCCAATTTCCCATGCGCATGTGTTTGCTTGGTGTAACACATAAATGCTACGGGGCAGGGCACAACTTTCGTTTCTTATAATTTTTTGGAGAGACCACAGTGCTAGCTCTCCACCATACTTTTGTATGGCACCTCTGCATGACATGCACTGTATATTTTGCACCTTCACTATGTGAGGTTTCATTATAAGACGATATGTTTAACTATTCACATCGCTTTTTGTAGTTTGAATCAAATATTGGCCTATAGATTGACAAATCCTCGAAAAGCTCAAGTACAACATTGCAGGTCAGTAACGCACCTCATTTCTTGTTGCAGTTCATTGATGCACTTATCGTTGTATCCTCCCATGAACACAATTACAATTTTAAAATGTGTGTGCTTCTCTTTAAAAATCAACTAACTCTCTTAAAAATCACCCCTATAATCTCTATTAATTGATTCCATTTATTTATCTCCAACCAAAAATATAATAACATTTTCTAAATGTATTTCCCTCTCAAGCCGTTGCCGAGTTAGACACAATCTCGTTTCCTTTAGTGCTAGATGCTAAATATCAATTTGCAGAAGTCCTATTATATTCTATAGTTGTTATATAGCAAGGCCCACCAAGCAAGACTAGTTTCATTTGTACGTGTTGATGTATAGCTAGTTATGTTTGGTTCATATATACTTTTAGACGATAGCCATGGTTCTAGATATATTCATGTATGTTAAGTTTTGGTTATGGTTTGAGAATTTGGTTATGATTATTGTTTGGTAACTTGCTTAAGGTTATGGTTATGGTTATGGTTATGATTAGAGAATTTGGTTATGGTTATGGTTTTGTATTCTGCTTAAGGTTATGGTTATAGTTATGATTTTGTAATCTACTTAAAGTTATGGTTATGGTTATGGTTTTGTAGTCTGCTTAAGGTTATGGTTATGGTTTGAGAATTTGGTTATGTTTAGTGTTTTGTAATCTGCTTAAGGTTATGGTTTTAGAATCCGCTTAAGGTTTAGGGTTATGGTTATGCTTTTGGGATTCACTTAAGATTATGGTTATGGTTTGAAAATTTGGTTATTGTTATGGTTTTAGAAACTGCTTACAGTTATGGTTATGGTTATGGTTATGATTTGAGAATGTGGTTATGTTTATGGATTGAAATCCGCTTAAGGTTATGGTTATGGTTATGGTTTGAGAATTTGGTTATGGTATTGGTTTCAAAATCCGCTTAAGGTTATGGCCGGTTATGCTTTGAGAGCTTGGTTATGGTTATGCCATTGGTATTCACTTAAGGTTATGGTTATGGCTTGAGAATTTGGTTATGGTTATGCTTAAGGTTATGGTGATGGTTTGAGGTTATAGTTATGGTTATGCTTACGGTTATGGTTATGCTTAAGATTATGGTTAAGGTCATGGTTATGGTTTTGGAATCCGATTATGGTTATGTTTTGTGATTTACACGATGGTTATGCTTTTCGAGTATCATTATGGTTATGTTGAAAATCTCATCATGGTCAATATGTACTCACACATATGTGGAATTTTCAGGCAAAATGAAGGTGGAGTGTGGTTGCTTTTGCACTCTCTCCTTTGAGCAAAAAGGGCTGCTTTTGGTGGTGTGGTGCATGTAGCACCAGATGCAAGCCCTCTCTACTCAATTTTTTTCTTACAGGTTCTGGCATCGGTATGAGCGTTTAAATAGGCGTCAGTATGCACATATTATATTCCAACGGGTATATTGATGCCTGCTATATGGACGGGCATATCAACGTGATGGTATTGAGAGGCATACCGATGGGAGGAATTTTTATAACTAATTTATTTTCATCGATACAGGCATCGGTATCCGCACGATGTGCTGTAGTGGTGACACTCAACTTTATACATCTCAAAACATAGTAGGTTGGATTGGCACTCAACATACTACCTCTCAAAACATAGTAGGTTGGATTGACACTCAATGTACTACCTCTCAAAATGTAGTAGGTTGTAGTGGCACTCAACCTACTACCTCTCAAAACATAGTACGTTGGAGTGACACTCAACCTACTACCATTCAAAATGAAGTAGGTTGGAGTTGCACTCAACCTAATACTGCTCACAACATAGTATGTTGGATTGTCACTCAATGTGCTACCTCTTGAAATTCTGTAGGGTGGATTTCCACAAGATGTTGTAATGGAAATATTATCGTAACAAGGTGGTAGCCAAATCAACCAATTTGGTGAGTCCTAGGTTCGTGAGATTCTCCATAATCATGTTTAATTTAAAAAGCATTTAACGGATGGACGCAAGCCTAGTTGCAATAATGTCATCAAAGTCGTTTTCATTCTTCTATAGCATTTTGTGCATTTTTTGCTTAAGAGGAAAATGGTCCTTTAGATAAGGATGACTTATCTATTGAATTATTCCCATCTCCTAGTTTTTTTCACATTACTCTTATGAGGATTACATAAGACCTTGATTAGTTCTTAAGGAGTTCTATATACACTTAAAGCTACAATAATTCTCATAATCGGACACATAATAGCAACATCAAATGATACCTTTGGATGATGTTCCTCTCTAGGATCCAAAAGCTTAGAATTGTAACATGTTACTGATGGAAAGGTCCTCGCTTGATGTTATCTCTCACATTTTTTTTTGCATGAATTTTTTTGCTCGCCATTTGGTCATCATCCCCTGGGAAGGCTTATACTAGTGCATCAAATTACTACAAGTATGCTAATATGCCACATAATTTTCTCAATGCATCTCTCTCTCTCTCTCTCTCTCTCTCACACACACACACACACACACACACACACACACACACACTCACACACACACACACACACACACACACACACACACACACACACACACACACACACACACACACACACACACACACACACACACACACACACATATTCCTCGCAAACCTAATGTGTTTTGAAATGGAGTGGGTTTGGATGGGCTATGAGAATGAGTCTCTACCTTTAAAGAATCATTATCATAGCCCATCCAATCCCACTATGTTTCAAAACAAAGTAGATTCATAGGGAGTGTGTGTGTGTGTGTGTGTGTGTGTGTGTGTGTGTGTGTGTGTGTGTGAGAGAGAGAGAGAGAGAGAGAGAGAGAGAGAGAGAGAGAGAGAGTGAGTTGCATTGAGAAATTGTTGTGGCATATTAACATAGTTCTAGTCACTTGACACACTAGTATAAGCCTTCTCAAGGGATGATTAGCAAGGAAATTCAAGCAAAACATTGAGAAGAAGAAAATGTTTAGTAGTGTAGGAACAATCCCACGTGATGTTCTTCTTGATTTCATTGAACCTCCTATTGAACCCTATTCCGATCAAACGGACATCTGGAAACTGCAGATTAGTGTTCTTATGAAGATATCACCACTTTTGTTTTCAAGGACGACAACACTTCTCCAAGGGGGGACTAATGTCACGCCTAGGGTAAGACCTTGGATGCCAAGAGCTAGGACGGACATGCCGTAAAGCGGGTCATATTATTAGCAAGGCCTAGGGCGTATAAAGGACACGATTGGGTGGTGAATTGCATGGTTCTGTCCCCTCTGTCTTATAACCCTCATCCTTGAATTTGTGCTAGCTATCCACAATGAGGATGGATAATACTTAGCGCTCTTTATTATTTTATAGAATGGATAAAGAATCATTTTAGATGGGATGTTGCAAAACTTTCAATACATTAAGACTCGATCAAATATATTTGCACGAGTTAAGAAAACCTTATTTTTTAAATCATCTGCTCCATATTGTACATAAACCTCCACTCCTTTAGTGATATCCTCCGCACTGATATTGTGAGAGATGCCTTGAAAATGAGGTTTACCATACAATAGCCAATCATAACCTGAAAGCTATGCATGTTCTTTTATTGCAATTCTCTACATAATACGTTCAAACCAAACCGATTTCCAACTTTTTATCCCAAGTTTTTTTTTTGAATTTTGTGGTTTACTACAATTATTGATGTAACTACTATGAGTAATACCATCTCAAAATGTAAGTGGTAGACATTTTTCTCTCTCTCCAGTGAACATGTTCTAGCTAAAGTTTCTCCAATTGATATGGTACAACTTAGCTCAAATAGTTTGGTTACGTTTTTTGCTTCTCTGCTTAATTTTTCTTCTTCTGTTAATTTTGGTCTCTCTATTTGCTTCTTTTCAATTTCCACATTACCGCCATGAGTATCATCTTTTACTTCACAAAGTCACTTTTTTAAAATTGTCATCCCTTTTTCACAGATCTAATTAAATATTTGTAAAAGTCTATAAAAGTTATAGAAATTTGGCATTAAACATTTTACATACAATCAAAACTTTTAAAACTTTTTTAGCTTCTCCTCTAACATGCTTCGTCTCATGAGGAATATAGCATTATAAAAGAAGAGTTCCCCCCTCTAGAGCAGTGATCATTCAGTCATAGCGATTCAAAAGCTTCATAATACCTATGATATATACGTTGGGGGGGTCACTATATGTAAAACCTATATATCGTGTGCATTCAAAGACTTTTTATAAAACCTCTTATCTGCCCTTTTCCTATTCAATCTATTTTTTTTTTCAAAGTCATTTTTTCAACACCCTTCTGTATGTGAACATGTGATAAAATATAGAATAAAATAATTCCTCATGTTGAACCCACGTGAGAGTCATTTTTTATTGTAGTGACCCCCCGAGATGATACTTTTCTAGCTCCTTCGCAAAAAAGAAAAGCTTTGATTATCCTAGATCTTGGGGGACTACCTTCTATCTTTTCTAGGATCCATAGAGAGTCTCTTTGATGGCATCACTCACCACTCACCCCTCACCCACTCATCGTCCACCCTACATTTGTATTGTCTCATGGTGATTGTTTTAGCAGTGATTGAAATTGTAACGTACCAGGTAACTCACCTTTATTCCCCACCTTGCCCGCATAGAGGAGAAATACCTACAATTCTTCCGTGAAAATATGCACAATCTATACCACAAACTACCTGTCAAACAGATTCCTAAATATTTCGAGATAGAGACATCTAGCCATTATTCTTCATAGCCCTTAAAAAAACTCAAAGATTCCAAAAAAAAAAACCTAGGTTTATTGTAATCCCACGTACAAATTTTGAGGTTTACCTCTAAATTTTTATATTTGAATGTGAGAAACCCTATAAAGTTTATAGAAATTAAATGTAAAAACCTTAAAATACAATCAATTTACATCTTATATATATTTTATGCCTTTTTTTTGCTTTTTCATGCCCAAGCTAACAAGGACATTAACGCACCATGGAGCAAGTCAAATAAGTCCATCTTGGCAGCAACGCGGACACACAAGTTAACAAGGCCAAGTTTGTTTTTTTATCATTCCTAACAGGGCCACGATAGTAGCATGCAACAACATAGATGTGCTGTCCTGTAGTAGGTAGCAAATAGAGTACTGCCAGCAAGCAAGGAGGACGAGCTGGCCTACAACTGGCAGCAACGAGGATGCCCTGACTTGCAACAACTAGCAACATGCTACTGAGTTCTCACTTTCACCAAAGGTAGAATCATGTAGTGTAGGCCAATCGATTGGTCTAAAGGAAGCATACAGGGGGGAGAGAGAGAGAGAGAGAGAGAGAGAGAGAGAGAGAGAGAGAGAGAGAGAGAGAGACTTACTCAAAAATTCTATGCTCAGACAATCACCATGTCGTATACGACTATAATTGCGAGTTATTTATACTCAACCTTGCGCGACCTTCTAGGTTCTATAACGATACACCTTCAGAGAGAGAGAGAGAGAGAGAGAGAGAGAGAGAGAGAGAGAGAGAGAGAGAGACTTACTAAAAAATTCTATGCTTAGACAATCACCATGTCATATACAACTATAATTGCCATTATACTCAAACTTGCACAACCTTCTAGGTTCTGTAGCGATCATACACCTTGAGAGAGAGAGAGAGAGAGAGAGAGAGAGAGAGAGAGAGAGAGAGAGAGAGAGGGAGACTTACTAAAAAATTCTATGCTCAGACGTCGCATACAACTATAATTGCCAGTTAGCTATACTCAACCTTGCGCAACCTTTTAGGTTCTCTAATGATACAAAATTGATCATGCTTGAGACCTTTAGAATTTCTCTTCTACCTACCAATTAACCTAAACTAATATAAGATTTTTCCTTTTTTAAAGACGGAGAGGCCTATTAAAAAGAAAATTAAATAATATTATAAGGCTATGCAAAGAAGGGACCTCCAATGCTTCACATGAAAATTTAGATCCAATCAATATAAGAAAAAATAAAAAATCAGATGTATGCATAACTCGCTTCTTCTCTAAGGCTTGTTTTAGAACGCCTAAAAACATACACACACAAAATTTGGAGTACTCCTTTTCCTCTTTTCTCTAAGGTATGTTGTAGCATGCCAACATAAGCAACGTGGACTGTTCTCATTTGTTGGTGGTTGAGACTTGTGAAAAAACTAACATGGAAACAAAGTTGTGAAAAAACTAAGTTATAACCCACCATCAAAGCATTCATTGGACAAAATACATTCACGAGACACGTTTGGGAACAATATTTGCTTGCTTGGGTTGAAAGAGCCAGAAAAGGGCACAAGCGAATGCGAGGGAGAGAAGAAAGAGGATAAGACGGCAGAGCAGATTTAGTGGAGGGCGATACTGAAACGAGGGTTGTTTGTTGGCGGAGGGGGAGGGAGGCGCTGCTGCGGCATGCGAGCCGCCCCGCATTTTGCGTAGGCTTTCATAGCAGGAGAGGAAGTCCTCTGCAAAATGGTTGAGGTCATGAAGGGTATTGGCCAACGAGCAGCGCAGCATCGGATCCTGATATGGCGACTCCTTCTGCAGCAGCAACACCGTCGCTGCCCACTCGCGCGGCGCCCACTCGTTGTACCGCGCCACAATGGCCAGCAGTGCCTCGCTACAGCGTGCTAGATGCGAGAAATCGACCAGCCGTGACAACGCCTGCTGCGGCGCCCCCCGTGGCAGCGCGGACTCCAGGCTCACGTGCTCCTGAAGCATCGCCTCCGCGAGCCCCAGGGCCTTGTTGCAGAGGGTGGGCAAGAGAGAGGAGAGGTGCAGGATCCGGCGCAGGCTGCTGCAGCAGGCCATCGCTGATTCCTTCATTTCTCCTGATGCAGATGATCCTTTCTCTTCTTCTTCATGATGTAGATGATCGCTTGTACTGCGGCCTCCGCCTGCCTGCTGCTGCAGCTCCTTGAGTAGGCCCACCGCCGTCGCTGGAGGCCTCCATAGCGTCACCGTGGCGCCCGTCGACTCCATGCTGTAAAAGTCGCGGCTTTCTACCTTTCGTTACGATTCTTTGCACCTCCTGCCGCCCGAGAGTGAGCCGCACGCGCGTTGGGAGGACGTGGCAAAGTATTACTCGCAAGAAAAGACACAAAAGGTGGGTACGAGAGGTTTTTGTCTTAATTTTGAAGGTATTTTGAAAACAACTCACTAAAATCCCCCAAAATTTCTAGGTTTTTTCTACCTCCAAAGTTTATTTTTTAAAATGTATATTTCAAAATTTGAAGGTGAGATTACACAAAACCTAGGTTTTTTTAGAGCATTGGGACTCTGAAGAAAAGACACAAAATGTTGTCAAACCCACCCCCGAATGTTGAGGGCTTCGCACGACTAAATATCCTTTTGACCGTTCGATCTAACCAGTTCGGCCCACTTGCTTGTTGTCCCAATAGCGGCAAAAACTTATATTGTGTGCAATCTAAAATCGAGCTCTTGAAGGTGTAGTGAGAACCCACCCTTAGTTACATGACCCTCTTGTAATGGGGCTTTACACAATTGACTAAAAGCAGCGACGTGACCTCTATGTTCCATAACTAAAACTCTCTATTGGAGTTTAGCCACAAAAGCGCAATAAAACATCAATACATGCTTATGTAAGAAAATAAGTAAACAAAACCTTTTAAAAAATTACTTAGCTTTCAAAAGGTTATCATTTCTATAATGTTGAATGTGATCTCACTCAGATTTGTGTGCTCTTATCATTGGACTAAGAATGTATAACTTGATGCCTCATGGTGATGTTGTTTAGACATTCGAATGAGAGTGTTGGACAAAAATCATACAAATGGGATGCTTTTAGTCTGTGATTGATGTTTATAGTCATCTCTATCATAGATATTGGGGGAGGAGGAAGGAGAGATGAATACCAATAATATAGCGATTGCATATATATATATATATATATATATATATATATATATATAGAGAGAGAGAGAGAGAGAGAGAGAAAAGAAGAAGTATATAAGAGGAGAAAGGAACAAGAGAAGAGAAATTTTTAAGAGACCTCAAAGCGAGTTTCAAAGATCCACAATGGTAAATTTGATCCATTAATTATAGATCGAGTTATTGTCAACACTACAAGAGGCTCTTCACATTAGCGACGCTCATAGCGACGCCAGCTGGGGTAAAAAAAATAACCGAGCGCGCCCAAAAACTCAGATCTCAGATCTGAGTTTTTCGACGCCCTCAAGCAAAGAGCAGGTAACGCTCTCCCTCACTCTCTCTCTCTCTCTCTCTTTTTCTTACACACACACACACACACACACACACACACACACACACGAGGAGAGGAAGGAGAGACAGGTATGCTCCTTCCCTCTCCTCATTCTCATGTTCCCTTCCTCTCTTTCTCTCTCCCTCGCTCTCTCTCTCACACACACACACATACACACACACATATAGTGTTTTTGAGAGAGAGAGAGAGAGAGAGAGAGAGAGTGCAAAAACGCACACACATACATAAACAAAGAATGCACACACACATTGAGAGAGAAAAAGAGAGAGAGAGCATGCATAAACAAAAAACGCACGCATTGAGAGAGGAAAAGAGAGAGAGAACATGCATAAACAAAAAACGCACACATTGAGAGAGGAAAAGAAAAAGAAAACATGCATACGATTCAAAAAAACGCACACACATTGAGAGAGAAAGAAAGAGAAACTAAGGGAGCGTCGTAGGAAACTAATTAAAATTAAAAGACCTAAAGATCTAGCCGACGAGGAGTTGAACTGAAGACCTATTATTCAAAAGAGAAATGGCATAATCAATCTATCATACTTGGCATGGGTGATAGAAAGGTTATACCATTTATCTCTTTTTATTGGCACACACATCCACACACGCGCACACACACAGGAAGAAGAGAGTTATAACGTCGTAGGAAACTATTTTAAAAGACGTTAAAGATTAGGTTATATGTAGACTTACATTAAATTAGATTTAGGTTTATTTTTAACTAGATTTACATTTATTTAAGCTAGATTTAGATTTATGTTATATTAGATTAGATGCGGGTCTCCATAGACTGCGATGCCTGCATGAAGCGGGTGAAGAAAGCCCTCAATGGAATATAGGGTATTGCTGCCTTCACTCATAGTGGGCTCCGTCGATCCAAAAGTACTGGTGAAATGTCTTCAGAAGATAGGGAAGAAGGTGGATCTTCAGGGCGGCAAGAGTCACTACATCCCCGACACAATGACCATCTAGACAACCTCTAGTCATTAGACTTACGTTAAATTAGATTTAGCTTTATTTTTAGTTAGATTTACGTTTATTTAGATTTACGCTTATTTACGTTAGATCGAGTCCACGCAAGAATTACTTACGGTTTAGGGTTTAGAGTTAGACGAACAGTGAAAAGATCTACTGTGAAAAGATGTTAAGATGAAGTGAAGTGCTACAGCTAGAGAAGAGGCAAAGGGATTTTGTCCACTACATGCAGTATCATGTAGACGTGGGTGTCTAGATTTCTTGTACCCACAAATATAGGTATTGACCAATAAAGACGAGATTATAACCCGGTGGTTCTGATCTCCGTGCACCTCTAGACCGAGGTGTGCGGGGATTGGACATGACTAGAGAATGTGAGGTAAAGAGAGAGAGAGAGAGAGAGAGAGAGAGAGAGAGAGAGAGAGAGAGAGAGAGAGAGAGATAAGACGAAGAATGCCAATAGAATATTAAATTTGTTGTCTAGGTTATAAGTTTTTAATCCTCATTATGAGTAGCGACGAGGATGTGGGACCGTCCAACCGAAACACCTATCTCTCAACGAGGGTCTTATGTCCTTGTAATCAATGCAAGCATGCTGTGCGACGGACAAGACGTGTTTCTTTGCAGCACGTTCGTGAATTTGGCGAGTTCGATCCATCTATTATAGATCGAGTTGTTGCCAATTATAACTCGTCGGACTCTGACGCTGGCCAACAAGCAGCAATCTTGCAACCCAATAGACGTGTTCGCAGGCGCTTTGGTCAAGCAGCATATGTGAGGCCACAAGATGTAGCCTCTGACAGCTCGGGGGATGATCATGCAGAGCACATTCCCAACGAGGCAATGTTTGAGCCCGAGATTGATGAAATGATCGAGACGATCATGGATTCAGAAAGGCTTATCTATGATGATATGAAAAGTGAAGCCGATACATCATTGTATAATGGAGCACGTATGTCTAGATTGAAAGCACTCCTGGTTCTTCTCAACATGCAGGCAAAGTTTGGATGGAGTGACACTAGCGTCACAGCGCTTTTCAGGTGATCTATTACAATTAGTTTACTTTAATAGAACTCATGGTGTATAATGATCTGATAGATTTTTACACGACTGTATCATATTTTTATGTTGTGTAGATTGCTGAAAGAGCACATTCTACCAGCTGACAATGTGATGCCAGATTCCCGAGATGAAGCAAGAAAGATTTTGCGAAACTTGGGGATGGATTACAATTCTATCCACGCTTGTCCTAATGACTGCATTCTTTTCAGAGGGGAATACACAGACATGGAGAAGTGTCCGAAATGTGATTCCGAAAGATATCGAGTAGATCTCCACGGGACAAAAATTCCACAAAAGGTTTTGCGACATTTTCCTTTGCTTCCTCGCATCAAGCATTTCTTCGAATGTAAGTCCATGGCCGCCCTAGCATCATGGCATGAGGAGAATAAATCTTCGGATGGTGTGCTACGAATTCCTGCAGATTGCGCAGCCTGGAAACATATAGATGGAACATGGTCGGATTTTGCCAGGGAAGCTCGAAATTTGCGCTTAGGCCTGGCTATGGATGGCGTAAATCCATTTGGTCAAAGATCAACATCTTACAGTGTATGGCCCGTTGTCATCGTCAACTACAACATTCCCCCGTGGTTGACTACGAAGAAGGGGCACCTATGGCTAAGCTTGATTGTGCCAGGGCGATATAAAGTGGGGAATATGGATGTGTATCTTCGTCCACTATTGGAAGAGCTACAACAATTGTGGATTGGCATAGAGGTGGTGGATATGAGCCGACACACAGGACGACGGAATGCTTTGATCAGAGGTATTCTAATGTGGACCATGCATGACTATCCCGGGCTAACAGAATGCTCAGGTGATCTATTGACACTCCTCTCTCAGACACTGTAAATCTGGTTTTTCCCCATAGTTGATCTATTATCATGTGTATACATGCAGGGCTTCAAACAAGCGGATACAGAGCATGTGTCACATGTGGACCTAGACTGAATGCACGTAGGGCACCCTCACTGAAGAAGCAAATCTACGAAGGTCATCAAGCGTATCTTCCGGAGAATCATGTGTTACGCGACGGCTTTTTGGAAAGAGAGCCACCAAGGATGTCTGCACAAGCATGGTTAGAGCAGAAGGAGATGTGCGATGACGGATTGCCTCCAGGGATGAAGAGACTATCTCTATGGTACGAGTTACCATACTGGCCTCGACTCGTGATCAATCACTTGCTCGATCCAATGCACATATTCAAGAATGTGGGTAATCTACTATGGGACCATTTGACCGGCAAGAAAGATACTTTGGGAGCCAGAGTTGACCTTAGAAATGTGGATCGTATGGAGCAATATTGGCCGCAAACAGCGTCTGATGGATCGATAAAACTTCCTAAAGCACCATGGATTTTCACAGGAGCCCAAGAACGCAAAGTAAAAGAGGCCATTCGATCTTTGCGGACCCCCACTGGCGTAATGCACTCGCTCCGAACGTGTTTTACTAAAGAAGGAAAGCTTACCGGTTTGAAGTCACACGATTGGCATAAAATGTGTCAGGTACGTTCATAGTGGACTTTAATATCATTGCATAAAATGTGGACTTTAATATCATTGCTGCACATACTTTACAGTTTATTTACCGGTTGCCATTGAGGGATGTTTGTCTCTCGACATCCGTAACACAATCTACAAACTTGCAAAGCTGGTGCAATGGATCTCACAAAAGGAGATCGACGTAGACTCCATACCATTCGCCAAACTAAATGCTGCGGAGCTTGTGTGCATGTTTGAGAAACATTTTCCTACTACAATGCTAACCATTCAGGTGCATCTTCTTATTCACATAGTTGATGAGGTGGAAATAGCTGGCACAGTTCATTCCAGATGGATGTTCTTCTTAGAGCGTTTCATGAAAACGCTTAAGGGATATGTGCGTCAAAAGGCACGTCCGGAGGGTAGCATGGCAGAAGGTTGGTTGGTATCAGAGTCCCTAGTGTACATTGGAGAGTGGTTAGACGGATTTGATAAATCCCGGGACACGCTATGGCGAACCATAGATGATGAGCGCATATCTGGGATTGTCATGTGCAATCTCGGTGTTGAGAAGAAGATGACGGAAGATCTAGAGGCTAAAATCAACCGATTTTGCATGCTTCACAATCCAGTGATGCAAAAGTGGATTTCACAATATGAGGATGCAAAGCAAGAGCGACAAAGGGCACGAATCGAGTGGAGACGGGGAAGACGACCACCGATGCACTATCCAGCGGTTCTGGAGAGCCTACCAACCTTCATGAGCTTAAGATGGTTGCACAACCAATTGAAAAGCGCACAACAATGCGGTGACGAAGTGACTGAAGAAGAGTGGGAGTACTCTCGGGGTTGCGCGACCAAGGTAAGTTTGCAATGTACGACTAGCAAGTGACTTTATTTATAAACGTTTGAACGGCCACTCATAATCTTTGTTCGTTGTAGTATAAGTCATACACAGCAGCATGGTGTAAAGGTCGACATTTTAGGGTGGAACGAATCGACAAAAAGCGTTTTACTCAAGATTGTGGAATCATGGCAAAATTTGAACAGTCTAGTCGACGACGTTCCTCTGATGCAGATCCGTGGTGGCGGAACTCACTTACTTCGGCACGCTGCAAGAGATTTTGAGGATCGATTACAGAGGATTTTTTGTCGACTTGTTCGACGTGCAATGGTTCAAGATAATCATGGAGGGTCGAAACGCTACTGTGCGTAGAGGAGAGTCTGGTTTTCTTGAGGTGGATTCTACTAAGAAATGGACTGACCTAAGAGACACTTTCGTACTACCCGAGCATTGTGAACAAGTAAGTATATAAATAGTTAACATCCCCCTTTTACAAGTTATGTGCTTGAAAGCTCTCATGTAAGTTATGTGGCTCTGGCAGGTAGTATTTCATCCTACAAAGTCTACATCAAACTGGTGGTACGTCATAGAGTTAGCCCCTCGTAGTGCAAGGACATATGAAGGCTACCATGTGCCAATCACAACGACATCAATGGAGGAGATCAGAGAAGATGCTCAATCAGAAGCCGCTGCGGTGGTGCCAGACGAGCATCAAGATGCTACTGCTCTATATGGGGTGCATGCAGAGGAGCTACAAAATGAAACAGAGGATATGTGTTTAAACGGAGAGCTCTATATAGATATAGGAAGTTATGCTGAGTTATGCGAGGATGAGAGAGAGATCTCTTAAAGCCACAAATATTGTATTTGAACAATTTTGCTCCGTGCTGTAAAAGCTCTAGCTCTTTTCTACTCGCGCTCACATCTTTTGATTGAAAATTCTGAGTTTTCGACTTGCCTCTTCTACCACTCGATTCATTGCGTCATTGTATTTATATGCGTCATTACGTCATTGTATTTAATGGTCTTTGCGTCATTGTCTACTCTATTCATTCAATATTAAGTTTAAATATTCGTGTGTTTAATGCAGGTATGGATGATGAGGAGTTTCTTTCTTCTTTGTCACCGCAGCAGAGACAGTGGTACGTGGAGCGTCATCGCTCTGGCGCATCATCGCGCGTTCCTACACCATCCGCATCTCCCTCTCTTTCGGAGCATTCGGCGCGCTCCGAAGCTTCGGCGTCGACGAGACGAGCGTCACACTCTTCTAGACACCGGCGCTCTAGTGGTGGCGGTGGCGGTTGTTGTGGGGATTCCGCCACCGATGCCTCCACACCGCCTCGTGTTCGACGAGGCTCTTTACCCTCCCCTTCTTTGCCCGCCCCCACACCAGCCACAGCATCGCCGTCTACGCCAGGTTTTGCACGGTTGACTGTTCCTAGAAGCTACACACCTCTACCTACTCCGCCAGGAGCCACCCCACTCGACACTCCTCGCTTCGGGGCCGAGACGCCGGTGGAGACACCTGACGTCCGTACCCCCATCGACACGCCGCTAGAGACCCCTGCCGGGACACCCAGGTTCACGCGTCACCGGCCAGAGGGCTTGCCTTACTCCGTCGACATCAGCGGCGGCATCATCATGGATGATGACGGCAAGAAGGTGATCTCGCGCATGCGTGGTCTTTGCTCTCAGCTGTTTAGACAGTATATACTAAACAAATGGAGTGAAGTACCAAGTGATTTAAAAAACAGAGTCATCAGCATACT
The DNA here is from genome assembly GCF_014529385.1 of Adiantum capillus-veneris. Lineage (NCBI taxonomy): Eukaryota > Viridiplantae > Streptophyta > Polypodiopsida > Polypodiales > Pteridaceae > Adiantum > Adiantum capillus-veneris. Next base: position 137,115,544 of record NC_140955.1, on the reverse strand, counting down.
TCATGATGAGTTTCCCGTTCCAACACGGGATCAGCGCTTCAATGAAGACCTGATGAAGATTCGAATGCGCGAATACTGCAAACACAAGCGTTCCGAAGTGCAAAAAGCAATCAAGAATGGGTGGAATAGGCCAGATTGGCTGGCCAAAGAAGATTGGAAGAATGCGAAGAAAGCAGCGCGCGAGAATCCCGACAAGTGGAAGCAACAAAAGGATGCAGCCAGAGCGCGAGTAGAGGCAGGGAGCTCGCACCACTTGGGGAGCGGTGGATGGGCATCATTTGAGGCCGATTTTGTAAGTCTTTTCACATTGCTCTTTATGCATGTTCGATAGTTTAGGGTTTATGAGTTTTTTAGTTCTAACATAATGAAATCTTTGTATGTTTTAACAGTGGTCGATGACAGGACGTGATCCCACACCGTACGAGCGCGAGTACGCAGGCAGGAAGGGCTTAAACGCCCTGATGGACATTCTCAGTTCTCGCAGCGGCATGGTTAGTATTAGGGTTTACTCTTTTTTATTTTTTGTATTGTTTTATAAATGTCGTTATATGTTTATACTTACTGAAAACTGTCTTATTGTCTTTTTTTGCAGAATCCGACAGATACGCCGCTTGGACGCGATGAGACGTCTGATTAGACGACGTCAGTTTAGCCGTAGCTAGATAGCATTAGTTTAGGGTTTCTCATAGCTTATGTATCATGAGACGGATTTTATACGTCTTTTTGAACCATGTATATTATTACATTTGTCACCGCAATTCCTTTTGCCAATCAATTCTTTATGCCTATGATGTTGTACAATTGTCATTATTACATTTGCCAATCAATTCAGTTTGTCTATGATGTGTACAATTGTCAATTTTGCAAACAATGCGTCTTGTCGGTGACTATTTTGGGTCTATTATTTACCTTTGCACTTTTTTTAAAAAGTGAATCAAGTACAATATGGTTGATGGGTGGCAGGCATTCAATGCCCTGCCACCAAAAAAATATTCTCTCAGGCGTCGCTATATGCGTCGCTATTTATGGCTCTGTAGCGTCGCTATATGCGTCGCTATACTCTTCTGTGGGAGCGTCGCTATAAGCGTCGCTATAGGCGTCGCTATGAGCGTCGCTATATAGCGACGTCTATAGCGACGCCTATAGCGACGCCTATAGCGACGCATATAGCGACGCTCTCGTAGCGACGCTTTTAGCGACGCTTATAGCGACGCCGGGGGTTATAAAAACCCAGTGTATTTCCGTCGCTAAGAGCGTCACAAGAACACATAACCTCTTGTAGTGCAACCACAATTCGTGACCTTATAGAGAGAGAGAGAGAGAGAGAGAGAGAGAGAGAGAGAGAGAGAGAGAGAGAGAGAGAGAGAGAGAGAGAAAAGAAGAAGTATATAAGAGGAGAAAGGAACAAGAGAAGAGAAATTTTTAAGAGACCTCAAAGCGAGTTTCAAAGATCCACAATGGTAAATTTGATCCATTAATTATAGATCGAGTTATTGTCAACCACAATTCGTGACCTTATGCGTGTATTGTCCATATTGTGTATTGAATAGCACTCATTTTTAATTCGTTAGGACTCTGATGGTGAATGTTGGGCAACAATTCTGTTACCTGCAAGCCCGCCTGCAAGGCGACTTTGATGGTGAATGTTGGGCAACAATTCTGTTACCTGCAAGCCCGCTGCAAGGCACATTCGTATGAGATATACTCAAACATAGAGCACTGCATTTTTGCCTAAATCGCCTTCTGAAGAGTATGTAGATGTGTGTGTGCAGGAAGAGTGTGCAGAGAGGAGACAAGACAGATGTTTGCTGGAGCTACAGAGTGAGATTATCTCACTTACTCCTTATTGCTCTATATATCCAATAGAATGATGTAGCGGTTAGTGTAAGTGTGGATGGAGTCTCATCCATGCTTGCCTTTATGCCAACAACCTCCAACTTAAATGCCTATGTGATCATAAGTGGCCTAACTAAAGTTATTATGTACAAAACTTGTGAAGCATAACCATAGCTTCACCCTCACCCATCGAGTCTATGCAATTTGTAAACCCCTCCACAGCTAAGCTCTTCATAAGAGCATTTGCAAGGTTGTCATCTGCATGGATCTTAACAAGTTTGATCCGCTTATTTGCTAACACATTTCATATGAAGTGATACCTCATCTTCGGTGTTTCGTTTTGGAAAGAAACATAGGATTCTTTGCCAAAGATATGGCACTTTGACTATCATAGTATAGCTCTAGAATCTATTAATCCTTCTCTAGATCTCCCACCATATGTGCCAACCACATATGCATCCTTGTTGGTCTCATACATTGCAAGATACATATCCTCAGTAGTGAAAGAAATCGTACAATTTTGAAGAAGGATAAATGCATGATAATGTGGTACACTAGCTACCCTATATTTTGCATTGGAAGCCACAACTAGTATTTTGCCAATATCTCCATTGAAAATTAGACATGGACCTAAAAGTATGCATTTGGAAGAAGGATATCGAGTTCCTGTAGGTGACATACTACACAACAACCTTTAATTTTATTTGATAGGAGAACTTGGTTTGTAGCTACCATCTTACTACCAATATCCGGGACACATGTATCTATTTCACCTTATCCTGCATACACTTAGATCATATGATCTCCAAAAGATAGTCCCACCAACAAATATAAAATTATAGCCAGATGTAGACTTTCTATTGTCTACATTCTTTGCATAATCTGCATCCATGTATTTAACCATGGATGCATCACTTCTCCTGAATTGTAAGTAGTTACTTGTACATTTCAAGTAAATAAGGATATGTTTCATTGCATCCCAATATTTCTTGCTAGGGTTAGCCATTAAAAACTTACCACTCCCATAGCAAATGCAATGTCTGGTCTTGTAGCCACCATAGCATACATGAGATTGCCCACTATTGACATATATAGAATCTTAGTCATCTAGGCCTTCTCAACATTAGACTTAGGAGAATCATTCTTGCTTAGTTTCAAATATGTTGGCATGGGAGTACTTGAAGCCTCCCCCCCTGCCAGGGATTTAATAATTACGTAATTACCTAAAATTCTGTGTGATCACAAGGTCTTATTAACGTATTTACATAATCACACTTAACATGATCACAAAGAAGCTAATTGAGAGCAACACTGAAACCCACAAATAGCCCGTCAGGCTTTTACGTTTTCTGTGGAGGCCAGTCGGGGAAACCCTAAAGCTCGGTGGGTGTGCAACTTAATATATAGAGGGCCCCGATCGGGCCCACGGGGTATTGTTTCTTGAACCACTCTCAGAGAGAGAGAGAGAGAGAGAGAGAGAGAGAGAGAGAGAGAGAGAGAGAGAGAGAGAGAGAGAGAGAGAGAGAGAGAGGGAGGGGACCGCCTTCGTAGATACATCAAGAGGAGAGAGGAGTGGTATGGGAGCGTGCTTTGTGTCGCAGTGTGCGGCACCAGTGGAGTACCTCACCACATGATCCGGGTGTGTGTGTTATGTGTATGCATGTCTTTTCTCGTATTGTATGGCATCCATAAGGTATCTTACCACACAATGTGAATGTGTGCATAAGATGCTCTGCGAAACAGTGCTTATCGAGGTGTCATCACCTCGCTTACGCGGGGAATATGGTGTCCTTGTGGTAAGTATTGGCTCATTGTCTAGGTAATACGTCGGTAACGCAGAGATTCTAGTATTCTTATGGTGAGTCAACTTCCCTTCCCCTTTCCAAAAAAACATCTAGGCAGCGGTCGGTAACACAGCCATATGATGCTCGTATGCAATCCATTATTGCTTTTTAGATTTGGGCGGCACTCGATCGGTAACGCGGCTAATTGGGTGTCGTTTGTTAGAAGCATTTATTTTTGCATAAATGTGGCATTCAGGTCGTTAACCCGCTCGTATGAATGCCATATAATTTGTATATGCATGTGCAATTCATTTTTCTTAAGTATTAAGTATATGAAATACTTGGTTGGTAACGCAGCTGTGAAGAGTATTTCATATACAAATGTTTGAATTGTTTGAAGTTGTTGTTTTTAAGTGTTCTTGCATGTGAAAATATATACTATCTAATCATATTCAAAATAAAATTTTATTCATCAATTATCGTTGCTATTTTAAATGCTACGTATAGGATTCATAAAACTTAGAACATATATGATATTGCTTATACAACCTTAACAATCTCTACACTACTGAATAACATCCTTGCAAAACCAAATGCTATAGTTTCACTAAAATTCACACCATGCTATTTCTATATGTCTACAAATAGCTAATATACTATCAATTTAAAAAGGTATATGCGCACATTTCGCATGTAAGATGTTCATTTTAATCTTTTTAAAGAGAAAAACGTTCTATCCAATTTATAAGTGGTTTGCTAAAATCCCACCAAATTTTCAGAGTTTTTTCACAAAATTTTACACTATTAATGTTTTAAAATGAGGTAAAAGGAGATTGGCAATATGTACATTACGATGCACATATTTTTTAATGTATCAATGTTTTTTGAAGTGATAACTTGCAAAATGTAAACTCACGTCTTATGGTCCATCACAATATTTTGAAATATTTTGGATTTTTAACCTATACTGTTCATTAATCTCGATGGTTTTCGTTGGAGTTCTTGTTTTTATTGCATTTTGCACGGTTGAACATAGCATTTTAAAGTTAAAATGGTTATCAACTTGAATGAAGATAATCTTGCACAATTTTTTGAGTCTTTAAATCACAGGTATGATTTGTCTGAACTAGTGTGAGAGTGCAACATGCAAAATATGGATTCATGTCTTATGGTTTATCACAATATGATGAAATGTTTTGGGGTTTTTAACCTGTATTGTTTGATATGGATGGTTTTCTTAAGAGCTACTCGTTTTTAAAGCATTTTACATGATTAAACATAGCACTTTAAAGTGAAAATGGTTTTTAATCTGTATCAATATAATCGTGCACAATTTGTTGAAGTCTTCAAGTCACGGTTATGGTTTGTCTGAATTAGTGTGATTGTGTCGGTGCACCCATGAAACTGTATTTGATATGTTCTTTTTTATTGTCCAGTGAAAAAAATGAGGCCAGAGCAAAAGAAAATTATTATGCGTGCCATTCGAAAAGAATGTATTTTGGCAATACCTTCATGTGCAAATAGTTGCATACAAAAGATTAATGAAAGTGACGTCTTCATTAAAGATCTCACTAGCGCTATATGGGAGAACATAGAGTGTAGGTTGCGAAGCGAAGGCCAGTATGAGTTGTTGCTTCCTATAGGAATCAAAGAATTTGACCCCCACCACCACAAGATTAGGATAGTGCTGGGAAATATGAAAGTGTGCTACACAGAGACGTAAAAGAAGATCTTACTCCCACTTGCAATATGATAAAAATAGAGCTGTGGGACAAACAATGAGAGGAGTAGAAGATAAAGATGAAGCGGGTGAAATCTCAAGACGAAGCCTCCTTACCAAAGGAATTGAAAATGACACAAGATGCGTAAGCGGCCGTAGGTAGTCGATCAAATGCCAGCGGCACTGACACAATCATGCGCACAACATTGAATGCCAAATGTGCTGATCTGATCGACATTCCCCACAAAGCCGTGGTGAAGGTGCAAGGATTGGAGCATGCGCTTTTGGTGGATGCACATTATACACCATTAAAAGCATTTCTTTCTTTCTAGAGAACATTATATATGTAGGAAAATGCTACAAGGGAGGGAATGAAACAAAATTTGATAGCTTCCAGATAGAGCAAGTAATGAAAACACTTCACTCCTCCATTGTAAGATGCATTGTCTTTACCATCAAGGCCCCCTGGATCACAATCTTCCCATACTATAATGGGGGCACCTTGGGAGACATGATGTGCCGCATGCCATTTGCCCAAGGAGTGTTCAGATGTTACATGCACAAGCTACAATATGGATGGAGGACATTGCCACCAACCAATCAACACTTACCAGAGATAGAGACTACACGTCTCAAAGTAGTGATTGAGAAGACGCCAAAAATCTTACATGCTCTTATTGATGGCGTTGCAACTGCTCACTCAACTGGTATAGTGCACAGCGACTTACATCCTTTCAACATAATGCTAGATTTGAAAGGCATCGAGAACTAGAACATGATCATCACCACCCAGCCATGCCCTATATAGACCCTTTCCCTGTTAAATATAGGGGCCCCCTTTACTGCATGTTCGTTCTGGCCCTTGGTCGTGCCTGGTCCTACCCTTGGCATGACATTACTTCCCCCTTGCAGAAGCGTTTTCGTCCTCAAAAACAAGAGTGATGATACACTAATGTTTTCTATAGTGGCATCCTTCATGGATCCAGCTGTTTGTTTGACCGGAACACGGTTCAGCAGGAGGTTCAATGAAACCAAGAGTAACATCTTGATTTTTCACATTGTTGTCCATTGCAACCATCTTGTGTTATCGTTTCCTATCCAATCATAGTGTGTAGCCTCCATGTAGAACACACATGAGTATGAAAAACGAGTTATCACACAAAGATGTACCCTAAAGAGTACCTCTTTTCACTTTCCATGAAAGTAACTTGCTAACATAACTCATCAGCCAAGTTTAAGTCCTTGACTTGTTTTCCATTTCAATAGTAAACAACCCTACCATAACTAATGTTCAAGGTTGAGAACTTGGTTTATACATGAAGAGACTACACCTAGTCGCAAACATGCTTCAACTAATGGTAAACAAACTTCAAGTAGAGCAATAAATTCTTACTAATTGGATCGCTTGGTGCTAACGTACGCACTTTGCATATCCTTCAGCACAAGATTACACTTTGTAATCTGCCTATCCCCTTGGATAACTGACAGTACTGATATGTTTTCCCCACGGTTTACAGTCAGTCTTCCTAGATGGCCCGTAAAACGGGGATCACAATATCACACAACATTGCTGAGCAAACAACAATGTCCTGATGAATAACCATCTTGGTTAACGTGAAAAATCCACAAGCACCCAAACCGAGCCTTGACCTCTATTGGTGATTGGTAGATTCAAAAGTAAGCTTAGAGAGATGCTGCACATAGAGTGCAAAATCCTTCATAAGCAAAAAATGTGATGAATATGCCTGCTTCTCCAAATTAGCTTTTGCTAAACACTAGGACCCATAACACCTAGTGTGCATGCATTTAGCAAAAAATAGATTTGAACCTGTATATCCATGATTAGCTTTGCCAATACTTATGGTGAATGTGATGCTCGTAGCACACATTAAAGAGGGATGTAAATAGTTCAAAAAAGAAACTAAATACTTTCTGCTGCAATCATTTGCAAGCCTTGCTAAGACGTTTGAACCATAATAGATGGTGAAACATTAATCACTTCTAGGGACAAACAATGAAACTTTTTCATTAACAACTTAGAGCCTTGCTATATGTATAAGCAACCATTTGTAATGTTGTTTAGTAGTACTTGTATTTGAACAAGTCATTCTAAGTATCCGACAATTTTTGGCCACCGAAATTTCTCTTGATACGTCGTGCTGAAAATGGTCTAGAAAACAAATTTGACCAGCACCTAGGGACTTTGTTGAGACACATACTTGAAATAATGGACCCCAGTGTCAGTCCAAAGACTCATATTCTCCACATGTGGAATATGTCTCATGTAAGGATGTTTTAAAAAGAACATCCTTCAAGTACAAGAAGTACTTGTGTGTGGAGGTAACTCTAAACACTCCACGACAAGAGAGAGGGACCCTCATTCATTGCTCCACACTGGCTAAACCGAACTCCTTGAGTCCCTAGACCATGTTGTATCCCATGTGACAACATGTGCCAAATCGAATCCGACAAGTGGGTTCATAACAACATAATGGACATTGGACACTACGGCCCAAAATACTTGTTTCAACATGCCCTTGGCATGGCCCTGGGGATTGAACTGAAAGTTAAATTACCCGTATTGAAATGCACAGGTGCACGTCTCCCACCTGTGAAAAGACCAAGCAACATTGCACTGGAACCCGGGGTGTTAGCAGCTGGACATACCCTAGGGAGAATGATTGCTCGACAGGATATTATTTTTTGTAATTATTCTTTAATTGAGAAAAACCGTCACCTTACCTTTGTAAATAGTGGGGCTTGTAGAAGCTTCCAGATTGTATCCCAATTTTGACATTTAGATTGAGTAGATGGTTAAATTGGAAAATTAGGGTTTGAGATTGTAAGGTATTTATACCACTTTTGACCTTAATGAAAAAAACCTTTGTCATTTTTAAAAAAGTTATGTCTGTGTGAGTGAGCGTACTCTGTATACGAGAGAGAGTGAGAGTTTTATCTTGACACTACGTGTGCATCGTTGGTCGGAATCGAGTGCGGAGAAGTATAGAGTGTTGCCCCCGAAGAGAGCTACGCGCCAATACCTACATTGCGGGTGTACGGTCTGGTTTCGCAAACTTGACCCACGCGCTACATCTGGTGATTCGGTGAGCATACATTGTCTGTTTTCGCATTTCAGCATATCCACGCATTAGCATTGAGTAGAGCTACACATTAGGCACTTTAGTTTTTGAAAACGATGACCTGCAAATTTCGACCAGACATCCTACGTGATTTTGCACCAGGTGTTTAGGGTTGGGATTTTGGTTCATGGACATTAGGGAGAGCAACCTATTGGTGTTAATAGGGTCTCCTTCAAGTTATGTGGCGTTTCGAGAAAATTTGTTGGGTATTTGGCTCTTGAAAGCGTTGTAGGTAATCTCCTCTTATGTACTCCTGAAGACTGTAGCTTAGACATTGGGTAGAGACCTCTGTAGGTAGTAGTTGAGAGTTGGTCGCGAGTGTAGGTTGACACCCTATGCTTGCTTCCACGCGCCTGCGGGTTGAGCTTCGTCCTTAGCTGACAAATCTTGTTAGGTGAGTTCTCGCTGTGCTGACGTCCGTCGTGGCGTATCCACCAACATTGGCGCCGCTGCCGGGGACCAAAAACCCTAGGTAGGTGACCGAGACTAATCCTTGAGGATAGGGATTCTCTAGCTTTCCAGAGTCTCGTTTTACATTTAGATAGGATCAGAGGGTGGAGGACTCTCTAGGTCTTAGGAGGAGTCTAGGGAGCGAGTGTCTGGCCTAGATCCTTCGACTTAGGTAGACTTAGGCAGACTTAGATAGTTTTAGGTATTAGTTGAGTTGTGGTGTAGAGAGTAGGAGTTGGAGTGGTAGAGGCGGTGGAAGGAGAGTCCAGAGAGGCCAGGAAGCAACCGAGACACCATTATCACCATCTCACATGATGAGTAGGAGTAGGGTAAGTAGGACATCATGATTTATGATCTCAAGCACTTCATGCATGTTATATTTGCTGTTAGGCTCATCACAAGGTTGTAAAAGATGAAAAACAGTGTTTAGAAGTTGAAGTGAAGTTCAAAAGTTTCTGTGAGTGTTTCTGAGAGAGTTGCAAAGCATAGGGAGTACTTCTGTCAGGAAACAATTAAATTTTAAGCCAGGAGACTTCCTACGCATAGGATGTCTACAAGGTGTTCTGGTGAAAATTTTGAAATTCTGAGTTGATCAATGTGTTCAGAAGGTAGGTTTTACCCTACTTTCACATGGAAAGTGGAAGTTTGACCATATCTTGAAAGGATAAGGCCAGATAGAAAGAAAATTGCCAGACATCCTACCCAAATTTTGCCAAGGCATTATTTTAAGACCAAAACCATAGGATGGCTGCATGAGCATGATCTGCATGATTTATTGAGTGCCTGAGGAAGGTTTCATTTCAATTGGGTGAGAAAATTGGGTTTTAAGCAGACTTTAGCATTTTTGACTGAAAAGGGCTAGGATAGTTAAAATTGGGGTCTTTTGAAATCCAAACCAAAATATAAGCATAGCACTAGGTTGCTGACATCAAGGGGAAGCTGTGGCTCAAGTTTGGGGTCAAACAGACCATATAGACATCCTACGCGTAGAATGTGTTCTGTGTGATTTAGCACTCCAAACTCAACTTTCAGCATACCAAAGTGATCAGCACCTTAAGAGGAGTCTGTACTTTGCATTTGAATCCATTTTGACCAGTTAGACATGCTACATGTAGGATGTCTACTGCATGATATTGAAGCCAAAAACTGACTGTGGGTATAGTAGGGTGTTGTATAGCTTGAGGCAAGCATCAGGCTGTTGGAACAGATTTCTGATCAATTGACCAGCTTATAGGTGTCCAAATCAAAAATTTAAAACAACTGTGGACTCAGCACATCAAGAGAAATCTATAGTGTAAAATCCAGGCAAAACAGAGCAGGGAGACATCCTAGCGTAGGATGTCTACAGGGGCTTAGTGAAGAGAAAAGCTGATTGAGGACATAGAGGGATATTCCAATTGACTTAAGAGTTCTAGAACTTCTTTCAAAAGTGAAATTGGAACTTGTTTGACCTTTTGACGGAGCAAAGACTGAATTAAGACTTTCCCTGTAAACTGACAAACATTCGAGTGAAGTACAGTTCTAGATTAGCAGACCTAATCAAGAAAATTCGAAGTGTATAAAATACAGTAGTGGTTGAGGTTAACCCTCCAGTTATACCAATCATTACTAAGACCACCTCTAGCGATTAAATGCTTTGATTCGATTGCCAAAATTAAACGCTTGTGTACAAGTATATTCAACGGCAAATCGAGAAGTTGTGTGGAAACTGATCCTTTGCCAGGTGAGTGGTTGGATTTGTGATAAATTGCATTGCTAAGTTTGATGAATTTAAGATCAAGAAGACACATTTTTAGAGATCAAAAGGTGGCAGGTGATCAAGGTAGCTTAGTGTCCACCGAGGAGAGTGTACCTCAGGCAAGGCTAGATCCACTAGCACCGATCATTGAGGAGGGTGATACTGACACTTCATTCGATAAGTGCTTCTTCATGATGGGTAGTCAACAGCTAGGAGGTTTCTCCGATAAAGGACCCATGCTAGGAGGAAGCACCTCCCAAAATCCTTTGAACGATTCCAAGTTCACTATAATCTTCTTAGAAGGAACAAACACTAGGGGAGCCCTAGTTTATTCTGACTATCGAGGACGCAAGTGTATTTGTATAGAAGAAAGACTTGCTCAGAGATTGGAGATAATTCGAGTCTATGATGATGGAGATAGATTCCGAGACAAAAAGGGGAACCACTATCTGATAGTTAGTAACCCTAAGGATTACAATAGATATGGAGATAATGTGGCAAAAGGAAAAATGGTTTCAGAAACTCAAGAACCGCCTCCAAACATTGATTGACCTGGAGCTCTTTTTATGTATGATAAGAAAACAACAGGGTCTCTACCTATAATGAGAATGTGGGAATTTACAAGCATGAGAGCGAGGGAGTAGTTTCTTATTTGCGATGCAAAGAACCCTACCCAAACGAATTAAGCAAAGACAAGGTTCTTTACTTACTCTCTTATGAAATTGCTATGGGAAAGGATATCATTTTTGTTGATAGGTACGGGCAAGAATACAAACGTATTCTCCCAGAAGAGGTAGAAAAGAAAACAGTTCCAGAGACATCAACATATGGCCCCGAAGAAGTGCCAAGGATCACCTATACCCCTAGCAAATCGACAAATTTATTTTCAGAAGAGTACCACGCGACATCGCATTCTAACCAACAACAGACGTCCAACTACCAGAACCAACAAGCAACCCAACCCTCCTTGCAGGCATGGCTTTGACAAAGTGCAACATTAGAACAAGACCTAAACCGACATGGTTATCTAGCCATAGGAGGTCTAAGGGATTTACAAGAACCACCACTCTATTCACGGTATCAAGGCGAGAGTAAGCCAAAAACTCAAGGGTCAATAGAGCCTGGAAGACAACCCGTAAAACGAGTTCGAAGAGATGAACCATCTCTTGCAAGAACCGTCAGAAATTATGGCCTAGGAGCACCTCTGGGAGAGGAACCCTCCCACTACCGAAGGCCAGAAGAGGTATATCGAGTAGGACGAGGAGAACCAATGATGAGATTTGTAGACCATCGTAGAATTAGACCTTCTCAGGTGCAAAAATGGGTAAACAAGAAATACACGGGAAATAGAGATCCTAGGGATTATGTAGCAGCCTTTGTGCGTGTAATTAGAGCTGAAGAGGTGTTAGGCTTTCCTACCCAATTTGTAGGGTTTGGACTGATCCTAGAGGAGGATGCTGCTACTTGGTTTGACTCTGTGGAGCGTAGAGACTTTGAGTCTATGGAGGAGGTGTTTGACGAGTTTATTGAGAAATTCTCACAAAGGGGGATAGCTCATAATACAGTCTCACAAATCCATAAATTCAAACAGAAAGAAGGGGAATCTGTGCGAAAGGCAGTCCTACGACTAAAAAGATATGTTAAGTTCTGCCCTGTGGAAGAACTGCCAACTCAGTCCAGAATTATGCTTATATTTATTCAAGGACTGAGGAATGCAGATCTCCAGAAGGACTTACATATGAAGAGGAGCACGGCGTTAAATGAGTTAACTAAGGAGGCTCTTTATCTTGTAGACAATTGTGCGGTTTACAAGGAGGGTGAATTCAAGGATCTGGACGACGATTCATCCTCACAACAAAGTGGAAGCAAGTCCGCTAAGACAACACTGAGAGGAGAAGTAGCTGTAAGCCAGGAGCAGCTTATGGAGGAAGTGCTAAAAAATATTAACCTATATGCCAAACCTCAAGCTAAACAACCAAAGTGGTGTGCTATTGAAAAAAAATGGACAAACCATGTGACGGAGGAATGTTACTATAACAAGGGATATGTGAGAGAACGACCATATGCTCCCCAGGCTCAGGTAGCATCTCCTCAACTTCCACCGATGCCTAGATATCAAGCAGGCAACCTACCAGGACCTGTAAGTGTAGAAAGACCACAACGAGTGTTGGGGCAGCAACCACCCCTACCAGGATTACAACCAATCGGCATAAGATACACACCAACAGTAACCGAGCCAGAAGAGACCTATGCAGGCATATTACGAAGATCCCAATGGATATGCTGCAAATCTTGTCTATTATCCACCGGAAGAACCCCCAACGCCAGAACCATGGAGCATGATGGGAAATGTAGGACCACCAACAACTGCACAGGCAACAGGAAAAGGAAGATATAGCTTGGATGAACAAACATTGTTGTTCATAGCCAATGGAGGCATGGGCGGGCAGAGACATGCATACCAACAAAGAGGAGCTCAAGGAGCACCTCAACAACCTAAGGGACCCTGCTACAAGTGTGGTGGAGACCATTGGCTAAGAGACTGTCCTCATGATGAAATCATTAGAGTCAACGCATATTGCACCGAGTGTGGAATTACTCATTTGATTCCTGATTGCCCTAAGAACCCGAGCAAAGGAGCAAAAACTACCTTGAATATGCTGGAAGCAGTGCCTCCTAGTGGAGGGTCAGAAAACGAGATAGTAGTACCTATTCAGGCAGTGACACGAGCCCAAGCTCAAAGAATGATGAATGAACCCATAATTGAAGAGCCAAAAACCGATGCCCCAAGATCAGAAATGAAAAATAAGAGAAGCACTTGGAAAGCTAGAAAGGCGCGTATGAAAGCCAGAAGAGAGCGAGAGCAAATGGCTCTATCCGAGGAGTTAAAACACACAAAGGATGGATTAGAGCGGTTAGAGAATCTAACTAGTCTAAGCTCACACACTGTGGCAACCATAGCACCCAAGGAAATAGCAGAACCCAAAAGTGCAGGATCAGGAGGATCAGTGTTGGCACAAAAGGTAAATGAGCAGTTAGACACACTTTTAAAAGCATACGAAGCCATACTCAAAAACAAACAAACCCAAGAGCAAAGAAAACAAAGCTACAAATGAAAAGCAAACGAGACAAAGACTATGGCCAATTCCGCCACGAAATTCTCTCCAAGGAGACAACCATGGCCATATCGACAGTAGCAGCAAACCAAACGACTTTTGCAAGAAAAACGATCAAACAGAGAGCGGTAGAGTTACAACTTTTACTTGCAAAGAAAATCCGCCAACCAAATCAACAACAAAGAGGAAACCTCGATGACGAATGCCAATAAGCATCTTGCTTATTCCCTCCTCTTGCACAACATTGATTTTTCCATGCATTGACCGAGTATGATCATATAGGGCCACATTACACAGCCAAGCATTAGCACAATTTTTAACCCATGCACAACACATACACCGAGGCGATACCTTGTCGTCCGGGAGGACTCCGGCTAGGAGGGGGGGAGGCATTCTCAAATGCGGACCCAATGGTAAAAAGAGCAAAAAATGGCATGTTTTTTGACTATTTTAGAGGGTTTTCATTTGATTGCAAATTCTTTTGGACTAACTTAGGTACATATGCCCTTATACAGCATGAATCTACAAGTATATGGGGCCAAACGCCAAATCAAGCCCCTAGGTGTGTGTGTATATAAGTAAAAATATCCATTTTTCGGGCAAAATATTGGTAAAACGGAGAAATCCGACCATAAAAATTGCATGTGAGTGTATATAGTGTTTTGTGGTGATGTTTTTGATTTATTATGATTTCTGGGGATTATTTGGGTTTAATTTGCTACTTTCTTTTTAATTCTACTAATTATCAGCAGAAAAACTTCAAAAATACAAAAGCAGGTGAAATACGGTTGTAATGAAAAACAAAAAATATGGGGATAATCAGTGACTATAGGACAGCCTATGGTACAATGGGGGTGCAATTATGTGAATGGAGCGGAAAGCGTGTTTTGGGCAGATTTTGACCGAAACGTCAAATTTCTCAGAAACTGGGCAAATGGAGTCCAAATCAAGACATTTTCGAGCTTAAACCGTATCTCGCAAGAAGTTGGGAGCACATGTCAAATTTCATGGAAAGTGGTTTGGGGACCCCCATTATAAGTTTTTTTTACTTCACTTAAAGCTCATTTCTACTATTGCCTTCTTGAGAGAGAGCTCTTGCCACCTAGAGCGAACCGAACTTCCAGCGGCTTCTACGATGCGCACGACCACCCGACAAGCTCCAGACAGGAGAGGTAGGCTCACCACCTTGAGCTTTTCGCGTATTTTTGATGTTTTGTCGCGAAAACTAGCGTAGGGTTCACACGGGAAGCTAGCAGTAGAGACCTATAGGTAGAAGTGGACACCTAACGGCTAACCCAAAAGCAACAAGGCTTCATCGATCGTTTACCCTAGCATAGGAGACCACTTTTGAATGCCCAAAGACGGCAAAAAACCATTGGGAAAAACCCTAACTTCTAGAGCCCTGCAAGAGGCCACCAAATGGTAAATTGGTGGAAAAGCGCCCAAATGCTACCAAAACTCATGGGTAGGAGCATCTCAACATGCTCTTCAAGTCTATATAGCCCACATGGCCATAAGGCGACCCGAAGCAGCACTAAGCTTCAGAAACGGCATCAGACACACAAAGCGTCAAATAGCTCTCACGGCCAAACCGCATGTTCGTTTGCCACCAAACTTCACAAGCGGCTTTCCTAGACCATCAACAACCAAGTCCTATGGTGGTAGACCACCACAAGTCATCAACGACATGTAAACGCAACCACGGGCGCTTCCAGAGCGACAAATTGCCAAACGGAGCTCCGATGAAGCCAAAGTCAACAAAAATCATATGGCAAGGATCCCCAAGGAACCGTGAAGCTATGGAGACTAACATCAAGAAATTTCATCGCCGTAAAGCACTCCAAGAGTCAGAAAACAGCTCAGAGGCTCTGAAATCCAAACAGGTAGTTTCTATCTATCTATTTGACTTTTTTGTTGAAATAGGG
The DNA here is from genome assembly GCF_014529385.1 of Adiantum capillus-veneris. Classification (NCBI taxonomy): domain Eukaryota; kingdom Viridiplantae; phylum Streptophyta; class Polypodiopsida; order Polypodiales; family Pteridaceae; genus Adiantum; species Adiantum capillus-veneris. The sequence goes on along the minus strand of NC_140955.1, from coordinate 137,099,835 downwards.
CTTAAAAGGGACTTAGGGGGGCTCAGGGCAGGCACCAGTAGCACTTCTCACATAAATTTCATCAAGAGACATCCTACGCGTAGGATGTCATCCTACACGTAGGATGTCTCAAGGCCATATCTCGGAACTAAACTCAACATCTCATCTCACACACAGTTTCTACATAGCCTGCACATGCTAGCCACCAAGTTTCATCACATTTGGACAAAAGTTGACCTCATATACATAAAAAAAACGCAAAGTCAGAGCATAGAGGCAATAATGGGTCATAGACCTACCAAAACTAGTCCAAATCACATGAAACTTGCACAATATACTCATGAGCACATTGCCAAGCTAATTGTGGGGTCGGATGTGAAAATTGATGAAATAGACATCCTACACGTAGGATGTCTAAATGACCTATTTGACCCCCAGCTGATATTTTTGAGTTGTAGATCTCTTTATAACACCTTCATAAGCTCATGTATCAATTTTCAAGCCATTCTCATCACATTTGGCCCCCAAAACATCCAAGATGCACTTTTTGAGCCTAAAAACACTACACATGCTCTTAACCACACCAATGCTTATCCAAATCAATATCTAAGAGCAGGGCCTTGTTCCACAGGCTGAGGGCTACCCCTAAAACCAACTTCAAGTCATTTTGATAAAATAGACATCCTACGCATAGGATATCTCCAGTGTGATATTGACCTATTGTGCAGGATCTGACTTCATGGGAGCCATTTACATGGTGCAAGAAGCCTGTATCTCAAATTTCAACCCAATTGAATATCATTTTCCACATGTTGAGGACATCCTACCCAATTTGTGACCCAAAAGCCTAAATTTGTCCAAAATTGCACTTTTTGATGCCCAAACCCAGTTCCAATTACATAGCCATGTTGCACAGGTCAAGGGCCACAAGCCTGCCAAGTTTCACCAAAAACAGACAAGGTAGACATCCTACGCGTAGGATGTCTACATGATAATTTTTTAGCCAGAACGCTACTATGGGCAAATGCAGAGTTTCCCTAGTTCCTTTTAAGTTTTATTTTCAATTTTCAAGTCATTTGGGTAGTCAGAACTTAGTTTATCAGCTAATATGTAAAAAACGCTAACTTTGGACTACTGAGTGCAATAGGATCCATGGCAGCCGCAAAATCACCTGCAAAGAAGAAGAGGATGACTATAAAAGACTACTTGGAAGAAGTGGAGCCTTTTGTGATCCCAGAAGGAACCTTGAAGCCCACAAGCACATGGATTCAAGATGATCTGCTAGAGACCAATGATCTGAGAATCTACCAAGGAGTATTCAAAGATCCAGAGGGAAATACAGTGGAGCTACCCATGCTACCTCAAGAGCTCAATGAATTTGTCAGGAGCAAGATGGGGGATTACTTGGAGAAGCTGGATCTCCACAACTACTTTGAAGCCTTGCCAGCAGGAATTGATATAAAAAGAGTGGGAATTTGTCACCACAATCAAAGAAGATAGAGTGGCCCGAGTGACAGATCTGCAAGGCAAGCCTGATACCATGATTATCATCACAGAGAAGGTGATGGCAGCCGCACTTGACATCTCGAACAAAGGAGACAGTGTGACAAAGAGGCGAGATGAAGTCAAGGTCTACTCGGAAAAGAAGAATAACTACACGTTTGAAGATATTGCAAACCCAAAGGTGGCTATCATGATCCAAATCTACAATCAATACTTCCACATGCGTACAAAGCGGCCACAGAAATACAGGATGCCACCTGGAGCCATTGTTACCACTTTCACCTGGGCAATGCAAAAGAGCAAACCAAAAGAGATAAATTATGCTACTTACATCCAAGACAATCTTGTGAAGATGGGGACCAAAAATCCCACCTATATTGTACCTGGTGAGCTGATAACAAAAGTTGTCTATGGAGCATTGCATGCCAAGGGAAACTGGCCTGAACCTCCCTCACAAAATGATTGGCTAAAGCTAAAGGAAGACAAGGAAGAAGAACCTCCCAAGGCACCTAGGGTAGCCACACGGTTGAAGCGCCGCTTAGAGACCATGCTAGAAGAGCCTCCAGAGTCAAAGAAGGGAAATAAAGAAAGTCTACAAGTGCCAATCAAGGAAACCAAGTCACAGAAAGCGTTGCGGCTAGAAAGACCGATGGAAAGTTTCAGAGCCGAGAGAGAACTCAAAGGGGATTTGAGCGAGTTGTGGAAGCCATCCCTTGAAGCCATGTCGGGCTCATCTCGAAGGGTTCACCAGGATTGGTTCGAAGATTACATCAAAAACTTTGAGATCTTAGATGCTACGGTGGAGAATATCCCGAATATCCCTTTTACAGAAGAAGATGTGGATAAAGTGAGATGACAGCTGCTAGAAGAGCAGGAAGGCCAAGAAAGAGAGAGAAAAACCAAGGCGGATCGAGATTTCAAGAAGAAGCCAGCAACTCCACCGTCAAGCCAGGAATCCAACCCACCACCATCACCCCTCCTCTTAGTGCTCCACAAACCCAACAAAAAGAGGAGCTGAACAAACCTGATGAACAAAAAGATTCCAAGCAAGAGAAGAACAAAGAGGAAGAGCAGCAGGCAGAAGCTGAGCCAAAAGATGAGGAGCTATATCCAAAAGAAAGAAACTTTCAAATATTTCTTGATCTACTAGCTGCTGGGTACGCTCGAGAAGAAACAACTACTGCATCATTTGAGTTAGCAAGCACAAGACCCAAGGAACATATGCAGAGCCTTCGGTTAGTAGAGCTGAAAGAGATGGCCACTGATACAGTGGACCTACAGCCACCAACCGATGATTGGGATGTGGTAATGCAAAAGCTAACCAGGCTCAGAGCAAGATCAATGGCCACTGAGAGTGAGATTGGTAATCTGAAAACAAATGAAGTTCTTATCAAAGCTGAAGTGGACTCACTGCAAAGACAGGGCCAAGAGGACATAGAGAAACAAACAAAGCTGCTAGCCAGTCTGGACGCGGCATTACAAAGATGCCCGGAGATGGAACGATAGAATCAGGCAATAGAACACAAACTTCAAAGAGCAGAGGAAGAATACAAAAAAATTAGCAAGTCACTGACATATGCGGAGAAAGAGAGGGACAATCTGACTCGACAACTTGCTGATGAGTCCAAAGAGGTGGAAACCTTGAGGAATGCCAAGGAAAAGGCCGAGATAGAACATGAGGCAAGCCAGGATGAGGTGATAGAGCTAAAAGATCAGATTAAAGTAAAAGATCAGACCATCCAATGGCTAAGGGCATCTCCGGTCAGATTCAGAGCTGCTAGCTCGACTGGCACAACTTTAGAAAATGATTTATATGAAGAACAAATGAAGGAACTCCAAAAGGAGTTGACACTAGAGAGAAGGCAAAGGCTGATGCTGGCCGAGGGATCTCTTGTAATGCAAAACCGCCTGGAAGAAGAGAACAAAGCCATGCAAAATGAGCTAGAAGCCGTGAAAATGAAGATGAACGAGGAATTTAAGGGATGGAAAACAGAAAGCGAAAACATCAAGAGGAAGCTCAAGGAGGCGGAAAAAATCAATGCAGATCTGAACGACCTCCTAGTGAACATGGGAGATCAAGCAGAAGAGGCAAAGAAGAAATTTCAGAGGTAGATAGATGAGCTAAAAGGCCAACAACAAACTAAAGAGCAACAGTTTAGCAACGGGCCAGCAGCAATGGAAGGAATTGACATAGAAAATGTGTCAGATCTAGTGGACACCAATTTGCAAGAGGACATCCTTGTGGGACCCTCACAAGAACCCCAGGATCTGACACATGAAGAAGAAGAAAAGCTGCAGAAGGCAATAGAAGCGGCGATAAAAGACACGGCCAAAGAAGTATTGGAGTGGGAGCAGAGAGGGTTTAAATCCATGACCATTCAAAAGATAGATGCCAATGTCATTCGGCGTGAATGGATACATCCTTCTCTCCCATATCCTCTGCTAAAGTATGAGGCTTCTACAATCAACAAACGGATAAAAGAAGATCCAATAGTGCCATTATACAAAGCAGATATCTCCAAACCTGAAGGAGTTAAGCTGATAGTGGATTCTCAACCTAGGTGGAGAAAGGCATGGCTCACCAAATATCTGCAATACTTAATTTATCTGGTAGAGGCGCCTAAAAGGATCAGATACAACCTCAGTTTCTACCCTCTACCAAGGATGCGGACATGGAAAGCACACGAGCTGTTGCAGAGAAGCCAACCCACTTGGCTCAGTTACCCGAAGCTGCTAGGCTTGAAGGCAGGCGAGAGAATGAGTGAGCAATACATGGTGAAAACCCTAACGGGCGCCATTATACAAAGCATTATACAAAGCAGATATCTCCAAACCTGAAGGAGTTAAGCTGATAGTGGATTCTCAACCTAGGTGGAGAAAGGCATGGCTCACCAAATATCTGCAATACTTAATTTATCTGGTAGAGGCGCCTAAAAGGATCAGAGACAACCTTAGTTTCTACCCTCTACCAAGGATGCGGACATGGAAAGCACACGAGCTGTTGTAGAGAAGCCAACCCACTTGGCTCAGTTACCCGAAGCTGCTAGGCTTGAAGGCAGGCGAGAGAATGAGTGAGCAATACATGGTGAAAACCCTAACGGGTGCCATCAAATTGTTCACTGGCTCGCCTGACCTATCTTGCATCATGCTTAGAAAAATATGTAAAACCCTTCTGGCAGTCTTCGAAACCTTTAAACCTGGACAGGCAACAAAAAGTATCATTTTCTTCCAAGATACATACAGATGTGCATACGATCTGTCTACTCAGCCTTCTCACGAGGTGGTACATGCACTTTATCAGAGAATTATGTTTTTGCCTTCTTATCACCTCCAGGACTTTGAAGAAGCCTTCTACACCGGCTTCTTCACCATCAACACAGAGATATTCGGCCCAACATTACTGGCTCAGCATGCGCAATATGAGTCCCTTCTAAAGATGCGTGAAAGCCTACACTAAAGAAGCAGCTCTACTGCCATGTCGGGGATGACATGAACTAGGAGGGGGGGAGTGTTAGCAACTGAACACACCCTACGGAGAATGATTGCTCGACAGGATATTATTTTTTGTAATTATTCTTTTATTGAGAAAAATCGTCATCTTACCTTTGTAAATAGTGGGGCTTGCAGAAGCTTCCAGATTGTATCCCAATTTTGACATTTAGATTGAGTAGATGGTTAAATTGGAACATTAGGGTTTGAGATTGTAAGGTATTTATACCACTTTTGACCTTAATGAAAAAAACTTTTGTCATTTTTAAAAAAGTTATGTCTGTGTGAGTGAGCGTACTCTGTGTATGAGAGAGAGTGAGAGTTTTATCTTGACGTTACGCGCGCACCGGTGGTCGGAATCGACTACGGAGAAGTGCAGCGTGTTCCCCCTGAAGAGAGCTACACGCTAATACCTACATTGCGGGTGTACGGTTTGGTTTCGCGAACTCGATCCGCGAGCTACATCTGGTGATTCGGTGAGCATACGTTGTCTGTTTTTGCATTTCAGCATATCCACGCGTTCGCATTGAGTAGAGCTACACATTAGGCACTTTAGTTTTTGGAAACGACGACCTGCAAATTTTGACCAAACATCCTACGTGATTTTGCACCAGGTGTTTAGGGTTGGGATTTTGGTTCACGGACCTTAGGGAGAGCGACCTATTGGTGTTAATAGGGTCTCCTTCAAGTTTTGTGGCATTTCGAGAACATTTGATGGGTATTTGGCTCTTGAAAGCGTTGTAGGAAATCTCCTCTTATGCACTCCTGAAGGCTGTAGCTTAGACATTGGGTAGAGACCTCTGTAGAAAGTAGTTGAGAGTCGGTCGAGTGTAGGTTGACACCCTATGCTTGCTTCCACGCACCTGCGGGTTGAGGTTCGTCCTTAGCTGACAAATCTTGTTAGGTGAGTTCTCGGTGTGCTGACGTCCGTCGCGGTGTATCCGCCAACACTGGGTTATAATCTACATAGTCAAACCCCTTGGTAAGACACTTTATAGAATCTACTCAACCTTGGGTTATAATCTACATAGTCATATCCCTTGGTAAGACCCTTTATAGAATCTGCTCAACTAGCAGGTAACATTAACCAACATAGTCGACCATATATAAAATTGATTGGAATCAACTTGAAAAGTTGAATTTGTCCACTACCCCATGGTAGATTGCAGACGTCTTTCCTTGAAATTGCAGCTGGGATAGATCAAAATGTGATCCTGAATGCCGATGGAGTGATTTTGTAATCACTCGCTGGGTCTTACCCCAAAACTGTGCTTCCATAGACTCTCGTAGTGCTATAGAGAGAGCAGGAGATCCACACAAGTGAGATGCCTAGCTTGTATGAACAACCATGCTGTCTCAACTGTTTGCTGCCTCTAGACTCTATGGTATAGATCAGCTAATGTGAGTTCAAGAGTATCAAAAACTCAACTTGAGCGTCGCACTTAAAACATGTAGTGCAAAAAGGACACCCTAATCATCCATAATGACAAGACTCTTGCTTGTCCATTATCGATGTATTTGATGTGTACTCCACTGGGCAGATCTGTTCGATCATAAGAACAATCACCCAAGGAATGCCAATAGTTGGGTCTTACCCAAGATCTGACAATGGCTCTTAGCCAGCCTGTATGTGGCTCATAGCCCTTATGGCAATGAGTGTTCAATCGATAAACGATGAAGAATAATGTGAATGGCGTCTTGGCCAAATTCTAGCTGAGAGTTAGAGCACCTTGGCTCAAACTGACTCACAAGCAAAACATGTATCAAAGAGCTTCTTAGAAAGTTTCTCTTATTCTTGAGAGAAAGAGAGAAGGAGAGAGAAGAAGAGCATGATGGGATGAGGAACTTGCCTTAAATTTCTAGAGTGGGTGCCCAATCTGTGTGCTCTTACACATCTTATGCCTGACTTGCAGCTTATCCTATAAGCATACAACAATCTGCCTGTATAACACTCTCATCGAGAGAGGTAACACAAGACACAACTTGACCCACTTACCATGTGTGGAATCGTGATTGTACAAAAATGACTTAAACATGGCACTTTGCATGTGAAAGAAGTCCTAGATTTAGGTTCCTTTTAATTTTGGTGTGTGTTGACAGCAACCAAAAACCTCATGTTAAACAATCCCCAACTTATCTTGTCCTTGACAAAGTGTCTGGTGTTGTAGCGGAAGCGTGTGTCAGGAGGCGGTAGAATTGAATCCACCTAGCTAGCATGCCATGCATACATAAACTTAAGCCCTTGGCAAAAGTGATGGCCTCAAACGTGAGAGCAAAAACCATAAGTGCCTTGCACAATTTAAACTGGTAGGGATTCTGTGAGCTGGATTCCCTATTTTTCTAGTTTCCTGAACTTGTGTGCCAATGCCCTTGATGCCAAGTCATTGGGCAGTACCTTGGCACAAGGAAGAAGCCTTGCTTCATGTAAAATTGTCAAAAGACATTGCTTTGCAACATGGAAAAATAAGAAGATTGTAAAATTGGCTAACCTGGTTGTTGCTGTAACCAGTTGGCCCGATATTCAGTGGAAGAAAACTTGCTTAAAAATGTCGTATGCAAGGATACGTCCCTTGTATCATATACGCCCATCTGTCACGTAATGAAATAACCTGCAAGCATATTGTCAAGTCCGTCCCAAGTTCTGGCTCTATGTCAACTTTGTCTTTTGTGCCTGTCATTCCGTATTTGTCCACAATATAGGGATTTTCCACTACTTAATACATTATTCCCTCATCATTAAAGTATTGATCACAACTATACTCCACAAACACTAGGTCCTTGAACTCACTAGGCCTCTCTTCTAATTCCATGTAATAGTGATCCATATTGTCTTTGTAGATTTTTGCACTCTAATCATTTTTGAGTTGGTATTTCAAGTGCAGCAACTCCATTTTGGGTGTTGGTTGAGATGGTCCCATCCCTATGTTAGGTCCCTCCTTAAAACTCACTCTATCAAATCCCTCAGTCATGTAGGTATAAGATCTCTCTGATGACGTATCATTTTTTTTTTTCACAATGATCGGCTTTAAGAGAGCCAACGGCCCCTGTTTCACACTCTCTTCAGTGGAGATATTGCTCAGTTTGTTTCCTACGGTAGGGTTTCTAATCAAGCTCAAATACATCAAGAAATAATCACTCTTGCAAAACCTTAACCTATTACCTCTCTAGTTGCTTCCAAATATTTAACTTTAGGTCACTTCAAGATGTAGTGCTCTAGCCTTTTCAATCTGCACAACAAACACTCGATCGATTGCTATGAGCTTACAGCCACTCTGTTCATCAAAACTCGTAACTTGGCAAAATACTCATACTTTTTGCACAAATCCTATATGAGCTTGTGGAATCCTCAAATGATATCCAAATTTAGTTTTGAAAATACCTTTATGCTTCTTATGGCTTTATCTAGCTATGGTATCACTTTGGTCTCAATCTGTGATAAGGGGACATGGATCGTGATCCATGTACCTCAGTGAAAGAATGGGATGAAAATTTATGCACAACTTGCCCTTGGTACCCTAACACCAGCTATATGCTTTTTGTGTGATTTGGACTAGTGTAGGTTAGTTGAAATTCAAACCCTGGATCTGACTTTGCAATTTTTCACCCTAGACTATTTGTGCCTCCTTTGATCTACTTTTTGGATTCTTTTTGCAAATTTGCTTTGAGGACTTTGTTTTTATAGGTCTATGCTACACTCTGTACAGGTCTTTGTCAAAAATTTGAGACGTGGGACATAGATCGTGATCCATATTCCATCAATTTTGGACTTAAAATTTGGTCAGTTGGTAGGCTATGATTTTTGGAGCCTATCTCCATAATTTCATGGATTTGGATTAGTTTTGTTCATCCATTTACTGAAATATTAGGTCTATTTTAGAAGTTTTTAGTTATCTTTTGATTTAGGCCCTTTTGGTCACTTTTTCAACTCCTTTTGCAAATTTGACTTTGAGGAATATGTTTCTATATGTCTCTGCTACTCATTGTTCAATTTTTAGCCAAAAGGTCAAATTAGGTACATGGATTGTGATCCGTGTTCTACGTCCTTTTCACATGAAACTTTGTCAGCTTGTAGTCTCTGCTATCTGGAAGCTATTCCCAAAATCTTTTTGGATTTGGATCAGAAAAAGTTAAAAATCTCCCAAATTCTGGTCAAATGGACCAACTTTGTGGATTTCCTTATTTTGAGTGTGTTTCTGGTCAAAATTTGCTTCCAAACTTTGGTTTTAGTTGATTAAAGGCAATATCTATCAATTGGACTCAATTCTGGTTCAATATGCCTCTAGGGACATGGATCGTGATCCATGTTCCACCACAGAATCTGCTAAAACTTCTCATGTTTCTACTGATGAGTTTGTTGAGGCCCTTGGACACCAACTTTTTGAGTTTGGATCAGGTTTTAGGTCTCTACCATCAAATTTTAGAAATTTCAAAGTTATGGTTTTCTTTACCCAAAATATGGTTTTCATTCCTTTTTGCCTTGATCTTGTCAGACCAATTTGATGGTGATGGTTTCTACTTACCTTGTCAATACTCAAGGAAGTGACTCTGGATGGGGCACAGAGACTCTTTGAGAGTGTCAATCCTCAAGAAGTGAACCTAACAAGAAAGCGTATCAACCTCTACATGCTAATCACCACCTCATTGATTAGATCATCTGCATATGTCCTATCTCACCGCTCTAGGTTATCACACCATTTCAATGACTAAATGAAATCAGATAGCCATGAAACTTTAAGGAAAGTTATGTTAGATCTAAGAGGACATGCCTACAAAGTGGTTGTAATCTGACAAGGTACCAAAATCACGATCCATCACTTACTAAAAGTCATAAAAAATGTATTTGGATTTGGATTTGAAATTGGATTTGGAATGAGTATATGATGTTGTTTTGTTGCAATAGTATTTTTGGGATTGCAATTGACATTCATGAGAATTGACTTATTGAACGATGAGTGTGACCAATGATATCCTGATTTATCAGGGTATAACATATACTACTTATTCTAGTGGTATAGGACACTAGAATAGGTAGTATGTGGATGATGAAATGCATAAGCAATGTCGTTTAGTTTCATTAATTTCTTTATTTTATGATATGCTATTTTTGACACAGATTTCTAATCATTGTTTTTGACAAGTATGGTCTGCATTCCTATATTTGCAACTGAGGACAGTTGCTTTTCAACGAAGAGGTATGTAATGGTAATTGATAATCATCTATTTATTGCAGCTGACATGTGGAAAAAGAGTTAGCAGTTAATGGATTAAGCAAAAAGATATTACGATTTATGTATATTTGATTATCATGTGCTCTTTTATGAGCTTTGACCATTTATACTTGGCTGGTCAGTTTGTACTCACTTTGATCATTCAAGAAATCTATAAAGTGACACGTGCAAGAGGAAAATGGTCACTCTTGCACGGGGGAAGATTGCACCCAGTGTCTGCGTCTTTGTTCTCTCCTCTTCCCTCTTCTGTCTCGTCATGCTGGTGTAGCACTCCACTCTAGGAGGTGTGCTTGCACATGCTCTCTCACTCTGGCTCGCTCTCTATCTCTCTATGTTCATGTATATCATCAGTTATGTGCTTGTGGATGTGTTAGGTATGCAATTTTATCAGTTTTATGGCTTGCAGCACGTTCTCTTGGTATTTTGTTGGGCCAACGCGTTCTCCGTTTGTAGCATTATGTATAGAGAGGACTAAGTGCTTTTGATGTTGTGTCCACAGTCTATTTAGGGTCCATTCAATGGTCATTTTATGCACACATCTATTCAGTCATACTCTTTATGCATCAGTCTTTGATTTTGCAATCTTTGTCTTTCATTTTTAGCTAATATTTTTCTTTAGTTATAGTGAAAACTCTCCTTGAGTTTTTTCCAAAATTCTCACTATAGTGTTTACCTCTTGCATTTATGGCCTCTTCTTCTAAGGAAGATACCTATAACATCAAGAAGTTTGATAGCACAAACTTTTTCATATGGAAAGAGAAAATTCAAGACATCTTGATCCAAAACGATCAGTTGGAGCCACTATTTGAGTGCCAAAGACAAAAATGGCTACAAAGATTCACAATGGAAAGTGCTTGATGCCAAAGCTAGATTCACTATTCATCTACATCTTGAAGAATTAGTGTATTTCCCTCTTGTCAGTGAAGCTCCTCCTAAAGCTTCATGGGATAGTTTTTGCACTATGTATGAGAGAAAGAGCACAAAAAGAAGGTTTTCTTGATAAAAAAGATGTTTGAATTTTATATGAAATAAGCCTTGGTACAATTTTTGGACACTTAAATGAGTTCAACATAGTCTTTATTTAGTTAACATCATAGGGACTTGATTTTGACAAAGAGGTGGATTCTAGCTTCTTGTTATAGTCTCTATCTTCTTCATGGGACACTTTTTGCATTGCCATAAGTAATTGTATGCCTAAGGGCAAGTTGGTCTACAATGATGTAGTCAGTATTTTGCTCATCAAAGAGACTTGCAGAAAATTTATTAAGCCTACCAAAGGTGGTGATGCATACATTGCTAGCTCACAGAAGTAGCGAGTCATACTTATGATCGTGCCAATTTTAAAGATCTTAAGAATTCACCTATCAAATCTCATGGTTCCATGTGCAATGTAGAATGCTATTATTTTCATAAGAAAGGGCATGTAAAGAAAGATTGTAGATCATGGTAAAGAAAGACAAGAAGAAGTCTCGGGTTGAGAAGAAGTTTAAGAATGACACAATGTACAAGCCTAAGCTTCAAGAGAGCAATGTGGTTGAGTCTCCCAAGACTAATGTACCAAAAAAATTGAAATGCATAGAGGATCTTAGCATGGATTATCTTGTTCCACAAGATGCCACTTCTGCACGGAATGGGGTCAAGGATTCTTATGCGAGCTTCCATGTTACACCGCATAGAGATTGATTCTCTACTTATGTAGAAAATCAAGGCATAGTGAAGTTTGGAGACTCTTATGCACTTAATATAGTTGGTGTTGGAGACATCAAGTTTGTGTGGAATAATGGCATAGAGTTTATGCTACCAAATGTCAACCATGTATATGAGATCGCAAAGATTTTGATACATGTTGGACCACTAGATGACTTTTGGTATATTAAGTCTTTGGAAACAAATCTTCTATGACCAAGAAGGGTAATCTTTTGGTTCGTGTGTCTTATGTAACAAATGATTTTATCTCTATAGCGGAGTTATCGTCTACTAAGTTGTGGTATAGTTGGCTAGGCCATGTGAGACAAAAGGGAATGAAGACTCTAGCACATTTTAGCTACTTACCTATGTTGAGTTTCAATGATTTTTTTCTTATATGTGAGCATTGTGTTTATGGTAAGAAAATTAAGTGTGTATAGTTGTCATTGTGTAGAAAGAATTTTGAGCCACTAGAACTTATACATAGTTATATATGTGGTCCTATGAAGACCAAGTCTCTAGGGGGCTAGTTATATTGTGACATTCATAGTCTACTAGATGAATCTAATAGGAAGGTGTGGATTTTAGAATTTGAATGTCTTCTTTGAATTTTAGAAGTGTCTTGTAGTAGTAAAAAGTCAGCTAAGCAAGAATCTCAAGAGCTTGAATTTCAAAAGATTCTTGCATTAGTCAAAAATCAGTCAAGAGATTGAGGACTAAAAATAGGGGAGAATATAAGAATTTGTAGACTTCTATGCTAAAAGAGGGATTTGGTGGCAGCTTATTGTACCTTACACACCTTCCTACAATTAAGTAGTTGAAAGCATGAATCACACGGTTTAGGAGAGTGTCACACATATTCTTGCTATGGCTAACTTGTATCAAGGTTTTTGAGACGAGGATGTTCTGAAAATGGCCCACATTGTAAAGAGATCACCTTGTGTGCCATTGAATCTAAATGCTAGAGGATGTTTAGTCACACAAGAAACCACACATTGAACATTTACGTGGTTTTTATTGCGAGCCATATGCACACATTTCAAAATATCTTAGATGAAAGGTTGAACCAAAGTCACACGTGTGTCTTCAATGGTTATGGGGTGGTAAGGATGGAGACATGGAATATCATATCTGGCACTCAAAATCTTATAAGATCATTAGAAGGATGGATGTCATATTCAATGAGTCCAAGGTGCATAGGAAACCTATCAAAGAGGTAGAGTACAAGAGAGTATTGCCTCCAATTTGGTCAAAATTTAGAAGTTTAATGAGGAACCTTATACTAGCAACACTTCAAAGAGAGGCAAGAGTAGTGGTTAGGAATTCAGATGCTCTAATCTAGCCTCAAATCCGCTTGAGCATTTTCATCCAGGTTTAGGTTATCTTATGTTGTCTGATTAAGGAGATCCATTTTGTTTCCAAAAATCCATGCAAATGGATGATAAGGACAAGTGGGAGCAAGCAATGCAATCATATGTGGACTTGATTGAGAGAAATGATAAATGGGAGGTAATAAAATTTCATGCATACAAGACAACGTTACCTTGCAAATGTATTTACAAGAAGAAGTATATGTCAAGAGACCCAAACCCTAAGTACAAGGCTAGAATCATAGCTAAAGCATTCAAGCAGTAGCAAAAAGGTGTAGAATCTTGAGAAATTTTTCCACCTATGGTGAGTACTTTGCACATGGTGCTTGGGCTAGTAGCTATAGAGGACTTTGAGTTAGACCGAAAAGACATAAAAACGGATTTCCTTGACAAAGATCCCAAGGAAGATGTGTATATGAAGCGGCATGAAGGATTGCTAAGCCAAGCAGAGAGAAACTTGTGTGAAGACTCAAGAAAGAATTTTATGGCTTAAAGGTAGGGTTTGAGGCAATGGTATCCAAAATTTGATACTTTTATGTAGTCTCATGGATATAAATGTAGTCACGAGGATCACCGATTATACAAGAAGAAGCTCAGTGATGGATCACTTATTCTTCTAGTGTTATATGTCAATGGAATGCTAAATGCCGACTCATCGCCAAAAAGAACACTCATGAGATTGCAAATCTGAAGCAAATGCTGATGAGTAAGAATTTTTTCTTGAAGGATTTGGGAGAAGCTAATTAATTTTTTTTGTATGCATATCAAGATTGACAAATCAATGGATCTTCATGAGCTTTTTCAAGAGTCATACATTCACAAGGTCTTGCAACGTTTCAATTTGCAGGGGACAAGGATTTCACTGACGTCATCACAATTGTGTGATTATGTTAATAACACAAATAATTACACATGAAAAAGATGTGATCACATTAATTGTTAACGTGATCTTGATGTGATGACCTACAAAAACCAATAGAGTCGATCAGCCTATCGGATTTTTTAATTTACCTGGTGGGCTCGTTGAGAAAATAAAAAAGCTTGACGGGCGTAATTATATACAGTAAAAGCTCTTTTAGCTTTGGCATTTTGACTAGGAAAAGCCTGGGGAGTGTAACCGAGCAGCTAGTACAATCATCTCCTTGTGAATTGACCTAAGGTTACAAAGTCACAGGTCCTTTTTTGGACCGAGTGTGATTCTTAATACGGTAACCACTTCAAAAAAATATGTAAATCCTTCACCGAACATAAAGGTACAAAGCCAAAACAATTGAGAACTTGGAGAGTCATGCTCATTGGTCCATAAAAGGGTCGAAGTTGGTTTTAGAAGATGAGCATATGTAATAATGAGTCGAGGGTCAGATGCCCTGTACTAGTGTACTGGGTATCTAAAGATCCTTGAAATCTTGCATTTTACACCATCATAGATTTGAGTTGATATACATTATCCCTGCACAATATGAGAGCTATAATCCTTAATTGGGTGAAAATAGATTTTATATATTGAAAGGGATGCATAAGGGGGCTACAATCCTTGATTGGGTACAAGTAGTCCTCAATTGTGTAATAGTATTGAAGATTGCATTGCCTTTGTTTTATGCATTGGTTTATATAGGGAGTGCATTATGTGTTATGAAAGATTGTCAGTGCATGAGATGACCAATCAAAGATATTATTGCTTTCGTGTGTATTTTGCAAATAATTATCATCATTTTAGTGTAGAAATCTATTATTCTTTGCAGCATTTGAAAATAGATGTGTCTTATTGTTTGCAAATCAATGAGGATATATAACTAATTGTCATACTTATAATTACATTGACAAATTCATAGCATTATTTATGCATAATTCCATGTAGAGAGTGCATTGCAATGTGTATGTTTTCTCACAACACATGTGGTCGATATGTGGATTGGCTAGAGTGCATTGCAAATCTCATACTGTGTAGATTTGATTGATTTCTTATTGATTTTTTTTCTTCTATATATATATATATAAGAAAAAAAATAAAGCTAAACATCTAGTTCTTATTCCTTTAGTATTAAATTGAAAGCAATGGAGCAAAATGTTGGCACAAGTGGTATGAAGAAGGCAAAGAATATTGGCAAACAGTGGGATTATGCTCACAACATATGCCATCGATATATGGAGTGGCAATGTAAATTTTGCTTCACTACAACATTAAGCGGTGTACCACATATTAGGGACCATTTTTTGGGTAGCATTACAAAGAATTGTAAGAAATGTGAACATCTTTAGGCGCCTGCAATTGTAAAGCGTTTGAGAGAAGATCTCACCAAAAAGGGTGGCAAGAGAAAGCGGGTACATAGGTCTGTTATGGATGCATGTTAAGAGCAGACAGAGTCAAATATCAACTCTCCTAACCTTGTGGTCACACCAACTAACCCTGTAGAAAAACCTGCACAAGGAGAGGAAATGCCAAGCAGTGTTCCTTTTAAGAGCCACAATGAAGGTGGGCTTGGTCAAATGTGTTAAAAATCACTGCATCAAAGATTTCAAATGTAGTCGCTAGAAGAATCACAAACTGCAGTTGCCAAAGCAATTTTTTTCACTGGAAGTGCTCTAGTGCTCTAGTCATGGTAGACAACAATCATTAGAAGGCCGCGTGGAAGAAAATCGGTGAGTTTGGCCCAAGATTTTCAACCCTTTTGTATCACATGATACGAAATGATCTCTTGGACAAATGCTATATCAAAGTCAAACATCATGTTTTCAAAATAATACTTGGTAATATAGTGCTTTCAAGATGCATGATTGTGAGTGACGGTTGGTATAATTTTCAAAGAAGACCATTGATCAATGTAATGCTGGTTTGTCCAAGGGGAGAAACATTCATAAAGGCAGTTGACAGTTTCGGTGCAGTTAAAAGTGGCAAATACATTTCTTAGGTCTTGATTAATGTAATTAAAGAAATTGGTGTTGAACATGTCGTTCAAGTAGACAATGCAAACAGCTGTAAAAATGCTAGTAAATTAATAAAAAAGTGCTTTCCACACATTTTTGCCAATGGTTGTAGTATGTACAGTTTAAACTTGGTGCTAAAGGATTGGTATACAAGTGAAGAAACCCCATGGTTCGCCAAAATAATTGACACAACACGACAAGTTGTGAAGTTCATCGTGAAACAACAAAGAGTGCTCGATTTGTACAGAATATGCATGTCAATTATGTTAAAACTACCTGTTGAAACTCGATTTTGCACACACTTGTATACATTGGAATCACTCTTCCATAATAAGTGCATTGTGATTGACACATTCAACTGCACGGCCTTTGATGAATAGTAGCTTGAGCAGAAAGAAAAAGTGAAAGAGAAAATTACATGTCTATGTGGGTCCATAAAATAGCATGCTTGGTGAAGGAGTGCAATGGATGCATACCATGTAATGATGCCCGTTATGTTTGCAATTCGCAACCTTGATCAGAAGGCATCGAATATGAACAAAGTGTGGATGACATGGTGGTCAATCCAACAAAGTCTTGAAAATCCTGAGGAGTTAAAAGAATATGTAGTAGAGAAGGACTGGTGACTACCATTCTTTGCCAAACAATGAATAATTTTGGCCAGGTATTTTTATGCAAGATGGAAGAGCGCTCATAGTCTACTCCATAGTGTGGCTTACATGCTGAATCCAAAGTATTGGAATTTAGATCTAATGTCCAATACAGAGGTGGTCAGTGATTTCTATAACGTGCTCAATACGAACTACTCCAATGTTCAGGACCGAATTGATTGTATCAAAGAAATGAGTGCATTTAGGCTAAAAGAAGGTCCTTTTGCAAATAATTTTGTAGAGTCAATGGAAAAAGATAAACTTTCATGGAAGTGGTGGAAGATGAATGGTGGAGAGAATTACTCGACCTTACATCCCCTTGCAATGAAAGTCCTGACTCCGAGTGCAATTTACAACAAACTCAATCTCAGAGAGAAACTGGAGCATGTACAAGTATGTTCATAGCACTATTTGCAACAGATTATTGGCAAACAAAGAAAAAAATAATAGTGTATATGTTTTGCAACAAAAAGATATTGCATCACATCAACTACAATGACAAAATGCTAGTCTGGGTGTATGATTTTCAAAACGAAGACAAAGAAGAGTTCAATGTCGGTGTGTCTCAATACAGTATAGACGAAATAGAAGAGAATCTGACAATAGATATAGAAGTTCAATTACAAGAAGACCCACAATACTCAGACTCAGAATAAGATAGAAACTTCACAAATTGAATATAGCTTGAGAGTAGAATGAAGATTGTGTTAAAAACCATTATTCAATAGCTTCTATTCAACCTGTTTTGATCATATACAATGCTTCATAGTAGCGATTTCACAAAATCTGTCAATCTCAATTGTTGTGCTCAGAACCTACATCTTTTATACCAAATAAATTTATAATAGTGCTAAGGGTGTCTTGGCGGGCTTGCTTGAATTTATACTCATTTGCCATGCCAAACATATAATATATTCCTTGTGGAATATCTTGTGAACAGATTGCACATCGACTACTATTTTTTATTAAACGAATTAAACACACGAGGTGATAATAATGGCTAGATGCCAATGTTTAGAATCCACTCCATCCATCAAAATTCTTGTAGCATACTCGACCCTGGAAAGATGAAGATGCATCTGAGTGATGCGGGAACTAACTTTGGATGCAATACAAGGTGACTAATGTGTGCCCCTTGTACATGCAAAGGATTCACTCATTGTGTCAAATTATGAACATCCTAGCTTAAGTGATGAATAATTGTTTTCCATTCAGACCTGGGATGCTTGGGGTGTTTGGGTTGCTACAAATAGTCATGTTATTTTTGCATCTTTCTCTACCAGCTATGTCCTTAAAGTAACTTTCTCCTTTCAATAATTGTATATCAGCCCCGTCAACTATCAATGCTAGCTCCTCCCGTGTGAATGTGACACAACTCTCCCTGATGTCATGGGTGGCTACAGTTGTCTCCTTCAAGGAAAAGTCTATTGAGCGTTGCTACTAAAACGCACAATTTGCATTTTGTAATGGATGGCCAAAAACTTCCAAGTAGATCCTCTCAGCGTTATCTTTGATTTCTTGGTAAAGACACTTCGATACTTTCCACCTTCCTTTCTTTATCTCTCCGTCCTCACATGGCCATATTTTTTTAATCATATCCTTTGTCACTTCTTTGTTGATGTCTTTCCATTGCACATGGTTTGGCTTTCTCCATTTTGGCAGTCAACAAGCTGTGTGAGTTGCTTGTTGTGCCGACATATCATGCACTAGAGATTTCATGCACTGAAATGCGTTACATCCATTTTTTGTTGATCATCTGGCACCATTTGTGTACCACATGCTTGCTCTTCATCAGCCATACTATCTTAGACTTGCAATAGAAAAATAGACAAATATTAAATATCTTTGATAAACAATTCTCTCGATTCAGCACCCTCAATGATACCCCAATAGATGCGGAAAAAAATTTCACAATTGATCAAATTGTACCATAAGACAATTAATTGACTAAATAAACCCATCCAAATGTACTTCAAGTGAGGTGAACCACCTAGACCATAGATTTCAATGCAAATATAACACCCAATCAGCAAGTCAATAGCAATGTACAAATGGTTCAAGCCGAGTAAAAAGATGGCATGAGTTCAATAAGCGATCGCTAGACAGAATTAGGATATGTCTTTAAATGCTCTATGAAGAATAACAAAATGTTTGATGCGTTTCTTCTAGCTTCGCGCTCTTTTAGCTTCATCCAACTGTCCACTTTTATATGAACAGCCCTCATAGCATCTTGATCGGGGTGGTAAAATACTTCTTCTGGGAAATAGACTTTCCTTGTTGCACTCCAAAATTCTATTAACATGTCAAATAGAAACCCTAATGCATAAATGTTGCTTGCTTTTGAGTATGCATCTGTGCACTATGGATCATAAATTTTTTGGCAATCCACGGTTGCTTCCCCCCCCCCGCTCCCCGCTTCCTTTGCCTCCAAAACTGCAAAGTTCGATTAAGTTGAAGGATGCAAAAAACTATTTGATACTCACTTGGCTGGCGTTCTAAGCACCATGCCCCAATCAATGATGCTAGCACAGGGTTTATTTGCACTAGTAAAATCTTGTCATGCCAAGGGTAGGACCAGGCACGACCAAGGGCCAGGACGGACATGCAGTCAAGAGGGTCCCTATATTTAGCAGGCCAAGGGTCTATATAGGGCATGGCTGGGTGGTGATGAGCATGTTCCAGTTCACTATGCCTTTCACTGGTATCAGAACCATGTTAGTGCATCTCTCTCTCTCTCTCTCTCTCTCTCTCTCTGTCAGTTGTTCATGGAGAACCGTGGAGAAGATCTCTTGCTAGGCGGGGAGATCAAGGCCAAGCTCTGTGCGTGTGCAGGATCCCTTACTAGGCAAGGAGATCAAGGCCAAGCTATGCGCGTGTGCAGCATCCCTTACTAGGCGGGGAGATCAAGGCCAAGCTCTGCGCGTGTGCAGCATCCCTTGCTAGGCGGGGAGATCAAGGCCAATCTCTGCGCGTGTGCAACATCCCTTGAGGCGGGAGAGCCTGCTCGTCGACCTGCACAAAAAAGGTTGCCATGGGGCTTGTTTGGAGCATTGGTAAGGCGCTTGCAGGTTCGTCATGGGGCCGCTTGTTGTTGACAACCCCTGTGCGCGAGGGGGGCTCTCCTTCTGCACGGAAGCATGCAGCCCGCCATAGCTGCGGCATGTTCATACCTAAGGTCACTTTGACCTTAGGGCTTCTTGATATGAGGTAGCTCCCACACTTAAGGGCCTCAAGAAGTTGTGGCAAGGAGTCATTACCAGGGTCATGGCCACTCAAGCACTCCCTGCTCGGCTTGCCGTGATGCATGCAAGTCCCGAAAAGGCAGACAATCAAGTCCACCCTAATTGGTTCGCCAGGATGCATGTGAGATTTGCCTCGAAGGAAGGCAAAGACAGCTTTTCCAAGGTATGCATGCCATCATGCATGCTCATGCTCAAGCCTCAGCTAAGGGGCCATGGCTGCACGGCATGCCCAATACAATAGAGAGGAAGCAAGAAAGAGATTTCCAAGGGTACTTTTATTCCAAAATCACCGACGATTGCATTTCGACCAAGGATTATGCTAGTGGCAAAAATATTTCAAGAGCAAAAGCAATGCCAACAAGGATTGATGAAGACAGTCAAGATGTTTGGTAGGCTCGACTAAGAGCAGGAGCCTTCTAGTACTGTGTTGCCTTCCCGGATTTTCGACATGAATCCTGGTATTTATGTCTACGTTTTGGAATTACTTTTTGAATTAGTTATACAATCAATTGTTTTTTATAGTTCGTTGACATATAGCAAGCACGGCTTGATTGTCTTTTACAAGAACGGCTTGTATTCACTCCCCAAGTGATAAGTGTTGAGGTATCTCAACACCTAGTAAGGTATGTGCCTAGTATAGTGCTTTTGGCATTCATTGTTGGCATCACCTCAATGTTTAACTTGCAAAATTGACTCAAGCATGGCTTGAGTACCTGCCGTACTGATCTGATGTTTGTGCCAATGGACTCTCAAGGAGATCAACACACCATGTGGCTCGACTTGATGTAGGGTGCATAGGACTCGGCATGGCCAACTTCTTGTCACTACTTCCAGAAGCCGGTCAAGATGCTAGCCACACTGCACTAGCCAATTTTTATTAACACGGTCAATTTTTTTTAACCATTATAGATGTGCGTTAGTAGCAGCATCTGTTGGCTAACAACTCCATACTTATGTGAAGCAAGGTTTCCATTTCTGCATCTTGCATTGCGACTCCCCACGTTCGGCCTATGCTATGGGCATACAAAACAAGCCGCCCAAGTTGCACAAGCCAAATGCCAAACTAAGGTGAGTAAATGAGATGAATCAACATGGACAACACCCACGTAGGGCTCTACAAGTACAATAATGGTGAGCAAATGCATATTACAAATGCGACGAGATCTACCTAGAGGAGAGGCCTAGTGAGTTCAAGGACCTAGTGCTCGTGGACTATAGTTGTGATTAATACTTTGATGATGAGGGAATAATGCATCTAGTAGTGCAAAATCCCTATATTGTGGACAAATGGGGAATGATAGGCACAAAAGACAAAGTTGACATAGAGCCGAAAGACAATCCGTCCAAGTTGGACAAGCCAAATGCCAAACTAAGGCAAGTGAATGAGATGAATTGAGTCAAAATGGACAACACCCACATAGGGCTCTACAAGTACAATAATGGTGAGCAAATGCACTACTACAAATGTAAGGATCCCTACCTAAGAGAATTTTCAGAGCACAATATTTTATATGTTTTTATATATAATGAAGGCAGAGACTCACACATAATCACGATTGATAAGTTTTGGACGAAGGTACTAGTGATAGTATTAGAGAGAAATCAAGAGATATGCATAATTTGGAGGTTTATTCCATCAATATTATGTCACTCCCATCACATTTAGACCTACTGTATCTGAGACCAGATCCAAGATGGGAAGATTGAGTTTGCATAGGTTGAGAATTATTGATTTTCCAAAAGTAGTTTTCAATGCTGAGACCTATGGATCCTTGGGCAGGGGTGGGGGGGTTTCGAGGATTCCAATGACTGGACTCAAAGAAAGCATGGGAGTTTTAATTGAGATGACATTAGTTATTAGAAGCTGCTAAAGGTCTAAGCATTATAAAGGCACATCAAAAACAAATGTGGAGAAGCAATAAAGATTGGAGTTACACATTTTTTACACTTTCCCAAATGGCCGTGTATTGTAATTTCTCGATTTATTTCAAGCCTTTGTAATAGTTCTAATGGGTTACGGGCTCAATGAGAGTTATGAGCTATAAAGAATAGGCCAGTTAGTATGCTTAGGTTTCAAATTTAGTAATTTGTGGAGCCCTAAAGGACTTGGGTGTCCAGACATTGCATGTTTTTACCCTAGGTATATAAAGCAATGTATAAATGGAATTAGGGTTCTCAGCCTCATTTTTTGAGACCACTCTTTAGTGAGAGCTCATGAGGTGTGTGGCTATGTCATTCTTGAGATTATCCTTTCTCATGTGACTTAGTTATTACTAATCCTTTCTCATGTGACTTAGTTATTACTAATCAATGCTAAATTATCTTTCCTTATGTCTCTCTCATGCTCTCTATGATGCTTTGATTAGCTTGATATTAACTAATAGTGGTTAATCCTACTCTAATCTTGTGTGGTTTCCCTCTACTCTTTGTGTGTGTATGTAGGTTTGATTGAAGTGTGGATGCTGAATAGATCTATATGTGTGTGTGTGTGTTTGTGATTAGTATGTTGCATGATAAGATTCATGATGTGTGCGTTGTTGCAATTGTCAATGTGTGTGATTGGATTGATTTGAGGTGGAGAGCAATGGATGTGGAGAGCAATGGATTTGAGGTGGAGAGCAATGGATGTGGAGATTGACAATCTCTGTGGTTTAGCTCCTTCGTAGGCTGAGAAGCTTACCTCATAGAGTCTCCATTCGTGTTGCCATGATTAGCTCACTAATTTGGTTAGTGTTTTCATGCCCTAGTCGGGTAGCTCATCACTCCGGATTGACAATTATTGTTCGTCATTGGAGCTATGCTATGATGGTAATTCCAACATTTGGTGCCATTGTTGGGGAGCGATGACCCATGCTAGTGGAATTATGGCATAATTGGATAGGTTTTTTTACTAATTTATTCACTAATCTCACGTGTGTGTTTGTGGTTTTGTGAATTTTGGATGTGTGTGCATGAGGCAATGTGTTGAATTTTCCCTAATTTGATACCGAATCTTGTTAGTTGTGTGCCTACACACTCTAATTTCACATTAAACCCTTGCTACTTTCACTAATTTTTGCTAACTTACACAATAATTTTCTACTAATTGGAACATTTTGTGCTTATGATTTGGTATTTTCCTAATTCGAGGCTTGGATTGCATTGCACGTAAGATATGCAAATAGGTGAAAGTTCTTAAAAGTTAGGAGCTCCTTATTGAAACACAAATTGTTAGATTTTGCTGCTTCAAACAGGTCTAGCAGGCTAGGAATGGTCATTTATTTAACAAAACCATTGATACAACCAGGTTCACAGAGATAATACAAGAAAGAAGGGGGGTGATCCTAGTTTTTGGAAATCGTAAGAACTCTAATGAATGGAATAGGTTAATTGTCATCGCTTTAACTGACTTCCATAGATAAGGACCCTATGTTGTTCACGGGGTGGCTCTTAGAGATATCATGGCTCCACACGAGCATGGCAAGAATATGTAATTTTTTGTGGTTGTCAATATAATTTACTCACCATTGTAAGTTTTGAAAAAAAAAATTATACTAAGTTTATGGTTTGCATTTTTTGAGTTAAGTGTAAGTTTAAGTTTTTGGTTTGGGTTCAAGTTTAAGTTGGAGGTTTAGATTTTTGTTTTGAGTTTATGGTTTAAGATTTAAATTGTTAGTGAATTTGAGTTAGCGATGGCGAGTTGAGGAGAGATTTTGCAATGGGATCGAGATTCCGAGAGCAAGGGTAGGGTCTGCAAGTGTTTCAATTGTAGAAAGTTGTTTGGAGGTGACCGTGCTATGAGCAGTTTGTTGGAGTAGTGCCCAGGTGTTAAGTACACTAGTGTGGTACTCTATGTGCCGCTCTGGGGTATATCTCACCCGGAGCCGTGGCTTGAAGAAGTTGCAATATTTTTGGGTAGTTTGTTGGTGTAGTTTGCAAGCACTACTTTAGGGCCAAAAACATTTCTCTCTCCCGCCTTGCGAGCTACCCACACCTCCCTGTCCAAAAGATCCTTTGTGTTAGGAAAATACATTAGGATGGCCAATTACGCAAGGAATACAATTACCGCTGTGAGCGGGATGAAAACACACACAGCGCCTCTATAACGACCCGACACACACTCTTGGGAAGATACACACACACACACACTATGGGGCACCACTCGGCTTACACAACACACCTGGCCGAGACAGGGAACACACCTCTGGAGTGAGAGGAGAGAGACTATCCACTTGCCCACTCCACATAGACACACACACACCCAAAAAACTCAGCTCAAAAGAGGAGAACTTCTGATGTTTAGATACAAATGAGATTGGGCCAACACCAATGGGGCAAATAGCTCACACAATATGGGTAAAATAAGACAGATATAATCACAAACTGGAGCAGAAACTTCGCTCATAGGAGAAACTTACACAGCCAAAACAGCAGAAAAAGAGTGAGGAATTTGGCAAAATGGACAGCGCCATCGCGTCCGGAACGGCCCAAAACCCCAGTCTACAATGTCAAAGTGCTCAAATCCGACCTCGGATGAGCAGTTTACGGCCAAAACAGGCTCCAAAATGAGCAAAAACACACCTACGGCTGTTCCTCCTCTCTTCTCCACGTTTTTTCTGGTCTTCTCTCAGTTTTTTCAGTTCCCACACTTAGATTTTTTAGTTGGGCACCTTTGGCCTTTTAGATGACCTCAAACGGACCCCGAACAGGCCAAAAACTGACCTCGCAGTGCATAGTTGTCACCCTGTTGCATCCATACGCACACCTGGCAATCATTTCTTTTCAATAATGCGTCTCGCAACCACGTGAAGTGGCCCCAAAAAAAGGTCCTCATGATGACCTTTCTGCATAATTCTCACAAGCAAACACCCACGTTGTGTCCGTCCTCATCTGCGTGCAAATATTGACCTCGTTCGCCCTCCTGACGCCACTAGATGCCATCTGACGCACCTGCTGACCTCACGTCCTCGGCCCGCGGATAGCTTCCTCGAGAAGTTTTACGCGCTACCAACTTCTCCTTATTGTAGAAAAACACAATGGTACTAGTAACGATGAAAATCGATGCACTATGTACATGGTGTCCTACCTGTACACATGTGGGCCCCACGTAACCACCTGGCTCTGGAAAATGGGCAATACTTTATTTGATGCACCATGCATGGGTATGTACATATGCGCAATCCCTTGCTCCAAAAAACTCCTAACATAATTTGCCCATCCCCTAGCCTGCTAGATCATTCATGATCAGCAGTAGCAAAGAGAGATATGAGACTCGCCGCTTCACAAGTCTCCTCATCCTTCACCAACATTTCTTGCTCTACCGACAACTCATCTTGCTCCACCATCATCAATCTAGCATGATACAATTTAAGACGCAATCCATTTACCCTTGACTTATGTAGAACACCATCCAGGTTAGCCAGCTGATATGTGCCATTTGGAAAACACTCTACTACCTTGAAAGGGCCTTCCCACTTAATTTGAAACTTCTTTTGGAAGGTGTTGTCCAGCTTACTGTTGTAGCGCAAAACCAAGTCATGTTGCTTGATACCCTTACTTTTGACCTTTTCATTTATCTTTGTCAAAGCCTTATCCTGCATCTGCCCATAATGCTCCAATGTGCTCATCCTATCCAACTGGACCTCTTGTAACTGCAAGAGCCTCTCTTTGAATGCATCACTAGGCATCCGAAGCAACTTCTCTAACATCTTGACCGCAGGCAACTCTACCTCCACAGGCAATAGTGCTTCCTTTCCATACACCAAATGAAATGGAGTAAACCCTGTACCTGTCTTCACCGAAGTACGGTAAGCCCATAATGCACTAGGCAATTCCAAATCCCAATTCTTTCCTTGGTGCTCTGTCACTTTCAAAAGAATTTGTACCACCTCACCATTGAATCTTTCATTCAAGCCATTACAATGTGGGTAATAAGGAGTGGTATGCTGGTGCCTAATCTTCATCTTTGCACATAAAAAATCTAGCAGTTTAGCTCTAAAGCCAGGCCCCTTATCTGAAAGTAACTCCAGTGGCACCCCAAACTTGCAACATATTTCATCATACACAAATTTTGCCACATCCTTTGCAGTGATCTGTTTTACTGCTATAGCCTCTGCCCATCTAGAGAGATAGTCCACTGTCGTCAAAATATAGCTTTTGCCCCTGCTTGTGATAGGTAACGGGCCTATTGCATCAATTCCCCACTTTTCAAACACATCAAATGCCATAATGGTTTTTCGTAGCTCTGGCTTCAACACTCTCTTCCCAAATGCTTGACACCTATTGCAAGACCTACACCAATGGTGAACATCCTTGTGCAAACTAAGCCATACATACCCCTCTTGCAAAATCTTATGCAAGGTGATCTTTAGAGCAAAATGGCCACCACATGCGCCTTCGTGATTCTCTTCCAACACTCTGTAAAGCTCCTCCCGCCAAGGTACACGTCTCAACACGAGATCAGCCCCTTTCATGTATAAGACATCACCAATCAATTTGTACCTGTATGCTCTACGCACAAAGCCATACTTCTTAGACTTCTGAATCTCCTTTGGAATGATTCCTGTTAGCAAAAACTCCTCTTCTTGAGCCAAACTTTCCCGGCCATGATAAAGAGGTAAAGTGGTCCTCAACACAAATAGCTCCCCAATCATGCCTTGAGCTGCTTCATGTGCCTCTCCATTTAGAGCACGTTCAATGTGTCTGATACTCCATGCTTCAAACTTTTTTAACAGGCCTTTAATTCTGAAGCACATTTCCTTCAATGAGGTGTTCTTGCTCTTCCACACACCCAGCACATGCTTCACCACTAACAAGGCATCACCTTTTATGCTCAACCTTCGAACCCCATGCTTCAAACAAATGTGTAATCCGGCTTCCAATGTAGCATATTCAGCCTCATTGTTACTATGAGCATCCAATTTGAACCCTCTCTTGCATACTAGCTTCCCCTCTGGATCATAAAGTGCTATACCCCCTGAAGCTGCATCGTGGCTCTTTCTGTATGAACCATCAAAGAACAACACATGTGCATTGCTGATCTGTGGCACTTCTTCAACTACCTTTCTCACCACCTCTTCCTTAACAATAAGGGGATTCTCCTTGTAGGTCAACAAATCACCTAGGGTAGCCCTTCTACTATCTTCCACTAGAAAAGAGAACTCAAACTCTTGCAGCTCAATTACCCATTTCTTCACCACATTTGACATGTTAATACCATTAATTAACTGTGGCAAAAAGGCATAACTCGTCAAGAAAACAAAAGGCCGTGGTAGCAAGTAATGACGAAATCGTCGACAAGCAAATATTACACTGGCCATCACTAGCTCTACTTCCGATAACTTTCTCTCCGCTACCAACTTCACTCGGCTTGCACAATACACTGGCCTCATATAATGGCTGCCCTTCCCCTTTTGCAATAGCATGGCTCCAATGGCATCATCCCCTACTGATGGATTTACATAAAAATCTTTCTCCCAATCAAGAGCCTGCATGGCTGACAACCCCCCTAACACCTCTTTCACCTCTTGAAACAGTTCTTCACACTTGTCATCCCATTGCAATGGATCATGCTTTTCCACTTGCTGTAATGGATAAAGAAGCTGCGAAGACAATGGAATAAACCGTGCCATGTACTTCACTTTGTGTATAAAGGTTGCCAATTGCTTCGTACTCATAGGTGATGGAAGAAGAATAATAGACTTCACCTTATCTGGATCAACCGCAATGCCATTTTCTGACACCATATGGCCCAATAACTTCACCCTTGGCTGTGCTAGATGACATTTCTTTGGATTTAGTTGTCCTCCACATTCATCATATCGAGCCAATACCATCTGCAGCTTCTCATGGTGTTCAGCCCTACTGCTATAAACACAGAAGTCATCCATAAAAGCCTTAACACAACTACCAATGAATGGTTCCAGCACCCAATTTGCTCTTTCTTGATAGAAAGATGGTCCATTTGACAACCCAAACGGCAACACTGTGTAGCAATAGCAGCCCCATGGCGTAATAAATGATGTTTTTGTGCGGTCTTTAAGAGCAATCTTCAATTGAAAATAGCCTGAAAAACCATCACACACACTGTACCTCTCATAACCTGCCACTGAATCCAAGATCTGATCGATGAATGGAAGAGGATATGGGTTCTTCTTAGTGGCTGCGTTTAAGGGTTTAAAATCTACACAAATTATCCACTTCCCATCCTTCTTTGGACTGACTACTACTGGACTCACCCATTCTGTGGTCTCCACTGGAACTATGAACCCTGCCTTCAATAACTTGTCCACCTCTACCCGCAAGGCTTCCATTTGCTCTTGACCCATCCTTCTTAGTTTTTGACGCACTGGCTTAGCACCTTCTTTCAGCTCTATATGCATCTCTTCACCCTTGAACCCTCTGATCTCTTCATATGAAGTAATGAACAAATCAGGAAAACTAGCCAGCTTGTGCAAATATATATCCTTCTCCATACCTGAGAGGTCTCCACTAATCATTTGTGTCATTAATTCCTGCTTCTTTGACAACTCAACTTTGGTTTGCATCAGCCCTTCAATCACTTCATAAGGCCCTTCACTTTCATCTTCAACCTGATTCGCAAATGCAACTAAACCAATCTCCTGAATTTCTTTGTCCATAAAAAGAAATGCAACATCAGCATCCTAATCACTGCTGGTAGTGCTATCACTATCCTCATCTGTCACCGTGGAAGAGTCTTCATCACTAGACTCATCCTCATCTTCATAAAGCTCCTCTAATCGTTTCCTTGTGTCCATATTATAAAGCTTCTTGGTACCTGTCTTTCCATAGAGGCTAATCGTACCATGTCGCCAATCTTGAACAGCTCCCACTGCACGTAACCATGGTCTGCCCAGTATAATAGGATATGCTCCCAACCCTGCTGGCATCACATGAAAATCAACCACTGCCTTTGCATCATATGCCTCCACTTCTAAGCTCTTTATAAAACCCAAGCATTTTACTTTTTGATGGTTTGCCAATCTGATCCGAAAACCTGACACCCCAGCCACTGTGAGACCCATCTTCTCAACGCATGAGTGTGTTATGACGCATATTTCGGCTCCGCCATCCACATAACCTTGTCCCAAATTTTTCCTTTTATGCCACACATCTACTATTGGACAAATGTCTGGTAGCTCATCCATTGCCAACACCTTTACTGAACCTCTCTTTGGCTCTTTCTCCATTGGGTTAACCATCCTTTTCCACTGTCGCTTTAGTTTAGGAACCATTTCTATGAGCTGCCCAAAAGTAACATCTGCCTTCCTGCTCGTCAGATCCTCCTTCAAGTCATAGCTTAATTGCCCATCCCCTAGTGGAAAATCTGAAACATGAAACTTTCGACGAGCTCTCCTTTTCCTCTTGGCCTTGACATCCTCACCTTCATGGCTCTTTCCTTTCTTCTTACTAGGACCTGGGGCACTTCTTCCTTCCTTTTCCTCTGTGGTCCTCTTCCCAATAGGCATCACTAATGTATCCTCTAGCTTTGATGCCTTCTCCAAGGTGACTACACTTAGCACTTTTGTCTTTCCCTTTTCCTCCTGGGTCAGTCCACTGGTTCCGTCATCTCCCTTAATTTCGATGCCATAATCATTTGACCTAGTTAGCACTTGTCTTGGCAATGAATACATGCCTCCCCCCATCCTTGGTGGCTTATCACATTGCGGGCTGATGTGACGCAACTCTCCACAATTGTAACATGTGGGCGTCTGCCTCCAAAACCTACCATTGCTTTGTCCAACACCATTCCTAGGCCTTTCTTCACCTCCTTGCTGATTTGCAAACCGCCCTCGACTTCGATTATTTCCCACTTGACCTAGCATGTTTAAGCTGAGATTCTTCATCAAATCAACCACTTGCCTCATGTCTTGCCTTAGGCCATCATCTTGCACTGCTGTAGTGACCACTGCTGGCATAACCTGAGTAGTAACAGGAACCACTGGTTCATGATGAACCCCTGACATACGACCTTGTAAAGAGTCCATAGGCTGAAATTCAGACCTCATGGGCAAAGACTCCACCCCTAACTGGCTCATTTTCCTGAGCTTCCACTCTTTGTTCCTTGCTACCTCTAGTGCATCCTCATATGTCCTAGGCTTCTTTAGCTCCACTCTCCAACGTATATTCTCCCAAAGACCAGCCAAGAACCTATTCTTCTTCATCATGTCAGGCGGGGTTACATGTGGTGCTAAAGCCTTGCACATTCGCTCCCATGCCAATGAAAACTTACGTATGTACGCATCTACTAGCTCACCTTCCTTCTGCACCAAACCTTGGACTTCTTGCCACACTTTGTCAGGATCTTCTATCTTCACAAACTCCACTTCCAACCCATGTCGTAGATTGTCCCAACTCAACCTTACAGGTGGATCATCCACACACAACTCCTCTTCAAATGCTTTAGACCAAACTCGTGCATCACTCTACAAACAAATTTGGAGAAGGCGTAACATTTGCGTAGGGTCATGAATCTGGTTACTAATGCAGGCAACCTCCATCTTTTCCAAAAAAATTTCCACATCTTCATCACTTCTTCCATGAAACTCGGGATAAGAGAAAGCCATGGCTACCCAAATTATGATGCTTTGAGAACCCCTTCGAACACACGTGCAAGAACCCAAAACTTTTCACTACCCAATCCCTAGAAACTTCAATGGAGCTCAACTTTAGATAAGGACAAACACATGCACATCAAATGAGTTTTCATAGTTGATCATCGGAATTACAACAGGCAAAGGACATTCCAAGATCTCTCGTAATCTTCTTGGCCCGAACATAAAGACTATGCGCTGTTGGAAAAAAATCTTCCTGGACACATGAACATTTATCTGGATTCTTTGAGTTAAATGAAATGGAGTGAATTGAGGGCCATTTTGATCATCCATTAAAGCCAACCATGAAGCTCCCAAGAAGGCACACCTGACTTAACCTCTGATTTTGCCAAATTTTCAGCAGCATAACAGCATAAATGGCTCAAAAGACCAAAAAACCAGCCATCATAACTTGGAAAAATTTTGGCAGAGTTTCCCCAGAAATAGAGCAGTAGGAACCCAAAATATAGACTGTATATGTATGCATAAACTGTCAACAATAGAACCCGAGCATCAAGTAGGACTCACTAGTACATAGCCTATGGCGAGGTCACGATGTGAGCGGGATGAAAACACACACAGCGCCTCTATAACGACCCGACACACACTCTTGGGAAGATACACACACACACACTATGGGGCACCACTCGGCTTACACAACACACCTGGCCGAGACAGGGAACACACCTATGGATTGAGAGGAGAGAGACTATCCACTTGCCCACTCCACACAGACACACACACACACACACACACACACACACACACACACACACCCAAAAAACTCAGCTCAAAAGAGGATAATTTCTGATGTTTAGATACAATTGAGCTTGGGCCAACACCAATGGGGCAAATAGCTCACACAATATGGGTAAAATAAGCCAGATACAATCACAAACTAGAGCAGAAAGTTCGCTCATAGGAGAAACTTACACAGAAAAAATAGAAGGAAAAGAGTGAGGAATTTGGAAAAATGGACAGCGCCATCGCGTCCGGAACGGCCCAAAACCCCAGTCTACAATGTCAAAGTGCTCAAATCCGACCTCGGATGAGCAGTTTACGGCCAAAACAGGCTCCAAAATCCCCAAAAATACACCTGCGGCTGTTCCTCCTCTCTTCTCCACGTTTTTCTTGGTCTTCTCTCTGTTTTTTCAGTTCCCACACTTAGATTTTTTAGTTGGGCACCTTTGGCCTTTTAGATGACCTTAAACGGACCCCGAACAGGCCAAAAACTGACCTCGCAGTGCATAGTTGTCACCTTTTTTGCATCATCCGCACACCTGGCACTCATTTCTTTTCAATAATGCGTCTCGCAACCACGTGAAGTGGCCCTAAAAAAAGGTCCTCATGATGACCTTTCTACATAATTCTCACAAGCAAACACCCACGTTGTGTCCGTCCTCATCTGCGTGCAAATATTGACCTCGTTCGCCCTCCTGAAGCCACTAGATGCCATCTGACGCACCTGCTGACCTCACATCGTCGGCCCGCGGATAGCTTCCTTGAGAAGTTTTACGCGCTACCAACTCCTCCTTATTGTAGAAAAACACAATGGTACTAGTAACGATGAAAATCGATGCACTATGTACATGGTGTCCTACCTGTACACATGTGGGCCCCACGTAACCACCTGGCTCTGGAAAATGGGCAATACTTTATTTGATGCACCATGCATGGGTATGTACATATGCGCAATCCCTTGCTCCAAAAAACTCCTGACATAATTTGCCCATCCCCTAGCCTGCTAGATCATTCATGATCAGCAGCAGCAAAGAGAGATATGAGACTCGCCGCATCACAAGTCTCCTCATCCTTCACCAACATTTCTTGCTCCACCGACAACTCATCTTGCTCCACCATCATCAATCTAGCATGATACAATTTAAGACGCAATCCATTTACCCTTGACTGATGTAGAACACCATCCAGGTTAGCCAGCTGATATGTGCCATTTGGAAAACACTCTACTACCTTGAAAGGGCCTTCCCACTTAATTTGAAACTTCTTTTGGAAGGTGTTGTCCAGCTTACTGTTGTAGCGCAAAACCAAGTCATGTTTCTTGATACCCTTACTTTTGACCTTTTCATTTATCTTTGTCAAAGCCTTATCCTGCATCTGCCCATAATGCTCCAATGCGCTCATCCTTTCCAACTGGACCTCTTGTAACTGCAAGAGCCTCTCTTTGAATGCATCACTAGGCGTCCGAAGCAACTTCTCTAACATCTTTACCGCAGGCAACTCTACCTCCACAGGCAATAGTGCTTCCTTTCCATACAC
Organism: Adiantum capillus-veneris; assembly: GCF_014529385.1. Classification (NCBI taxonomy): domain Eukaryota; kingdom Viridiplantae; phylum Streptophyta; class Polypodiopsida; order Polypodiales; family Pteridaceae; genus Adiantum; species Adiantum capillus-veneris. Next base: position 137,066,894 of record NC_140955.1, on the reverse strand, counting down.
CAAATGAAATGGAGTAAACCCTGTACCTGTCTTCACCGAAGTACGGTAAGCCCATAATGCACTAGGCAATTCCAAATCCCAATTCTTTCCTTGGTGCTCTGTCACTTTCGAAAGAATCTGTACCAACTCACCATTGAATCTTTCATTCAAGCCATTACACTGCGGGTAATAAGGAGTGGTATGCTGGTGCCTAATCTTCATCTTTGCACATAAAAAATCTAGCAGTTTAGCTCTAAAGTCAGGCCCCTTATCTGAAAGTAGCTCCAGTGGCACCCCAAACTTGCAACATATTTCATCATACACAAATTTTGCCACATCCTTTGCAGTGATCTGTTTTACTGCTATAGCCTCTGCCCATCTAGAGAGATAGTCCACTGCCGTCAAAATATAGCTTTTGCCCCTGCGTGTGATAGGTAACGGGCCTATTGCATCAATTCCCCACTTTTCAAACACATCAAACGCCATAATGGTTTTTCGTAGCTCTGGCTTCAACACTCTCTTCCCAAATGCTTGACACCTATTGCAAGACCTACACCAATGGTGAACATCCTTGTGCAAACTAGGCCATACATACCCCTCTTGCAAAATCTTATGCAAGGTGATCTTTAGAGCAAAATGGCCACCACATGCGCCTTCGTGATTCTCTTCCAACACTCTGTAAAGCTCCTCCCGCCAAGGTACACGTCTCAACACGAGATCAGCCCCTTTCATGTATAAGACATCACCAATCAATTTGTACCTATATGCTCTACGCACAAAGCCATACTTCTTAGACTTCTGAATCTCCTTTGGAATGATTCCTGTTAGCAAAAACTCCTCTTCTTGAGCCAAACTTTCCCGGCCATGATAAAGAGGTAAAGTGGTCCTTAACACAAATAGCTCCCCAATCATGCCTTGAGCTGCTTCATGTGCCTCTCCATTTAGAGCACGTTCAATGTGTCTGATACTGCATGCTTCAAACTTTTTTAACAGACCTTTAATTCTGAAGCACATTTCCTTCAATGAGGTGTTCTTGCTCTTCCACACACCCAACACTTGCTTCACCACTAACAAGGCATCACCTTTTATGCTCAACCTTCGAACCCCATGCTTCAAACAAATGTGTAATCCGGCTTCCAATGTAGCATATTCAGCCTCATTGTTACTATGAGCATCCAATTTGAACCCTCTCTTGCATACTAGCTTCCCCTCTGGATCATAAAGTGCTATACCCCCTGAAGCTGCATCGTGGCTCTTTCTGTATGAACCATCAAAGAACAACACATGTGCATTGCTGATCTGTGGCACTTCTTCAACTACCTTTCTCACCACCTCTTCCTTAACAATAAGGGGATTCTCCTTGTAGGTCAACAAATCAGCTAGGGTAAACCTTGTACTAACTTCCACTAGAAAAGAGAACTCAAACTCTTGCAGCTCAATTACCCATTTCTTCACCACATTTGACATGTTAATACCATTAATTAACTGTGGCAAAAAGGCATAACTCGTCAAGAAAACAAAAGGCCGTGGTAGCAAGTAATGACAAAATCGTCGACAAGCAAATATTACACTGGCCATCACTAGCTCTACTTCCGATAACTTTCTCTCCGCTACCAACTTCACTCGGCTTGCACAATACACTGGCCTCATATAATGGCTGCCCTTCCCCTTTTGCAATAGCATGGCTCCAATGGCATCATCCCCTACTGATGGATTTACATAAAAAACTTTCTCCCAATCAGGAGCTTGCATGGCTGACCACCCCCCTAACACCTCTTTCACCTCTTGAAACACGTCTTCACACTTGTCATCCCATTGCAATGGATCATGCTTTGCCACTTGCTGTAATGGATAAAGAAGCTGTGAAGACAATGGAATAAACCGTGCCATGTACTTCACTTTGTGTATAAAGGTTGCCAATTGCTTCGTAGTCATAGGTGATGGAAGAAGAATAATAGACTTAACCTTATCTGGATCAGCCTCAATGCCATTTTCTGACACCATATGGCCCAATAACTTCACCCTTGGCTGTGCTAGATGACATTTCTTTGGATTTAGTTGTCCTCCACATTCATCATATCGAGCCAATACCATCTGCAGCTTCTCATGGTGTTCAGCCCTACTGCTATAAACACAGAAGTCATCCATAAAAGCCTTAACACAACTACCAATGAATGGTTCCAGCACCCAATTTGCTCTTTCTTGATAGAAAGATGGTCCATTTGACAACCCAAACGGCAACACTGTGTAGCAATAGCAGCCCCATGGCGTAATAAATGATGTCTTTGTGCGGTCTTTAAGAGCAATCTTCAATTGAAAATAGCCTGAAAAACCATCACACACACTGTACCTCTCATAACCTGCCACTGAATCCAAGATCTGATCGATGAATGGAAGAGGATATGGGTTCTTCTTAGTGGCTGCGTTTAAGGGTTTAAAATCTACACAAATTCTCCACTTCCCATCCTTCTTTGGACTGACTACTACTGGACTCACCCATTCTGCGGTCTCCACTGGAACTATGAACCCTGCCTTCAATAACTTGTCCACCTCTACCCAAGGCTTCCATTTGCTCTTGACCCATCCTTCTTAGCCTTTGCCGTACTGGCTTAGCACCTTCTTTCAGCTCTATATGCATCTCTTCACCCTTGAACCCTCTGATCTCTTCATATGAAGTAATGAACAAAATCAGGAAAACTAGCCAGCATATGCAAAAATATATCCTTCTCCATAGCTGAGAGGTCTCCACTAATCATTTGCGTCATTAATTCCTGCTTCTTTGACAACTCAACCTTGGTTTGCATCAGCCCTTCAATCACTTCATAAGGCCCTTCACTTTAATCTTCAACTTCATTCGCAAATGCAACTAAACCAATCTCCTGGATTTCTTTGTCCATCAAAAGAAATGCAACATCAGCATCCTCATCACTGCTGGTAGTGCTATCACTATCCTCATCTGTCACCGTGGAAGAGTCTTCATCACTAGACTCATCCTCATCTTCATAAAGCTCCTCTAATCGTTTCCTTGTGTCCATATTATAAATCTTCTTGGTACCTGTCTTTCCATAGAGGCTAATTGTACCATGTCGCCAATCTTGAACAGCTCCCACTCCACGTAACCATGGTCTACCCAGTATAATAGGATATGCTCCGAACCCTGCTGGCATCACATGAAAATCAACCACTGCCTTTGCATCATATGCCTCCACTTCTAAGCTCTTTACAACAACCAAGCATTTTACTTTTTGATGGTTTGCCAATCTGATCCGAAACCCTGACACCCCAGCCACTGTGAGACCCATCTTCTCAACGCATGAGTGTGTTATGACGCATATTTGGGCTCCGCCATCCACATAACCTTGTCCCAAATTTTTCCTTTTATGCCACACATCTACTATTGGACAAATGTCTGGTAGCTCATCCATTGCCAACACCTTTACTGAACCTCTCTCTGGCTCTTTCTCCATTGGGTTAACCATCCTCTTCCACTGTCGCTTTAGTTTAGGAACCATTTCTATGAGCTGCCCAAAAGTAACATCTGCCTTCCTGCTCGTCAGATCCTCCTTCAAGTCATAGCTTAATTGCCCATCCCCTAGTGGAAAATCTGAAACATGAAACTTTCGACGAGCTCTCCTTTTCCTCTTGGCCTTGACATCCTCGCCTTCATGGCTCTTTCCTTTCTTCTTACTAGGACCTGGAGCACTTCTTCCTTCCTTTTCCTCTGTGGTCCTCTTCCCAATAGGCATCACTAATGTATCCTCTAGCTTTGATGCCTTCTCCAAGGTGACTACACTTAGCACTTTTGTCTTTCCTTTTTCCTCCTGGGTCAGTCCACTGGTTCCTTCATCTCCCTTAATTTCGATGCCATAATCATTTGACCTACTTAGCACCTGTCTTGGCAATGGATACATGTCTCCCCCCATCCTTGGTGGCTTATCACATTGCGGGCTGATGTGACCCAACTCTCCACAATTATAACATGTGGGCGTCTGCCTCCAAAACCTACCATTGCTTTGTCCAACACCATTCCTAGCCCTTTCTTCACCTCCTGGCTGATTTGCAAACCGCCCTCGACCTCGATTATTTCCCACTTGACCTAGCATGTTTAGACTGAGATTCTTCATCAAATCAACCACTTTCCTCATGTCTTGCCTTAGGCCATCATCTTGCACTGCTGTAGTGACCACTGCTGTCATAACCTGAGTAGTAACAGGAACCACTGGTTCATGATGAACCACTGACATGCGCCCTTGTAAAGACTCTATAGGCTGAAATTCAGACCTCATTGGCAAAGACTCCACCCCTAACTGGCTCATTTTCCTCAGCTTCCACTCTTTGTTCCTTGCTACCTCTAGTGCATCCTCATATGTCCTAGGCTTCTTTAGCTCCACTCTCCAACGTATATTCTCCCAAAGACCAGCAAAGAACCTGTCCTTCTTCATCATGTCAGGCGGGGGTACCTGTGGTGCTAAAGCCTTGCACATTCGCTCCCATGCCAATGAAAACTTACGTATGTACGCATCTACTGGATCACCTTCCTTCTGCACCAAACCTTGGACTTCTTGCCACACTTTGTCAGGATCTTCTATCTTCACAAACTCCACTTCCAACCCATGTCGTAGATTGTCCCAACTCAACCTTACAGGTGGATCATCCACACGCAACTCCTCTTCAAATGCTTTAGACCAAACTCGTGCATCACTCTTCAAACAAATTTGGAGAAGGCGTAACATCTGCGTAGGGTCATGAATCTGGTTGCTAATGCAGGCAACCTCCATCTTTTCCAGAAAGTCCTCCACATCTTCATCACTTCTTCCATGAAACTCCGGATAAGAGAAAGCCATGGCTACCCAAGTTACAATGCCTTGAGAACCCCTTCAAACACACGTGCAAGAACCCACAACTTTTGACTGACTCAATTGCCAGAAACTTCAATGGAGCTCAACTTTAGATAAGGACAAACACATGCACATCAAATGAGTTTTCATAGTTAATCATCGGAATGACAACAGGCAAAGGACATTCCAGGATCTCTCTCAATCTTCTTGGCCCAAACATAAAGACTATGCGCTGTTGGAAAAAGATCTTCCTGGACACATGAACATTAATCTGAATTCTTTGAGTTAAATGAAAAGGAGTGAACTGAGGGCCATTTTGATCATCCATTAAAGCCAACCATGAAGCTCCCAAGAAGGCACACCTGACTCAACCTCTGATTTTGCCAAAATTTCAGCAGCATAACAGCATAAATGGCTCAAAATACCAAAAAACCAGCCATCATAACTTGGGAAAATTTCGACAGAGTTTCCCTAGAAGTAGAGCAGTAGGAACCCAAAATATAGACTGTCTATGTATGCATAAACTGTCAACAATAGAACCCGAGCATCAAGTAGGACTCACTAGTACATAGCCTATGGCGAGGTCACAAAAAGGGTGCTCCAGCTACCTGTATCACCGAAAGGATCTCCACATTTGGGAATCCCCCAGCTCAATAAAAACCTTACGCTATCGACCCTCACACGAAGGCTAATGCAAATCGCATATAGTCAAGTCTCAGAAATGATTATCTCCCAGACCAAGTCTCAGAAATGGCTGGGATTGCCAAATACAACCAAGTATGGCTCCACAAATGCGTACAATGGCAGTTTCCACAAGTAACGTACAATCCAGCAGACAATGCGCTCAAATAGGCGCCAAGTGATGCATTCCCACAACAAGTGCAAGTGACATCACTGCTAGTATATCACTGTACTCTAGCTACCTGTACCTGTGTGAATCACCCGTACCTGTCCCTGTAACCTGTAACCTGTAACCTGTAATCTGCAACCTGCAACCTGTAATCCCGAAGCTCGAAGCTCGAAGCTCGAAGCAGAAGGTACTCGAAGAAGATCCTCCGTGGGGGCGCCAAAAGAATGTGAGCGGGATGAAAACACACACAGCGCCTCTATAACGACCCGACACACACTCTTGGGAAGATACACACACACACACTATGGGGCACCACTCGGCTTACACAACACACCTGGCCGAGACAGGGAACACACCTATGGATTGAGAGGAGAGAGACTATCCACTTGCCCACTCCACACAGACACACACACACACACACACACACACCCAAAAAACTCAGCTCAAAAGAGGATAATTTCTGATGTTTAGATACAATTGAGCTTGGGCCAACACCAATGGGGCAAATAGCTCACACAATATGGGTAAAATAAGCCAGATACAATCACAAACTAGAGCAGAAAGTTCGCTCATAGGAGAAACTTACACAGAAAAAATAGAAGGAAAAGAGTGAGGAATTTGGAAAAATGGACAGCGCCATCGCGTCCGGAACGGCCCAAAACCCCAGTCTACAATGTCAAAGTGCTCAAATCCGACCTCGGATGAGCAGTTTACGGCCAAAACAGGCTCCAAAATCCCCAAAAATACACCTGCGGCTGTTCCTCCTCTCTTCTCCACGTTTTTCTTGGTCTTCTCTCTGTTTTTTCAGTTCCCACACTTAGATTTTTTAGTTGGGCACCCTTGGCCTTTTAGATGACCTCAAACGGACCCCGAACAGGCCAAAAACTGACCTCGCAGTGCATAGTTGTCACCTTTTTTGCATCATCCGCACACCTGGCACTCATTTCTTTTCAATAATGCGTCTCGCAACCACGTGAAGTGGCCCTAAAAAAAGGTCCTCATGATGACCTTTCTACATAATTCTCACAAGCAAACACCCACGTTGTGTCTGTCCTCATCTGCGTGCAAATATTGACCTCGTTCGCCCTCCTGACGCCACTAGATGCCATCTGACGCACCTGCTGACCTCACATCGTCGGCCCGCGGATAGCTTCCTCGAGAAGTTTTACGCGCTACCAACTCCTCCTTATTGTAGAAAAACACAATGGTACTAGTAACGATGAAAATCGATGCACTATGTACATGGTGTCCTACCTGTACACATGTGGGCCCCACGTAACCACCTGGCTCTGGAAAATGGGCAATACTTTATTTGATGCACCATGCATGGGTATGTACATATGCGCAATCCCTTGCTCCAAAAAACTCCTGACACCGCGTGCTGCCTGTCGTCATTGTCCAAAGTTGGTGTGAGGTAAAGGTTGAGGGACGATCTCCTCTCATAAACAATGTTTGGGACATCAGAGTCAAGTGACTCAACATGAAGAGGTTGTTGATTTTACACAAGCTTTGCTTGGGTTGACAAGAACTCCTCCTCCATGACGTATGCCTGCTTTGCAATTGCAATATTTGTTGTGACCAAGGCAACTGTGTCAACGAGTGCGATCACTAACTTGCATAGTTTAGAGACATCATTTGGCATTGTAATATGAACGCCAAATGTCACAAGAATACCTTCAAGGCTTTGTAGAGTTATCCATTTCCCAGTCGTACACATCCACCGCTCGTAGTGGAAGCGTATATACAAAGTTGTGCAAAATTTTAAGTACCGTATCCAAAGCCCCTAGCTTGTGCGATTGCTAACTTGCATAGCTTTAGAGACATCATTTGGTATTGTAATATGAATGTCAAATGTCACAAGATTCCCTTCAAGTCTTTGTAGAGGTATCCATTTCCCTATCTTACACATCCACAACTCTAGGTGGAAGCATATATACAAAGTTGTGCAACTTTTAAGTGCGGTATCCCAATACCTGAAGCCCCTAGCTTGTATCAATATCTATCTCCCTAATGCATACCCTCTATAAATCCCCAATTCTCTCCTAACAAGGGTTGTAATGCTTCAAAAGACATATTCTTGCATATAAATATAGTGGGTGTGACTTGAATGATAGGACCTTAAATAAATGCACAAAAACATGCATGAGACAACATCAACTTAGACCTACAAACCTAAAAGCCTTTTCAAAATTCAACAAGGAAAGAATGTCAAAAACCATCTTCTCCTTTATAAGATAAGATGGATGACAAACATCAGGCCTGCAACCACTCCATACTAAGAAGTGATCGCATGTCAATTCTGCTGATCTTACCATAACAATGCTCAGAGGCGGGCACTATTATGTGTGTGTAGAAGAAGATCCTGCTTTGCAATAGCATTGATGGTTGCACACTGGGAAGCATCATGGCACCAATGTCAACATGAAAATCTTGAAAGGTTCCAGCGAGACTTTGTTGTTACTCACCAAGTTTGATGGAAATATATCTACATAGACATCAAATGGCCCAAAATAAACATACTAGCATACTTAAACGCATAGGTCAACTCAATGCATATGTCTATTGCAACAACAAAGAGAAGCAACTTACAATTAGGTGGAAAAAGTCTTGGATTAGTGTGCCCCAAATGCATATTAGGCATTGAATACACATGTTGAATAACAACCACCATCCCATTGATCCTATGGTCTTTGAACCCAAGCAGCCTCCCTTTCCAATGTTGATCCAAGTTGTGACAATCTCAAACAAGATGAGTCCTAGTGGCTGCAGGTTGCATGAAGACCCAAGCGCCTTTGTGGAACACTTGAGGTACCCACTCCCCATTAGAATCTCTGGTGTTGTACAAGACAACCCTTTCTACCTCATCTTTTGGCTTTTTGTGAGTAGTAGAGTTTGACATTGCTACAAAGAGGAAGGGGTTAGTCACATTTGTTTCAAGATTGTGGACTCGATCTTCTCTCCATATTGTGTGTGGAGAGGGTTTGATGGTGGTTTTGAATGAGCTAGGGATGGAGGAACAAGTAAATGTTTTTGGAGAGATGGAGATACACAGGATTAAACCTTCAATGTAGAACCTTGGAGTGCAATATTGCAGCCATGGCAAGGAGCCAAGAGGTGGTTGATAGAGTTTTTGTATGTTCTCCAGCCATGGGAATCTTGGAGATGATGAGCTAAGAAGGTGTACCTGAAAGGGTAACAGAGGGTTAGAGAAGTTTATCCCAATGTTGCAGCCATAGCCATGGATAGCTTGCAGATGATGGTCTATGAAGTGGTAGTTCAAGAAAGGGTAGAAGAGGTTACTGGTAAAGTCTCCGCAAGTGCTGCAGCCATTGAGATCTTGGGGAGAGAGGACAGCGGAGGTGTAGATGAAAATGGGAAAGCACGTAGAGAGAGGGAGAGTGTGTTTAGATTGTGAGCAGCTATGGAAATCTTCCATATGTGCTGCAACCATATCCATGGATAGCTTGTAGATGATGGGCTATGAAGTGGTAGAAGAAAAGATAGAAGAGGTGCTTGGTAAAGTCTCCAAAAGTGCTGCAGCCATGGAGATCTTGGGGAGAGAGGACAGTGGAGGTGTAGATGAAAATGGGAAAGCACGTAGAGAGGAGAATGTGTTGAGCAGCTATAGAAATCTTCCATATCTGCTATAGCTATGGAAAGCTTCGAGGGGGGGGGGGGGGGGGGGAGAGAGAGAGAGAGAGAGGAGGAGGTAGAATAGAGGGTAATGGCTGAGAAATACAGATTTTGGTGAAAGAAAATAGAATTTTGACCATGTATTTGGTTAGGTGAGCTTTTGGGGAGTGAAAAGTGAGATTTAGAGTTTTGTTTTTTATTTTTAAAATTTTAGAGTTACTTTATGGCCGCCCATGAAAATGGAAGAAAAACCCCCCCCCCTCCCCCCCCCCCCCCCCCCCCCCCCCCCCCCCCTTTCTCTCTCTTTCTAGGGAACAAAGCTATAATGAGGGGAGAAAATAGGCCCCCATGCCCCCTCCTACCCTACTTTTTTGAGGTTATAGCTGTGGCCACCACACTCTTCATATTGGTTCATGCTTAATCACCCCTTAAGCTAAAGGGCCCTTTTGGGGTTCATATTTTTCCGAATGTCTTAGATCAAGTAGAACCCGTCCCAAGTGTTGTCAAGTTTTGACTCCTGTAGCTAGTAACTGGGAAAAAAAATGCAATCATATTCCTCTATTACTACTTCGATAAATTTTTATAGATTTGATTTGATAAGGGTAGTCCTTGCATCAAGGCCTACCACTGAAACAAGTCTTGATAAAAAATTATTTTTCTACCTGGTGCGAAAATTACATTTTTCTACTGAATCACAGTTTTTTCTAGATTTTACTTTTCCACAAGTTCTTACTATCACTTTAGGTTTAATGTGTCACAAGAAATCAAAATTTTCACAAAAAGTAAACTTCTTCATGGATTTTCCTATTTCATCACTCCTTACATTTTGGTTTTGTTTTTCAGCGTAGTGCTAACTTCATTGCTCTAATAGCCAACAAAGCCACACATCAAGCTCTAAAATTATTCTCAACACTTTACTCTATCTTTTAACTACTCTTATGAAAAGAAACTCACCACTGAAAACACAATGACCAAGGATGCCTCGATCTCCACTTCTACTCTACTCTATCTTAAAACTAGTCTATCTAAGGTAACTCAATTGGTTTTTATATGTGTTCACACTAGTTTAGGTACTCGATCCCTGGCAATGACACCAATGTCTGTGGGGGGCGGGGGGGGGGGGGGGGGGCTTTTTTACAGCTCTATTGCATCTCGCAAAGAGACGTTTCCAAGACTAAAATGTCAATCTAAGGGAGCAAGTGATTCGATTAGGGCATGGAGACACGCCAAGAGGTTGTCAATCTCTTGTTTGAACACAATACACTCTGTGGAAACAATCTATGAACTATCTAGTTGCTTAAAAACTTTATTTCTACCTCTTTGATCCAATCACTCATCCACATACAAAACCAACAACAAATCAACTCCAATCAACACCAAACTTGGTAGGCACATTCCTTACTAGGTCTTCAAAAGGATGCTTGGATAGTGAGATATGTCCTCTAGAAGGCCATGGGAATCGATGCTTGAATCTTGCGAAACCCTTGTAATGTAGATATTGACGTGTAGAGCTCCTTGAGTCTAATGTTTTGATGCTCTCGGCTTGTCAATATAGTAACCGTTCGGTGCGGTGCAAAGAGATGAAATCTTGACAGTAAAAGGGACCTCATGATTTACAAAGAAACCTTATCTTCTCATTAACTTGATCGATGAACTTGTCCTCAAAACCTTACAAAATATTTCTTTTATACTATGGTTAAGGGTCTTATATGTACAAAAACTAAAACTACTTGAAAAATAGATGACCTATCTTGAAACCTTGTTTAACTTATGATACAACTTGGAAGCTCATAGGCCCGATTTCAAATGAAAAGTGAACAAAGATTTAATGGTTTTTTGACGGGAAAAGTACAATCACTTTCCATTACAAAGGCTTAAAAAACCTCTTAGGAAAAAATGTTAGGAAATTCATGAGCATCTAATGCCTTGAGATAAAAAGCACTCCACAGATTCTAGATCATATGCAGCCTATGTCATAGCTACATTTGAAACTCAAGGGCCAAAACAGAGAAGAAGACTCTTCCAAAAATCCAAGGGATTGAAGAGAAATTAGGCATTTCTCTTGTAGAAATATTTTAGTAATAGGTGAATCATCTACATACCCCTCTATCAAAAAGGTGATTGCTTTAAATAGACAACCCTCCATATCCTTTACTTGCTTGGTGAGGCATCAACTTTTCACCTATAGGCCCCCCAACTTGGGGAAGGCTTCTTTGTTGCTGTGAAGCAAGAGAGAGTGACACATCCAAAATTTGGGAATTCAATATACACAACCAAGATTAACAAGTTCATGCCACATGGCAAGTCCCTTATACAAATGGAATTAGAAGAAAGTACCACCATGACTATTCAATACTATGGCATGATCCTAGCAAAAGGCCTCCTATGCCATAGCATGAAGCCAATGCTTACTTTTATGATATAGAATGGTGGCCAGTTAAAGTAGTGGATACAATCTTGCCACCTTGATGGAAGCAAACCAGCTAGAAGGGAGTTTCAATACCCTGTTGGAACCTTGGAGAAATTTATTGAGACCATCCTACCAATCAAGACTGCCCTCTTGCAAACACTAAAGTTTTTTTTTAGTCACAACTTCCTACACAATGATTTGCATGATCCCAACATTTTGATACACTTTGGCCAAAAGGGTGTATATATTGGCATTGCTCATTGGGGTTCAATCACTATCTCAAACACCAAGGAGATATTTCCCCACTAAAGTCTTTGATGGATATATCCTCTATTGGATTTTTAATTGATTAATTTTGTGTATCCCATAGCCTTCTGAATGTGAGAAACAAGTTTTTTTGTGAAATTTACTGCAACATACTACAAGTAGAATAAAGGAATCCCTTGAATAAACCTAAGGCATGGTATCTATCATTTTGTATGAATGGAGCCCATAATGTTGGCTACAATATCATAATCTACTTTGGCCCATGGCCAGCTGATGATTGAATGGCCAAAGAATTATAAGTTTTGTCTTTTAATTGCATCTGTGTAATGCTATTTTAGGTTGGGTCTTTAAAAGAGTCCAAGCGATTTCCTTAAGATATTTCAAGTAGGTTCTTTAAAATGTTTCAAGTTGAGTTTTTTAAGTATTTAAGTCGGCTGTTAACATGTAATTCATTGCTATTTGTAGATAGAGGACGTACCTCAAAATCTCAACATGATGATAGAATGCACCTTAAGATCCCTATCTCAACCATGAGCTCGCACAAAAAATCTCTAAAGAGGAGGAGATTTGGGTTGCTAGAGGTGATCTGAGACAAGTCAGACCATGATGGAGAGCCATTGAGATACAAGCACTAAGAGTTGTGTCATCCAAACCATTTTGTGTGGCACAAACTTTTTAGGACCCATGGAAATGCAAGGGGATCCCCTCCTTTGAAGATAACTGACTTGCAAACACAATTTTGACAAAGAAACAATGTTACTATTATTACATTTGGAGGTGCAAAGTAGATTGAAATGATTCTCCTAACATAGAAGGGGTGGGTAAGGGATTCCTAGTAGAGGCATTTCATGCTCAAGAGGCAAATCAGGGAGGGATTCCTTGCAAAAAGAGCTTTATCCATCTCCTAGAGGAGACAATAATCCTTGAGCGATTGGCAACCCACAGCATGAAACTCGCCAACCAAAGGTTGTGCGATCTCTCTTTGGCCCACCAAAGAGAGGTCACACAATCATTGTGCACTTGTTGTGAGGAATTAGAAGCTAAGAATGCTGGATTGAAACAAAAACTAGAAAGATATGAGGCCAAGTTTTGTCCCTTGGAGGAAGAGGATATATTGGAAGCATGTTTGAGCAGCTCCATGGGCATATATGAATTTCACCTATCATATATCATGGGAGATTATGCCCAAGACTTAAACTAGGTCTTTTTGATGTGAAAGACTCTTTTTGTAACAACCTCTTTTTGTAAAAGGTTGCTCTTTGTAACAATAAATCAATGAAATTTGTGTGACCAATAGCCTTTTGTGTGTGTGTGTGTGTGTGTGTGTGTGTGTGTGTGTGTGTGTGAGAGAGAGAGAGAGAGAGAGAGAGAGAGAGAGAGAGAGAGAGAGAGAGATTTTGTGTGTCACCACTACTAAGTAGTTGTTTTGAAGGCCTAGGCAAAGAAACACCAAATAGAAGAGTAGATGCTGAGAATAACTGTAGAGTCAAACCAGCTTAGTTTTAGAAATGGATAAAAAATGCAGTGGATCTTGGGATCCATACGACCACCTACCAAGATTTAGGCAAGTAATAAGGGAAAAAACAATAACGAACTTCCATACTTAGTTCGAGGGATTTGGAATGACCCTCGAAGACAAGGCTTTGACATGGTTTCATACCATACCTCTTGGATCTATTACATATCTACCAACATTGGCTAAAAGATATGTTTTTGTTTGTTTGAAGATGTGAATCAAGCACAATAAGGTAGCACAAATCTATAGCTTGAGACAAAAACAAGGGGAGTCTCTACAAAGGTCCACAATTTGCAAGCATAAAAAACATCACTAAACCAAGTGAGCTAAGTATGGGACAAACAACTCAACCGAGCGTAAAGTGGATAATTACATGCACAAGTAGTGAGCAAAAAGTACTTAAAATGCATCCAAGGTAGGCCTGCAAAGACCTGCCAAAAAACATGTAGAGCCTGTAAAGCATGTGATTATTTGTCTATAGCCACACGAGCATATGCAACTCTCACTCATGCGAGAGTGTATACAAGGCTGACAAAAACTTGTCAAAGTGAGAGTTAAAAACTTGAGCACTAAATCATCAGAGAGTAGGTTGCGAATACGTAAAAAACATGGCGAGAATTTGGGGCAAATGGACAGAGTTTTCCTTGTATTTTGAACAAAAATCTCGCCAAAAAAGCGGAAAAACGCATGAAAAATAGACACTCACTGTCTCATTACAAAAATTCACAATCTGGTATACACCAACTACCAAAACCTTGGAAAATAAGATCACTCTTGAACGAGTGGCTCTATGGAAAACTGCACCTGTCCAAAATACTCTCTCTCACTCTCCACTCTGTGCAATCTGTTGTCCGACTTCATCTACTTGAAATTTGTAGTCTCTTCAAGCTACTACTTGCGATTCTTAATATGAGTGTGTGTGTGTGTGTGTGTGTGTGTGTGTGTGTGTGTGTGTAAGCACACAATTACACACACCCAAGGCAACTCTATCTGCCCGATCAAAAGCCCAATTTCAGCACTATCTATCAATTGCTCCGCTCAAATGCTTGTTAATTGTTTTCAGTGTTGCTAATGTCCAAGCACTCAAGCTTGCAATTGAGCCAAGCATCTCCAGGACACTGCTTGCTACTTGCTAATATCTTTCTCTAGTTTGCTCTAAGCCTTGCTCGAGTTAGAGCTATCTCAAGGCTTGATAGCCCCTATAGATTTGATTACTGTAGTGCTGCCAAGTTGGCTTCCAATTCCTTTGATTTTCATTGTCTATTGCTCATGAAGTCTCCCAACACTGCTCATCACTTTCATTTGTTGTAGATTCCAAACCTTGCGAACTCCCAAGCTTCTCTGTTGCTTGGGTTCCTGTAATCCTTTGCTGATTTTCTCACCAAGCTTGATTCTTTGCAAATCCCCCATTGCTCGACCTTGGGCTTCAAGGGAGCTACGCACGCTAGTGCTCTGAGATCGGAGATCTCTCCCCAAACCTTGTCGGATCCTTACCAAAGCACTTTGATCCAACGCCTCCGTGTCAAATCTCCCGCCACCAAGCTCATGCCTCCATCGTCGAGCTTTGTCGCTTTTGTGTTGATTGCCGAGAAGTAGACACACGTGCATCGATCATGGGCGTGACTCTAATAC
This sequence comes from Adiantum capillus-veneris, assembly GCF_014529385.1. Classification (NCBI taxonomy): domain Eukaryota; kingdom Viridiplantae; phylum Streptophyta; class Polypodiopsida; order Polypodiales; family Pteridaceae; genus Adiantum; species Adiantum capillus-veneris. The sequence goes on along the minus strand of NC_140955.1, from coordinate 137,051,769 downwards.
CAGTTGAAGAGTGCAGTGCATGGAACGTGTGTGTGCGGTGTGGTGTGTGCGGGAGGGAAGGGGAGAAAGAGAGAGTGCAAGGTACTATGTGGGTGGAGAAAGTCAAAGTGAATTGCCCCTTATTCTCTATTTATGTACAAGAATAAGGTCAATGGGTGGCCGGACACTAGACTTCCGGCCTTGGGCTAAGGCACAACGCCTTTGACCCCAACATGGGATTGGTTACCAAGACCTAAGAAACAAGGCGGCATTGGACCCCACGCTTCATGTAGAAGCATTGTGTGCCAGGCTTGTTATCATGCTAGTGGAGCATTGGGCAAGAATGGACCATCATGGGCGGGGATATGATAAGACAAGCACATCTCACCTCGAAAGGGGCAAGTGGAAAGAGGCCACAATGCAAGACAAGATTCTAGGGCCTTTCTGGACGTTCTTTAAGCTTGGTGGAAGTACAGGGTAACTAGCACGGAAGTGAAACAAAGCGGCCTTAACCCTGGAATGGGGGAGAAGTTCCGATACTTCAAGGGGTCCTCTCACCAATGGTCCCCCTGGTTGTCCAGACTTGAAAGGGGTTCTTTGAGCCCTTTTTGGAGGGAAGTTTCCCACCAGGTCTGTCAGGCCAAGGGTCACCTTGGAGCTCAAGGACCGGGGGCCAAGGGCCGGTTGCTAATGGAGATGGGATCCTAGGGGCAAGGCCTATAAAGGGAGGTGGGTGGAGGATCGAGGCTGGGCAGTCCCAGGGCCTTATATTGGTATCAGAGCTCGGTGGAAGAGGGAGCTATGGAGGAGGGGGAAAATTATTGCAAGTATTGCATGTTCATGATTGGCATGGCAGGGGCTCTTCTCTCTCTCTCTCTCTCTCTCTCTCTCTCTCTCTCTCTCTCTCTCTCTCTCTCTCTCTCTCTCTCTCTCTCTCTCTCTCTCTCTCTCTCTCTCTCTCTCTCTCTCTCTCTCTCGTTTTGAGAGGCCTTGGGCCATGAAGGACAAGGTCGGGGGGCACAACTCCTTTGGTGGTACATGGCAGATCCAACACGAGGAACGGCCGCGGGAAAGACCCCTTGGGACCAAGAATGACCTTCACAGAATTGTGTGGGGGTGCTCTTGATAGAATCACCATGGCAACTGGAAAAACGTTTGTGCCTGGCATGCACCATATAGATGCTCATAGTGCCGGTGGTGAGCAAAGCTGTAGACAGTGCAGAAGCCAAATGCAGAAGCCATGGACAGTCGTTTTGTTTTGTTCTTTTTTCACACTTGGTGTTGCTCTTGGGCGCCCAAGGTTTCCCAAAGGGAAATCTAAGGGGCCCAACCCATGTGGACATACCATGGAAAGAGCATGCGAGTAGCGGCAGACATTGTGAATTTGGCAAATCAGCATCATTCATGAGCCTTCAATTTCCATCACCATGCTGCATAGGTTGGATGGATTACTCGTGCACAGCGTAGCTACGATGGTGATGGGGCCAGTTCAGGAGGCTTGTTCACGAGGCTTCCCAAGGGGAATGGCCCTACTCTTGTCTTCAAAGTTGGATTCAACAAGGCTTGAACTTCAACAGGACAATCGCCACAACTGCAACAAGACATGGTAGGACAATGATTATAACTACGACAAAATTTCAAAGGATTATGCAACATGTAAGCTGTTGATAACAAGGACATCAAGAATACGACAACATAGTTCCACTGCTCGAAGAGGGATTGTCAACGTTGGTAAGCAAGTTCACTTCCATGTTTTTAAATTCTGAATTCATTGAATTTTGCAGATCTCTTTGCATTACAAGCATGCATTGAGTAATTGGAGGCCAATTACTTGTCGCGATCATCGAGCCGCTCAAGCATGTTTGATGTTTTTCATGCATGACATGTGATGTCTTAAATTTTGCAGATCTCTTTGCATTACAAGCATGCATTGAGTAATTGGAGGCCAATTTCTTGTCGCGATCATCGAGCCGCTCAAGCATGTTTGATGTTTTTCATGCATGACATGTGATGTCTTAAATGGCTATGAGCCCAGTCACTGGCCTAATGAATTCTACTATCAAAAGTCTACAGTTATTGATGTCAATTTCCCACTTTCGGTTTGAAATTTCTGTTAGGACATGGCTCCTAGGCAATGTTGCCCAGTTTCAGGCAAGGCTTGTGACATGTGATCCGATAAGTTTTCTAAAGTAATCGGCAATGACTGCATGCACAGCAACACTCCTAAACATAGTAGGGTTACTTTTCATTTCCCGTGTGTTGCATATGGCAACGTTATGCCAACATCACGGGACCAAGGCTCCATCTCCAAATCCATAGGATACCAGTAATCAAGCTAAGCAGGTACAAGGCACCTCTCTTGCACGCATTTTTCTATTTTTCAATACAGTGTACAATTCAACAAGGTCGATTATCTATGAATGCTCAACACGGTTGACTTTCTTTTGCTATGCCATTGTAAACTAGCAAGAGTATCTGTTAGCTATATGCACCAGAACTACATAAGTACTTATGTGAAGCAAGGCTTCACTTTTGGTATTTGGCATCACGATTTTCACAGTTTGGAATCTGCTACTATGAGCATACATACTTGAGGGACACTTACAAAGATGTCTGCAGGTTTTTACGGCACCAGAGGCTATATATGATACGTACGCTAACTCACTCAAGCAGTATATCTGGCTATAAGCCAGCTTCAAGGAATCGCCAACAACCTCGCTCCACAAGTGGGCGGCAAGACTCCGTACAAAGCCGCTAAACAAAGCAAAGTGCTTTGCCAAATTTTCTACACAGCAAGGCTTCTTTATTGTGCAAAGGTATTATCGATTGACTTCAGATCAACAATAATGGCACACATCTTTCGCATTACATGGATATAAGCTCACAGTTTACGCAACATTGCAATCCATGTTAGTATAATCGTGCAAGGCACGTATACCAGCGACTCACATGGTTGAGACTGTTATTGAAGCCAAGGGCTTATCATTCCATTTTTTGATATGTATGCATGGTGTACTAGTACGATGGCCTTACAACACCCATCATTGCATACGCTTCCGCTATAGTACTAGCTATAGTACTAGCTACTCTATCAAGGACGAGCTCATTTATTCATGATTTCAAGCATTTTGTGTTTATGTGTATACACAGGCAAAGTGCCATCCATGTGCACCTTGTTACAATCACGATCACATACACGATAAGTGAGTCAAGATGTTATTCTTGGTACCTCTCTCTCCGAGAGTGTGGTACCAGTACATTGCTATGCGCTTATATGATAAGCTAAGATACAGACATGGTTTGCATGGCATCATGTGCAAGGGGCATAAAACAAATTCAAATACGGGATATTCCTCAGCCCAGCATTCTCTCTCTCTCCCCTTCCTACTTCTTTGCGAGAAAGGTGAAACTAGGCATGATTTTATTGACATCTTTCAATGTCAAAACAATAACAGAACAGGCTATGAGCCCACAAGAAGGGCTACGAGCCATCTATTACCACCTATTTGGCATGGCTAAGAGACATTTGTTTGTAGTCCATCAGTGATTGATTACACGATCAAAAATTTCTCTCCAGTTGAGTACCCATCGATTATAATGGACAAGCAAGCGTCTTGCCATTAGTGCTTTTTGGGGCATTATTTTAGCACTCCACACTTTACGTGTGCAAGTTGTTGATTTTTTGAACGTCTTAAACTCATAAGGGCTTATCTCTACCACGATGTATGGATGACGCCTGCATTTCAGACAACACGAATGTTCACAAAAACCCACGCTTATGGATTTTGGGGTGTAAAACAACTCTAGTTGTGCATACGACTCCACCTTCAGTGGAGCTCTTATTCACATTAAGAGTGCCTATATGAGTACAACTTTGGGATAAAACCCGGCTCGTGATTAATACATCACTTAATAAGGGTTGATGGTCAATACTTGGCACCTTAACACTTGCATTTTGAAGGAAAGAAGTCCAGAGACTGCCAAGGGTAGTGGACAAATTTCAAATTCCAAAGGAAATTATTGCCACGGGAAACCCCAAGGGGGTCATGGACATAGGCCAAGGGCCGGCTGCTAGTTGAGCAGTTTTTCTACATGGTTTAACCAACGATTTTGACAATGTTGATTTTAACCATGGGAACTAATTTGCAAAGGCAACACCTAAGGTTATAGGTGCGATACTACGTGCATTTCTCTATTTTTAATTAGTGTTCCTAGGTCTTTGCAGGCCGGAAATTTGGGCAGGAGCTTTTCACTTTGGGTAAGTGAACACCATGTTTAATCTACAGGTATGCATCAGGTTTGGTTTTGTTTCTTTTTGCTCTTATGAGAAATGCCACGGTCATGTAAGAGTCAAGAAATCTGGGTTGTCGTGTCCACTATAAGTTTCAGCATTATGCAGTTATAGACCCACTTGTAGGGTTTATTTGGCACATGTTATCACATGGGATGCAACATGGTCTAGGAACTCAAGGAGTTCGATTTAGCTAGTGTGGAGCATGGATAATGAGGGTCTCTCTCACGCACATCATATGCGTGTTTACAGTTACCTCCACACCCAAGTACATCTCATACTTGAAGGACATTTTTTTACACATCCTTATTTGAGACATATTCCACATGTGGAGAATATGAGTCTCTGGGACAGACACTGACATCGCTATTTTAAGTATGTGTGGCGATGATGTCCCTAAGTGCTGGTCACATCTGTTTTCTAGACCATTTTCAGCACGACGTATTAGGAGCAGTTTTAGTGGCCAGAAAATTTGTCGGATACTTAGAATGACTTGTTAGGGTACAAGTGCTACTAAACAACATTACAGATGGTTGTTTATATATATAGAAAGGCTATGAGTTGCTAATGAAAAAGTTTCAATGTTTGTACCTAGAAGTGATTATCGTTTCACCTTCTATTATGGTTCAGACGTTTCAGCAAGGCTTGCAAATGATTGAATGATTGCAACTGAAAGTATTTAGTTTCTTTTCAGAACTATTTACATTCCTCTTTAATGTGTGCTAGGCGCATCACATTCGCCATAAGTATTGGCAAGGATGATCATGGATATATAGGCAAGAACTCTATTTTGCATTGGTACCCTTGGCTGTCTAGGACCACCACAAAGCCCCTTTTGGATTGAAACTGCCAGGAAATTGAATAATAAGGGTCTGAGTGCCAACTAATTGGCTATGGGATATTGTTAGTCAACAGAGTGATAATAGAGCTTGACAATGTGGTAATGCCAATCTATGAATCCGAGATTGAGTGGAATGCCTGGAGATGGCCCGAAAGTAGTCTTTTTTGGAAACCCCATTCTAAAGGCATATATCATGCATTGATGCACGAGAATAATTGGTCTAGCCCCCTCAACAAAATATGGAAGAGATAATGGCTAGAAGAACGATGGGAGGAAGTCATGGAGAACATCTAGAAGCCAAAGTAGCCGTAGTTTATGAAGATATTTCTGTGGAAGGTGATGTGGGGTGCTCTACCGACAAGCATAAAGATCCAAGAACGAGGATTTGGGTCCGATAGATGCTTGAGGTGCAAGATTGCTAGTGAAGGTTTGGCCCACCTATTCGTGGAATGCCACGCAATCAGAGGCCTTGCTGGGAAAATTTGCAAGTGAGTCCAAAGGACATGGCAAGTCAGTTTCTTCAAGATTGATATGTTCCTTGGTGGGAAGAAGATGGGAAGTCCTGCTCTTCTTAACTGCACTCAAATTGTCAGATACTTCTTCTTTCACCATATTGGCATGCGAGGAATCGTCGTGTGTTTGAAGGAGGTCTTGATGTGGCAAGCTTCTCAAAGATTATACAAGGCAACAGAGTGATGATCTCTACGCTCGAGAGCAAGCAAGATTTGGGAGATTGGTCTCGGATCACCTATGTCGTGTTGTCTACCTGCGATAAGTAAAAGCCTTGAACTATATTTCACCTACGTTGTAAAGCCAGCTATGGTTAGCCTTAGTGAGGGGCTATAGACACTCAATTTGTAATCTTCAACACCTCAAGACTCGACATGAGCTTGAGGTTGTTTTGTAATTTTGTTACTATGATTAATACAATTCACTCACAAATTGTGAGTTTTCAAAATAAAATAAAATGTTGTGGACTTCATTTTTTGTTTTTTCATGTTCCACATTTTCCTTCATCTTCTACGCTCTCTTTAGCGTTTCTCCTTCTTCTCTCCTTAGTGTTACTTTATCTCATGAATTTATTTCTTTTGAAACAATTATCTCTAGTATGTCCGGACTCCCCACGGTCTCAAAAAAAAATCCTCTTTCTTTTCCTCTTTGCCGGGGTGGTCTACCTCTCCTTGGAATGATTGATCTTGGGAGGAAATTGGTAGTGTGCTATTGATTTGCTACTTTTGGTGCAAATATATATGCAGGCAGGATTTTGCAAAATGATTTATTAGATAGGATCTAGAAAGAGTCCTTCACTTTGAAATCAAAGGAAAAGACCACCGCCCGGGGGGGGGGGGGAGGGGGGTTTTTTTTTTGTGGTATATATATATATATATATATATATATATATAGAGAGAGAGAGAGAGAGAGAGAGAGAGAGAGAGAGAGAAGAAGAAGAAGAAGAAGAGAATTTTAACGTCGTAGGAAACCATCCCAAGAGACCTTAAAGATCTATCCAACGAGGACTAGAGTTGAACTCAAGACCTCTAGAGAGAGAGACACCAAGTGCCGTTGTAAAGGCGGACAAAGAGAGAGAGATTTTTTACAACTAGTACGGTTGGTCGCCTTTGGTGGCCTCTCTCTCCCCCCCTCTCTCCCTCTTTATCGCGTGCAAAGGGGTTTGTTTTTGTTTTGGATTTTAGCTTTCAAGATTGCGACACGTGTAAAGGGTTCCCCCTTCTGCCATTATGTTAGTAGATAGATAGTAAATAGTAGATGAGCATTGCAATTTGCGACGGGTTCAACGAGAGAGAGAGAGAGAGAGAGAGAGAGAGAGGAGAGAGAGAGAGAGAGAGATTTCCTGTTGTTGGCATTGTGGGCACACAAGACATGGTCGGCATTTGCAGCTAAACATTGGAACCGCTCTTGGCATCAGCGATAGGATACAAGGTGTGGTGAAGAAAAGAAGGAATCGCAGAGAGAGAGAGAGAGAGAGAGAGAGAGAGAGAGAGAGAGAGAGAGAGAGAGAGAGAGAGAGAGAGAGAGAGATGTCTTGTGTCCATATATACCACAAAAAAAAACCCCCCTCCCCCCCCCCCGGGCGGTGGTCTTTTCCTTTGATTTCAAAGTGAAGGACTCTTTCTAGATCCTATCTAATAAATCATTTTGCAAAATCCTGCCTGCATATATATTTGCACCAAAAGTAGCAAATCAATAGCACACTACCAATTTCCTCCCAAGATCAATCATTCCAAGGAGAGGTAGACCACCCCGGCAAAGAGGAAAAGAAAGAGGATTTTTTTTTGAGACCGTGGGGAGTCCGGACATACTAGAGATAATTGTTTCAAAAGAAATAAATTCATGAGATAAAGTAACACTAAGGAGAGAAGAAGGAGAAACGCTAAAGAGAGCGTAGAAGATGAAGGAAAATGTGGAACATGAAAAAACAAAAAATGAAGTCCACAACATTTTATTTTATTTTGAAAACTCACAATTTGTGAGTGAATTGTATTAATCATAGTAACAAAATTACAAAACAACCTCAAGCTCATGTCGAGTCTTGAGGTGTTGAAGATTACAAATTGAGTGTCTATAGCCCCTCACTAAGGCTAACCATAGCTGGCTTTACAACGTAGGTGAAATATAGTTCAAGGCTTTTACTTATCGCAGGTAGACAACACGACATAGGTGATCCGAGACCAATCTCCCAAATCTTGCTTGCTCTCGAGCGTAAAGATCATCACTCTGTTGCCTTGTATAATCTTTGAGAAGCTTGCCACATCAAGACCTCCTTCAAACACACGACGATTCCTCGCATGCCAATATGGTGAAAGAAGAAGTATCTGACAATTTGAGTGCAGTTAAGAAGAGCAGGACTTCCCATCTTCTTCCCACCAAGGAACGTATCAATCTTGAAGAAACTGACTTGCCATGTCCTTTGGACTCACTTGCAAATTTTCCCAGCAAGGCCTCTGATTGCATGGCATTCCACGAATAGGTGGGCCAAACCTTCACTAGCAATCTTGCACCTCAAGCATCTATCGGACCCAAATCCTCGTTCTTGGATCTTTATGCTTGTCGGTAGAGCACCCCACATCACCTTCCACAGAAATATCTTCATAAACTACGGCTACTTTGGCTTCTAGATGTTCTCCATGACTTCCTCCCATCGTTCTTCTAGCCATTATCTCTTCCATATTTTGTTGAGGGGGCTAGACCAATTATTCTCGTGCATCAATGCATGATATATGCCTTTAGAATGGGGTTTCCAAAAAAGACTACTTTCGGGCCATCTCCAGGCATTCCACTCAATCTCGGATTCATAGATTGGCATTACCACATTGTCAAGCTCTATTATCACTCTGTTGACTAACAATATCCCATAGCCAATTAGTTGGTACTCAGACCCTTATTATTCAATTTCCTGGCAGTTTCAATCCAAAAGGGGCTTTGTGGTGGTCCTAGACAGCCAAGGGTACCAATGCAAAATATAGAGATCTTGGGAGGAAATTGGTAGTGTGCTATTGATTTGCTACTTTTGGTGCAAATATATATGCAGGCAGGATTTTGCAAAATGATTTATTAGATAGGATCTAGAAAGAGTCCTTCACTTTGAAATCAAAGGAAAAGACCACCGCCCGGGGGGGGGGGGGGGGGGGGGGGGTTTTTTTTTGTGGTATATATATATATATATATATAGAGAGAGAGAGAGAGAGAGAGAGAGAGAGAGAGAAGAAGAAGAAGAAGAAGAGAATTTTAACGTCGTAGGAAACCATCCCAAGAGACCTTAAAGATCTATCCAACGAGGACTAGAGTTGAACTCAAGACCTCTAGAGAGAGAGACACCAAGTGCCGTTGTAAAGGCGGACAAAGAGAGAGAGATTTTTTACAACTAGTACGGTTGGTCGCCTTTGGTGGCCTCTCTCTCCCCCCCTCTCTCCCTCTTTATCGCGTGCAAAGGGGTTTGTTTTTGTTTTGGATTTTAGCTTTCAAGATTGCGACACGTGTAAAGGGTTCCCCCTTCTGCCATTATGTTAGTAGATAGATAGTAAATAGTAGATGAGCATTGCAATTTGCGACGGGTTCAACGAGAGAGAGAGAGAGAGAGAGAGAGAGAGAGAGAGAGAGAGATTTCCTGTTGTTGGCATTGTGGGCACACAAGACATGGTCGGCATTTGCAGCTAAACATTGGAACCGCTCTTGGCATCAGCGATAGGATACAAGGTGTGGTGAAGAAAAGAAGGAATCGCAGAGAGAGAGAGAGAGAGAGAGAGAGAGAGAGATCTCTTGTGTCCATAGGAGCGGGGAGATAGAGAGATGTTTTCATTGTGCATCTCATCAGAACGAGCCGACACGGACATGTAGCGATGGTGTGTCAGATGCCAAGCCATGGGAGAGTGTATAATTAGTGGAATGCTCCTACATCGTGAGAAGGAGAAAAGGAGATGAAGTGCCTTCATCAAATGCTCCTGTACCTAGTAAGTGTGCTAAATTATAAGATTTCCATTTGTCAAGGATACATAGACAACAATGAAATGAGTACTAATTGTGAATCAATAATACACAGGCTGGTCTTGCCATTCCATGTACGCTTCGCTTGCTCGATTTTGCAAGGAGCTTATTCATTGGAAGGCAGTCGGCCGGTCAATGCTGAGAAGAAATTAACACCCTCTTGGGTTAGCTACAATATATATTGTAGAGCTTCTACTTTGTAGAGGACCCTAAACAATAGAGCAAGCACTTCATGCCATGTTAGTCGATGGCTGAGCGCATTCGATCTAAATAGAGCTAAAAACTAAGGGAAAAATTGAAGGGCTAGAATTGGTTGCCCATGTAGGTATTGCCAAACTGCCAATTAGGGGGTGCAGCATCATAAGAGATGAGGCTCTTGCCATCACTGGTTACGACTCGGAAAGAGAGGGCTTGGCTTGTCAGGACAACCCCACACTCCCAGTTTTGTCCCCAATTGCGTTGCATCGGCAGCCAGCCCGTGTAAGAGCCCTTGATGAACACCGCCAATACGTCCCCCTGGCCGCCCACATTATGGACCATCACCAAGTTGAAATGTGGGTTCCCATTCAAGGTAAACTTGATCCCTCCTTTCTTCACACAAGGTACCCTGCAAAGCCATCCACGCCAATTCAACCATCTAATTACATAATTCCCCGATAGGAACATGGTTTTCATAAGAAATTTTCTTGCACAGATATATGATAATTATGAAATCTCAAGCCTATCATTTTCTACGGCTGCAAAATGACGATCACATGCATAATGTCATTTCATATAGCTCAAGATTCTGAATAATTCTTGTCATTATTGTGTGAGTGCTTCCACCTATAGGTTGTTGACGAGTAAAGCCCATTTCAAGCTGTGAAATGTCTCACATTCGCATTATTTGTGCACCTTAGACGAAAATAAGCTTCCCGATCGGAGTTCACTGATGTATGGATGCATGCATGCATGAAAATCTGTTTGTACTTATGTATGTATGCGGGTATATCTCTTCCAATATGTCTCTTCACATGGTTTAAGCATGCTTTTGACAGTTAGAATGAGCCCTTTTCCCTAATCTCGTCTTCTATCTTCTCCAAACATTAGACAATGGAACTACATATCTTACCGCCTGTAAGTGATAGGAACAATGCCTGCTCGATATCGGGCAATCTTCTCAAAGGCGGGTTGTGCAAGGTCGAAATGTTTGCGAGGAGGATTGCACCAGCCGCCTGCATTGCTGTCTTGATCCCAATTGGGAGGACAAAAGTTGGTGGCAGTCACAAAGATGGAGGGGTTGCCTGGCAAACACCACTGGGGTTGATTCGAGCACTTAATCTCGAAGCACGCCCCGCAACTCAACCCATAGTTGAACAATGCGGTGCTCAATGCTGCCGTATCGGTACCATACCCTTGTTGGTAAAGGTCTCCATATCCACATGCACCTCCTGCATTCATTTTATGGTCTCTAATTAGAGAGACAAAGAAAGAAAGAAAGAAAGAGAACTTTATTGAGAACCTGTGGAGGCTGAAGTTGACATATACGAGTACAGAGACACAATAAAAGGATAAGCTCTACAGTTCTTCTTGTACATAAGACCGTATATTTGTTGTAACAGTAGCATCATGCATTGCTAAAATGTGTATGCCAATGGTAGGCATATTGGTTTACCCATGGTGCCAGAGGCATCGCTCCCTCCGTAGAATGTGGCATGTGCATCCGACCAACCAGACAAGGCCTGAGGTGCTTTGCGGCGGGATGCACGGTGGCGAGCAGGGCGCCGAGGAGCATAATATGAGTCGACTTGCAGGATATTCAGCAAAAACACAATGTACAAAACAACATAATAAACGCGGCAGGATGCCATTGGAAGAGCTCACAAGGAAGCAAGCAGCTTCGTAATGCAGGAACAACCCAAGAGAAGCTGGAATGAGAGGACATGCAAGGCTTACTTGGTACTTATATATGGGCGCGTATATGACCATTCTGCGCTAAAAGCATAAAGAATTCAGGTCAAACAATGGAGATCTCTTTCGTTGGGTCGTGCGGGAGTAGTGCTAAGGTCTCTCTCTCTCTCTCTCTCTCTCTCTCTCTGTCTCTCTCTGAGTGTGTGTCCGTGGGTTGGCCATCAGTCGGAGAGCCGTACGAAAATGAACAACACAATCGCTCCCTCTCTCTCTCTCTCTCTCTCTCTCTCTCTCTCTGTGTGTGTGTGTGTGTGTGTGTGTGTGTGTGTGTGTCTCCTAACGTGATTGGGCGATGGTGCTTCTCATGACACCGAGAGCGTCCTCCTGCGTCGCGCACGCCAACTGTTCTCCCCTCTTCTGCACGAACCAAGTGGACGGTATAATCCAAATCCTCAAGGTTCAAGGCCCATATCAATCTTTTCCTCAATCAATGGAGCTTCCACCGGAACTATATAAATTTTTCTTTTGTGTAAGCTGCTTTTTTTTATTTTGTGGGTGAGTTTGGTTTGGGGGGGGGGGGGGGGGGGGGGGGGGTTTAATATGGGTTGGGCGGAGTTTGACCTCATGACCTCCCTCCCAGTCAAGAAGCATACCTCTTACCTACGTTCCACATGTTTCATTTTGCAATAGAAATACTATTATGCGAGTAGGTCCCCCAATTTCAGATAATTAGATAATTGCTTTTTGGAAGTTCACATAAAGAATCCACTTTCATCAAGATGATTGGATCCTGTCACTAATTGAGATGAAGGTGCTGCCAACGAAGAGCATGTCGGACCATATACCTCCTCTACACCTAAAACTCAGGAAACTAGAGGGGGTGGGGAGGCCCCCCAGAGGGGATATGAAGTTGCTTGTAACTGAGGCACACTAGTTCAAAGACCCTCTGTTTAGAAGGCTTACCAAGAAAGCTGTGAGTAAACTCAATAAAGATATCAATCTTGAGAATCCTAAAGCTTGGGACATCTTTGCTCGAAGTATATAGAAAGCGATCAAAAGCTCGGGTCCTCAGATGAAAAAGGCCCGAGAAGAGCAATGGAAGCAGGTCGAAGAGGAGGTCGCCAGTCTAACTTCCAGAAAATCTATTGGGCTTGCCTCCGAAGAAGAACACAAGAGGTGGCTGGAAGCTAAAGCCAACCTTGCTGAGCAACAACTCGAGGAGGTCAGGAGGGTGAAGTTAATTTCCACTGAGATCTTCCTCCAGCCAGAGGCTGCTAATCAAGGACATTTCTTTAGAGCATTAAAAGTCAAGAAGATCCAGCGCTCCATCCATTCGGTCACATATGAGAATGGGAATGCTACTCAGGACCAAGACGGAATGGCTAGGATGATGCTTGATCAACTAGGCCAAATTATTGGTCAGCGAAAGACCCGCTCTCGTGAAGTGGAAGAAGCTAGAGCGACCTTGCTTGGGAGTGTATACAGAAAAATTCCCTAGCTTGAAGTGAATCGTCTTGAGTGGGCTCTTTCTGAAGAGGAATGCTTGCTTGCATTGCAAGCTCTTGGCAAGGAGAAGTCCCCTGGGTGGGATGGCCTGACCACGAAATTCTTCAGGGAGTTCTGGGAGGACCTCAAGGTCCCAATCATGTATATTATGGCTAACCAAGGTTTTGTCAATGGGTCGTTGGATCCCAGTGTGAAAAGAAGCCTTATCAAGCCTATCCCAAAACAGCTTTGCTGCTCGCATCTTAAGCACTAGCAACCCATAACTATGATGTACGTGGCATACAAAATCATCGCCAAGGCAGTCACTCTTAGAATTGCCCCCCTCCCGGACAGTGTCATCTCTCCTCATGAACACGGGTTTATCAAAGGAAGATCAATATATGACAATATCTTGACGGCAATTGTGGACATTGAGTACGTAGCCTTCACGAAGTAGGAGTGTATTTTGCTTCAGCTAGACCTAGACAAGGCTTATGATAGGATTATGTGGTCCTTTATTGAAGATGTCATGAAAGCATTGGGCTTTGGGCCTCACCTCTATCGACTTATACACACTCTAGGGGTAGGCACCCAATCTGAGCTCCTATTCAATGATAGGATTGTGGGCTCCTTTGAAGCCAAAATGTCAATCAAGCAAGGGTGCCCCCTGTCCCCCCTCCTATTAACTATTGGGTTGCATCCTCAAATTACGATGCTCGAAGCTATTGCTAAGCGAGGGGAAATTCAAGGCTGAACTTTGCCTGACAATGACCATCTTCTGGCTAAGATGTTTGCCAACGACTACGACTCCCTCCTATTTTTGAAAGCCTGCCCTCAGGTTCTTAGGAAGGCCCTAGAGATTGTGCAGCTATTTGCTTTGGCTTCGGGATCAAAGTGTATTATTGAGAAGTCTAGATTGATCTCTCTGAATGAAAACGATACATTTGATCCATCGGGCTAGACAAGAGAGACTATGTCTAAAGGAAGGATATTTTGGCATATGAGCACCCCCTTGGGAGTGGAAATTACTCACAAGCAAAGGTTCTAGTGGGTCTTGGAGAAGATTTTAAAAAATGAGAAGATGGGAGTTTGTGTTGCTTCCCTTCCAGAGTTGGGTCAGAGTGATCAACTCATTTATGCTCCCCTATATTGCCTTCACCAGCCCGCTCCTCAACATAGCCAAATGTAACTCGAAAAAGTATTTGAAACCTATTTAATAGATTCTTATGGAGGAACAACACTAAAGTCTTGTTGCCGTGGCAATGGGAAAAGTGGGAAGATATCACTCGACCATTTCTCTAAGGTGGCCTTGGGATTCTCAACCCTACAGTTCATGTTGAGGACCTTTGCTCCAAGTTTGTGGTCTCATTGGCAAAACAAGACCAGTCTTGGGGTGTCATGACAAAGGATATGGTAGACAAGGAAAAAATTTTCTCTAATGGTGATCAGTGGAAAGGGCTCGAGGTACACGACAAACTGTTAGCCCCGGTGTGGTCTAGTTTGAGTTTGGGTGGCATCACGGGAGAGCTGGTACAAAAGTGCAATAGAGCAGTAGGGTGCCATGTATTCCATAGAGATGTCATAAAATCTAATATCTAACCAACCCAAATGATTTTCTCATATTAAATTGATCTTTTAGTGTGGGAGAATACACGGAAACACTTTAGGATATAGACATGTGCTTATAGATCTATCTCAACACGGGGCCAATGGTAAAGGGGCCCAAATGACAGATGGTATGTCAAAGAGCAAGTCTAACCAATGGAGCTTAAAGACCTTAGGGTTAGCTTCATTGAAGACCTCCAATGGTTAGTGTTATAAAGTCCTTAGACCTTAGGTAAGCTAGGGTTGAGCTTGAGGTGGGAACCCGGCCCACGCGTGAGGTGCTTGTCGTGCTTGATGACTAAGGTGCTTGAGGTGCTTGTCGTTCTTGATGACTAAGATGCTTGAGGTGCTTGTCATTCTTGATGACTAAGATGCTTGAGGTGCTTGTCGTGCTTGCCGACTAGGGAGCCTGAGCTGCTTGTGGGAACACTACCTAGGCTTGAGGTGCTTTGTCATGCTTGCTGGCTAAGGTGCTTGGGCATAAGGTGTGCAAAAGTCAACAATGCTCCCTACAAGGAGGGAGTGAGCCCTGCAAGAGGGGGGATGAGAGAGAACACACACACCCTCACACAAGGCAAGCTTGGTACAAAGGAAGCAAAAGGGACACTTGTCAAGTTCCTCCTCATGTTTCCCTCATGGTGTGCCTAAAGCCTATTGGTTGGCCACCCAAGGAATGATAATTTAGAAGATTTAATTAATTGTTTTTGCATTTATCAAGTCCTCTCTCTCAAAGGGGAAAGGGGGACACTTGTCCCAAGACTACCCTTGTTTCTTGTAATGCATCCTGCGTGTGATTGGTTAGTTTTGCAGGGGTCCAATGAGCATCAAGCTTGAGCTACAACGGGGGGTCGACCAAGGAAGCTAGGGGCATGCTTGGGGGTATACTCTCCCACTCTCTCTCTCTCTCTCTCTCTCTCTCTCTCTCTCTCTCTCTCTCTCACACACACACACACACACACACACACACACACACACGCACATTATGTATTGTGCAAAGTGCAAGATCTCCCTCTCCAAGTAGAGAGGTTGAGAGCCTACACCAACACTCTTGGCTATGGAATGCAAATCCAACCAAGAGCCATGCTTAATGCTTGAGCTTTCCATCTTCTCCATCTTCATTACTATGCTATTTTCTGTATGCTAACAAGAAGAGTGATGATAAGTGAGGAACTAATTAGTTCTCCTATGAAATGTTTCTTCTTCCTCTTCCCTACCCTCATTCCTTGCTAGCTTATCTCTCCACCTTCGAAGGTGTTTGAGGTCTTGGGATTGAGGCTTGGGATAGTTAATGCTTTCCATGAAGTTTATGTTATGCTCATGATACATGAAGCTTTCCATCTCCATTGCATCACCACAAGGAACACAAATATTGTATTGTAACAAGTCTCTCTTGATGGGAGAAAATATAATATAAATGCCTATTGGAGGGGGGACCGGCTCCACATAAATCCGGTCCTCAACTGTTGTCATGTTCTCTAAACTCTCTCTTTTTCAAAAGTATTGTTGATGCCAAGTTAATAAAATGCTATGTTTATGTTGTTACCATCAATTAAGTTCACCCGCTATGCTCTCAAAGTAATTTCCCAAAAGTACTTTCTCTAATTTCCGCTACTCTCAAGTTAATAGGGCATTTCCATTCCATCGACATCTCTGTGGCTAGCTTCTCTAAGATACTACAAGAAAGTAAGCAGATAATATGTGTGGCAAGCAAAAGTTATATCTCAAATGATTGGATAATGGGGGACTCTCACCATCCGGTTGAGCAGTGTAGCGTAAGGGCTTTGGGATGGCTGACTAAGTTCTGATGTAACCTTATGTCCCTCAAGGCTCGGCATGAGCTTGAGGTTGCTTTGTAATTTACTTTTGTGACTTTATAATACAACGACCACTCACAATTGTGAGTTTTATAGACACAAAAAAAAGAATCCACTTTTGATTCTCTTTCTACCATGAGGTGAAAATGTGAAGCTCCATGCCAAGGTAGTATGAGGCTTCTCATGAAAGGATCCAAATTCCACCTTGTTCAATAAATCTAGCAATGGAATCTCATCTTGCCTACTGCCAAGTTGTCAAATCTTTAGTATTATTTTTCCACAGAAATCTCTTCACCGATTCCAAGAACTCTTTCTAGTTCCACTTGGTCAACTTAAGTAGAGGACTTTTGAAGGCTATGTAAGGGAGCATAAAAGAATTGATCACCTTCACACCGTGTGAGCGGGATGAAAACACACACAACGCCTCTATAACGACCCGACACACACTCTTGGGAAGATACACACACACACACACTATGTGGCACCACTCGGCTTAGACAACACACCTAGCCGAGACAGGGAACACACCTCTGGAGTGAGAGGAGAAAGACTATCCACTTACCCACTCCACACAGACACACACACACACACACCCAAAAAACTCAGCTCAAAAGAGAAGAATTTATGATGTTTAGATACAATTGAGCTTAGGCCAACACCAATGGGGCAAATAGCTCACACAATATGGGTAAAATAAGCAAGATACAATCACAAACTAGAGCAAAAACTTCGCTCATAGGAGAAACTTACACAGAAAAAATAGCAGGCAAAGAGTGAGGAATTTGGCAAAATGGACAGCGCCATCGCGTCCGGAACGGCCCAAAACCCCAGTCTACAATGTCAAAGTGCTCAAATCCGACCTCGGATGAGCAATTTACGGCCAAAACAGGCTCCAAAATCCCCAAAAACACACCTGCGGCTGTTCCTCCTCTCTTCTCCACGTTTTTTCTGGTCTTCTCTCTGTTTTTTCAGTTCCCACACTTAGATTTTTTAGTTGGGCACCCTTGGCCTTTTAGATGACCTCAAACGGACCCCGAACAGGCCAAAAACTGACCTCGCAGTGCATAGTTGTCACCTTTTTTGCATCATCCGCACACCTGGCACTCATTTCTTTTCAATAATGCGTCTCACAACCACGTGAAGTGGCCCCAAAAAGTGGTCCTAATGATGATCTTTCTGCATAACTCTCACAAGAAAACACCACTTTGTGTCCGTATTCATCCACGTGCAAATATTGACCCCGTTCGGTCTCTTGACGCCACTCGATGCCATCTGACGCACCTGCTTACCTCATGTCGTCGGCCCGCGGATAGCTTCCTCAAGAAGTTTTACGTGCTACCAACTCCTCCTTATTGTAGAAAAAACACAATGGTACTGGTAATAGTGAAAATCGATGCATTATGTACACCCTGTCCTACCTGTACACATGTGGGCCCCACGTAACCACCTGGCTCTGAAAAATGGGCAATTCTTTATTTGATGCACCATGCATGTATATGTACATATGCGCAATCCCTTGCTCCAAAAAACTCCTGACATAATTTGCCCATCCCCTAACCTGCTAGATCATTCATGATCAGCAGCAGCAAAGAGCGATATGAGACTCGCCGCATCACAGGTCTCCTCATCCTTCACCAACATTGCTTGCTCCACAGACAATTCATCTTGCTCCACCATCATCAATCTAGCATGATACAATTTAAGAGGCAATCCATTTACCCTTGACTTATGTAGAACACCATCCAGGTTAGCCAGCTGATATGTGCCATTTGGAAAACACTCCACTACCTTGAAAGGGCCTTCCCACTTAATTTGAAACTTCTTTTGGAAGGTTTTTTCCAACTTACTGTTGTAGCGCAAAACCAAGTCATGCTTCTTGATACCCTTACTTTTGACCTTTTCATTTATCTTTGCTAAAGCCCTATCTTGCATCTGCCCATAATGTTCCAATGCACTCATCCTATCCAGCTGAACCTCTTGTAGTTGTAAGAGCCTCTCTTCGAATGCATCACTAGGCGGCCCAAGCAACTTCTCTAACATCTTGACCGCAGGCAACTCTACTTCCACAGGCAATAGTGCTTCTTTTCCATACACCAAATGAAATGGAGTAAACCCTGTACCTGTCTTCACCGAAGTACGGTAAGCCCATAATGCACTAGGCAATTCCAAATCCCAATTCTTTCCTTGGTGCTCTGTCACTTTCGAAAGAATCTATACCAACTCACCATTGAATCTTTCATTTAAGCCATTACACTGTGGGTAATAAGGAGTGGTATGCTGGTGCCTAATCTTCATCTTTGCACATAAAAAATCTAGCAGTTTAGCTCTAAAGCCAGGCCCCTTATCGAAAAGTAGCTCCAGTGGCACCCCAAACTTGCAACATATTTCATCATACACAAATTTTGCCACATCCTTTGCAGTGATCTATTTTACTGCTATAGCCTCTGCCCATCTAGAAAGATAGTCCACTGCCGTCAAAATATAGCTTTTGCCCCTGCTTGAGATAGGTAACGGGCCTATTGCATCAATCCCCCACTTTTCAAACACATCAAACGCCATAATGATTTTTCGTAGCTCTAGCTTCAACACTCTCTTCCCAAATGCTTGACACCTATTGCAAGACCTACACCAATGGTGAACATCCTTGTGCAAACTAGGCCATACATACCCCTCTTGCAAAATCTTATGCAAGGTGATCTTTAGAGCAAAATGGCCACCACATGCGCCTTCTTGATTCTCTTCCAACACTCTGTAAAGCTCCTCCCGCAAAGGTACACGTCTCAACACGAGATCATCCCCTTTCATGTATAATACATCACCAATCAATTTGTACCTATATGCTCTACGCACAAAGCCATACTTCTTAGACTTCTGAATCTCCTTTGGAATGATTCCTGTTAGCAAAAACTCCTCTTCTTGATCCAAACTTTCCCGGCCATGATAAAGAGGTAAAGTGGTCCTCAACACAAATAGCTCCCCAATCATGCCTTGAGCTGCTTCATGTGCCTCTCCATTTAGAGCACGTTCAATGTGTCTGATGATCCATGCTTCGAAATTTTTTAACAGGCCTTTAATTCTGAAGCACATTTCCTTCAATGAGGTGTTCTTGCTCTTCCACACACCCAGCACTTGCTTCACCACTAACAAGGCATCACCTTTTATGCTCAACCTTCGAACCCCATGCTTCAAACAAATGTGTAATCCGGCTTCCAGAGTAGCATATTCAGCCTCATTGTTACTATGAGCATCCAATTTGAACCCTCTCTTGCATACTAGCTTTCCCTCTGGATCATAAAGTGCTATATCCCCTGAAGCTGCATCATGGCTCTTTCTGTATGAACCATCAAAGAACAACACATGTGCATTGCTGATCTGTGGCACTTCTTCAACTACCTTTCTCACCACCTCTTCCTTAACAATAAGGGGATTCTCCTTGTAGGTCAACAAATCAGCTAGGGTAGCCCTTGTACTATCTTCCACTAGAAAAGAGAACTCAAACTCTTGCAGCTCAATTACCCATTTCTTCACCACATTTGACATGTTAGTACCATTAATTAACTATGGCAAAAAGGCATAACTCGTCAAGAAAACAAAAGGCCGTGGTAGCAAGCAATGACGAAATTGTCGACAAGCAAATATTACACTGGCCATCACTAGCTCTACTTCCGAGAACTTTCCCTCCGCTACCAACTTCACTCGGCTTGCACAATACACTGGCCTCATATAATGGCTGCCCTTCCCCTTTTGCAATAGCATGGCTCCAATGGCATCATCCCCTACTGAGGGATTTACATAAAATACTTTCTCCCAATCAAGAGCCTGCATGGCTGACAAACCCCCTAACACCTCTTGAAACACTTCTTCACACTTGTCATCCCATTGCAATGGATCATGCTTTGCCACTTGTTGTAATGGATAAAGAATCTGAGAAGACAATGGAATAAACCTTTCCATGTACTTCACTTTGTGTATAAAGGTTGCCAATTGCTTCGTACTCGTAGGTGATGGAAGAAGAATAATAGACTTAACCTTGTCTGGATCAGCCTCAATGCCATTTTCTGACACCATGTGGCCCAATAACTTCACCCTTGACTGTGCTAGATGACATTTCTTTGGATTTAGTTGTCCTCCACATTCATCATATCGAGCCAATACCATCTGCAGCTTCTCATGGTGTTCAGCCCTACTGCTATAAACACAGAAGTCATCCATAAAAGCTTTAACACAACTACCAATGAATGGTTCCAACACCCAATTTTCTCTCTCTTGATAGAAGGAAGGTCCATTTGACAACCCAAATGGCAATACTGTGTAGCAATAGCAGCCCCATGGCGTAATAAAAGTTGTCTTTGTGAGGTCTTTAAGAGCAATCTTCAATTGAAAATAGCCTGAAAAACCATCACACACACTGTACCTCTCATAACCTGCCACTGAATCCAAGATCTGATCAATGAATGGAAGAGCATATGGGTTCTTCTTAGTGGCTGCGTTTAAGGGTTTAAAATCTACACAAATTCTCCACTTCCCATCCTTCTTTGGACTGACTACAACTGGACTCACCCATTTTGTGGTCTCCACAGGGACTATGAACCCTGCCTTCAATAACTTGTCCACCTCTTCTCGCAAGGCTTCCATTTGCTCTTGACCCATCCTTCTTAGCCTTTGCCGCACTGGCTTAGCACCTTCTTTCAGCTCTATATGCATCTCTACGCCCTTGAACCCTCTGATCTCTTCATATGAAGTAATGAACAAATCAGGAAAACTAGCCAGCATGTGCAAATATATATCCTTCTCCATAGTTGAGAGGTCTCCACTAATCATTTGTGTCATCAATTCCTGCTTCTTTGACAACTCAACCTTGGTTTGCATCAGCCCTTCAATCACTTCATAAGGCCCTTCACTTTCATCTTCAACCTCATTCGTAAATGCAACTAAACCAAACTCCTGGATTTCTTTGTCCATCAAAAGAAACGCAACATCAGCATCCTCATCACTGCTGGTAGTGCTATCACTGTCCTCATCTGTCACCGTGGAAGAGTCTTCATCACTAGACTCATCCTCATCTTCATAAAGCTCCTCTAATCGTTTCCTTGTGTCCATATTATAAAGCTTCTTGGTACATGTCTTTCCATAGAGGCTAATCGTACCATGTCGCCAATCTTGAACAGCTCCCACTGCACGTAACCATGGTCTGCCCAGTATAATAGGATATGCTCCCAACCCTGCTGGCATCACATGAAAATCAACCACTGCCTTTGCATCATATGCCTCCACTTCTAAGCTCTTTACAACACCCAAGCATTTTACTTTTTGATGGTTTGCCAATTTGATCCGAAACCTTGACACCCCAGCCACTGTGAGACCCATCTTCTCAACGCATGAGTGTGTTATGACGCATATTTGGGCTCCGCCATCCACATAACCTTGTCCCAAATTTTTCCTTTTATGCCACACATCTACTATTGGATAAATGTCTGGTACCTCATCCATTGCCAACACCTTTACTGAACCTCTCTCTGGCTCTTTCTCCATTGGGTTAACCATCCTCTTTCACTGTCGCTTTAGCTTAGGCACCATCTCTATAAGCTGCCCAAAAGTAACATTTGCCTTCCTGCTCGTCAGATCCTCCTTCAAGTCATAGCTTAATTGCCCATCCCCTAGTGGAAAATCTGAAACATGAAACTTTCGACGAGCTCTCCTTTTCCTCTTGGCCTTGACATCCTCGCCTTCATGGCTCTTTCCTTTCTTCTTACTAGGACCTGGGGCACTTCTTCCTTCCTTTTCTTCTGTGGTCCTCTTCCCAATAGGCATCACTAATGTATCCTCTAGCTTTGATGCCTTCTCCAAGGTGACTACACTTAGCACTTTTGTCTTTCCTTTTTCCTCCTGGGTCAGTCCACTGGTTCCTTCGTCTCCGTTAATTTCGATGCCATAATCATTTGACCTAGTTAGCACATGTCTTGGCAATGGATACATGTCTCCCCCCATCCTTGGTGGCTTATCACATTGCGGGTGATGTGACCCAACTCTCCACAATTATAACATGTGGGCGTATGCCTCCAAAACCTACCATTACTTTGTCCAGCACCATTCCTAGGTCTTTCTTCACCTCCTGGCTGATTTGCAAACCGCCCTCGACCTCGATTATTTCCCACTTGACCTAGCATGTTTAGGCTGAGATTCTTCATCAAATCAACCACTTGCCTCATGTCTTGCCTTAGCCCATCATCTTGCACTGCTGTAGTGACCACTGCTGGCATAACCTGAGTAGTAACAGGAACCACTGGTTCGTGATGAACCCCTGACATGCGACCTTGTAAAGATTCTATAGGCTGAAATTCAGACCTCATTGGCAAAGACTCCACCACTAACTGGCTCATTTTCCTCAACTTCCACTCTTTGTTCCTTGCTACCTCTAGTGCATCTTCATATGTCCTAGGCTTCTTTAGCTCCACTCTCCAACGTATATTCTCCCAAAGACCAGCCAAGAACCTGTCCTTCTTCATCATGTCAGGCGGGGGTACCTGTGGTGCTAAGGCCTTGCACATTTGCTCCCATGCCAATGAAAACTTACGTATGTACGCATCTACTGGCTCACCTTCCTTCTGCACCAAACCTTGTACTTCTTTTCACACTTTGTCGGGATCTTCTATCTTCACAAACTCCACTTCCAATCCATGCCTTAGATTGTCCCAACTCAATCTTACAGGTGGATCCGCTGCACGCAACTCCTCTTCAAATGCCTTGGACCAAACTCGTGCATCACTCTTCAAACAAATTTGGAGAAGGCGTAACATTTGCGTAGGGTCATGAATCTGGTTGCTAATGCAGGCAACCTCCATCTTTTCCAAAAATTCTTCCACATCTTCATCACTTCTCCATGAAACTTCGGATAAGAGAAATCCATGGCTACCCAAGTTTCAATGCTTTGAGAACCCCTTTGACCACACATGCAAGAACCCA
Organism: Adiantum capillus-veneris; assembly: GCF_014529385.1. Lineage (NCBI taxonomy): Eukaryota > Viridiplantae > Streptophyta > Polypodiopsida > Polypodiales > Pteridaceae > Adiantum > Adiantum capillus-veneris. The sequence goes on along the minus strand of NC_140955.1, from coordinate 137,028,398 downwards.
AAACTTTTGACTACCCAATCCCCAGAAACTTCAATGGAGCTCAACTTTAGATAAGGACAAACACATGCACATCAAATGAGTTTTCATAGTTGATCATCGGAATTACAACAGGCAAAGGACATTCCAAGATCTCTCGTAATCTTCTTGGCCCAAACATAAAGACTATGCGCTGCTGGAAAAAAATCTTCCTGGACACATGAACATTTATCTGGATTCTTTGAGTTAAATGAAATGGAGTGAATTGAGGGCCATTTTGATCATCCATTAAAGCCAACCATGAAGCTCCCAAGAAGGCACACCTGACTTAACCTCTGATTTTGCCAAAATTTCAGCAGCATAACAGCATAAATGGCTCAAAAGACCAAAAAACCAGCCATCATAACTTGGAAAAATTTTGGCAAAGTTTCCCCAGAAGTAGAGCACTGTGAACCCAAAATATAGACTGTATATGGATGCATAAACTGCCAACAATAGAACTCGAGCATCAAGTAGGAATCACTAATACATAGCCTATGGCGAGGTCACAAAAAGGGTGCTCCATCTACCTATATCACCGAAAGGATCTCTACATTTGAGAATCCCCCAGCTCAATAAAACCTCACGCTATCGACCCTCACACGAAGGCTAATGAAAATCGCGTATAGTCAAGTCTCCGAAATGACTATCTTCCAGACGAAGTCTCAGAAATGGCTGGGACTGCCAAATAAAACCAAATATGGCTTCACAAAGGCGTACAATGGCAGTTTCTGCAAGTAACGTACAATCCAACAGACAATGCGCTCAAATAGGCGCCAAGTGATGCATACCCACAACAACTGCAAGTGACACCACTGCTAGTATATCACTGTACTCCAGCTACCTGTACCTGTGTGAATCACCTGTACCTGTACCTGTCCTTGTAACACCTGTAATTTGCAACCTGCAACCTGTAATCCCGAATCTCGAAGCTTGACGCTCGAAGCAGAAGGTACTTGAAGAAGATCCTCAGTGGGGGCACCAAAAGAATGTGAGCGGGATGAAAACACACACAGCGCCTCTATAACGACCCGACACACACTCTTGGGAAGATACACACACACACTATGGGGCACCACTCGGCTTAGACAACACACCTGGCCGAGACAGGGAACACACCTCTGGAGTGAGAGGAGAGAGACTATCCACTTACCCACTCCACACAGACACACACACACACACACACACACCCAAAAAACTCAGCTCAAAAGAGGAGAATTTCTGATGTTTAGATACAATTGAGCTTGGGCCAACACCAATGGGGCAAATAGCTCACACAATATGGGTAAAATAAGCCAGATACAATCACAAACTAGAGCAGAAACTTCGCTCATAGGAGAAACTTACACAGAAAAAATAGAAGGAAAAGAGTGAGGAATTTGGAAAAATGGACAGCGCCATCGCGTCCGGAACGGCCCAAAACCCCAGTCTACAATGTCAAAGTGCTCAAATCCGACCTCGGATGAGCAGTTTACGGCCAAAACAGGCTCCAAAATCCCCAAAAATACACCTGCGGCTGTTCCTCCTCTCTTCTCCACGTTTTTCTTGGTCTTCTCTCTGTTTTTTCAGTTCCCACACTTAGATTTTTTAGTTGGGCACCCTTGGCCTTTTAGATGACCTCAAACGGACCCCGAACAGGCCAAAAACTGACCTCGCAGTGCATAGTTGTCACCTTTTTTGCATCATCCGCACACCTGGCACTCATTTCTTTTCAATAATGCGTCTCACAACCACGTGAAGTGGCCCCAGAAATTGGTCCTAATGATGACCTTTCTGCATAACTCTCACAAGAAAACACCACTTTGTGTCCGTATTCATCCACGTGCAAATATTGACCCCGTTCGGCCTCCTGACGCCACTCGATGCCATCTGACGCACCTGCTTACCTCATGTCGTCGGCCCGCGGATAGCTTCCTCAAGAAGTTTTACGTGCTACCAACTCCTCCTTATTGTAGAAAAAACACAGTGGTACTGGTAATAGTGAAAATCGATGCACTATGTACACCCTGTCCTACCTGTACACATGTGGGCCCCACGTAACCACCTAGGTCTGAAAAATGGGCAATTCTTTATTTGATGCACCATGCATGTATATGTACATATGCGCAATCCCTTGCTCCAAAAAACTCCTGACAACGTCTCCCGAACACCAAGTAGAGCTTGTCACTCTACTATGGAAGATTTATAGGACTAATGTGCAGACATGCTTGCGGCAGCTTAGGCTCTCAAGCGCCAAATGGACTAGTCATCCATTCTGGAAAGATGTCGTAGGGTAACATAGGGATCCTCTACCCGCTAGGAAAAGAACTAATGAATATGATTTATCTTCTCTACCCCATAGTCGAGGACGACTATGATTTCAAGAGAGAGGTAATGTCATAATAACTAATATCTAATTCTCCTAAATGATTTTCTCATCATGTTAAACTGATCATTTAATATGGGGAAGCTCCAGGGGAGAAAAATCTAGAACATTGGTTAAGCTGGCATACCGCCGGCCACAGTAGGGATCCAAAGGAGGGAAAATAGGGATCCAAAGGGGGGGCCATCTTCAAAAGAGCAACGTGCAAAAATGGACTTAAAAGACCGTAAGGTTTAGCCCATTAAGACTTCCAAAATGCTAAGGTTCCAAAATTCAAAGGTTGTGTCCAAAGGTCAAACATTAGGGAAATTGGATGCTTTGTGTGTGTCCCAAAAAGTCTTCATGCATCCCTACATAGGAGGGGGCGAGCCCTAGTTGTAGGAGATGAGAGAGAAACTCTCTCTCACACACACACATAAGCTCCCTTTACACAAAGGGAATGAGGGACACATGTCAACTCCCTAGCCCAAATGCCCACAAGGTGTACTCAAATCCTACTGGATGGCCATGGAGGTGGACCAATAAGAATTAGGCTAGAGTAAATCTAGTTTAATCAATTTAAAAACACTTAATAAAAGAACCAATAAGAATTAATCTCTCTAGCAGACTATTGGATAGTCTCCCAAGGGGTCCAATGAGCATTCAACAGCCCAATGGCTTGCCTGATTCCTATTGGCCAAGAGGCAAAGGGGTCCAATGAGATTTTAGTTGCATTTAGTAGTTACCTAAAGCTCTCACAAAAGGGGAAAGGGGGAGACAAGTCAAAAGGCTATCACTTATGCTCCCAAAATCCTATTGGCTAAGCCTGGGGAGGTCCAATGGGGTGTGTGCATGAGCAAATAGCAAGAGGGGTCGACCAAGAGAGAGAGGGGGCTGATTTTCTCAAGGCATTATTGCATTACACACTCACAGTAGTCTATGTGTGGAGTAAGAAGACTCTCTCTCTCTCTCTCTCTCTCTCTCTCTCTCTCTCTCTCTTCTCAAGCTTTAATGGAAAGCTTATCACCTACTCCAAGCTTGTGAGAAGGGAGGCCTACACCAACTACTGTTGGCTTTGTGATGCAAATCCAACCAAGAGCCAAGCTTCAATGCATGCTCATCTCCTCTACCATGCTAATTACTAAGCTAAGCTATGCTAATATGAGTGATTATGTGAGGAGATGTACATCTTTCTTGTAAGACTACTCCTTCTTCCTCTCAATCTACTCTCATACCCCGCTAGCTCTCACCATCTTCGAAGGTGTGTGAGGTCTTGGGTGTGAGACCGTGAGGGAATTGATGTTGTATTTGATAAGCGTTTTGCTTAGTGCTTGAAGTTTCCATCTTCATTGCACTAGCTAGTATTGAAGGAACACAAAGAATTGTATTGTAAATGTCTCTCTTGATGGGAAAAACCATAATACAAAGCCTTTTGGAGGGGGGACTGGCTCCATGCAAGTCCAGTCCTCAACTGTTGTCAATTGCTTAATTTCTCTCTCTTTTGAAGTATTGTTCATGCTATCTAAGTAGGTGTTATGCTTTTTGTTGCTCTCTCTACCCAAGAACTCTTGTTATTCTCATTAGGAATCTATTCTAATGAAATGCTCACTATGTTCATGCTATTTTCTGCTACACACAAGTTACTAGACCATTAGATGTTACAGTGCATGTGCTCTAACCACCACGCTCGCATGTGTTCATTGAAGTATGTGGCATTTCAATGCCACATATGTAAATGCGGGTCGATTTGTAAATTCGGACCGAGTAATCTTGTAAATTTGGGCTGCTCGATCACATGGCCTACAATGCGCGCGCCTGATCATTCTCACCTCCACCCTTGATCCCATTTGAAGGTGCTCGTGCCATATAGTCCCAAGGCTCTACAACTACTCGCTCCGCCTATGGGGATGCAGTGGATTCCCTCCAATGTCCCACTCTTTGGGCACACAAAATCTTTTGCCAACAATTTGTTGTTCCCCCTCCCCCCCCCCCCCCCCCCCCCCCCCCCCCCCCCCCCCGGTCTTGCGCTTCCGCTCCCTTCGCCTTGCTAGTGTTGACGATTGCACCCCTAATGCATCCTAGTTGTCGCCCACGCATTGGTAAAAGCCTTCCTCTGCTTCACTTTTCAACTGATAAAAATCTGCAGGCCTCGTCATTTGCTTCTGATAAGGCATCACCTCAGATTCATGTTATAACGGTTTTTTTAGAATCGTTGGCACATACTTCCCTCTTACGCCCTTTATGTGGAGAGTGTGGATTTTTAAACCCACCGTGTGGAGGCCCTCTAAGGTCTTTCACCACTGGACCGACCACTTGTTGGTGTAAAATCCAACATCAAGACTTTTACGAGTCCATACATTAGAGTCTAGGTGGACTTGTAGGCGTAAAATCCAACATCAAGACTTTTTTGAGTCCACACATTAGAGTCTAGAGAAATGTTGTGGCAAGCCACTCTTGAAGTGTGTACATGTGCACGTCCGGCCAGTAGTCGATGAAAAGGAACGGCTACCATTGTGTCTAGTTTTTGAAGCTAAGGCTGGATACACACCCCCATGATGCTACTCATCCCTTTATGGGAACGGACTGGTGTGTGTGCATTACACACCCACCGCCAAAGGGAAACATGTTTTTTAAAACAAAATTATAATGTATCAAAAGCCTACCAGTATGTTGGTTGAGAGCTTTGTCTTGTGCGCTGATGTTGCTAGCTCAATTGAGCTAAGTGTGAACTCTAATAGCTGGGATGGGGGAGCGGAGCAAGACACTGGTGCTAGCATGAAAATAGAGTAATGGCCCTAGGATTGAGAGGCTTTCACTGAAGCCCCTGCCAAC